>NC_080074.1:13347278-13963112 GCF_949987535.1 Balaenoptera acutorostrata
CCCCTGCATTGGCAGGCAGATTGTCAACCACTGCGCTATTAGGGAAGCCCTGGATCATCTTTAATATCATTACTCTGAATTCTTTTTCAGGTAGACTGCCTCTTTCCTCTTCATTTGTTTGGTCTGGTGGGTTTTTACCTTGCTCCTTCATCTGGTGTGTGTTTTTCTGTCTTCTCATTTTTGCTTAACTTACTGTGCTTGGGGTCTCCTTTTCGCAGGATGCAGGCTTGTAGTTCCCGTTGTTGTTGGTGTCTACCCCCAGTGGCTAAGGTTGGTTCAGTGGGTTGTGTAGGCTTCCTGGTGGAGGGGACTAGTGCCTGTGTTCTGGTGGATGAGGCCGGATCTTTTCTTTCTGGTGGGGAGGACTGCATCCAGTGGTGTGTTTTGGGGTGTCTGTGACCTTATTATTATTTTAGGCAGACTCTCTGCTAATGGGTGGGGTTGTGTTCCTGTCTTGCTAGTTGTTTGTCATAGGGTGTCCAGCACTGTAGCTTGCTGGTCATTGAGTGGAGCTGGGTCTTAGTGTTGAGATGGAGATCTCTGGGAGAGCTTTTGCCGCTTGATATTACATGGAGCCGGGAGGTCTCTGGTGGACCAATGTCCTGAACTCGGCTCTGCCACCTCAGAGGCACAGGCCTGACACCTGGCCGGAGCACCAAGACCCTGTCCGCCACATGGCGTAGGCTTCTAAAAATGCATCAAGCATCCACTGCATAGAAGTCTGATTTTCTCCTGTTGTAATTCACTTCCCAGTCCTTGCAGATTGTCTCTATTAGGTCATTCTTCTGATGCTCAACAAGGCTCCTCACTGCTCCAGTCAGCAGCTCATTTTCTGCCTTAAGTGGGAAGATCAGACCGACAGGAGGGGATCATAGACTCTTATAGCGAGTTAGAAGGGATCTTGGGGTTTCCTCCCTCAAAGCAGGAATTCCATTCAAAATATCCCTGTGTAATCCTTTGTGCAAACATTTCCAATGATAGCTAAATACTGACATAGCAAAGATATGCTTCCCACTGTTAAAAAAATTTGTCTGATGGAGAAGGTTATTCTTCCATTTAACTAAAAGCTACCTCTCCATAGCTTCCCCTTAATGTTCTTATTTCATTCATTTAAAAATTTGACTACTGATAACCGTTAGCCATGCACTAGACACTGTGGAGGACCAAAGAGAAACCGCCATTGACATTGCCCTGAAGGAGTTTCTGATGTGTTTGAGGATATAACGTGAATATTCCTAAAGACCTATACAACAAATGAAAAAAATATCAGAAGGCTGAGCACTTCTGATAGAAGGTAGGTATAGAGGGTATGTCACAAGGAAGGTATAGAGGGTATGTCACAGGGACTCAAAGGAGAAAGAGAAGCCAGCGTAAACTTAGTGACCAGGAAGACCAGCTGGAGGTGGAATTACAGGGGAGCTTAACAGGAGAAGAAGGTTTGAACAGGCAGAGAGGAGGAAAGCACAGGGAGCAAAGTGCAGGGACAAGAATTCAGAGAGGCTGTGCATTTTGTCCTTCAGAATTATCCCTACTGTGTGAGGATCTGAAAGGTCAGACCTGTAATTTTCTCCAGATTTAAAGTGAGAGAGAAATCTGGACAGTCCAGACTATGATGAGCCTAGAATTGCAGCCCCAAGGACTTTAGGTTGTAGTGGAAGGTAGTGTGTCCAGTGGTTAAAATCTGGAAACTAAGAGTGGCATTGGCTGGGGTGAATCTGTGCTTTCATCTCTTACAGACTGTGTCCCAGTGCAACTTCTTTAACACATTTAAGCCTCAGTTTTCCCATCTATAAAATGGAGTCAATAATGATACCCAACTCACAGGACTGTTGTGGGGATAAAATGAGACACACATGCGGGTAAAATGCTTAGCACAGATCCAGGCACAAATTGAGCAGTTAGTGAATGTGAGCTGCTATTGGTATTCAGGCTTTTGTTGCTTCACCTATAGTCTCAGAAATGTGGAACTATAATCCTCTGTAAGCTTCAGGTTACTGTATTTTTCTTCCTGGGAAAACCCGTTTATCTTACTAAGATCCAAACTTGTGGTCAGACTATTCTCTTTTGATTGTTCCAGATCTTTTCCTGGTAGGAGATTGTAATGACCCCCCAAATAACCAAGAGGTCTCTTAGCTAAAGGAAAGAGAGAGAAATCGACAGACTGGAGGGAGAACTGTAGGTGTTAATATCAGTTCTGTTATCACTAACCTTGGGTGAATCCCCTACCCTTTCTTGCCCCATTTTCCTCATCTGTCAAGGGAGGGTCTTCATCCTGGCAATCACTAGGGTCCATCTTCCTGCACCCTAATGTGTCTGACTGCAATACCCAGCCTAGATATGCCGTCTGTGAATAATTGTGGCTTGTCTCTATATGAAGTGTAATCATTATTCAAATTAATTCTTGTATTTGTCTAGCACTTTTTACACTTCATGAAGCTTCCCCATTTATCATCTCACCTGTGTCTCTTCACAGCCCTGTGAAATATTCAGGGCAACTGCTCTTCTTCTCCTCTGACAGATGGGAAACTGAGGTCTAGAGCAGAGTAGTCACTTGCCAATGGACCCAGAGACCCTACGTCTCTGGATATGGACTTCCCATCTCTCGGTTGATTTCACTCCAGGGAATCTTCTAAAAAAATATGTTATTTAGTAAATTGAAAGTTGTTTCTCTTTTTCCAAATGAAGCAATCTATTTAATTTCTCCTCCAACAGTAATCTTTGCTGCTAATTCCACTCAACCTTTTTCATTGCAGTTGCCAAAATTTCAGATTGCTTGCAGTACCAATATTAATTTGACTAATGAGACTTGAAAACTATCTGATCGTATTTTCCAGTTACCGTAATATAGAAATTAAAGAAACATGCAAAGATTGGAATAACAAAGCAGTCTCAGATATTTCTGCCTCAAGAAAAGCTTGATAAAGGCTGAGATCTCTGGGTGGGTGGAAAGGTCAGATAGGTATGTACACCCATCGAAGCTGGTCAAGTTACACTTGAATATTTGAAATACTGATACTTGAAAACATAGGGTTTAAAAGTGTGAAGACTGGAGAACATGGACTAGGTTTTGAGTTGTATCTTTGTCTCTTGCCAGGTGTGTGGTATGGGAGGTGTAATTTGACCTTTCAGAGCCTCAGTTTTATTATCTTTAAAGTGGTGATAATAATAGCATCTACTTCATAGGGTTGGACTGAAGATTGATTAAGGCAATTAATATAGAGTGTCCTTTATAATGTTTGGTGCATATAAGAGCTCAGAAAGGTTAGCTGCCATCAGCATTAGTTTAGGACCTAGGATCCCATGGATCTAAGATACCCTTGTATGTTAAGGTCCCCAGGGCCTTGGCATCTCAGTTCAGGCTCCTCAGCTGGGCTTCTAACCTACATATCTCACTATCCATTCAACATCTCTTCCTGAAAGTCATACAGGCTCATTGGTCTCAACAGATCCAAAAGAAAACTAATGATCTTTCTCCCAAACCAGCTTATTCCCCAGTCTTCCCCAACTCAGTCAGTGGTACAAATTTCCGTCCAATTGCTCAGCTGAAAAGTAGAAAGCAATCGTAGATCTCTCCCGCTCCCTGCTGCTGCTGTACACCAGGCATTCCTGTTAATTCCACCGCCTAAACATCTTTCAACTCTTTCTATTTTCTTCTACATCCATTGCTATCATGCTAGCTTAAGAATCAGCGTGTCTCACTTGAAACGCTGGCATGGTCTCTCCTTGTCCTTTCTTGGCCATCTCTAATCCATTTTTCACAACCAGCCAGATGGAATTTTGAAGTCAGTCCCAGGATACTTATTGGTATCCTTGCAATCCCGTCCCCCGCCCCTTACACACTAATGAATTTCTAACCTCAGTCCTGTATATTTTCAACATCATCTACAACCTGTTCCTGCCTCTCCACTGTGGTTTCATCTCATGGTTCTGGGTGGTTTTTTTTTTTTAACCAGTAGACTTCATTTTTATTTATTATTTATTTTTATTTTTATATTTTTTAACATCTTTATTGGAGTATAATTGCTTTACAATGGTGTATTAGTTTCTGCTTTATAACAAAGTGAATCAGCTATACATATACATATATCCCCATATCTCCTCCCTCTTGCATCTCCCACCCACCCTCCCTATCCCACCCCTCTAGGTGGTCACAAAGCACCGAGCTGATCTCCCTGTGCTATGCGGCTGCTTCCCACTAGCTATCTATTTTACATTTGATAGTGTATATATGTCCATGCCACTCTCTCACTTCATCCCAGCTTACCCTTCCCCCTCCCCGTGTCCTCAAGTCCATTCTCTACATCTGTGTCTTTATTCCTGTCCTGCTCCTAGGTTTACAGGAAAATTGAGCATATAATACTGAGAGTTCCCATATACACCCTCCCCCACACAGTTTCCCCTATCATTAACATCTTGCATTAGTGTGGTAAATTTGTTAAAATTAATGAACCAATATTTATATATTATTATTAACTAAAGTCCATAATTTGCATTAAGGTTAACTCTTTGTGTTGTGTTATTCTATGGGTTTGACAAATGCATAGTGTCATGTATCCATCCTTACAGTATCACACAGAATAGTTTCACGACCCTAAAAATCCTATGTGTTCTGCCTATTCATATCTCTTCCCCTCCCCTAAACTCCTGGCAACCACTGATCTTTTTACTGTTGCTATAGTTTTTCTTTTCAAGAATGTCATATCGTTGGAACAATACAGTACACAGCCTTTTTAGGTTGGCTTCTTTCATTTAGCAATATGTGCTTAAAGCTCCTCCATGTCTTTTTGTGGCTTGATAGCTCACTTTTTATTGCTGAATAATATTATGTTGTATGGATGTAACATAGTTTGTTTATCCATTCACCCACTAAAGGACATCTTGGTTGCATCCAGTTTTCCACAGTTATAAATAAAGCTGCTATAAACATTTGTGTGCAGGTTTTTATGTGAACATAAGTTTCAACTCCTTTGGGTAAATACCTAGGAATGCGATTGCTGAATTGTATAGTAAGACGATGTTTAACTTTGTAAGAAACTACCAATTGTCTTCCAAAGTAACTGTAGCATTTTGCATTCTTACAAGCAATAAACGAGAGTTCCTGTTGCTCTACATTCTTGCCAGGGTTTTGTGTTGTCAGTGTTTTGAATTATAGCCATTCTAAGAGGTATATAGTGGTATGATCTTTTAATTCACAATTCCCTGATAACATATGATGTTGGGCATCTTTTCAAATGCTCAGTTGCCATTTGTATATCTCTTTGATGAAGTATCTGTTTAGATCTTTGGTCCATTTAAAAATCAGATTGTTTTCTTGTTGAGTTTTAAGTGTTCCTTGTACATTTTAGGTACAAGTACTTTATTAGATATGTATTTCCTCTTAGTCTATGACTTGACTTTGCCATCTCCTAACGGTGACTTCCACAAGCAGAAGTTTTTAATTTTATGAAGTCCAACTTGTCAATGTTTCTTTCATGGATTTGTTTTTGGTGTTGTGTCTAAAAATTCTTTACCACAACCAAGCTCACACAGATTTTTTTCCTATGTTATCTTCTAGAATTTTATGGTTTTGCATTTTACATTTAGGTCTATGGTCCATTTTTATAGATTTTTGCGAAAGAAGTAAGGTCTGTGTCTAGACTGGTTTCTTTTTGTTGTTGTTGCTGGGGTTTTTTTTTGTTTTTTTGCATATGGATATCCAGTTGTTCCAGTACATTTGTGGAAAAGACTATCCTTTCTCCATTGAACTGCCTTTGTGCCTTTCTTTATTTGTATGGAAATACGTTAATATAAATGTTTCAGACATTACGTGAAATTTCTAAAAATCTTATATGTTCTGGTATAATGTTATAAGTCATAATTCTAGTTATTACTTTAAAATGTGTATCTCAGAAATAACTAAATTTCCTTGTCAATTGTATTATTATGAACTTTCATCAAATCTTTAACCGTGGTCATTTTTAAGTCTTTTGTCATTTACAGACAGTTCTGGGTGTACTCTGATGCTTTTGCAAATGTGTTCCTATAAAAGGGTTTCATCTTCAAGGAATTCATGGAAAAGACTCTGACAAGTACAGGTTTCTGGTAACTGACTGTACTGCTGAACTGAATGAATAAGCATTTTCAGAACTCTAATGGAAAACTGATAAATTCATAAAAGTGCTAACAAAAGATCAAGATGAAAAAGAATTAATTACGTGGGACTGAGTGAACTGATGAGGATGATTATAATTTTTGTGACTTTCTGTTTGAATTTAAAAAAAAAATCCCACAAGGACTCAGAGGCAAAGAATATACAAATCAATTTTCACTGCAAAGTAAAGGAGCTGTTACAGTGGAGGATTACTGGACTGAATGTCAATATTATGACACAGTATGAGTGTGTTTCGTGTTTGGTAATTGCAATCATTGTTGCTTTTGTTGTGGTCATCCATTTACAATGCTTGGTGTCAGTCTATTTATCTCTTGTAAAAATAAAATACAGTGTGTGTGTGTGAAAAAAAAAAGATACATCATATAACAAACAAACAAAAAAAATCAGTTGACTCTCTTTGTTTGGTCCCTTTCTGGGCTCTCTATTCTGTTCCATTGGTCCATATGTCTGTTTTTTCACCAATACCGCACTGTCCTGATTACTGTAGGTTTAGAGAAAGTCTCGAAGTGGGATAGTGTCAGTCCTCTAATTTTTATTCTCTGTTCTGTGGTTTTTGATAACTTTAGTGCACACCTGTCATGTCTAGGAGGTCAACTCCTAAAGGATCCTTCATAAGCCTCACAAATGTAAGAGTGGTGAGATGGCCCTAGTTACTCGTTCTGTAGGAAAATTTCAAGCAAGTTTTGTTCACTTCCACACTAGCCAGGGAACAATATTTTCCCTCCTGCCCATCCTGTGTAAGTCTTCTGCCCTCTGATCACTAGAAGGGGTGGCTTACCATTGGGTGGTGACAATTGACCAGCAGTTTCCTTAGAGAATGAGTTCGTGAGAGGGTCCACAATAGTGGACACACATGTTTGGAACCTCTTTCACTCTTTGTCCTTCCCATCCATCCTTCCACCATGATCAAGTCAGCTCTCCACTTTCAGAAACCTGGTGAGAATTGGTCGCTGAGTCTCTTGTCTCCCCCAGAATTTTCCTGGCATCTCTACTCTAGCAGCAGATTAGAATAAAGGTACGATACCTGCATCTCAGCTGGTGTCCCAACTAGAAAGTAAGATGTCAGTTCCCTTCATGGAAAAAGAAAACAACATTGCAATAGGGTTCTTTAGAAATCCTCTCACTTTCCTTTGAGTTAGAGTAGTCTTCTCTCATACCGAGGGCAGGAAAAGTGCAACCACGACTCTTGATGAGGTCCACAGTTTTCTGAAGATTTTAATCTTCTCTTCCTTGGGCTGCTTGGGATAATGAAGGTGAGGAGTGAAGGATCAGGTCTTCTATCTTTTAATAAGATCTGTGACACAAAATCTGGCAGCTTCTAGAAGGTGAGCACAGTTTGATCCTATTGTTTTTAACTATGGGTCTTTAGTCAAACATGGAGACCACAGAGAAACTGCCAATTAATATCCAGTCACATGCGAACCTGCGAACCTGAGTCCCTTTCTCCAACCCTCCAAGTTTCTTGCCAAACTTATTAAGACTCTACAAGTCAAGCCCTGGTTTCTTTCCCAAACTCAGCATCCACCACTCTCCCTCTGGTATGTTCTGCTCTGGCCACACTTCTCCATGCTGTGGGTCACACATGCCACGTTTGAGCTGCCCTGTGGTCTGTGCATTCTCTGTTCCCTGTATCTGGGACTCTCTTCTTTCAGACTGTTACATGGCTTAGTCACTTCATACAGATTCCTGCTCAAATGAGACCTCTGGCAAGTGGTCTTAGCCACATCCCCTTACCCTCTATCTTCTCATCCTGTATTTAGCACTACCTGTGTATTGTCTTGAATATAAATTCTATAAGGGTGGGTGGATGTCTTGTTCACCTTTGTGTCTCCAGTGCCTGGAACAGTGCCTGGCACGCTATGGGTGTTCACGAAATATTTGTTGCAGATTCAAATCATTAATTACTCTGACGATGTTGACTAAATGCTTGCTATAGATTGTGTCATTTGCTATCATCTTTATATGTTATTTCTAGCACTTTCCAAATTATTTTGATTCTATGACAGAAATTATGATGATAAGATTGTAGAAGACCTAGCACAGAGCTGGGCACACGAGGACACTATCATGTTTGTGGACAGACTGGTATCTTTGCTCTTAATTTGTGCCTTTGAGCTGAGGACGGTATATGCAACACCTACATGGAGCGTATGGAATTAAGTGTCACAGCAGCCTTTAATAAGATATTCAATTCTGTACTAATTTTTGTCAGTTGCTTTTAATTTTAATTCATTCCAACATTCTCTTTTCTTTTGCACTCCCTCTGAAGTATTTTCACTGAGCAGATGTCCTCATCTGAGCAGATGTCTTTGCTGAACTTTCTGGGATGACTCTGAACTCTCCCGAGGGAGAGTTCAGCCCATCACAACATGAACAAAGACTTACCATATTCCTTCCAGCACACTCTACCAAGCACTAGTCTTATGTCCTATTTTGTTGTCTGAGTATAGGGTAACTGCCCAATTGTTAAAAAAAATTCCTAGGGGTTCCCAGAGTCTTCTTTTGCCCCAAATCCTTTTGACACAAATGGGAACTTTCGGCTTCACATTAAGTCAGGATTTTAGGAATATACCCTAATGGGACTCATTCTTTAGAACTACCCTACCCATGTGTGTGCTGCAGGATGGGGTGTGGGGGAGGCCAGGGGGTTAGAAATGGGTGCTGGTGCCCGCAGGGAAGGAACCAGAGTGGAGAATTCCTTACTGAATCAGCCAAGGGTACTGAGAAACAAAGAGTCACATAAAATCAGAGTCTTTATGGGACATTATAAATTCAAACACCAAGCACACCAAGTCAAACCCTCAAACCAGAGTTCCAAAGGCAAGGATGAGGACAGGGACTTGAAGCCAAGAGCTGACAGCTTGGCTTAGATGGGGTGGGAAACACAGGAGATCAGGATGGGATTCTGAGGATTCTCAAACAGTTTTTTTGAGCCAGAAGGCTCATGGAGAGAGGGAAGGAGGTGGGTCCAAAACAGGGAGAATAATCACTGTTTTGGAAGGACTTTTGATATTTCTGTGTGACCACAACAACCCTCACGTGGACATGTGAATCTTGATGTAGAGTTTATGGAGAACTTTAACACGTGTTATTATATGTGACTAATTCTGCTAGTTAAAAATGATTATATTTTCTCATTTTATAGGTGAGAAAACGAAGACACAGAGAAGTTATGTGACTTACCCAAAGTTTCATGGCTAGGAAATGGCTGAACCAGGATTCAAGCAGAGTTATATCTAATATAGAAGTTCTTTTTCTTTTTATTTATTCCATGATAGTTACTTAGTACTTACCATATGCCAGACACAGTTCTAGATGCTTAGGAAATATCAGTGAATCAGAAATACAAGGCATCTGCTCTTCTGGGTCTTACATTTCTCCATTATAGCTGCATCATGCAGACCTTCTTG
This sequence comes from Balaenoptera acutorostrata, assembly GCF_949987535.1. Lineage (NCBI taxonomy): Eukaryota > Metazoa > Chordata > Mammalia > Artiodactyla > Balaenopteridae > Balaenoptera > Balaenoptera acutorostrata. Next base: position 13,356,840 of record NC_080074.1, read on the forward strand.
GCAGGATCTTAATCCAATGAGTAGAGGGTGATTGTACCTTGTGCAGTATAACATATCTGTTCATGAAGGAGACACTTTCCAACCACAACTAATAATAATAAGAGCCAGGACTTATTAAAAATTTAATATGTGCCAAGCATTGTGAGAAGTGCTTTCTATGCATTATCTAATTTATCTTCACAGTAATCCTCTGAGTAAACCTATTGTCACTATTTTACAGGTGAAGAAATTGAAGCTTTGAGGAAATTTTAAAAGTTGGGCCACACAGCTAGTTATATTAGAGCCAGATTTAGATCTAGGAGGGCCTGAATGCCAAACTCTTGTCCTTTGTCATATAGCCTGACTGTTACTAGAAATTTTATTGCATAATGTAGAAAAAAAATAGAGATGGTAGGGGATATAATCAAGGGTGGGATACTATACCGACTTCTGTGAGAGTTGCACCTTTCTTTCGTCTCATCTTCATGAACAGGACGATGGTTCTGCAGTATTTTCAGCAACTGTGGGATACAGCCCCTCTCCTGAGAAGGTCCTGTGAGATTAAAAGCAATTAAAAATCAAAATGACCATTAGTGACTTTGTTAATGTGGTTACAAAAGAGAATTCAAATGCAAAAATATTCACAAAAGAATAAATTATAAAAGAGTAAAAATAAATGAAGTAGGTATACACACACACACACACACACACACACACACACACACACACACACACTGGAATATTACTCAGCCATAAAAAAGAATGAAATAGTGCCATTTGCAGCAACATGGATGGACCTAGAGATGATTATACTAAGCAAAGTAAGTCAGAAAGAGAAAAACAAATACCATATGATATCACTTATATGTGGAATCTAAAATATGACACAAATGAACCTATCTATGAAACAGAAACAGACTCACAGATATAGAGAACAGACTTGTTTTTGCCAAGGGGGAGGGGAGGTGGGAGATGGAAGGATTGGGAGTTTGGGATTAGCAGATACAAACTATTATATATAGAATGGATAAACAACAAAGTCCTACTGTATAGCACAGAGAACTATATTCAATATCTTGTGATAAACCATAGTGGAAAATAATATGAAAAAGAATATATACATATGTATAACTGAATCACTTTGCTGTACAGCAGAAATTAACACAACATTGTAAATCAACTATACTTCAATAAAATTTAAAAAAACAAATGAAGTATTTAATAATAATAATCCAGGACTAAGCTCCAAATTCTATAAGCAAGACTGGAAAGTTGGTAGAGAAGCATTTAGAGGGAGAGATGTATGCTTATGTCTTCATTATATAAGGAATTAATCATGGTTTCATTCTTGAAGTTGATAAAAAGAAAAATATAATTTCAGATATTTTCTTTAACATACACGGGATTTGACATTAAAGATATACTTATATTCTCCTTCCACTAAAGGAAAAGTAACTATAAACAGAATGAGAGAAGGCTCATTAGCAGATGAAAGAACTGTAAAAACCTGGAAGGAAGAAGCGGCAACTAATAAAGCAGCATGAGACTCGATTTATGGTCCAGCGTTTTGTCAATTTTAATAAGTATTTTTCCCATATGCCCTTGAAAAAGTATGTATTTTGCAGTTTCTAAATGCATGTTTTATATTTTTTATGATTTCTAAGATTAAGTAAGTACCTGTTATTCTTAATTTACCATACTGGATGCTAGGGATTAAGAGTTTTATTTAAAAACCACCCTCCTGCACTGTTGGTGGGAATGTAAATTGGTGCAGCCACTATGGAGAACAGTATGGAGGTTCCTTAAAAAATTAAAAATAGAGCTATCATATGATCCAGCAATCCCACTCCTGGGTATATATCCAGAGAAAACCATAATTCAAAAAGAGTCATATACCACAATGTTCATTGCAGCACTATTTAAAATACCAAGACATGGAAGCAACCTAGATGTCCATTGACAGATGAATGGATAAAGAATATGTGGTATGTATGTGTGTGTATATATATATATATATATATATATATACACACATACATACATACATATACATATACAATGGAATATTACTCATCCACAAAAAAGAATGAAATAATGTCATTTGTAACAACATGGATGGACCTAGACATTTTCTTACTAAGTGAAGTAAACCAAAGACAGATATCATATGATATCATTTATAGGTGGAATCTAAAAAAAACAAAAGATACAAATGAACTTATTTACAAAATAGAAATAAATCCACAGACATAGAAAATAAACTTATGGTTACCAAAGGGAAAGGGGTTGGATAAATTAGGAGGTTGGGATTAACATATACACACTACTATATTTAAAATAAATAACTAACAAGGACCTACTGTATAGCACAGGGAACTCTACTCAATATTTTGTAATAACCTAAGGGAAAAGAATCTGAAAAATGTCATATATAGTAAGTCCCCTACATACGAACGAGTTCTGTTCTGAGAGTGCGTGCGTAAGTCCAATTTGTTTGTAAGTCCAACAAAGTTAGCTTAGGTACCCAACTAACACAATCAGCTATATAGTACTGTACTATATAGCTTTATAGGTTTATAATACTTTTCACACAAATAATACATAAAAAACAAACACAAAAAATAAAGAAAACATTTTAAATCTTACTGTACAGTACCTTGAAAAGTACAGTAGTACAGTACAAGAGCTGGCATACAGGGGCTGGCATTGAGTGAACAAGCAAGAAGAGTTACTGACTGGAGGAGGGAGAGGAGGTGGGAGATGGTAGAGCTGAAGGATTGTCAGCAATAGGAGATGGAGGGCAAGCTGCAATTTCACTCACACCTGATGTTGATGGAACACAGGTTTGCATCTTTGAAAGTTCGCAACTCAAAGGTTCGTATGTAGGGGACTTAATTAGTATAGATAGCTGAATCACTGTGCTGTACACCTGAAACTAACACAACATTGTAAGTCAACTATACTTCAATAGAAAAAAAAGCCATAGTGCCTATTCTTAAAGAGTCTACAATCTAGCTCCCACTGCAATTCAAATTTTTCAAAAAATAGGTTTATGAAGGTAATAAAACCATCAGTAATCTAACAAAAACGTTAATGTTTTATTTTATTTATTCCAGTTTTCCCTCCTAAATATCTATTACTAATCTTAATCATATCATTAGGGCAAAGTAACGCATTGCGTTTCCCCACTCTGTTAGATATCTCTACTTTGTCTTTTGACATCCACTCTCCTTAACCCTACTCTATGTCCTGGGAGTCCGGCTGGTGTGGACACATCAACAGTTTCTCTTCCCTCTGGCTTCCAATAGGCATTTGGCTAATGGGAAATCCCAGCAGGAGATCAGAAGGAGGGAGTAGAATGATACTGTGTTAATTTTTCTCCTTGCTCCCTTCCTGCAATTCACCACAGGCAGATTTCATTCTTCAGCTGAAGATCAAGGCGCCTGTCGAGGAACTTCTCTCCACGTGACATCCTCCTTTCAGGTTCCGGAAAGCATTTCTTTCCCCCTTTCCTTCAGACTGAGGGGCTGCATCACCCTGGGGGAATGCACTGTGCAGCTTGACCCTTCTCTGATCTTCCTAAGTAGTCCATTTATTAGGCTCGTATCAGATTAGCCTAAATAGAGTGTGCCACTTATCTCCTGTTTGGATCCTGATTAAAATGATAAACGGTACTGAAAGAAGTTCCAGAACAGAGACCTTCAATACTGGATTCTGGGATTGAGTGGCTCACATGTTTGACTAATACAGGGATAACATCCGTGCCAAGGGGAATGGGGTATGGGTAATCCACGGTAAGTGGTGGTATGCCACATGATTATTTGTTTTCATCAGTGGTAGCATGGATGAAGTGCACGTGAGGGAAAGGTGGAGGGAAGTTAAGTGCCTGTGACACTTTGTTGCTCTGATGATAATGATCGTAAATATTGTGAATTCACACGGCTTCTTTTGATGACCTTAGAAAGTGTTATTTAGGAAAAGGAGAATTTGCAAGCTGTAAATATCAAGCTGAGAACACTGATGGACAATCAGGAAGCTTTGATGCCATGTCTGAAGAAGCCCCTCATCCAATGTTGTAAGATAGCTATGGTGAGGACCAAGCCAAATGTCTCTGTGATGGGTTGCAGGATTTGTAACATCCATCATTTGCACATTTTGGGTGCTCTACACCACAGGTAAGAGATAGTGGTGGGGAAAAGTATGCGATCCTAAGATATGGGATGAGCACATCTGGCAGACATGGATGAGGCTGAGACTGAAAACTAAGTCCCCAGATTTCTTAGATTCTTCTGAACCTCCTTTGTCTACAGAAGCAGCTCTACCCCTGTGCCTTCCTTATCCCCAGCCACTGTCAACACTCTTGCCATCCGAGGGGCAGTTGCTTCAGAAGCTGAAGCTGATCATCTCAGGATTCACTGCCAGCACATCTCATTGTCTCTAGGCCCATAACCAGACCCAACATAGTGAGGACCAAGAAGTACAAGGCCTGTTCCTACAAAAGAGCTTATCCACCAGCTTATTCCCAGGTCTCAAGGCCTGGGAAGCATGTGTGGGACTGAATTATAAGGGTGTTAGTTCAAGGGGGATAGAACGGTAAGTTCTAATGGGCCAAATTCATGGACATGGGAGCATCCTTCTAGGATTTGGGGCTAAATGTGTTAGTTAGGCCACGTACCTTAAGCATCCATCATTTCCTAGGTTGGATAATTAAAACTTGGGTTCAAATAGTGGAAGTTAATAAGGTTTAAATACTGGAACTTTTTTGGTGTATTTCAGAGGAAGAGGTTTGAAGGACCAGGGAGATGTGAATGTTAGAATGGATCTATCATGTGTCATCTGTTTAGACTGCCCCTAACCATACCCTCACAGGAGGGTGTGGCAGACATGTCCTCCAAGACATTAAGAAATTCATTGGTGAGAGAAGAGAAGCATCAGTGAAGTATATTGCGTTGGCTGTTTTCTGCGGGCTGGAGATTTTGGAATTGGATTTCTCTAACATGATGGAGTTAATGGAATCCCAGACTGGCATAAACTAGGTGGCAGCTCTTAACCACTGGAGACAAAGTGGGTACAGGTAACAGGATAGCCACAGGTATAGAATGGTCATCAGAATGTTTTAACTCTCAGAGATCTGTGAAGATGATATTGATCAGAGTGTCCCTAAATACAAAATAATCTACAAAGGTGCTGCTTTACGTATACAGTAAAAATTCTAAGATGGCTGGGCAGAACTATGACTTGAGTCCCTGCAGTGGGAAATTTTCAGCCTTTTACTTAGTCCCTAAACCTAAACCAGTTCGCATATCCACAACCTATCACCTCTGGGTGAGACGGGCCCTCCCTGAAGAAAGATTCTGCAGTGTTCTTCTACGTGTGTAATGTGAATCTTCCCTAAAGCCTTCTCCAAAGGTATCTGTAGCCACTTATTAGGATGGTTATACACTGACAAAATGATAATACCTACATCTTCTATGGTCATCAGGTACTAGCTCCTAACTGATGCTAATATGCAGAAACCTGAAATATCCCCATGGTCCACCCATCTGGGTGGGGCCTTGTAGAGATAAGATGATAGATGGGATCTTGGTTTGAGAATGTCTCACATGGATCCAGTGGCCCAAAATCCCACCCATTTCCCTCCAATCTTGGAATATATATATATCCTGGTTAGCAGGAAATTTCAAGCACCCTGCAAACCTTAATAAGATATGTCCTTGTCAGAAGGTAGAAGATAAAACCTGTTAAATTTCCAATGCCTATCACATTGGTGTAGTTTCTAGGGTCCAATGGCCCTGTGCTTATCATTCACCATGAAGAAAGAAGCACAGCTCTTTTTTTTTTTTAACATCTTTATTGGAATGTAATTGCTTTACAATGGTGTGTTAGTTTCTGCTTTATAACAAAGTGAATCAGCTATACATATACATATATCCCCATATCTCCTCCCTCTTGCATCTCCCTCCCACCCTCCCTATCCCACCCCGGTAGGTGGTCACAAAGCACCTAGCTGATCTCCCTTAGAAGCACAGCTCTTGGTGGGTCTTTTTGTGTTTCGTAGGCAACATACATCACACTTGGTCATGGTCCTTTAATCCATTTATTGAGTAACTCATAATGATGACAATTTTGAATGGGGCTTAGAGCAAAATAAGGCTCTGGAACAAGTCCAGTCTGTGGTGCAAAGTGCTACAGAGCTTTTTGATGCTGCTGCAGGCCTAATGGTATTGGAAACATCAACAGCAAAGAGTGTTACTGTAGGAAGCCTCTGGCAAACCCGAAAGGTGCTTGACCCTTAGGGTTTGTTATGAGGCCTTCTTCTATGACTATTATCCTCTATTTGAAAAGCAGCTCCTGGACCCAGGTAGAAGCTGAATGTCTAGCCATGAGACATCAAGTGACTATGGGACCTGAGGGGCTCATCATGACCTCAAAGTTATTTGATACACTGAAACATAACATTGGCATGTAGACTAGCATTTCGTTGTTAGGTATACATGGAATATATGGGGCCAGGCCTGCACTGTTCTGGAGATACAAGAAAGCTACAATTACAGATGGTAAGACTCCTCTAAACTCATCTACTGCTTTGCTGCCAACTCACTCCTCTAGCTTCATGAGGAGTTCCCTATGACTAGTTAAAGGAAGAAGGAAAAGTATAGGCCTGATTCAATGATGGGTCTGCAAAGTATGAGAGAATAGGCTGGAAATGGATGGCTGCTTCAGCCCCATTCTGGGACATCTCTGAAAGCAATGGAGGAAAGAACCTCAGGCACTGCATCTGGTTGTCCAATTCATGGGGGAGGAAAGGTCTGAGCGTCAGATCTACGCTGACTCATGAGCAGTGGCCAATGGGTTGACTAGCTCCTTGGGGGAAAGAAAAAGACTGGACAATTGGGGATAAAGAGATTTATAAGGAAGCGATAGACCTGGACTTCCCAGAATAGGTAGAGGTATTTTAATCCTACATGAATTCCTGTCTGTGGGCATCCATTGCAGAGGAAGCTTTTATAAATCAGGTGGACAAAAAAGAATGTTTTGTGCTTGTCAGTCCCTAGACACCCTAGGGTTTGCTCAGTGGATACAAAGTGGTATCCATGACTGCAGAGATGGAGGCTATCATGATCTCAGCATCATTGAGATCACCTTATCAGCGCTAGCTTGTCTGTGCCATGTTGGGTGCTAACTTGGCAAGATCACAGGCCAACTCTAAGCTCTGGATGTGGAACCATTCCAGGGGAAACAAGTCAGCTATCTATTAAAATGTTGATATCACTGCATCCCTCCCGTCACAGATAGGGTAACACTTTGTTCTAACAAAGATAGGCACAAATTGCAAGTATGGATTTACCTTATCTGCTCAAACTGCTGTTAGCACCAATGTTCTTAGTTCATAATTACATTATGCTTTATCCTTATCACTATGTCTGAAATACCATCTACTTTGACTAATTCATTGTATAGCAAATAAAGTGTAGTCATGGACTCACATCCATGGTCTGCACTGTTCTTATCAGTTTCTCCACTACTCAGAAGCAACTGGCTTGATAGAATGATGGAATGGTCATTAAAGCCTCACTATGGTACCATCTGGGGGCCACACTGTGGGCGGTTGAGGTACTAGGCTAACTACCGGATGTGACAAATGCTGTCAGTCAGTAGCTAAACCACAGAGCCAGAATGCATCCTTCCACGTGGAGGTGGGAATGGACTCTCAAAACAATACCTAATGACCCGATTGAAGAACTTACGCTTCTTGTTCTGGTAAACTGATGCTTGGTGGGCTTGTAGGTACTACTACCCAAGAAGTAATGCTTCAACAATTATAGTTATGGTTCTGATGATTTGCTGAGATTATTCTCCGGCCTTTTTGGATTCCTTATGTTGGCAAGTGAACAGGAAGAGAAGGGATCTCTATAGTGGCCAGCATAACTCTAACCCTAACCCTAACCCTAACCGTAACCCCAACCCCAACCCCAACCCCAACCCCAACCCTAACCCTAACCCCAACCCCAACCCCAACCCCAACCCCAACCCTAACCCTAACCCTAACAAACTTAATCCTAACCCTAACCCCAACCCTAACCCTAACCCTAAACCTAACCCTAACCCCAACCCCAACCCCAACCCCAACCCCAACCCTAACCCTAACCTCAACCCCAACCCCAACCCTAACCCTAACCCTAACCCTAACCTCAACCCCAACCCCAACCCCAACCCTAACCCTAACCCTAACCCTAACCCCAACCCCAACCCCAACCCCAACCCCAACCCTAACCCCAACCCCAACCCCAACCCCAACCCTAACCCTAACCCTAACCCTAACCTCAACCCCAACCCCAACCCCAACCCCAACCCTAACCCTAACCCTAACCCTAACCCCAACCCCAACCCCAACCCCAACCCCAACCCTAACCCTAACCCTAACCCTAACCCTAACCCCAACCCCAACCCCAACCCCAACCCTAACCCTAACCCTAACCCTAACCCTAACCCTAACCCTAACTCCAACCTCAAACACCCCACAAATCTTAAAAAGATATTTCTGCAACAGAAATACCCAGATCGTCCCTTTGCTTAAAGGCATCTGAGCTCCTGGCAAGGTGAACCTCTCCACACAAGCATACTCCTTGCAAGTCTGGCAGTTCCTACACTTCATAAAGCTTAGAGTGGTAACAACATTTCTTTTACTAGCTCCATGACATAAGTTTTCCTATACTCTGTCCATGACCCTGTAAATAGTTTCTTTCCTGAACCTGCCTCAGATTATTCTAATTTGAACTCATCATCTGTTTCCTTCTGGAACCCTGACTGATATACCTACTAACCATAGGTGAATATATCATAATTGACTCAATTGCCTTTCTGTTATTAATGTTACTTAATATAATCATTGATTATTTTAAATTATGCTGTAGAGAACCCCTTGCTGATGGCTCCCTCCCCTTCTATTTCTCTTCTCACTCTAACATTTAAAAATACTTTTAGCTTAGATTCTGAAAATTGGAAATACAGCTTAAAATTTTCTGAAGTCTTTTCAAGTGTCTTTGCAAATTATGAAAGTGTTTTGTAAAAGTATTACACAAATTCATACTACTTCATGCAGTAGATAAGTGTGATAATTTCTTTACACATTTACCAGAATTGAATATTCTTATTTTAAAATAATTTTACCCATTCCCTGGTTTTAAAAGTTTGTCCTTTTTTTGAAATTGACCATGCTCTTAATTATCAGTGAGTTCATATCTTTTCCCATGTTTGTTTATTAAATATATTTTCCTCATATGTGAATTTTCTGTCTTCACCCACTTATTGATCTAGTTCTTAGCAATTCTTTCATATTAATTGTTATGAGTTATTTATAGAAAAATTAACACATTGTTAATATTTGCTGCAACTATTATTTTAAGTCTAATTTTAACCTTTGAATGTCCTGTGTCGAGATTTTTAAAAATTGTGAGTAGTTGAATCTCTTGATTTTATTCTTTGTGTTTTATTTCTTGCTCTAAGCTTGGAAAGTTCTTTCTCTTCTGGGGATTGAATTCTTATTCACTTCTCTTTTTTCTATAGTTTTTCTAAGATTTGATATTTTTTGTATTTAATTCTTCAATCCATCTGGAACTGATTTCTCTGCATGATGTGAAGTAAAGGCCTAAAATTGATTTTTTCCCTCTAAATTGCTACCCAGAGGTCCTAGTGCCATTTGTTAAATAATCCTTCCTTTTCTCATTGGTGTATGCTGTCTCTTTTATCACATATTAAATTCTCATACATAGTGGAATCTATTTCTGGGCTACCTATTTTGTTCCATTGATCTTTCTGTCCAGTCCTGTGCAAGCATCACACTAGTCAAAAAGAACTTTAGACACGTTTAGAATAAAAAGATATGCAGGGAAGTGATAGGCTGACCATTTGAGGCCAGTGGTAAAATTCTGAGGTAACCATGAGAAAATCATATTCTTTGTTTTTTCCCTTTATGTCTGTTTCTTTCAGGGAAATATCTCATTAAGAAAGAAAAGGCAGGGACTTCCCTGGTGGTGCAGTGGTTAAGAATCCACTTGCCAGTGCAGGGGACACGGGGTCGATCCCTGGTCCAGGAAGATCCCGCATGCCGCAGAGCAACTAAGCCCGTGCGCTACAACTACTGAGCCCGCATGATGCAGCTACTGAAGCCCGTGCGCCTAGAGCCTGTGCTCGGCAACAAGAGAAGCCACTGCAATGAGAAGGCTGTGCACTGCAACAAAGAGTAGCCCCCACTCGCCACAACTACAGAAAGCCCGCGCGCAGCAACGAAGAACGAATGCAGCCAAAAAAAAGAAAGAAAGGGCAAATATTAGTTAACAGGGTATTAGAAGCTAAAAATGGGTAGAAAGTTATGGAAAAAAGAAATAAAATTTTCTTTTACCTTTTTCAAATGAGCATAAGTCTCCTGACCTACGTTAGTTATTGGTGTCTTCTACGGTCCAAGAATTGTGTCTGAACTTTAAATATGGATCTTATTTAATCCTGAGATAATTCCTTTGCAGGACACATGTAGCTATTCCTATTTGTCATGTCTCTAGGATTTCTCAGGCCTCTGCAGCTCAACCAGGATTCAAAATAGACTCCGAAGGAGATGGGATCAAGATGGCAGAGTAGGAAGATCTTGAGCTCACCTTCCCCCATGAACATATCAAGACTACACATAGAACAACTCTTGCTGAGAATGACCCGAAGACTAGCAGGGTGGCTCTTCTACAACCAAGGCTGTAAAGAAAGAGCCACACAGGGCTTCCCTGGTGGTGCAGTGGTTGAGAATCTGCCTGCTAATGCAGGGGACACGGGTTCGAGCCCTGGTCTGGGAAGATCCCACATGCCGCGGAGCAACTAGGCCCGTGAACCACAACTACTGAGCCTACGCATCTGGAGCCTGTGCTCCGCAACAAGAGAGGCCACGATAGTGAGAGGCCCGCGCACCGCGATGAAGAGTGGCCCCCGCTTGCCGCAACTAGAGAAAGCCCTCGCACAGAAACGAAGACCCAACACAACCAAAAAATAAATAAATAAATTAAAAAAAAAAAAAGAATAGCTCTTTAAAAAAAAGAAAGAGCCACACAGAGTCTGGTAGCGGGGAAGGAAATGTGATCTAGTCAGGACCCACACCCCTAGCAAGTGATCCAAAGGAGGAGAGGGATATCACAGACTCAGAGATTCTTCCTAAAAAGCGAGGGGTTCAAGCCCCGTATTAGGCACCCCAGCCCAGACATGTGACACTGGGAAGATGAGCCCCCTTAGCTGGTTTGAAAACCAGTGGCGCTGATTGGAGGGCCGTGAGGAACTGAGCCTCCACTCTTGAAGAGCACACACACAGACTTGCTTGCTCCCAGGCCCAGTGCAGAGGCAACAGATTGAAAACTGCCTGGTGCTCCGGCTGGCCTGCTGGGACCACCCCAGGATGCTCCCCAGTTCACACTGGGCACCTGCTCCAGCCCCTCCTGCTCCAGTACTGCTCCTCAGCAAGGTGGGGACTGCCATTGCCATCCTGCGCACACATGCACACAGAAAAAGCGGAGCCGGCTCAGAAGGGCAGCTCCAATCCACTGCGTCCCAACCCAGCCTCTGACTAAGGTGGAGACTGCCATCCTTCAGGGGAGAATCCTTCTCCAGCCCTTCTGGCCCCCCAAGAGGGGGGTGACTGCCGAGCTTAAGAGAATCCCCGGTTCTCACCTGGCTCTGCCTCTGCTCCTCTGGCTGCCAGCACACCCCAAAAGAAGATGTGTTCTGTGCTCACTTCAGATCCAGCTCTCCCACCAAAGCTGCTGGCCACATGCAGGCTGCACCACGGTGCTCTCACACAAGGATGCAATTTCAACACCGGGATAGGTAACAGTTTTGTCTAATTTCATAGAGACAAACAGAGAGAGTCAAAATGAGAAGACAGGGGAATGTGTTCAAATGAAAGAACAATATAAAACCCCAGAAAAAAATCCTAATGAAACAGAGATAAATAATTTACCTGATCAAGAGTTCAAAGCAACAGTAAAAACAAATGCTCAATGACCTTGGGAAAAGAATAGAGAGAAACACAGTGAGAATCTCAACAAAGAACTAGAAAATATAAAAAAGAATCAACCAGAGCTGAAGAATACAATAATTGAAATGAAAAATATGCTGGAAGGAATTAACAGCAGATCAGGTGATACAGAAGAATGCATAAGCAACCTGGAAGATGGAAGAGTGGAATAGTTTGATGAAGATGGTATAGTCTGATTCATCCAATCAGAACAGCAAAAGGAAACAAAAAAAAATTTAAATGAGGATTGTTTAAGGGACCTCTGGGAAAACATCAAGCATTTTACCATTTGCACTATAGGGGTCCTGGCAGAAGAAGAGAGAGAGGATAAGGGACAGAAAATATATTTGATGAAATAATGACTAATAACTTCCCATTTACAATTGCATCAAAAAGAATAAAATACCTAGAAATAAATTTAACCAAGGAAGTGAAACACCTACACTCTGAAAAGTGTAAGACATTGACAAAGGAAATTGAAGATGATACAAAGAAATGGAAAGATATCCTGTGTTCATGAGTGGAAAAATTAATATTGTTAAAATGTCCATACTACCCAAAGAAATCTACAGATTTAATCAATCCCTATCAAAATATCAAGGGCATTTTCCACAGAACTAGAACAAATAATCCTAAATATTGATGGAACCATCAGAGATCCTGAATAGTCAGTGAGATTCGAAGTGTGAAAGGAACTTGATGCAATGTGGCTGGTTTGAAGACGGAGGCACTATGAAAGAAGGAATATGGGCAGCCTCTAGGAGAAGAGAGTGGCCCCTGGCAGCAAGGAAATGAGGACCTCAGTCCCATAACCACAAGGAACTGAATTTTTCCAATAAACTACATAAACTTGGAAGTGGATTCTTCCCCAGAGCCTCCAGATAAGAGCCCAGCCCAGCTGACACCAGGATTTTAGCCTTGTAATAGCATAAGCGAGAGCCCAGCTAAGTTCACCCAGATTTCTGACTCACAAAGTATGAGTTAATAAATGGATGTCAACTTAAGGTGCTAAGTTTTTGGCAATTTGTTATAGAAGCAATGATAGGTAAATATCCAGACAGTCCTCGGAGATACTGCAGGTTTGGTTCCTGCAAACATTGTAATAAAGAGAATCACACGAAATTTTTGGTTTCTCAGTGCATGTAAAAGTTATGTTTACAGTCTACTGACTCCTATAGTTTATTAAGTGTGCAATAGCTTCGTGTCTAAAAATAATGTATATACTTTAATTAAAAATGCTTTATTGATAAAAAATTCTAACCATGATCTTAGCCTCCAGTGAGCTGTAGTAGTAACATCAAAGATCATTGATCCCAGATCACCACAACAGATATAATAATAACGAAAAAGTTTGAAAAACGGCTAGAATTGCCAAAATGTGACACGGAGACATGAAGTGAGCAATTGCTGTTGGAAAAATGGCACTGATAGACTTGTTGGATGCAGGGTTGCCACAAAGCTTCATTTGTAAAAAACACAGTGTCTGCGAAGCACAATGAAGTGCAATAAAACGAGGTCCGCCTGTACTTGGTTGATGCGCCTTGATAACATAGTAACAACAATAACAAACAGTTTATTGATATGTGCGGAGTACTTTAAAGGGATTCTCTCAATTAATCTTCATCCCAGCTCTATGACCTTGGTTACAAATTGCTCAAAGTAACCTACTAAGTAGTAAAGCCAGGCTTGGAACAAAGCTGAATCCTTCTATTCAATTATAAAATGACCCTCCTCCCCACACTTTCATGCACTGGTTCATCAACAACCCCTGGTCTGCAATCACTGCCAGTTTTTCAAATACGGATGCCACATCCCGTGTATCATCTTTGCTGTCTCCTCTTTGCTAAGGGACATCACAGGGCTATATGCATGTCCTCCTTTAGCTCCAGCTTCCCTGTACTCCCCTTCAAGGCTTCTCTGGCTACCCAAACACTCGGGTGCCTCTACTTCCTCCCCATTTCCTGAGCACCAGGTATTAGCATCACTTATTTAGCATTTAGTGTCTTGCGGCATTATGACAATTCCTCGGTATTTTATTTCCTGTGTTTCTACCCCCCCACAGCAAAATATAAGCCTTTTGAGAGAAGTAACTTTTCTGTTTTGGTCGCTAGGTTCCAAGCACCAAGAATAATTGTTAATTCACTAGAGATACTCAATACATTTTTGTTGAATGAATGAATAAACAAGTGAACTTAGACTATTTTCACCTCTTTTATTCAAATTATGTTGATTGGATCCATTTTATTTTATTTTTTTTAACATCTTTATTGGAGTATAATTGCTTTACAATGGTGTGTTAGTTTCTGCTTTATAACAAAGTGAATCAGCTGTACATATACATATATCCCCATATCCCCTCCCTCTTGCGTCTCCCTCCCACCCTCCCTATGCCACCCCTGTAGGTGGTCACAAAGCACCAAGCTGATCTCCCTGTGCTATGCAGCTGCTTCCCACTAGCTATCTATTTTACATTTGGTAGTGTATATATGCCCATGCCACTCTCTCACTTTGTCCCAGCTTATCCTTCCCCCTCCCCGTGTCCTCAAGTCCATTCTCTACGTCTGCGTCTTTATACCTGTCCTGTCCCTAGGGTCTTCAGAACCATTTTTTTTTTTAGATTCCATATATATGTGTTAGCATACGGTATTTGTTTTTCTCTTTCTGACTTACTTCTCTGTATGACAGTCTCTAGGTCCATCCACCTCACTACAAATAACTCAGTTTCATTTCTTTTTATGGCTAATATTCCATTGTATATATGTACCACAGATCTGATCCATTTTAAATCAATTTCTTCTAGAGTTCTGCATGACTTTCCACTTTCTACCATATCTGAACTTCATGGAAATTATGCAGAAGATGAAATATTGGAATTTTCCCTTTTACCCATAGCCATTAGTGCTCTAGCTAGGCATGGGAAATACTATTTATTAATTGCTTTGTTCCTGGCCTTTATTAGGTATTTTACGTATATGCACTATTTCATGTAACCTTCATGCTACTGTCTGAGGTCGGTGCTATAGCTCCCATGTGACCAAAGAAGTTGAAGATCAGAGAAGCCAGGCCAGATTACTTGTCTAGTAGAAGCTATGACTGCCATTCAGATAGTTCTGAATACAAAGACTATGTCTTTCCACTATAGTGTGACCACTAGAACATAAGATCTATGAAAATAGGCTCTTGGTTATTGTTTATTCCTATATCTTTAGTGCCTGGCACATATTTGGAGATCAAATGCACATCTATTGAAGAAATGAATGAATCAAAGAGCAAATGAATGAATCATGCCTCTTCTCTGGTTCTGCTTCAGAGGGAAAGGCTCTTATCTTTCATCCAAGTAACTTTGATTTAGATTCTACTGTACATGTTTTAGCAAACCTTCTACTTTCTTCTTGACTTAATAGAGGTATTAGCATATTGGAATTGGAAGCATTCTTAGAAGGTGGTTTTCAGTTTCCCACCAACGTAGAAATCCTTTTTATAGTCTCCTGGACAGATGGTTGCCAGACTCTGCATGAACACCTCCAGTGACGGAAAACGGAAGAGAACAGGAGGCGGCCTGTTTCATTTTGAAGACAGTTCTGATGATTAGAAACATTTTCAATTGATTGAACTGGATTCTGCTGTGTCAGTAAGGATTCTTCATGTTTCAAGAAAAGGAAAGCGCAACCGAAGTTGGATTTTTAAATAATGAGGACTTACCAACTCAGTGATGGAGAAATTCAGTGTTAGGGTGAGTTTTAGGTGTAGTTTGAGTCAGAAATCCAGTGTCCCCAGGGTTCTCTTCCATTTCTCGGGAATTATCTCTGCCCTGACATCCTCCAGGTGTCAGCACCCTGCTTAGGATGATTTTCCTGTGTAATAAGAAAAGAATGAGCAGTTCAAGGGCTTTCTAGCCACACACCACTGTTTCATAGAGGAAGAGAGAAAGAGCTTTTACTCCAGCCAATCAAGCAAAACTTGTGAGGCTTCTTCTGACTAGATAGGATTAAGACCTAATAATTCATGGGGCCAGGATGGTGAAATATGGTGATGGACTGAACCTAAGCCAAGGGTCCCGAGGGTTCCAAGGCCATGGGAAGGGGTGTATAATGAACACCGTCGGCTACCCTACAATCCTTCCACTCTTCCAACAGAAACCAGATTTTATTCATTATCCATGCAGTTCATGTGACCCAGAAGAAGCCACTCTACCCCTGGGTGAATTTCATGGTTAACTCCTGATTAGCCTAATACAGTCAGTACATGGAACTCCCCTGGTGACTGTTATTGGCTTGGGGTTAGGCCATAACCTAAGTTGAACCAACCAGATAAAGAGGGAAGATTTATATTGCGTGCTTACAGAAGAGGTTATCCTCTCTCCTTGAGGGAGATAAAGAGGAAAGTATAAGGTCCTGATGGCCACCAGCAGCTGTTTTGTGACAATAATAGTGGTCAGACTTAGAAAGAAGCTACTGCTATTGGTAGCAGAAGGGAGATGGAAAGGACCTGGTTATCAACAATGTCGTTGAGTTCCTAGTAGTTCCATGCCGGGACACTTCCCCAGCCATAGCTCCCTATATCTCGATTATTTAACTGTTTGAGTTGGGATTTCTACTCTTTGAAATCAAAATTATCTTTACTGACACAGGTAGAATGGATATTGGAGAGGCTATCAATTGGCAGGTGTAACCTCATGGGATTCCTCTGTCATGTATCCATTGGCTCAAAATCTACCACTGAAGAATTTAACAATGAGTGCCCTCCAAGATGTTGCAATACTTTGTCAGCTAACATGCCTTAGAATTCTATCCTTCAAGCTATTACTCCCGGGCTATTTGATAAATCTCCATATGACATGGCATCCAGACTCTCATCATGTTGGTAATTCTCTCAAAGCTTACAGAATTGGACACCATATTCCAAATGCAGTCTGTTCTCCTCGGGTATGAGGAGAATATTATGCTCCACGTATATGATTCAGCTTGGTGTAATGGAAAGAAAACTGGAGTGTCATAGTAATGGATTCAAGTCCAGGATCCACCCACTATAAGCAAATCTTTTAACCACACTAAGCCTCAGCTTTCTCTTTGATAAAATGGGGAAAGCAATCCCTGTTTACCTCAAAACGTTGAATGCAAATCAGATGAAATAACATATGTAAAAGTTCTTTGTAAATTGTAAAACTATTCAAATGTAAGAATGATGATTAATGCATCTTAACGTGGTGTCAGCTTCCTTCGGCAGTTGTATCACATGGCTTAATTACACCCTGCCTTGTTTCAGAAAGAATTTCAGGCATCTTACAAGGAACATAAAAAAGACAAGATAGCATAAATTAGAAACAAAATTAAAAAAAAAAAAAAAAAAAGGAAAAGAACAGTGTAGCCAAAAAGCAGACATTGAAAACCTGGCTCAGAGTAGGCACTGAGTAAACATTTTTCAATGAATATTGGGGTTGGTCAAAAATTTTCCTCCAAGCTTTCTAGAAGCCAGTGTGATTACAGACATTGTGTCTGTTAATGCAGTTCTCAATTCCCATGAAATAAAAATGAATGTAACCTCTCTGTTGGTAGCTTTTCTGGATTTCCTAGCTGAGAAGACACATTATCATCACATTTACATTAATATCTCAAAACTCATATTTACATTTACTGCATTAGCATATTACGGAACTTGTACCTCTGAGATGTGGCTCTACAGGCCAAGACCCACCCTATGAAACTTTTCACTTGGAGTCTCCTTAACTAGTTTCCAGGCTATCTTCACAGGTCAGAGGACCATGGATGCACTTTCCACCATGCATGTCCTTGTGCATATCCCCAGCACCAGTCCTGAAGTCCTCAGTGTCCAGTTCAGAAGGAAGAAGAGGTTCTGTCCTCACCCAGATCAAGGACAACCTTCTGCATCCTCATTTCCACCCCACATTCTGCATCTTCTCATTAGATTGGCAGATTGTGCCCTGCTTTCAGGTAAACCCAGCCCCATCCAGAGAGATGTGACTTTACTCTCTGGCCCCAACAGGACAACTACATAAACATGCAAAATTTTCACCTGAGTACAGTTCCCCAGGGCAGAGTTATTCAATCTTAAACGTCCACTAAGTTCAGGTTGAACTTTGCTCTTCAAAGCTGGTTTTCATGGTCCCTTTAGTCTGAGGAGAAGATCAGACTTGCTCCTCCAAAAAACAGGTTTGTTGAATGAAAGCATGAATAAATGATTTGAATGAAAGCATGAATAAATGATACGTACAGTTTAAAGCAACTTTTCTGAGTTGCATTTGTGTAGTCAAAGTACTCAAGTCTATCAAAATGGTCATGGTGATTAACTGAATTATTTTATATAGGTTTCACTTAATTTTCAGAGAAGTGCTGCAATTAAGTGTACACATAAGGAAATTGAGGATTAGAGTCAATAGTAGCCTTTCTAGGTTGGTAGAACTAGTGGGCAGCAGCCAGAAGGTTTGGATTCAGACTTGTCTAATTGTAAACTCTATCACTTAATCTGGCCTTAATGCAGCTATGTAGGACCTACATGATTAAAAGAAGAGATGAATTAATTCAACAAATATCCCTTGAACCCATACTGTGTGCTAAGCCTTGCATTTAGCCCTTCAGCTCTATTACTTATCTTTCGTTAATGAATTTATTAATTTTCCAATAAAATCTTTATTCTCTAAAGCAGAGTAGAGCTTCCTCCTTGGATATCACCTTTAAGGATATTGCCTAAGACTTGGTACCCAAATGACAGATGCCCCCATGAATGCAGAACCATTAAACAGAGGGAACACAGCGCTTCCTCCCTCTCCCCCATGCGGTACCACTTACTTTATGTATCATTATCCCACATTTAATTAACCTAGGGAATTCCTTCCAAAGCTGCATGCAACTGCCTCCAGTCCTGAGATCTATCACAGTTTGCTTCATCTTGGGTGGTCTGCCATTTGCAGTTAGGGACCTCTGTCTTTGGTTTTCCTACCTGGAAAAGTAGTAGCATCTGTCACTGTCGCACCAGTGCTGACTTGAGGTCCTTGTTGGAGTTTGGTTCCGATAAGCTCGCAAAGGGGGCTATTATGTTAGCTTCCCAGGGCCAGAGAGTGAGTCAGAGAGAGAGGACAGGTCCCTGAAACCTGGACGGTATATGCATGAGAATGTGTTTGTTGGAGGCATGCAACCGAGAGAGTGTAAATCTGTCGGTTAGCTGGAAATGAATACAAATCAGCCCTCATTTGTATTCACTGATTCCACGAGCTATCGGGCTTGAGAGGCTGGAGGGCTTAGAACACTCCAGACAGGGAAGAAAAGCCTGGCTTCTTGTCTCGGCTGTGCCGCTAACTTGCAAGCAAACTTGGGCACATTATTTGCTGCTTGAGTCTCAGAGTCTCCCTCTGTAAGGCAGGTTCATTAATAACTGCCTGTCTACAGAACAGTGGGTTTCTCATGGGTCAGACAGGCCCATTCTTTTTTTTTTTTTAACATCTTTATTGGAGTATAATTGCTTTACAATGGTGTGTTAGTTTCTGCTTTATAACAAAGTGAATCAGCTATACATATACATATATCCCCATATCTCCTCCCTCTTGCATCTCCCTCCCTCCCACCCTCCCTACCCCACCCCTCTAGGTGGTCACAAAGCACCGAGCTGATCTCCCTGTGCTATGCGGCTGCTTCCCACTAGCTACCTATTTTACATTTGGTAGTGTATATATGTCCATGCCACTCTCTCACTTCGTCCCAGCTTACCCTTCCCCCTCCCCGTGTCCTCAAGTCCATTCTCTACATCTGTGTCTTTATACCTGTCCTGTCCCTAGGTTCTTCAGAACCATTTTTTTTTTTAGATTCCCATATATATGTGTTAGCATACGGTACTAGGCCCATTCTTGAACCCCATCTCCACCACTTGCTGGTTGTGTAGCACTGAGCGAGTTACTTAAACCTCTGAGCCGTGATTTCTCATCTGAACAGTGGGAATGAGAGTAATAGCTAACTCACAAGGCCATTGTGGAGCTTAAAGGAAGCAGGGCATGTAAAGTATTTAACACAGAACTTGGCACAAGGTAAGCACTGAAATAATGTCAGTGGTTCTTGTCAATATTATTTTCCCATACGGTGCTTGTAAATAGCAAATGAGACTTTATGTATACTCCCATTTGATACAGCCCCATGAAGTAATTGTAATTATATATGGACAATAAAAACTACATTATGGGTTTAAAGGATCATTGATATTGAGCTCTACTCAGCAATATACTAAGATAATAGAAACACCTATCTTTAGACTCACAGGATTTTAGAGGTGATCGGACCCTGCTCTCTTGTTTTATAGGTGAGAATATGGAGGCATAATGAAATAGAATTACTTGCCAATATCCCGAGCTAATTAGGGCCAGATTGGGACTGGAAACCAGATCTTATGACTCAGCATATGGTTATAGTTCCATCTGTTCCATTTAACGTACCAGGAAGCTAAAGTTGGAGAGAAAATGTATTACCCGTAGTCACATAGGTGAGTAGTGATAGATCTAGGAATTACATTTATAACAGTTCACCTTTATGGCGTGCTTTGTAGATGCCAAGCCTTGGCTCAGTGCTTTGTGTGTATCAAATAATTTAATCCCTACAGCCTTATGAGTTACTAATAGGATCCTCATTTTTCAGATGTGGGGTTGGAGACCCAGAGAGGTCAAGTAAATTGCCCAGGGATACACAGGAGGCAACCACATTTGAACACAGATCATCTGGATTCTGAGTCTGCATGATTCATCTCCACAGGATTCTGAGTCTCTCTACCTGACCCTGTTATTTTTTTTCCCCCTTGAGGTACAAACAAATCTGAGCTCTAGTTGGGGAAATAAGGTATAAAGGTAAGGAACAGTGTCAGTAGACATACAAGCCAGTCACTGGTGATGAGAGAGAACATGTTTGCATGGAGGCTAAAGAGCCTGTGGGTAGCAAAGGAGCCAGCATTTATTTTGAGCCTGTTGCTTTTAAGTTTCAGTGTTATTAGAACCTCTCTGATGATTGCACCGGACACTGTTATCTAAACTAACCAGCTATGGCCCATAGAAGGATCAGTGATAGTACCTGCCGTTCAAGTGTCACTGTACCTAAAGGATAGATCCTGGACCAAAGATCTGCTTTCCACTGGGGATGGAGGCTGCCTTGCCCTCCACCTACATATCCTGGAAGAACCGCTGCTGGCGGCACTGGTATCACGGCAGCAACACATGGGCTTGCTGGACAATGTGGCCCAGATTTTAGAGTCAACCCTGTATGAAGCAAGGGGAGGAAATAGAGGCTCGTCTGCTGGCTGGTGATCCAGCCAGCAGCCTCTATAGATAGATCATCTATCTTTCTGTAAAGTATCTGCAAACACAGCCGCCTTTTTTTGTGCTGATTAAACATTCTTGGAGCTTTCAGGAGAAATGGGGAAGGCCCTCATAGAAAACTCTGGGCTTCTTGATAATCTGGGCATATGGAAAGCTTGAGAAATTAAGTGTACTATTAAAAGAGCTGTGACTTTATTTGTTCTACAGCTAGTTACATGAAATAATAGTGGGGATGTTAATGAGAACTTACGATGCTCCAGGCACAGTGTCAAGTAATTTACATAACTTAACTCCTTCACTCTTTGCAATACGAAGGGGTACGCTGTACTATCCACATTTTACACGCAAGGTGACTGAGCCCCGAGAAGGGAAATCACTCGTCCACGGTCACAAAACTGTGGTGGGGCAGAGCCAGAATTCAGACTCAAGACTTCTGATAGCAAAGGATATCCCTTCCCACTGGGAAACACAGCCATGCCTGGAATAAAGAGACAGAAGTATTATAGTAAACATGGTAAACACAATGGATTAAAGGATGTGTATGGTGAGTTTTCGTGAGTTCTCTGGCATGGAACAAGCTAAATCATCAGTGTGTCTTACCTTTAAGAGAGAAGGTCCAGTGGAAGAAGCTGGTGTCCAAATGGAAGGAGTAGCCCTACTGAGCTCATGAGCTGCCAGGTGAACTTGCCCATGTGGATTTTCTTTCTAGTCTAAGAGCTGTCCTGCTGGAGAGACTAGGCACGGCACAAGAGCCTTTGTCTGAAAAACAAATCTCGTAACTGAGCCAGGCTTTGTCACTGGGGGAAAAATTGCCACAAAATGAGAGGCAGGAAACATCCTTTTCTAACCGCCAGAGCTACTCCAGGGCTGTGTGAAAACATGCCAGCAGGCAATGTAATTAGCAAATCCGGACACCAGTGGCTGCTTCTCTCCTGGGCAACGTCTGTGTTAGAGCCAGCATCTGTCTGCTTACCTTGCCCAGCCAGGACGGAGGCTGCACCAGCCCTGCTGCCTGCACACTCCACGCCAGGCACACCTCGCAGAACCCTGCCCCCCAAGGGCTGTGTGGCATGGCCATCTGGAGGAAGGGCCCAGCCTAAAGGCCCAAAGGTCCCAGGTGGTCCCACAATCAATGTTGCAGCTGCCAACGGAATCCCTTGCCTGTGAATACTGACCACGGCTCAGAAGACCAGATAAGCACAATAAATAAGATTGAATTGGACACTGAGCATATTAGAATGTCTTTGCTGCAAGGCACTGGCAAAATTTGTTTGTTCAACAGAACTAATAACATTAGCTAGCACTGCCTGAGCAGGGGTATTAGGTGCCAGTTCCTCTTCCAAGTGCTTTGGGCACATGATCTCCATCGATCTTACAACACAGGGAGGAAGGTGTAACTACACACTCCATTCTCCAGATTGGGAAACGGAAGCTCAGAGAGGCTAAGTAACTTGACCACAATACCGGTAAGAGGCAGAGCCCAGGTAGAATTAGAGTTAGTCCCAGCTCAGAAAATTCTCATTCCACACTGTCTTCCCCCCGCCCAGTGCCATCCTTGGTAAAGTGAATCCTGAAGCACATACCACAGGGAGTCAATCCCTTTTAAAAGGAAGACACAAATGCACGTCTGCCTATTTCATGCATTTTTGTGACTATATATTCACAATCACGACTCGTCACGGCAGTTTCCTGGGGATGATGCATCTAGATTGGAACTCTGGTCAAAGAAGTGATTCTCAGGAAAAGTAAATTTTGGAATTTTAAGCAAGAGTCCGTATGTCCTTTTTTCCCCTCTGGGTCTTAATTTTATCTCTAAAGCTAGAGAGCAGGACAACAGAGTATCTGAGTTTCCTTCCACCTCCATAATGCCATGATCGCTCAGAAAACCTGCAGCACAGGCTTGATGAGAGCAAAGGGGACGCAACCAGCCCCAGTGCATGGAAATGATGTATCAATGTTGGGTCCATTACCCTCTGTCCTTCTTCCCCCCCAGTAACCTCTTTCTCCTTTTCCACCTGTCCGAATTCTCTCAAACAGCATAATTCCAGCTCTTGTGCCATTTGTTGCCCAGGGCCTTTGATGAGCCACTGAGATAGAGGTGGCTTCTTTTTCTTCAAAACCACCGGAACTCCACCAGCATATCAGTGCCTCTTCTGTGCTGTCTTGTAGCATAACAAGGTTGAGAGTTGCATGTTAGTGCCACTTGGACTGGCCAGCAGGTGTGAGCCAACAGGGGCCTAGGGGTGGTGGCGGCTGGGGTGGTGGAAGGAGGAGCATTGCATGAAGAAGTTGCATGCAGGGACTCGGGGAGTGGAGACGGGAAAGATATTCTGCTGAGTGTGAGAGTTTAGGGAGAGGGACACAAAACTTATAAAAAGAATTATTGGGAATTATTAGGGTCAATTGTATCCCCATCCCTTAACATTTGTAAGACAGCTGGGAAAAATTTGATTGCCATTAATTACCTCTTGGCAACTGGACTCTTTGAAGGTGACTCTGAAGAGACTGGGCCACGTGGAGCATTGAGATTAATATGGTTTACAGCTATGTGAACTGACATTGTATGTAACTGTTTATGGTGATTTCCCACCATGCTCTAAATTCACCTGCCTCCCACCCCGTGCTTGAGATTTGCTCCATTGTGCATGTTTCCCTTCACGTCAGCTTGCTTTTGTTCCTACTTCTCTTTCTGTCTGGAATTTCCTTTCTTTTCACCCTCTGGAATCCATCTCTCTAGATTCATCTCAAGCATCACCTTTTTGAAGCCTCCCCAGGTATTACAGCCAAGTAGAACTATCCACTCACTCCAATGCCTGCACTGTAGCCAGGTTAGATATGCACCATGGACGGATGCTATAGACTTTTACCTCCACTGAATTATTTACAGATCTGTGTCTTCCACCACATAGTGAACAACTAGAGGGCTGAGGCCATACCAGACTCCTTTTTAATCTCCAGTGCTTGGCAAGTGTTTGTTGAATTAGCAAAGATGAGAACTTTCAAGGCACCAAGTGCAAAGTTTTATGTGATTAATAATTAATAATATCTCACAGTTATTCAGTGTTTATTATTTATCAGAGAGAATGCCAATGCTTTCAATGATTATCAGATTTAATCTGTTCAACAACTCTATAAATAACCATATAAAGTAGGTTCTACTACTACCACCATTTTATTTATGAGAAAAATGAGGCTTAAGAGAGAATAAGTAGCTCAAGTCTCTACTACTAGCAACTGGATGATCCAGGAATCAAAACTAAATTGAACTCATGTATTAAACTTCAATATTGTATTGTATCAGGATGGAAAAAGGTGAAGGAGGGAACAAATTATATATAACATGAAAACAGGAGCCAATATTACCGAGGTGTTATAATGAAGTAACATGTCTAAATTTTAAATTAGCACGTATCACCTTATAAAACTTGATAGGTATTGATTACGCATCCTCTGATTATTATATGTGGTTGATTATTATCCCTTTTTTGGGTAGCCACCTAAGGAAGCTGCAGATTCTAGGCCATATTTACTCGAATTTCTTCAGTAGGAATAACCAACTCAAAGACATCTTTGTGCACTGAGAGGATGCCCTATTTGGAAACAGTTGAAGGTCATTGAGACCCAAGCCTGAGCAATATGGTGGGCTACCAGGCAATATGGAGAAACTCCATTCTCTCAGTTTAGGAAAGGAACGTAATGTTATAGGAAGAGAAGGGTCTTTGAAACCACAAAGCCCTCAGTTCCCATCTCCTACCTGACACTTAGAAAACGTTTGACTTTGGAAAATCACGTAACATTTCCAAGCTTCCACTTCTTGTAGTGAAATGGAAATGGTAATAACATGTGTTTCACAGTGCAATTTGTTGTGCAATTGAAAAAAGATAAGGTGTGTAAAAAACATAGTACAGTGCCTGGCGCATAGCCAACATGAGATAGTACTCTGACAGGCAAGATTTTCAAATGATAAGCCTGATTTTCAAGTGTACATTTGAGTGTATGCTTATGAAGTACAGGCCATTCCTAATAGAAGATCAAGAAAAGTTCTAAGGCAAGACTGTATCACATAAGATCTGCAAAGTATTCCCCTTTGAAGATGAGCTTTCATTCCAAATGCATTAATTCAGGTGAAATCAGTGAACATCTTACTTTAGACACACCTCATACATCTCTGTATCCTCTAAAGTATTTTGTGCACAAAAAGACCTCAGCAAATAGTTGGCTAGTTGACTCACAATTTGAGAACTTGGATGGAACTCATAGCGGTAGAGAAGAAGTTACCATAGGTTGCTTCCTCCACTTCTTATGGCCACCTCCTTCAAGTATCCTTTCTTCAGTGCTACAGAGACTGGAAAACTAAAAGTGGATTTCTTAGACTCCCTTGGAGCTAAGATTTTGGATATGATTTTTGGTTTTGCTTTCAGACACACTTGACAGCACTTGAATCAGACCCAGGTTAGGCCGGGAAGGTTGTATCATAGGAGGCATTGACCTTGCAGTCTTGATATGACCTTGGAACCAAGAGTCCCTGCAGTGCCTTCCTAGCCTTTAGCATCCTTCCCATGAAACAGGCAGTAGTTCCTCTGTTAGCCAATTCTACAGTGCCATTCTAGAAATCAATCTTGAAGGACATATCTACAGCCTGCGTCTCTAGCTCCTCTAATAATTCCCTGTATTAAATCTCTCAAAAATTGTTAAAGGAGTCTTGCCATCTGTAGCTAAGCCCTGATGGATACAATATGTGGTGCCAGAAATGGTTATAGCCATTGGATTCCCAAGGATGAAAATCTGCAATAGGTTATGTAACCTGGCTAAGTTGAAGGTAGTGAAGCCCTGGTTACCGTTAAAGACTAGAACGTTAGTAACTTACAGTACCCAATGGTAAAATAGTACTTAAATGATCACACGTGGTCATCTGGAATGAAGCATCTACTGAAGGCATAGTTTTTTTTTTATGCAAAAATAGTTTATTATGATATTGTTTATGTAAAGTTAGGTAATATTTACAATAGAAATGATCAGCTACATCCATGGGAATCTAGCAGGTCACACAAAGGAATAAATATTTTGACAAAGTAACACTTCAGTTGTAGTGAGCAGTTGATCAGAAATTTTGTTTTTAAAAAAGAGCCTCGGGCTTCCCTGGTGGCGCAGTGGTTGAGAATCTGCCTGCTAATGCAGGGGACATGGGTTCGAGCCCTGGTCTGGGAAGATCCCACATGCCGCGGAGCAGCTGGGCCCGTGAGCCACAACTACTGAGCCTGCGCGTCTGGAGCCTGTGCTCCGCAACAAGAGAGGCCGCGATAATGAGAGGCCCGCGCACCGTGATGAAGAGTGGCCCCCGCTCGCCGCAACTAGAGAAAGCCCTCGCACAGAAACGAAGACCCAACACAGCCATAAATAAATAAATAAATAAATAAGTAAAAAAAAAAAAAAAAAAAAAAAAAAAGAGCCTCAAACTGAACTGTAAAAGTCTTGAATTGTCAGAGAGCAGCAAGCTGACCAGGCTCTTCTCTTCAAGAGGCCCCTGCAGTCCCACGGGAGATGGACCCCTCCCGGGGAAGACATAGTTTTGACAAACAGAGTGATAGCTGTTTTTGTTCTGCTGACACCCAGTACCTGGCATCTAACAAAGGTATAGTGAACTAAGATAGTGAACAGAGGAATGGGTCTGGCTTACCTTCTTTTTCCAACATGCAACATATTTGAACATCCACACTACTTTCCCCTGAACGGTATTTGACACTAGCCTGAAATTGGCGGGGGCTGCATCACTATGCCAGGTCATTCTTCCAAATGAAATTATTACAGTTTTGGATAAGTGAGTATGTATGTGTTTATACATACAAGTGAGAGTGAATTATTCCCTAAAAATAACTTAAATTCATTTTAGGGAAGACAAAACTGGCGTTATGGTCTTTATGGATATGCTAGTGAATGTCAGTGTTTTTCCACAAACTGTCCAGCCCCAAATTTGAGAAATGTCAATCTATCAGAAAGCCTGGAGGATGCCTGCTCTCTTCGCTTCACCCCTTCCCAGGTGGCTTGACAAGTCCCACCATCTGGGAACTTGGACTGGTCCTGTTGGCAACAACCATGGAGAGCCCCCAGAAGTCCTCCCTCAAAATTTGGAATTGTGTTTACTAAAATAGGTACTGAAGTTTCCTGTCTCTGCTGCCAGATAATATTGTCTACACGAGAACAAATTTAATCTGTGCTGCACACTAATTGCCTGGCACCCCCAAGGTGATATGTTTGACTATGCAGCAAAGATAAAAGTTTCTCCAAGGACCAACTCTCAGCATATTTGGCAAATTTAATTTTATATTCTTACTTACAAGGATTTTTTTTCTTGCATTACTTATTAAGAAGAATAGAAGCGCTGTGACCATTTTTCTTTTGATAAAACTCAGGCAACCACAGCCCAGTTTTCCCTTGGGTCCTCAACAAAGCAGTTTTATCTCTCCACCTCCTGGCCACAGACCACTCAGAGATCAATGCTTCTGCAGCCCCTTCTGTCTTTAATGGAGAAGAGGAAAGAGAAGCTGGGCTGCTGAATGTGTAAATCCTCCCTGGTAGACAGCCTTTATTGTCTGTTCTTGGTGTGGGGAGGCTGAACTCTAACACCAAAACCCAAAAAAG
This sequence comes from Balaenoptera acutorostrata, assembly GCF_949987535.1. NCBI lineage: Eukaryota > Metazoa > Chordata > Mammalia > Artiodactyla > Balaenopteridae > Balaenoptera > Balaenoptera acutorostrata. The sequence goes on from NC_080074.1 coordinate 13,384,814, forward strand.
CTTAGAAGAAGGCTCTACAAGGTGTTCATGGAGAGGATATTGAAGGTTAAAGAAGAAAGCTAAAAGGAATCTCAGTGAAAAGGACTTGACTATGGTGGGGTTTTTTTTTTTTCTTCAATTCACAGGATAAAATGGTAGCACCATGTCAAAAGAAAGGGAAGGCATGTCTCTGACAATATCGACCCTGATGAAGGCTAGTCTCTATACCATCTGGGGGGCTTGGGGCTCCTCAACTGGGCCATGTAAGCTAGGCTTCAGGGCCATCTGACCATAGACCCAGACAACATCAGCTGTGATGCTCAACAATACTGATGTCAAGATCCAGGGGTGTCCAAGCCAGCAGAATAGAATAGTGGTGAGTTCCAATGTACCAGTGAGTGGCACCTGGCATTAGAGTTTTGCTACCTTGATTCCCACAGCCTGGCCGTGGTCGGGGGGGGGGGGGTCTTTCTTTTTCTCTTCTCTATTTCCTCATTCTGTCTTGCCTTCTGATTGACTCTCCAGTGTCCCTCCTAGTACTAGAACTTGATCCCGATCTGTCCCCACCCACTGCAGCCTACTTGATGGGCTTCTGAAAAGCTGTCCATGTCTGTCTGTCTCACCATTGTATCTGTCTCCACAGAACAGTGGAGCTGGCTCTAATCCAGGCTGGTTGGAATTCTCTGGCTTCTACCTAAATGACTCCAAGTATTGCTTCTTCCTGAGATTTCTGCTGTGGGCCCCACTCACCAGATTTGACTCCCAGGATAACGACATTGGCCCCTATCAAACTTGCCATGAAGGACTTCCCTGGTGGCGCAGTGGTTGAGAATCTGCCTGCCAATGCAGGGGACACGGGTTCGAGCCCTGGTCTGGGAAGATCCCACATGCCGCAGAGCAACTGGGCCCGTGAGCCACAACTACTGAGCCTGCGCGTCTGGAGCCTGTGCTCCGCAACAAGAGAGGCCGCGATAGTGAGAGGCCCGCGCACGGGGATGAAGAGTGGCCCCCGCTCGCCGCAACTAAAGAAAGCCCTCGCACATAAACGAAGACCCAACACAGCCAAAAATAAATAAATAAATAAATAAATAAATTTATTAAAAAAAAAAACAAAACAAAAACTTGCCATGAACTTTGAATGTGCTATAGCTTTCCCTGAGATGAAATTGTTTCATTTATCAAACGTTCCTTAGTCTTGGGAGCTGGGATCCGGAGAAGAATAAGGACGTGGTCTCTGCGGCAATAGATAGGCATAGAAATAATCAGTATTTCAAAATAATCAGGTGTTGTAAAAAAAAGTGAATTGAGGGGTGTCTTATACTGTTTCAGCTGCTGTAACTAAATACCATAGACTGGGTGGCTTATAAACGACAGAAATTTATTTCTTCTGGTTCCAGAGGCTGGAAGTATAAGATCAAGGTGCCAGAGTGGTTGGATGAGTGCAGTCTTCTGGGTTGCAGGCTCCTCATTGCACCATCATGTGGTAGAGGGAGAAAGGGAACTCTCTTGGGCCTCTTCGATAAAGACATTAATCTCATTCACGAGAGCTCTGCCCTCATGACCCAATCACCTCCCAAAGGCCTCATCTCCCAATACCCCCATCACACTGGGCAATAGGATTTCAACATACTAATTTCGGAGGGGACACAAACACTCAGACCATAGCGAGAAAACAGTTGTGCTAGAATGTGAAGAAGAAATAAGAATTTCCTCGATGATGAAAGGAAAGACAATTCAGCTAGAGGAAACAGCACGTAAGAAGACATAGCATTGTGGAAGGCCATGATGTTTTCAAGTTACGTGGAAAAGTTCCATTTGGCAGGAGCAGAGGCTGTGGGGGAGGGCAGGAGGCAGAGTGGTCAACTGGGTGCTGGGGTTCAGATCATGAAAAGGTCTGGGGTCTCATGCTAAGGAGATAGGGGCCTATGAGTGACCCTAAGGCAAGAGTGGACAAACTACAACCCATGGGCCAATCCGGCAGACTGCCTGTTTTGGTCAATGTAGTTCTATTGAACACAGCCATTGCCATTCATGTACTTGCTGTGTCTGGCTCTTCATTAGTTTTGCAAAGACAGAGTTGAGTAGTTTCAACAGAGGCTGTCTGGCCTAAAAAGCCTAAAACATACGTTATCTGACCTTTTATAGAAAGAGTTTGCAGACCCTTGTGCTAAGCCAAGGAATGATATGGTCAGATGGACATTTTAGAAAGACCATTCTAAAAACTGTGTGAGGCTCTGCATAAGACCTCATTTGGAAAAATAAAAGATGTTGTCTCTAGAAGACTTGAAAACCTCTAGACTGCTTGATAAAACCCAAATCTCTTGGCCGTGTACAGCATTATTATAATTTCTTTGCTTCTCTCAAATCTGAAATCATGTTTATGTATCGGTCTCTAAGTCAGAACAAATTCCTTTAGGGCAAGGAATTTTAACATTTTAATTTTTTTGTCTTTGTATCCCTGATGTCTATCTTACTGTCTGCCCCCTTTGGCTTAATAACTGAATTGAAAGGAATTGTTGAATTACTGCCCAATGGACATGGAGAACCACCATTATCTCATTCACCGGCTCTGAGTGTCCCCCCTGGCTGGGTGCCCATTTGCAAGTGGGAACACAGAGAGGTGGTGATCTGGTCTTTTGCCTTGCCTGGAGCCCTCAGAAAGACTCTGATTTGAGAAGGCTTTTATACTGGTATGTCTGCAACTCTTTTGCCTTTAGGTACCTGGAGGAGATCTATTTTGAGGTCTTTTCCAGGCTGTGTCCCCAGGTAGGCATCTCCTTGGCTGAGGTCCTAGAGAGAAGAGAGCAAGGTGAGGGTTGGTTTTCCTTCCTGCCACCGGGAGTCCTTTATGAGGCTAACGGGCATTTGCAAATGAAGATCAAGAACCAGACAAACAACCCAGCAAGTGATAACTGCAAAGCTGGCCTAATCTTAATGAAATCTGCAACATATATTTATATAAATCAGATGACTCTTTCTTGCTTGTTTTCCATGTAATTTGCTCAGATGGGTTTGGAATGACATGGCCAATTGTTTTGCTACTGACTTTGTCTTATTTTGAAGAGCCCCTCAGCAGCCCACACCATGATCACAATGACATCCAGCTGGTCCAGTGGGACCTCAAGCCCATTGAAAATGCATTACGTTTAACTCCTTCTCCTCCCGAAAGCCAGGAATTGTCTTTTAACCTGAATCTCAAAGAGGATGTGGTGGAGGGAAATGTGGGTGTGATGACTGCTACTGGGGTCTGATTGGCAATAATTTGCTCCATCTCAAAACAATTCTCCATCCTGCTGTCCTCAGGGATTCCAGGGTTCCCAGAATGGAGCTCTTTAGCATCCATTGCTGTCATTATGACTCAGCTTGCCAATCTGGGGACGAAGAAGCCAGAACAAATAGGTCACGACAAGGTATGGAAGAAGGATGCTGATGGTATAGCCTCACATCCTCAGTCTGATTCACTCCCTCCCCTGGCATCCCACACCTGTCACGCTCCTCCTGTGTCCTCCCTTCTTGTCTCTTTAATTCGATGGTTCTCCAAATGTGCTCTGAGGATGACCTGCATCAAAACCAACTGGTATACTGGTATGTCTGTCTTACCATACAAACACCAAACAAACACCAACTCAGGTGTTTGTTTAAAAATTTTCTAAATCTCTTGGGCTGTAGCCCCAGAATGTGCTTTTTTAACAGACTCTCTGGATGATTCTTATGCTCATTCAAGTTTGAGAACCATTGAGCTTAACCTAGATATTGAGGGGACTTTGTTCTGTTATTATAGTTTGGGTCTGTCCTGTTTTTAATTTGTCCAGTGTCCAAGACGCCTTCCTATGATCCCCCCAATTCTTTTTACCCATGACTGAGATTACCCGGGTCATTTCTGATCCTTTTATCTTATTCTTTTATCTGTAGAGTCTTATACTTGCAGTTTTGTCTAGCTGAACCAGCCTTATCCCATCGCTCTGCATGGCTGGCTCCATCTTATTTTTTTAGATCTCAGTTCAAATGTCACCTCCTCAGAGAGGCCTTCCCTGATCATCATATTTAAAGTTCTACCTTCAACTTGGTACCTATCACATCATTCTGCTTCTTTTCTTCAGAGCATGTAGCACAGTCTGTAATTATGCTGCTGTTCACTCATATGTGTTTGCTGTGTTATATCCCATGGGAATATCAGCTTTATGAGGTCAGGAGCCTGCTTCATCCCATTCTCTACTGCATCCCCAGAACCTAGCCCAGTGCCTCACATGTTGTAGGCATTCAATAAACATTTGCTAAGTGAATGGATGGATGATGGAATCAAGGAAGATGACAGATTTCAATAGAAGTCAAGCCATACATGCCATCCTCAGCAAATGGTCCGGGGGTCCTAGATGACGGAGCAGAGGCAGAGGTGCAATGTCTCACTCTGGCATTCAGGGTTCCCCACCATGTGGCCCTAATCCATCTATTTGGACCCCATCTCTCATTAGACCCTACGTGTACCCTATACTCTGCGTATCACTCCCTATTCCTGAACCACACCTTTTGTATTCTTACCTCTAATACCTTTCCTCAACTGTTCCCTCTACTAAGAATTCCTCCTCTACCTTTGTGGCCTCATAATTCTACTCCTTTGAAAGTGCTGTGTATAAGACTCAATCAATAAATGCAGAAATATTTAGTGAGTGACTTCTAGGTGCCTGGCATTGGGGCTACAGGGCTGAAAAAGCTGCCATTACCTCTCTGTGTGACCTCAGGAAGCCACTTCCTCACAGCGGGTCTTGGTTGACTCACCTGCCACTGTCCAAGGTGTTTGTGTCTCTACAGGTTCCTCTGGCTCTGAACTTACTCTGGCGCTCATAGTGGAACCATAGGCACTGTGTTAGGTCAGAGGAGAGAGGGAATATCTGGGGCAGATTCTGCATCCCCTCTAATGCTGCCACATAGAAAAACTCCACTCTGTCTTTGATCAGCTCTTGTCTTCTCTCGCCTCAGTGCCTCTCAGACAGTCAGGCAACATGTAACATTGGGCAGAAATCAATGCAGCCGATTTCTGAAAGACAAACACACAGCCCCAGTGTCACATGGAGGGTCATAATAGGTTAGCAGCAACTTCGGTTCAGAGGAGTCCTTAAATATCGGGTTCCCCTGAGCACTTCCAGGAAAAGAGCTTCCCAAACCAGATTGAACCTGTCCCAAAGTGAGACTCGGGTCGCCTCCCTACAGGAAGAAGAGTTTGAATGTGAAGCTGCAAAGAGGGTTACAAGTGTACTGCCTGGCCAGCATCCCACCTGCCCCAGCTGGGGCCCTCTTATTGGAACAAACGACAACAGAATGAACTTTAATTCTCCTTGTAGCTACATCCTTTCAAGACGCGTCTGAGCTGAATGAGAAGAGGCCTCTATAGGTCTCCCCCCAACAAAATGACATGTAAGGGCTTTGGGGGTAAACAGACCTAGGTTTGAACCCTGAGTCCTCTTTTTATTGGCTACAGAACCTTAATCCTGTTACTTAATGTTCTAGTTTTGTCTTTTGTCAAAGGAGCCATTGGGAGAATCATTAGCTATCATATGGAGCGCCTGGCAACACGCCGGGGACATTATAGGTGATCAATAAATTATGTTTCTTTTCTCTTTGTCTATTATTCTTGTCCTTGCTCTGAGCCTATATGGTCATCTTTGAATATACAATTCTTTGAACACGCCCTGCCTCTCAACCCATTTTTCAGTCCAGGTGTTTGCTGGGAGGTATAAAGCTCCGTTGCCTGCCATAGGCCAAATTCATCCACTCAGCCTTCTGACTTGTACTCCTAACCTTGTGTATCATCTTTCTGGCATCATGCTTATCAAAGTCGATCAAGATTGTCTGAGCTGCATCCCAACTTCCCTCCCAAGATGGAGAGTTGTTTAAGGATCTGCGCATTGTATTTGTTTCTATATCCCTATCGCCAGGCAAAGCACCTGGTACATAATAAGTGTTCTGATTTCTCGTGATTGAGAGATTTGAAACAATACCCTGGATGAGGGGGAGACACAGTGAAAGCAGGAGATTCAGCAGCTGATGGCTGGCATAGAGGTCAAGAGGGACACATAGCTCTATTCGTTACAGAAATTCAACCTATAACAACAGCACTTCATAGGCAAGAAATGACTTTTTATTCTCTACACACTCTTTCATTCAACAAATATTTATTGAACATCAATTCTGCATGAGATGCTGTGATGCAAAACTAGAAATGAACTTTGAATCCAGCCTTCTTCAAATCAACCCAGTTCAGTTTGGAAAGGATGGATGAAGTGGCTCTGAAATGAGAGTCACTATAAAACCAAAGACTTCCTCTTTGCCTTCAAGGAGTCCAAAGTCTGGCTGGAGAGACAAGACTAAAAAGCAAGGAGTAATTATGTATTTAAGATATTAATCATATTATCTGTCACATTAGTGCAAATATTTTGTCAGTTTGCTTTTTGCTTTTTATTTTGTTTATGGGGATGTTGACATGGAGAAACTTTTAATTTGTGTGTAGTCAAATCTATCAATCATTTTCTTTCAGCCTCTTTGGGTATATGAGTGTGCCTATGAAGGCTCTGATTGTTTCTGTGTTGGTGGGATTTTTATTTTTGCTAACTGGCAATTTTTATTTCTATGCAGTGAGACTATATTGCATTTGTAGTAAGAAAAACTTTTTTTTTCCATTTTGCAAAGGATCATTGTAAAATCAAACAGAATACATCAGAATTGAACAAAGAACCTAAGTATATCCAGGAAGAGTGAAAATGTGTTCCAAACCTTCTGATGAAGAAAACAAGGAAATGTGTATTATCTTTAAGAATTATTCCCATGAAAAATGTCAAACTAAAAGAAAATAAATCTTAAGCTGTATTGAAAATTAGTTTCTGTAGACTAACTTCTTTCTTAGCCATTTAAATAAATGAAGTATGGTTGCAAAAATGAGAAATTGTGTGAGGACTGAGGAGTATTCATGTCAAGATTGTGCCACCTAGGAGTAGTAACTGGGAAGGGAAATAGACGTGGAAATTACTTGTGAATCAGACTCAACACAGATTTATTGAGATCATTAGAGTATAACTCATTTAGCCAGTATAACAACTGTGCAGATATATGCTTTTATTCTGATTTTAAAGATGAGGAAACTAAGACACAGAGATACCAAACTATTTCCTTAAAGTGTGTGCATTTGAAATTCAAACCTATAACTTTCAATAAAATTGAAACTGGAGACCCTCCAGAAAGTTCCCTACATGGAGTCTGAGAACCCCTTTCCCCCTTCCCCCAAGCTGCCTTGTGATGTTTTTCCTTTTAGGGGAAGCAGGTGAGACTGTTAAAATGGAGACCAGGTTTGAATATCCCCAAGAAGACAAAACCATTTATGCCATGCAAGCAGAACTAAATTTAGCTTATTTCATGAACATAAGCTAAACTTAACTTAGGGTATTTCTTACAAATGTCACTGATAATCATAAACAAAACTTGCCATCTTCTTAAAATAGTACAGGATAGTAACTTTTAACCAATCCCCCGCTGTCTGGAAACCCCATTGTAATAACCAATCCCTGTAAAGATTATTTATTATAACAACTTCCTCATTTTTACATTATAAGCTTCCTGTAACGTCGTGCCTCTGAGCTTCATACGAATTTTGGGTTTGAATTCTCCCAGTTTGTGAACTGTTCTTTTGTGAACAATAAACTCTTACTAGATACTATTTTACTGATCTGGTTTTAATTTTTACTGTTTCTGGATTTTAGACAAGACACCCAGGCTGTGGCTATTATCAATTATTTTTAAGCAGGGTGCCCAGGTCTGGTTACCCATCTCAGAGATGCACCACCCCTTTGCCACATGGCAGAAAAGTGTTTGCAACCTCCTGTTTCATGCTCCTTTGTTGGCAAGCACACTCATTTGCCTGCTCTGTTGGTATCAACATCAGGAAGAAGCGTGTGTCCCTTTGGAGCTTAAATAAGACAAAAGATGATTATGAATTGATTTTCCCATAAGGAGTGACCTGTCTCTCCGGGGTGGGGGGGTAGTTATCTGCAGGCTGTTCTCTGCTTCCTCCAATAGCTGAGTGAGCAATAGCCGCCCTGTGTCTTTGCCACTCACACAGTTGAAGACTGCCACCTTCACAAGGCATCTGGGTAAAGATGGTTCACTGAACACATATGTTTACTACTGCTCCTTCCATCACCAGTTTTTGTTCTTTGTTTTAAAGCTTGAACTTATAAAGCCAAAGAGAATAGACAACACTTTTGGGGAACAGGGAGTCAGATGGACCTAAGAAAGCTAAACTGAAGCAGAAGTGAAAGCAATTGCAGGGCTTCAGAAAGGCTCAGAACCAGGCTCAGGTCCAAGTAAATATGGAGGTGAATGTGGGGCTGCAAATACAGGAGTGATTGAAGGTCTATGAAAGGAGTTAAACCCCATCCATTCCCCTACCCTTCCAGAAGAGCGGTGCCTCCACCTTGGAGATAATGGAAGAAAATGGCTGATAAAATGAAAATGAGGAAGTTGTTTAACCTTTACAATGATAGGTTGTTACCATGGGTGTTTCCAGACAGCGGGTGATTGGCTAAAAGCGATGATCTTGTACCATTTTAGGAAGATGACTTCAGTTTTGTTTATGATTATCAGAGGCATTTACAGGAAATAACCTAAGTTAGGTTTAGCTTATGTTCTTGAAATAAGCTAGATTTTGTTCTGCTTATGCGGCTTAAGTGGTTTTATCTGTTTGGGGGATTTTCAAGCCTTGTCTCAATTTTATTTTATTGTAACAATTCTGACTAGAAATGCTCATAACAGATGGTCAAATGGATTACCTCATAGTAAAGCCCCCCAGCTTATACTAAGGTATAAGCCTTACTAAACCTTACCCCACCCACACAGGGCTTCCAATCATCTTGTTAACGCTCCTCTCTCGTGATGTGAATAGACAGCCAAATATATCCAGATATTTGAGGAAAGATTCCAGAGACAGAGACATAAAAGAAAAGAAAAGAAAGGAAAGGAAAAAATGAAATGAAAACAGTAACTTGGAGAAAATAGAGACGCTTTCAGAACAAGAAAACTAAGAAAATTAAATGCTCAGGCAGATAAGGAAAGATACTATATTCATGTAACAAAAGCAAGATGCTATAAAAAGGAACCTGCAGAGAATGAAGCAGAACTCTTCAAAATTAAAAATATGATAGTAGAAATGAAAAAACTCAATAGCAAGTATGAAAGATCAATGTGAGTAAATATCTCAGAATAAAGATCGAAATGAGAGAAATGGAGACTAATAGGAATTCTAGGGAGAGAGAATTCAGAAGACAGAGTGGAAAGTTATCTTTAAAAAAAAAAAAAGGAACGTTTCCAGAACCTCAGGACATGAGTTTCTGGACCAAAAAGTCCCCGAATACCCAGCCTAATGTATGAAAAAGACTAACATGGAATTTCAGAACTCTAGAGAAGATCCTTAAAGTTTCTAGAGAAAAAAAAAGTCACAATGAAAAGAAAAAGTAGCAGGATGACATCAGATTGCACAACAATAGCAAAAAAAAAAAAAGATAAAAGACAAAGAAACATTTTATAATTCTGAAGAGATTATAACAATGTTGAATGACCTTCAGTTCTATACTCAGCCCAAAGAATCAATGAAGTATGCACATATAATAAATTATTAGATATGCAAACTTCTAAAGATATACCTACTCTGCATGCTTTCTCAGGAAGCTACTGGAGAAGGGTTCTACCAAAATGAGGAAGTGAGTGAAGAAAGAGACGATATGGGAGCTAAGAAACAGATGAACCAACACAGGAGAGAGGAAAAGTGGATTCCCAAGGTGATGGTGGTGGTCCCTGAGACTGAAGCAAGAGGAGAGCAGGTGTCCTGATATGATGATGTCTCTTAGAAGATAAAGCTGATAAAAATGCAGGGTGTTTGAGCATACTGAAGGGAGATTTACAAATGTGATAGGGCTTTGGAGATTTGTGAGAGGGACACAGGAAATTATGTAACTGAATGAAAAATAAATTGTTAACTCCAAGGTTGGGGGGTGGGGCATGAAACAAGACAGGAAATGGAGTAGGAGTATACCACCTGGCTCAGCTGTGAATGTGGATACACAGAAATGGTAATATAACCATAGGATAAATTCTCATCTTCTACTAGTGGGGAGTCAACATATGATGGCCAAAACTGGGAGGTGATGATTTTGCAATATAGGTATATTATTTTGAGATAGGAAGTTTTATTCTAAAAGACACAACTCAAGCAGTTGAAAATGCTTGCCTCTGGGGAATGGGGAAGATGAGGATGGGAGCAGGGGCAGGCCAGGAGCAAGAACTGCTATTTGTCATTATAAGCCTTTTAGAGATATTTGACTTCTCATACAATATTCGGTATATCCTTAACAGAAATTAAAACTACATTTAAAAAGCAGATAGAGGGCCGGTGATGTGCAGGTCATACCTGGATAATGTTTTGCACTGCATTTGATAGGAAATAAAAGGAGAGTGAAATGGGGCAGGGAATAATACCTGGATAATGTTTTGCACTGCATTTGATAGGAAATAAAAGGAGAGTGAAATGGGGCAGGGAATAATCATGCAATTTAGGAAAATTATGGAAATAAAATTATGGATCAAAGTTTGGCTTGGATATGAGGGGAGGTGGCCTCAGCCTGGCAGACCCTAGAACCTGAAATTCAAAGTTGCGAACTGAAAGCACACACACTGTTTAACCCAGTTTCCATGTGAATCCATTATCATTATAGGAAAGGTAATAATTTATCTCCATTCTACAAATGAGGAATCTGAAACTCACAGAGATTAAATGACTTGGCAAAGGTAACTGACTCATGAGAAACAGAGCTGGGATGTCAAATGCCAAGTTCAGCAATCTTTCCAGTTTTGCAGTGCCTGTTACTCTAAAAAAATTGAGCCTATCTCAAGGATGGATTATTGATACAGATAGCAAACAGCTCGAGAGGTACATTTATTTAAACAGTTATTGACTAACCATCTACATTCACTGAGATGGTTACACGGCGCTCAGCCAGGGGGTCAGTATTCATTGCCCACATGTTTTGGAGCTGGATCCCACAGAGAAATTGATAAAATAAGGTGACTCAGATACTGGCAGCTTTAGCTCAAGAGTGGAGGCGGCTTTCTCAGGCGTCTTGCCTTCCTTGCCCGGTTCTACTACCTATTTTCCGTTTGTCAGTGTTCCCTATTTATCTCTGCCTTTGGAAACACTCCAGCCTCACTACGTAAGGAAATAAAATCTGGTCTTGGTCTCAGCTACAGTGACCAACTTGTCTCAGTTTACCTGGGACTGTCCTCATTTTCGCACTGAAAGTCCCCCACCCTAGGAAACCCCTTAGTCTCAGGCAAAATGGGATGGCTGGTCAACCTAGGGGAATAAGAGCTAGTTCAACCCACATGCTCAAAGATGATCCAACACTTTGAGAATGCTTCTCTGGGAACTCACTTTGTTTGTCTCTAGGTCGTGGCTTCAGCTGACTTGAGAAGCAGGGGGACACTTGTGTGCACTTGCATCCTTCTTGCTTTCCATCCCCTAATCTGATCCTCATTGAGCAAAGATCTGGCTACATAATCTTGAGCAAGTTATTTAAACAGTTTCCACCTCCTCTCTGGGACTAACAGTGCTTCATAGGGGTGATACAAAGATTGAATTATGCCATTTATCAAATGTTTACTACGTGCCAGAAATTATATACATGATAACTATTTATATTCTGTCTCCCATCAATAGAAGTTTCATGAAGATGGGAATTTTATCTGTTTTCTTTACTGTCATATCCCAGTGGTGGGGGGTAGGGGTGGTGTTGGAATATATATATATATATATATATATATATATATATATATATATATTTATATATATATATATATATATTTATATTTATATATATATATTCTAAATATTTGTTAGGTGACTAAATGAATGATTATATTTAGTCCTACACAAAACTGTAAGGTAGCGATTCCCAACCCAGTTTTACAAGTTAGGAAACTGATGCTCACAGAGTTTAAGTAACTTGCTATGCCCACGAATGAGTGGCAGACTCAGAATTCAAAATCAGGTCTGCCCAACCCAAACGCCAGACTCTTGGCCACTGTGCTAAACTAAGACAAGGCATGTGAACCACATGGTACCCAGCCCATAGTAGAATGGTACCCAGCCCAAAGTAGAATGATAAACTCCCTTCTTCTCGCTCTTCTGTACCTCACTCTTTGATCATTGCTGCCACCAGCACAGAGACTTGTGGCCTATAAATTTAAAGCCCTGGAAACTGCTTCCTCCCTGCCTTCCCAGCACATTGAGGTCTGTTCCAGTAGGAAGGCAGGGCCGATGGAGTGGCATTAATTGCTGGTGACTAGTGTGCACATCCAAGAGAGGAAGTGGCACCTTCCATCAGCGCTTGTCTCTTCCCATCATCCTGGGAGTAATCTGACCCGACATACCATCACCATTTGACAGGAATGTCACTGCCTGGAGATACAAAAATAATAAACGGGAAAGCTCCTGCAGAGTGACAGCCAGAACATCTGTGTCTGGCAGTGGTGAGTGGCCAGCACAAGCGAGGTGGTGGCTCACCCCATTTCTCAGCCAGAGGTGCCCCTCATCTGTGTCTGGGTCTGTCGAAAGCATAGGTGGAGGAATGTGTGCCCTCCTGGGTTTGCATCCTGGTGAAGCTCTTCTATGGCTGGATCCTTACACCAGCTCTTTGGTCTCTGCTTCCTCCCCTGTCACTTACCTTTTCATCCTTTTCCCAAGGTCCTCTGAGTTCTTGGAGTTTTGCAGCTGTTCTTTTATTCGCTTTTATTCTCTCTTCCACTCCCAGAATTCACCTGCATATAGGACATACCCCTTGTCATGAAATTTATCTTTTTTCCAAAACAAGATGAAAATAGAAAGAATACATGTGTGCATAATGTGGATTTCACTGGAGACTCTGGAACAACGGGCAGCTGTCAAGAGCCATCAACTCAAAATCTCATAGTGGATTTTTTCCTAATGCCACCAGGGGCCTCTTCTTGCCCCATCCTGTCCCCTCACACTGCCTAATCTACCACTGCCTTGCAAAATTCTCTCACCCTTCTTTCTTTGCCCTGCAACTCCTCCTTCCAAAAAGAACGTTGGACTTCTGAATTCTTCACTTATGACTCAGAACAGAGCAGATTTCCCTACCTCAAGATAATCAGAAACAAAGGGCCTTAGAAGATAGTTGAGGTTAAACTAAAAAGCAAAGAGAAGAAACAGAATCCTGTTGTATTATTGTTAATATTAATGACTGTGTCGTCCTTGGAGATCACCTCTCTACCTCTTTGCACCCACAGCAGGTTGCCTGAGCGTTTAGGCAGTCCTCCCTGCCCCCCGCCCTGTACTGCTATGCATTGAATTAGTGCTTATGGCACTGCCCCCTCCAGTGGACCACTGACATCGCCCCTGGTGGTCTCTAACTTAACTTATTCCCCCACCAGGCTTAGCACAGAGCAGGTGTGCTGGAAGCTGTGTCCATTTAGGCTAATTAGGACAGATGTAAGACCCCAAGTTTTCCAAAGGGACAATGCCATAGCAGGATGAACTGATAGCTTTACCCAAAGCACACGCAGCCCCAGAATCACCTCTCACTGACCTTTGTGCTTCCTTTGGAAGCAGCCTTTGGATTCAGGTCCCATCTTTACTTCCAATGAAAAGCGGCTGCTGACCTGCTCATTGACCCAGTGGCAGCTTTCCCCACTCTGCTTACACTTTTTTCCCTCACTGGGTTTTTTGAAAGCACCTTCTCCACCATGCAAATAAAAAGTGAGTATGTGGCAGAATTGAATCACCTGATGCTGTACAGTGTGCGATCATTATTATCACTGCAGTGCAATAAGACATGGTTTACGAATTTCTGAGAATTCCCAGCATTTCTGCTTCCTTCTCACCCCTGCCCCTCACTTAGGAGAATTTATCTTCTCTCACTCAACTTTTTCTTCTTTCCCCACCCTTTAGGAGAACTCTGTGTTTGCTTGGAGGTACCCAGACATACTGGGCAGAATCAGGAATCTGAGTAAAGAGAAAGAGAAGACTGGAGGACTCTGGGGAAAGAAGATGTTTGCTGTCGAGTTCAAGCGCTCCTTTATTTTGAGCAATGGATGAAACTTCAGAGAGGTCATTTCATCTACATAATAGAGCTTGGTGGAGGAGGGGAGACGGCAAAAATATGGCAGCTGGATGCGGGTGAGAACTTGAAGGATGAAGGGTAAGGCCCTGTGTAGCTGTGACGTCCATCTAGTAGCCACTAGACACATTCAACTCTAGAATTTCAACTTAAATTAAGTAAAGTTAAATAGAAGTCAAAATTCATATCTTCAGTCATAGTCATGGTACAAGTGCCCATCAGTCTCAAGTGGCGAGTGGCCACTGTATAGAACAGCATAGACATAGAACATTTCCATCATCACAGTAAGTTCTTTTGAATAGTGTTGCTCTAGAGCTATTGTAGGGTGTGAAAAAAAAGAATAGAAGAAATTTTAAAGAGTTATTATTGTGAATTATAACTTAGATATTTTTTATCCTACTTTTTCTTTATCCTATCCTATGCAAGTGAATGTTGGATTTTTCTTTCTTCTTTTCTTTTTTTTTTGGTCATGGAGATACTTTAGACAGCTAATCTCTGTTTTCTTTTGACTATAACTAGGTCTAGAATTGGTTTCCATGAGTGCACGCTTCTATGAGTTCCATGGTTCTTCTTAGAAAAGCTTGCAAATACAGTTGTCAATTGGGGGTGTCATTACATAGGAGAAAGACTATGGGAGTTGGCTTCAGAAAATCTGGGTTCAAATCCTAACTTTTCCACCTACTACTTAAAGTCAAAGGACACTAAGTGGTAAGAAAGGCTCACTTTCCCACTGGTTTCATCTTGTTATGTGGGAAGAGAAATGTCAGGCAGTGAACATTTACTGAGCTCCCACTAAGTACAAGCTGTTCCACAGCTTGGTTCTGAGAGCAAATCAAATGTGAACAAATGGGTCTTCTAGAGGAACTCTTATCATAGCAAAGAGATAGAATACAAAGCAAACAAAAAATATCTCAGGGTATCTTCACCTAGATGTACAGACAATGACAATCTCAAAGAATCTGGAATCAGGTGGAACTTAGCGTGATTTGAGTGGGTCAGGCATCCTTTAGTTCTCGTCTGTCTCCTTGGGGCTATCTACCCACCTCTTAATTAGTGTTTTATGCCTGGAGGTGATTTTTATCTATATCCATTAAGTCAAAACACTCATTGGTACTCCATCTCCCAAACTTTTCAGGCATTCATCGGCATAAGTGAAATGAAATCACTTTTGCAAAGAGCCCATCACCAGATGAGGGTTTGCACCTGAAGTTCTTCAGGTCTAAAAAGATGTTTAGATTGGTTTTTGTCAAATCAGGAATTTATCTGGCCTTCCTTTTGTTCGTCTTCCAAAAATCCTTCCCAGGGATCCATGCATTTGTAAAGTAAGGTGGTTGTTTGATGGTTTTCTTTGGAGTTTAAGATCTGGATGCCTGGTGAGAACTACCCCTAAATAAAATCATTGTTTAAGAGACCCTATATCCTTCTCTCGCTTTGTTCAGATCATTGAACTGTGCTTCAGAAAGACTACAGAAAGATGGTGTTTTCCCTAAATAGTGTAAAGACAATCAGAGGCTCAGGGGCGTTATAGTCACATGTGCCCTAACCTCCTCCCTCAATCCTATGTTTCACCAATTCACTGACATTTTTTTTTCCTCCTGTTTTACGACTTGGGCAACTGGGCAAATGAAACCACATGCACTGAAGATGTTCTAACAAATCAAGCCCTAACAAAATATAACTTAAAAATCTTTTAGAGTCTTTGATAGCAGACCTGCTCATTCCCTCTCAAATATCCATTGACTTTCCTTGCAAACAGACCTGTCTGTTAAGATAGGCAGTGTGCTCAGCAAATAATTCCTATTTCCAGCCTCCCACGCAGCCAAGGTTGGTCTGTGACATCGTTCTTAACAATAACGACAGCAACCCTATTATGACGTGTAGCATTTGCCCACTTCTGTGATGTAAATGCTTCCAACGTGGTTGATTTCAAGCCACCAATGGTTAAGAACTGGCAAGCAAAGTCCCTAAAGATTTAGCAATCATCCCTTGCAAGCTAATAAAAGCCAGTTTTGGCAGACAACTAGTTCTAGCCAATTAGACATTGGCCGAGTTCTGCTTGAATTTCTGGGAATTTTTTGCTTTTTTCCAAAAGAAGATAATGCTGGAGTTACCATGGTTCTTTTTCCTGTCTTGAACATCCATGTGATTCTGAAATTTCATCAGTAGTCTTGCAATTGTAAGACAACAAAACGAAATGCCAAGGTAGTAAAGTAGAAAGATGGAAAGCTGCATGACTGCAGCTGTGGATTACCTACCTACAGTCTTCTTGTTATGTGATATAAACAGATCCCAGGTTTGTTAGCTGCAGGTACCTCCGTACCTCATATGTGAAAGGAGGCTTTAAGCTGAGTGTGGAGGTGAGGAGCAGGAAAGAGGTGGGTGGTGTTGAGGAAGTCACCATCACAGCAGGTTGAAGCTCATGTTACGTTAATGACCGAGGCACCATTCCCCTCCCCCCACATATGATATTTTCCCCCTTCAGTGTTTGGAGGTTATGTATTTTATTTTTATTATTTAAGAACTACCCCGGCAATTTTAACATACACACTTAATAAAGTCTAAAGTTAAAGTTACTCTCCTCCTGAAAACTATAAGGCACTTAGAACATTTGAAATCTGACCAACTCTTTCCTTGTTTGTATAACACTGTGGTCAAACATTTTAGTTCTATCTTGTTTTTTAACCTTCAACTTATCCTCTTCCCCACTCTCTCTATTTTCTCCTCTGACCCTTGAAGAAACATATATTAAAATGTCTTTTATTCCTGGAAGTTTGCATCGTTTGATCACCTGCAGCCACTCCCCTAACCTCCTCCCATCCCCGCCTCTGGTTCTCTGTTTCTATGAGTTTTTATTTTTAGATTCCACATATAAGTGATGTCATACACTATTTGTCCTTCTCTGACTTATTTTACTTAGCATAATGCCCTCGAGTTTCATCCATGTTGTTGCATATTGTAGGATTTCCTTCTTTTTTATGGTTATATATATATATATATATATATATACTTTTTTTTTTTTTTTCCATTCATCTCTTGATGGACACTTAGGTTGTTTCCAAGTCTTGGCTATTGTAAATAATGCTGCACTGAACGTGGAGGTGCAGATATCTTTTCAAGATCCTATTTTCATTTTCTTTGGATATATGCCCAGAAGTGGGATTGCTGGATCACATGGTAGTTCTATTTTTAATTTTTTGAGGGGCTTCCATACTGTTTTCTACAGCAGCTGTACCAATTTAAATTGCTACCAAAAATAAGTTCTGGGTATGTAATGTACAGCATGGTAAATATAGTTAACAATTCTGTATTGTACATTTGAAAGTTGCTAAAAGAGTTAGATCTTAAAAGTTTTTATCACAGGAAAAAAATTTTGTAACTACATGAAGTGATGGATGTTAAACTTAATGTGGTAATCATTTTGCAATATATACATATGTGAAATTGTTATGTTGTACACTTTAAGCTTGCGCATTGTTATATGTCACTTATATCTCAGTAAAACTGGAAAGAATAATAAAATCACAATCATTTAAAAAATGAGATAAAATGTATCTCTCACCTATATCTCTTCACATTTCCCTTGTAATTTGCATTTACTTATCTCTGTGCTTACATTCTGCATTATTTCTTGAGATATATCCTACAATTCAAAAAGACTCTGATCTTTTCCTAAATTTTTTTTACCACATCAATTCTTCTTTTTAATCTTTCTATTGAGGTATTTAAAAAAAATACTACATATTCTGGGTTTCTTCAAGGTCTAGTTGTTCTCTTGCAAGTATACCTGATCATTTTTGTTCATTTCTTGTTCCTGTTTCTTTAATCATACCACATTTATATTATTTTATAGCTTGCATCTGGCAAGTTGATCTGTGGGATTGGGGTAAAAGTCAATCTTTCAAACTAAGGAGCAAAATGCCCCTTTTTTGTGTGTTGGTCATGCTTAGAATCATGAAAACAGAATTGGAGATGAAGATGGCTACAAACGGATTGGAGCCAATGTCCCTAGGAGAGGCATGAATTCTGTGACATTCTTGCCAGCAGTACTGACCATGGCCTGAGTCCCCAGTGAGAGAAGGCTATCACCTACCAGAGCAGTACTTCCAGGTATCTACACTTCTGACCATTAGGCATTCTTGAAGTTATCCTTTTTTTCTAAGTAGAAACCAACATTTCTAGTTTCTTCTCATTGGCCATGGGTCTGATTTCTGGAGTTAACAGAACCAACTTAATCTTTATTTCTCCTACAACCTTTCAGGTATATGAATACAATGATATTCATCTTAAGTCAATTTCTTCAGATACATAGAAATAGTTGGTAGAAGGAAGGCACAGGGCATGCAGTATTTCCAAATCTCTAGCACTCTTAGGATAATAAACTCCTTTATTTGCCCTGAACCTAAGAGTTTACAAGGCATTTTCATAAGCAGCAGCTCCTTTATCTCACAACATCTCTGTGAGAAGAGTATCACATCCCCATTATGCAGACGGCACCTACGAGGCTCTGAGAGTTTAGGTGACTTGCTCAGACTACAAGCTCTGAATAGTAGAGTGGAGTGAGAGTTCAGTGCAGAGCTTCTGAGGCCAAATGCATGTTCTTCTCACTTGTTTTCTCTTAAGATCCTGCTCTCCTTCTGCCCATCCCTGTTCCTGAACAAACATTTTGATTTTATGATCAGTTGCCAGCTGCTGATTTATTTTGGAAGCAAGGATTGGCTGGAACTGAATGATACTGTGTGACCATCCCAGGATTACAAATTGGAGAACTCATAAGGGGAGGGAACAGGATCTTTATGAAAAAAGACAGAGAATGCCACTCCTTCGGAAGAGGAAATGCAAATGGGTTTAGGGTAGACACCCAGCCAGCTTCAGTCCTGGGTTCACAGTGGCTTTGCTGATTACGGGAGATAAGTCAGGGCACCCCATTCTGGGAAATGTGAGGGACATGATTTCTCAAAGGCTCTTTGTCTCAGTCAGAGCCCAGGTGAAAGGCAGTGAATCTGCCTCATAGCACTCACACTTGCTCCAGCTTCTGGGTGCTGCTGGCTGGTACATGGTTTTGAGGCATCATTCCTTGATCCAGACAGATTTGATGTGGGTTTTGTGGCTTATCTTCAGAGAAGCGTCACAGGGACTGGCATTCTAGAAGCATATAAACAGCATGGGCATGGAGCTTAAGCCATCCAGGTTCCAATTGAATCATTAACTTAATTTATTCTTCCAACAAATATTTACTCAGGGCTTACTCTACATCGGGGACTGTGCTAGGTGTGAGGGCACCGTGCTGGGCTGAATCAGACAGGTGAGGCTGCTGCTTTCAGGTAAGGCCTTGAGCTTGCCCCATCATAACAGCAGTGACGACTCTGTACCAGGGACCAGTGTCAAGTTCTTTCATGTAATTAGCCCTCACAATGACACTACGAGGAAGGAAGATGTCACCTGATAAGACAAACTTAGAGAAGTTAAACAGTTTGTCCCCAATCCAGGAATTAGTAAACAGCAGAGCCAGGATTCAAACCTACATCTGTTGACATCAAAGCCAGTATTCTTAACAAATCTCAGTGCCTTAGTTTTATGACCTATGAAAAAGAACAACTAAATAACCCTGACTTTTTAATTGACTCATTGTTAGTATCAAATAAAAGCAGTTTTAATTTTTAGTTAGGCGCAGGGTCACCTGGAGTTGACAATATTTTTCCAGTCCCCCTGGGACCTAAGTGCAGTCACGTGACTAAGTTCTACATAAAGAGAAGCGGTATATGTAATTTACGATCACACTCTTAAAGGGAAGAGGTATATTTTGCCTTTCCTCATATCCCTCTTCCCTGATGACTGGAATGCAGAGGAGAGGTGAGCTATTTTGTACCATGAGGCTGAGGGCAACACCTGAGGGGTGGTGAAGCCACAAGACGCAAAGAGTCTAAGTCGCTGTCGCCATGGGGAGCTACACCAGCCTTGGACTTGCTACTTGGCAGACTATTGTGGGAGGGAAATTAACTTTATCTTGTTTAATCTTTATTATTTTAGATTTCTGATATATACAACTGAACCTATATCTTTACCAAAATATCATCTATTAAAATAGAATTACAGCAGAAAGGACTTTTGATTAGGGATCAGGAACCCCGGGGTTCTTAGCTTTCTCACTAACTTACTGTGTGACTTTAGGCAAGTCACTCTCCCTCTCTGAACCTTAGGTCTTTCCTTGTGAAGGTAAAAGGAGTATAATGAGACATAAGGATGTCCATTCCAGCCTGTGTCTGTGAATCAAATAGTTTTACTTATAATACAGAGTTATTTATTGTATAACTATTCATAAAGTATCAACAATTTCAGGCACTGGGCTATGTACCAAAGCTATAAAGATGACCCCAAACAACCTTGTTTTGGTTCACAAGATGTTTATAGTCTAGAGAAGACAGTCATGCAAGTCAGCAGTTACCAACCAATGATATTTGCAATTTGACAAACATGACTGAAGGTGTAATACGGGCATAAAGAAAAGAGCTCCCAGATCTGTTTGGGAAATTTGGGAGGAATCTACAAAAATGGTGACAGCCAAACGAAAACTTGAAGAATAAGAAGAAATCTGCCCTATAGATTGAGCCGGGGAGCAAGTTAGAAAAAAGGGCATAGCAGGTGAAAAGGATAATGTCATCAAAGGCATGGAGGAATGAATTAACATGGTGGATCTGAGGAGGAGGAGACAATTCCAGATGGCCACAGTACTGTCCTCGTGGAGAAGCTGGTAGGATGGGGGGCCGCACAGGTGAGCAGAGAACAGGCGAGGAAGAAACACTGCTTGACGATCATTACCCTGGATGTGACGAGGAGATGATGAAGAGGTTTGCTAAGGAAGTGGCATGATCATATTTGCACAAAGGAGAAGTGATTGTGGCCAAAGTGCTTGTGGTAGAAGAACTTAATGGGAATAAAAACAGAGTAGCGACACAAGTTAGAAACTACCCCAATAGCTTAAGGCAGGATGCTTTGTGCCTGACTAGTTCTATGCCAAGAAGATGGATTCAAGAATATTCATCTATTTGCAAGACTGTTTTCAATATAGATGGGGGATAAGGAGAAGGTGGTGTTAAATTTAGGTTTTTGGCCGGGAGGGACCAGAGAGATGATTACCTGAGATAGACAATGTAGGAAGGTGAGCAGCCTTCTATGTTTAGGAGGAAAGGGATGAGTTGGGAATGGATGTATTGAGGGGAAGTGTCTGTGGGGCATCTAGGTGGGCTTGTCTAGTGACAACAGGTACAATAACCAGCAGTTACTAGGAGCCAGGCACTGTTCCAAGTGTTTTATGTGTACAGTGAGGCTTTTAACCATCACAACAACCCTACATAGGTAGGACTACACTCCCCATTTACAGAGAAGAAAATAGAGACACAGAGAGTTTAAGTAACCAACCCAAAGTCACTTATTTAATAAGTGGAAGAGCTGGGACTTGAACCCTGGCAGAGGGGCTCCAAAACAGTGCTCCTAACACTGGATCATACAAGCATGAGCTATAACGTGATGGTGCCCCAAAGTAGAGCCAAAATTCTGAAGTAGAAATCTGGGCTGGGAGGAATCAATGCCTTTATCACATGATGAACTATTAGGCAGAATGAGATAATTCCAGGAAGGAAATTAGAAGAGAGCCGAGTATGTGACTCTGGAAAATATCAATATTTAAAAGTTGGGCCAAAGATCTCCAAAAAGATAACAAAAATGCAGGGGTTTATATGGGTGATACCACACAAATGAAGCAATTAGTTGTATGAAATACCATTGAGCACCTACCAAGCAGCAGGTATGGTGCTGTAAGTTTCACTGTTGTTCTTGCAGGTGTTTACTGGGGAAGAAGAGACATAAAAATGCTCAGTATAATGTTGTGATACAAGAGATGTCTCCAGGGTAGTGCAGAAGCCCAGAGGAGTGAGCCCCTAATGACTCTGGTAAGTTCTAGGAGGATCTCACAGATGTAGGAGAACTTGAGCAGAGATTTAAAGGAAGAGCAGGAGTTATTTGATTGACAAGGAAATAAACGGGTGCTCTAGTCAGAAGGAAAATGCTGTGTTCTGGATAAATTAGGACTCATGTTTGTTAGCAAGAGCTAACCTGACAAAAAATGGCTTACTGCAACAAGAAGCAGGCAGGAATAGGCAATGTCGTGTTGGTGTAGTGGCTCTACAATGCCATAAGGATGCTAGGCTCTTTTCATCATTTCCCTCTGCCATCCTTCTCCTTAGCATTCTGTCCCAATGTTTATCACCTCATGGTCCCAAGGTAGCTGCTGGACTTCCAGACGCCTATGTTTACATTACCGTCAAAATGATAAGAAAGGGTCACAGGGCTGAAGGGGAGGGCTGAGGCTGTATTCTTTAAACTGTTTTCTCAAACACTTCACGTGGCCAGTACAGGTCCACGTGGCCACACCTGGCTGCAGGAAAATATGAAGAGGTGAGTACTATTAGCTGGGCACTTTGTTGTTCTCTCTTAGTGAGAAGAAAGGGAGAATGGATGATGGGTAGGTAATAGGTGTCTACCATGTTGCTGTAGAAAAATTGTGGGTCTGGAAGACAGGGAAACATGTCACTAGCAGTAGCTATGACTTCAGCCAAATCAGAGAAAGGCTCTGTGTCTCAATTTTGCCTTGGGTAAAAAATAGGCAGTGAGTGATATGAACCCCACCATGTCATGCCATTATTAGCATTAGGCCCAAAGGCATATCACAAAGTGCTTGGGACTAAAAGTAAAAAGCTCCCCCCTATGTAAAAAGAAGCACCGCAGTATCCTTTTAATCATTTTGATAAGGAGACTCAGGAAATGGACCATCATTCGTTCAGGAAAATGTTCTTCCAGGTACTAGGGGACATGCATGATGTGTCTTTAACTGCAGTGACATTTTTAGCATGTGCATCTAATGCCTTAGACTTTATTCCAATTGTAGCAGATAGGGTTTTTTGTAATTTAAAATTTTTTTTTTATTTTTAGCATTTAGATAAAGTGTGTATTGTTGGAACATATTGAAACCAGATTAATCTAAGGAATAACAATGCTGGAAGCACAAGGCTGTTGTGCTGGGAACCTGTCGCTCTGGGCGGTTAAGTAAGCAGCCATAGCGAGAAAGCTGATAATGCTCGTATCTGATGTGGAGGAGGTAGTCCATGGGGCCGCCCCCTCCAACAATGCCATCTTCCTTCTTTATTTCCTGAACAACCCCGCCGGTGGCAGGGAAGGGGGCAAGCTGGCATTCTGGCTGCCTGCCTCCTGAGTAAAGCCAGGATGGTTAATTTCCATTTGCAGAAGGCTGAATTATCTCTGCTCCCCACATGTTCACATGCATTGTCCAATAATTTCTTTTCTCCTCCAACTTTGTTTCAACATGAGTCTAAATGGGACTCTGGGCCAGCAAGTCAGGATCACTAAAGGGCTGTGTCTTTTGGGAATTAGTATGTTTGCCTGAAGATGATAGTCAATGAATATTTATTATTAATAGTAATAACAGCTAATGGTTATTGAACACTTACTATGTATTGGACTTCAAGTGCATGATTTTACAGATGATGAAATTGAAGCACGGGGAGGATAAGTAACCTACCTAATGCCTTACAGCTAATGAACAGTACAGTTGGAATTCAAACCCAGCTTTCTGGTTCCTGTATCCTTAACCACTACGATGTACAGGGACCAGATATGGCGCCCGCTATGTGCCAGACACTGTGTCAGGTACGGGAACACTGTTACTGACCTTGAGGAAACAGGCTTGTAAACAAGTGCTATAAATGTTCATTGAAGTCTGGATGGGAAGGTGACACAAAGGGAAATGGGCAGTTCTAGCAGGGAGAAGAGGAAGGCTCATGAGGAAGTGATGCTTGAGCTGTGTATTACTGGCCATTGAGTCAGGAGTCCTGACTGTCATTCCTTCCATATTCTTAGTGGCTCTGTGACATAGGGCAAAGTGACTTACCTCTCTGAGCTTCGGTTTTCCCATCTGTAAAATGCCAGCTAGGTGGCAGTGAGCCTGTGTAACTTTGTAATTGCCACAGTTGGGTAAAGCTGGAAGGGTTTACTGCTGTGGACTTCTCTTATGCTACAGGGTGGGGCACTGGGACAGGGAACATTTACTTCCTAATTCCTCTTCCTTAGCTTTCACGCTCTCCCCTTGCTCCTTTACCTATTAGTGCATTTCGTTCTGATGAGCAGTCTAGGACCAGAAGCCTTTCCTTGTACCTCAGATGGAAGCCTGGTGTGCCACCCTCAGAACAGAGGATGTCGTAACTGTCCATGCACGGATGTGAGTCCCCCACATTGATAGGTTGGGTCACGAGGACTAGTGGACAACCTGGCCAACCTCCCAGGACATGCATCCCAACTCAGCTTTGTGATTCTTTAATCTTTACAGAACATATGTTTAATAGGGAAACATTTGGGGATTCGTGAATTGATTCATTCAATCAGTAAATATTTACTGAGTTCTTGCAGGCTTGCCCCGCATTCCGTACCCCTTCCTTCCGTGGCCTGAGTGAGCCAGAGCCCCTGAATCAGCCACTTCTTTAACCCCGTCCTGTCTCGACAAAGAACAGATGCCCTCAGGCGACCTACATTTGGACCTGCAGAGGCAGGGCCAAATATAAAGCTCAATCCCAGGAGCTGTGCAAAAAAATAAGAGAAAGGGAAATTTCTCCCAGCAGCCTCAGGAGCAGTGGATTAAATCTCCACAATCAACTTGATGTACCCTGCATCTCTGGAATACCTGAATAGAAAACAAATCATCCCAAAATTGAGGTGGTGGACTTTGGGAGCAACTGTAGACTTGGGGTTTGCTTTCTGCATCTAATTTGTTTCTGGTTTTATGTTTATCTTAGTTTAGTATTTAGAGTTTATTATCATTGGTAGATTTGTTTATTGATTTGGTTGCTCTCTTCCTCCTTTATATAGATATATATATTTTTTTCCTTTTTCTTTTTTTTGAGTGTGCATGTGTATGCTTCTTTGTGTGATTTTGCCTGTATGGCTTTGCTTTTACCATTTGTCCTAGGGTTCTGTCTGTCCGTTTTTGTTTTTTTTTTTTTTACATAAAGTTTTCAGTGTTTGTTATCATTGGTGGATTTGTTTATTGGCTTGGTTGTTCTCTTCTTTCTTTTTTTCTTTTTCTCTATTTATTACTTTTAAATTTTTTTATTTCTAATAATTTAAAATTTTTTTATTTTAATAACTTTATTTTATTTTATTTTTTCTTTCTTTCTTTCTTTTTTTCTCCCTTTTCTTCTGAGTCATGTGGCTGACAGGGTCATGGTGCTCCGCCTGGGTGTCAGGCCTGTGCCTCTGAAGTGGGAGAGCCAAGTTCAGGACATTGGTCCACCAGAGACCTCCCAGCTCCATGTAATATCAAACAGCAAAAGCTCTCCCAGAGATCTCCATCTGAATGCTAAGACCCAGCTCCACTCAACAACCAGCAAGCTCCAGTTCTGGACACCCCATGCCAAACAACTAGCAAGACAGGAACACAACCCCACCCATTAGCAGAGAGGCTGCCTAAAATCATACTAAGTTCACAGACACCCCAAAACACACCACCGGACGCGGTCCTGCCCACCAGAAAGACAAGATCCAGCCTCATCCACCAGCACACAGGCACCAGTCCCCTCCACCAGGAAGCCTACACAACCCACTGAACCAACCTTAGCCACTGGGGGCAGACACCAAAAACAATGGGAACTACAAACCTGCAGCCTGTGAAAAGGAGATCCCAAACACAGTAATTTAAGCAAAATGAGAAGGCAGAGAAACACACAGCAGATGAAGGAAAAAGGTACAAAGCTACCAGAACAAACAAATGAAGAGGAAAGAGGCAGTCTACCTGAAAAAGAATTCAGAGTAATGATAGTAAAGATGATCCAAAATCTTGTAAATAGAATGGAGAAAATACAAGAAACATTTAAGAAGGAACGAGGAGAACTAAAGAGGAAACAAACAATGATGAACAACACAATAAATGAAATTACATATTCTCTAGAAGGAATAAATAGCAGAATAACAGTGGCAGAAGAACGGATAAATGATCTGGAAGATAAAATACTGGAAATAACTACTGCAGAGCAGAATAAAGAAAAAAGAATGAAAAGAATTGAGGACAGTCTGGGAGACCTCTGGGACAACATTAAATGCACCAAAATTTGAATTATAGGGGTCGCAGAAGAAGAAGAGAAAAAGAAAGGGGCTGAGAAAATTTTTGAAGAGATTATAGTTGAAAACTTCCATAATATGGGAAAGGAAATAGTCAATCAAGTCCAGGAAGCACAGAGAGTCCCATACAGGAAAAACCCAAGGAGAAACACATCAAGACACATATATATCAAACTATCAAAAATTAAATACAAAGAAAAAATATTAAAAGCAACAAGGGAAAAACAACAAATAACATACAAGGGAATCCCCATAAAGTTAACATCTGATCTTTCAGCAGAAACTCTGCAAGCCAGAAGTGAGTGGCAGGACATATTTAAAGCAATGAAAGAGAAAAACTTACAACCAAGATTACTCTACCCAGCAAGGATCTCATTCAGATTTGGCAGAGAAATTAAAAACTTCACAGACAAGAAAAGCTAAGAGAATTCAGCCAAACCAGCTTTACAACAAATGCTAACGGAACTTCTCTAGGCAGGAAACACAAAAGAAGGAAAAGATCTACAA
Organism: Balaenoptera acutorostrata; assembly: GCF_949987535.1. Lineage (NCBI taxonomy): Eukaryota > Metazoa > Chordata > Mammalia > Artiodactyla > Balaenopteridae > Balaenoptera > Balaenoptera acutorostrata. Next base: position 13,411,654 of record NC_080074.1, read on the forward strand.
TAACAAACCCCCCAAAATTAAGAAAATGATAACAGGAACATACATATTGATAATTACCTTAAATGTAAATGGATTAAAGGCTCAAACCAAAAGACATAGACTGGCTGAATGGATACAAAAACAAGACCCATACATATACTGTCTACAAGAGACCCACTTCAGACCTAGGGACACATATGGACTGAAAGTGAGGAGATGGAAAAAGGTATTCCATGCAAATGGAAATCAAAAGAAAGCTAGAGTAGCAAGTCTCATATCAGACAAAATAGACATTAAAATAAAGACTATTACAAGAGACAAAGAAGGACACTACATAATGATCAAGGGATCAATCCAAGAAGAAACTACAATAATTGTAAATATTTATGCACCCAACATAGGAGCACCTCAATACATAAGGCAAATGTTAACAGCCATAAAAGCCGAAGTCGACAGTAACACAATCAGAGTAGGATACTTTAACACCCAGCTTTCACCAATGGACAGATCATCCAAAATGAAAATAAATAAGGAAACCCAAGCTTTAAATGTTACATTAAACAAGATGGACTTAATGCACAGAAATCTGTTGCATTCCTATACACTAATGAAAAATCTGAAAGAGAAATTATGGAAACACTCCCATTTACCATTGCCACAAAAAGAATAAAATACCAAGGAATAAACCTACCTAAGGAGACAAAAGACCTGTATGCAGAAAACTATAAGACACTGATGAAAGAAATTAAAGATGATACAAACAGATGGAGAGATATACCACATTCCTGGATGGGAAGAATCAACATTGTGAAAATGACTATACTACCCAGAGCAATCTACAGATTCAATGCAATCCCTATCAAACTACCACTGGCATTTTTCACAGAACTAGAACAAAAAAAATCACAATTTGTATGGAAACACGAAAGACCCCAAATAGCCAAAGCAATCTTGAGAAAGACAGACGGAGCTGGAGGAATCAGGTTCCCTGACTTCAGACTATACTACAAAGATACAGTAATCAAGACAGTATGGTACTGGCACAAAAACAGAAATATAGATCAATGGAACAGGATAGAAAGCCCATAGATAAACCCACGAACATATGGTCAACTTATCTTTGATAAAGGAGGCAAGACATCCTCTTCAATAAGTGGTGCTGGGAAAACTGCACAGCTACATGTAAAAGAATGAAATTAGAACATTCCCTAACACCATACACAAAAATAAACTCAAAATGGATTAAAGACCTAAGTGTAAGACCGGACACTATAAAACTCTTAGAGGAAAACATAGGCAGAACATTCTATGACATAAATCACAGCAAGATCCTTTTTGACCCACCTCCTAGACAAATGGAAATAGAACCAAAAATAAACAAATGGGACCTAATGAAACTTACAAGCTTCTGCACAGCAAAGGAAACCATAAACAAGATAAAAAGACAACCTTCAGAATGGGAGAAAATATTTGCCAAGGAAACAACTGACAAAGGATTAATCTCCAAAATATACAAGCAGCTCATGCAGTTCAATATCAGAAAAACAAACAACCCAATCCCAAAATGGGCAGAAGACCTAAATAGACATTTCTCCAAAGAAGATATACAGATTGCCAACAAACACATGAAAGAATGCTCAATATCACTAATCATTAGAGAAATGCAAATCAAAACTACAATGAGGTATCACCTCACACCAGTCAGAATGGCCATCTCAAAAAATCTACAAACAATAAATGCTGGAGAGGGTGTGGAGAAAAGGGAACCCTCTTGCACTGTTGGTGGGAATGTAAATTGATACAGCCACTATGGAGAACAGTATGCAGGTTCCTTAAAAAACTAAAAATAGAACTGCCATATGACCCAGCAATCCCACTACTGGGCATATACCCTGAGAAAACCATAATTCAAAAAGAGTCATGCACCACAATGTTCATTGCAGCTCTATTTACAATAGCCAGGACATGCAAGCAACCTAAGTGTCCATCGACAGATGAATGGATGAAGAAGATGTGGCACATATACAAAAGGAATATTACTCAGCCTTAAAAGGAAACAAAATTGAGTTATTTGTAGTGAGGTGGCTGGACGTAGAGTCTATCATACATAGTGAAGCAAGTCAGAAAGAGAAAAACAAATACCGTATGCTAACACATATTTATGGAATCTAAAAAAAAAAAAAAATTGTTCTGAAGAACCTAGGTCCAGGACAGGAATAAAGATGCAGACGTAGAGAATGGACTTGAGGACACGGGGATGGGGAAGGGTAAGCTGGGACGAAGTGAGAGAATGGCATGGACGTATATACACTACCAAATGTAAAATAGCTTGTGGGAAATGGCCATAAAGCACAGGGAGATCAGCTCTGTGCTTTGTGACCACCTAGAGGGGTGGGATAGGAGGGTGGGAGGGAGACGCAAGAGGGAGGATATATGGGGATATATGTATACGTATAGCTGATTCACTTTGTTATAAAGCAGAAACTAACACACCATTGTAAAGCAATTATACTCCAATAGAGATTTAAAAAAAAAAGACTTGTATCCAAGTTATATAAAGAACTTCTATAACTCAATAATAACAACAAGAAAACAACTAAAAACGTGGGTAAAAGTCTGTAACAGAAACTTTATAAAAAAGTATGTGAATATCTAATAAGCACACATAAAGGGAAATGAAGGTTAAATCCACAATAAGAAGCCACTACAGAATAATGAGAATGGCTAAAAAATTTTAAATAATAATAGAAAGAGAGAAAGGAAGGAAGAAAGAAAAATATCTGACAGCACCAAGTGTTGACCTGTATGTGGGGCAAGCACAACTTTTATTAATTTTGATATAAATTGATAGAAACACTTTGAAGAAAGGTCTGGCAGTTTCTTATAAAACTAACCATACACTTACCCCATTATTCAACAATTCCAGTCGTAGATTTATCTAATAAAAAGAAAAAAATATATATGTTCATAAAACACTTGTAAAAATGTTCATTACAGCTTTATTCTTAATAGTTCAAAACTAGAGACTGCCTACACATGTATCAATAAGGGAATGGATAAACACATTTTAGTATATTGAAACAACAGAATAGTATTCAGCAATTAAAAGGAGTAAACATAAATATAACAACATGGTATAGCTCAAAGGCATTATACTAAGTAAGAGCAACCTCACAAATGGTGTGATTCCATTTATATAAAGTACATATGGTGTGATTCCATTTATATAAAGTTCTGCAACAGACAAAACTAACCTGTGGTGGAAAGAAATCAGAACAGAAGTTGCCTTGGCAGAGGGAATGTGGAGTGTCGCCTGAGAAAAGGCATTCAGGAACTCTGGAGTGATGATTCTATTCTATGTTTTATAGGGATTTGCATAACACAGGTACATGTATTTGTCAAAAGTCTAAGAGAATGTACACTTAATATTTGTGTGTTTATTACATGTCAGTTTTACCTTAAAAGAAAATATGTAAACAAATATTGCATTCAAGTTAGTAATATATTCTGAAATATTTAGGGGAATTGACTGATGTCTGCAATTTACTTTGAAATGCATCGAAAATAAGATGGATTGAGGAATGAATAGAGGAAAAGACAAATAGATAGACATGTAATAAAGCAAGTAAAGTAAAATATTAATGGTGGCATCTATGTGGCAGGTATATAGAAACTCACCATAAATTCTTTTAACTTTTCTGTATGTTTGAAATTCTTAATATTGGAAACAATTATGCAGAACCAAAGAAGCCAGACACAAAGGAGTACATATTGTACGATTCCATTTATGTGAAGTTCTAGAATAGGCAAAACTAATCTCTAGGGATAAGAATCAGCTCAGTGCTTAGCTGAAAAGCAAGGGGAGTTGACCAGGAAGGGACAGGAGAGAACATTTTGGGATGATGGGAAGTCTCTAAGTCTTGATTGGGGTACTGTTATGTGGGTGCATACATTTGTCAAAATATTTCATACTGCTCACTTAAAATGGGTGCATTCTTTAATTGTATCTAAATTCCAGCTCAATAAATTTGATTTAAAAATGTTCTCTACTATTCTATAATCAAGTGTCCATCCCAAGCTTCATGTGCAGTTGGTGGGGGAGCAGTTGGACGGGCGTATCTAATGCCTCCTAGTCTGTCTTCAGCCTACAGAGGCTCAAACCTTCCCCTGCTCCTATTGGTAACATCCTTCAGCTGGCTTATCCCTGGTGCTGACAAAGGGTCCATACTTAATAACAGAGCATCTCAGAGCAAGTCCAGGCTGGCCCCTCTCCTTTGCTCCATTGGGGAAGGGCGCTGGCAGTGATGGAAGCCAGCTTAGGTGAGTTGTGTCTGAGGTTCAGGGGGGCACTGCATGTGTCATCACCGGGTGTGGGGAAATGGGAGCTGATAAGAAGACGCTTTGAGGCAGGGTGGGGACACAGAGGCAGAAGCTGGGCCATCCTTTCTGGATACTGCCATGGGCTTGGAAATAAAGTCCTTCAATCCACCTGTGTGAGCACATTCTATGAAAGAAGTCAGCCCTGGGTTGGCTCCAAGTCAGGGTAGCATGTTGAGTCCACGGAAGTCCCTAGAGTTCTTCTTTCCTCTTGGTCCTCTTCCCAGGCTCAGGTGGGTTTTATTTTAGGACCAAAACACACAAAGTGTCAGATACCTTTCTGAGGACAGCTTCTGGATACTCGGCCTGAGATAAGGGAGACTGCCTGTAGTGATCTGAGGATGCCGGTCTGTTTTCTTCCCATCTGAGTTTTAACTCAGAGCATCTCTACTCTTTAGCTCATAGACTTCAGAGAGTTTATGTTCCTTTTTGGCACCTTATGAAGCGAGGGTGGGTGAAACAAATTCATTCTCTAGCAGAACTCTGACACATCTCTTTAAATGCTTATGTTTCCTAGGAGATGGGCAGCTTTTTGAGGGTGGGGATAGCATTCTGTTCATCTCTCTGCCTGAATAGCCTAGCATAAGCCATGGTACTGTTTCCAAATGGACATTTATTTTCTGAGCATCGCCTACATGTATTAAATATCATTAGGGGACAAAATAAAGAGAAGACATATTGTTTTTCCTTAAGGAATGTGTTCTCCTGTCATGAAGATAAAACATTTCCACATAAAACAATTAGGAAAAAAAAACAAGTGAGTACAAACTTGGCTCTTGGCTTCCGTTTAGTCAATTTCCCATTCCTCCCATGGGAAGGCAGAAATCAGGAATGGTGTGTGCAGAATGCAGTTATTATGAACATTGTCATGGAAGGACTATATTGACCCAGTACTTGGTGGATTGGCGTAGCTTAGATAGACAGGGAGGAAAAGGGGAATGACTTCTCAGCAGAGGACTGGTATAAGTGAAATCTGGAGATGTGCATTATTCTTATTACCATTGTTTATCCATTTGAGACTTTCCATCTTTTTTTTAAAGATTTTTAAATATTAATTTATTTGATTTATTTATTTTTGGCTGTGTTGTATCTTCATTGCTGCGTGTGGGCTTTCTCTAGTTGCAGCGAGCGGGGGCTACTCTTTGTTGTGGTGCGTGGGCTTCTCACTGCAGTGGCTTCTCTTGTTGCAGAGCACGGGCTCTAGGTGCGCGGGCTTCAGTAGTTGCAGCATGCGGGCTCAGTAGTTGTGGCGCACGGGCTTAGTTGCTCCGCAGCATGTGGGATCTTCCCGCACCAGGGCTCGAACCCGTGTCCCCTGCATTGGCAGGTGGACTCCCAACCACTGTGCCACCAGGGAAGCCCTGAGACTTTCCATCTTAAATGCCTTCAGATTTCTTATCACCCAAAGATGTGGGCTCCTTTTTCCTCTACTCTAAGTTGTAGGATGGCAAAATCTCATTGGCAATCCAAAGAGAGCGGTCTGAATGCCTGCTCCATGAGGACACTGCTTGGCACTATAGTCAAAATTTTTTGCACAGGGGTGAAAACAATGAACTCTATGCATGTATTATTTCTCCCACTGGAGTGCAGGCTCCTTGAGAATTGGTGTTATGATTCATGTCTAAGACCAACACCTTAGCACCAGACACAGAGCCACATATAGGTTAAATACTCAGTATCTATTTGCTTTAGCAAACACAAGTTATCAGAATTTAGTGATCAGCTTTTATTTTTCTTACAGCTAAGCCCCCTGAGAGCTGGTTTTAAAGAAGAAGGAAGAAGGAAAGAAAAGCTCAGGACCCAAGGTTTGAAAGTACAGGAAGACTATCTATGGTCATGGTATAGAAGGTATAGTCTGGGGTATAGAGAATGGAAAACATAAGGTTATGAGTGGGATTTAAGAGGAAAGGAACACTGGAAGGGTTGGCTGTGATCACTGCTTCACCTAAATTCTGGCTTTGTTGAGGCTCAGTCCTGCAGATAGCAAAGAGCAAAGATGACGGTGTGTGTGTCTCTTATTAAAAACAAAAATAATTAGCGATCACAAAAATAACCCTAAGTAGGGCCTAAGGAGACCTGGATTTGAATCCTAGACGTGTTAGATTGCCTTAATGATTCTTGTCTTGTGCCCCTCCTCGTAGCCACATCCTTTGTCATGAAACTTTGCAACATCCTCCTATTATGATTCTGGGCTTAGGTATTTGATCTCCTTAAGCTGACAGAATGAAGTAGAAGCAAACCTTTTCCATTTCCAAGACTTGTTTAGGCCAACAGAATGAGACAGAAGTGACCACGTGCCAGTTCCAAGACCGTGTGCATGTTTCCACTTGTTGTCTTTTACCTTTGCCATAACCACGAGAGGGACCTTCCCATGCTAGCTGCTCATCCGAGGAGGAGGATGAGAGACACATGGAAGAAACTTGTCCAAAGCAGAGACCAGCCTTGATTGGCCAACTCCTGGAAAATTGGCAGATACATTATAAATCATAAATGATTGGTGTTTAAGTTGCTGAGTTTCTCGTGGGTGTGTTACATAGTAGTAGCAAACTAATACACTGGCCCTTCCATAGATTCACCGGGGGGGGGGGGCTTTAAGCGAAACGTTGACCAGCCTGTCTTAGTCAGCTAGAGCTGCCATAACAAAATACCATAGACTGGGTGGCTTAAACCACAGAAATTTATTTTCTCACAGTTCCGGAGGCTAGGAAGTCTAAGATCAAGGTGCTGGCAAGTTCAGTTTCTGGTGAGAGCTCTCTTCTCTCTTCCTGGCTTGCAGATAGCTGCCTTCTTTATTTGTGCTCAGGTGACTTTTTCTCAGTGCTTGTGCAAGAGCAGGAGGTGGGGTGGAGTGAGTGATTTCTCAGGTGTATCTTCCTATAAGGACATTAATCCTATCAGATCAGGGACTCACCCTTATGTCCTTCTAAAATTTTAATGACCTCCTTAGAGGCTCCATCTCCAAATACAGTTACACTGAGGGTTAGGGCTTCAACATAGAGATTTGAGGGGGGGGGTGGACACAAGCATTTAGTTTGTAACACCTTTCTTAGGCTTCTTTCACTCATAGGTGTGCCTAGTACATAATGCACATTCGATAAAGAATTGTTGAACTGAGAAGACTGGACTATAAAATTTGTAAGAGTCCTTCCAAGGTGGTTTTCCTTTAACTGTTTTCTTTTGTTTTTGCCACAAAATCATCCAGAGTTCATGTGAAAGGGAGAAATGTCCTCTTCTATCGAAATGAAACTGTCAGTGAGTAGTGAGGGGCATGGAGATGCCCGACATTTAAATGCACATAAATATATTTAATCTTATTGAGAAAGAAACTCAATTATTTCATTCAGTGTGGTTTCTCTAGATTCTACATCCGCTTTTGACATATAGTAGGTACCTCAATATACTTACAGAATAAAATAAATTAATGATTGAATTAATGAATCAAATAAGGGCTCATGCCTGCCTGTAGCTGTTCTCAAAGAGTTCAGGGAAATGAGGCAAAAAAAAGTCTGAGTCATTGGAGAGATGAGGTCCCCTGCTTGACTAATAGGAATTGCAAAGACAGAGGCAGAGGAACTTCTGAGCTATCCTGGTGGGCTGAATTACCCTGGGGCAGTCAGCAACTCCTGCCTCTGTCCTCTGCCTCCCTTCCTGATTATCCTTCCTCCCCAATGTCCCACAGGCCTGTCAGTTGCAACCTATTCCAAACCACACTCATTTTCCAGCTTCTTTCTCCCACACTAATTGTCCTTGTCTTCAGAAGCTGCCTAGTTGTCCAAGAGAGAGATCTGAGTCATTGGCTTCCCTACAACTGCTCCACTGAAATGGAAAAATCCAACTTGACCTTAATTATAAGCACTGAGTTACCATTTGCTGGGGATTTACCATGGGCCAGACACTGCTCTGGATGACAAGTGTGAAAGATCCCATCTAATCCTCACAAAAACCCCATGAGGTGGGTATAATCTTTATATCATAGTGAATAAATATGGGCTCAGAAAGATTAAGTGACTTTCCCAAGGTCACAGAGCTGGATAAGGGGATTTGCACCCATCAGATGGACTTTAAAACCCCTGCTCTAGGGACTTCACTGATGGTGCAGTGGTTAAGACTCCACGCTCCCAATGCAGGGGGCCTGGGTTCGATCCCTGGTCCGGGAACTAGATCCCACATGCATGCCACAACTAAGGAGCCCACCTGCCACAACTAAGACCTGACGATACCAAATAAATAAATAAAATGTTAAACAAACAAACAAACCCCTGTCCTTTCCACGATGTCAGATTATCTCCAGGTCAGATGTTCCCTTCTCTCCCTTCTCCATTGTCTCCATTCTAAAACGGGGCACTCATCTCTGTTCCCAAGCAACTGACACACCTCTCTAGGATAGCTCTTATCACATGAGATGATTCATAATTATTCATCTGCTCACCTATGACCTGCTGAGAAGTGCCTTATTCTTCCCTCTATTCCCCATTCTCAGCTCAGTGTCAGGTCAACATAGCACCCGCTCCATAAATACTTTTAGAAATTAATTAAATCCTACATTTCTAATGATCAAATATGTTATCTTTCATAGAGTGGAGTAGAGGGTTACATCTTACAAGAACTGTGACAGAGAAAAAAAATCCTCCTATTAGTCCATTCTTTTCTGTAAGAATAAATCTTTTTGGTCCACCACATGTACGTGGTTCTCTTCAGGCACACCTGCCGTAAGACAAGGGCAGGAGAATTATCCCCACGCCCCTCTGGTTGGAGGGCCTGGAAATGTCAGGGTCTTGATGCTCCTGAAAGGATTGACCTGCCATGGGAGGCTTAGTGAGTCCAGCTAAACAAGGCTAAACCAGAGACTCTCTTCTTTCTAGAAGTCTGAAGCTGCTTCACCCTCTTTTCTTACTGCATTTTCTAGACCTTGTGGCCACAGTATGTACTCTCCAAAAGCAAACAAGCAAGCAAACAAACAACAACAAAAAGAAATAGTACCCTCCGTCTTTCTCTATGGCTCTTGCTATATACCTGTACTTTCCCTTCCTTCAACACCAAAGCTCAACTTTTCTTTAGCTATTTCATTCTCTCTGTCTTTCAGAATTCATGCCTGGGCACCAAGCAGACTCAAGAAAAGACTTCTAAAAATTGCCTGCCATTTCAAAGAGAGAAAAGACAGCAGGACAAGCCCAGTTTCCTGAAGAGGGAACGGGAGGCAACCATTTTGGCTGCCAACTCATTCCAACATCCAAGCAATCCCTGAATTTACTTGGCAAAACACAAACCAGCAATTACCCAAGACAAGAAGTGAAGTGGTTTTTATTCTTGCCTGCCTTTTTTTTTTTTTTTTTTTTACCTACATGAGAGAAATGACTGAAAGATTTTTATCTTGCTCTCCAAAGAACCAATCTTGGCCCAACGGAAAAAAAGCACTGCTGTGTCATGTCCAATGATGAGAATATTTCTAGGATGTTTCAAAGAATCAATCATGGGCCTAGAGCCTTAGGAAACATAGTGGATGCCACAGTTTGGAGAAAATGGGTATTTCTGTGAAGAAAGTAAAGCAGGGCTTACTTCTGATTGTCTTAACCTTAGCTTGTTCAGACTTATCTCTGTCCTCACCCCCTAAACTTCAGCATCTTAGGAACATGAGTGCAATGACTTCTGAAACCAACTACCTGGAGTTAAGCCAAACCTCACAGGTTAAGTTCCCAGCCCTCCACAAGACTGCTTTTAATTCAGACATCAGTCACAGGACTGGGGGTTCCCAGGCCCCCTTGTTTTTGACCAGCTGTCACAGCTCAGGGGTTCTCACTACCTCTTCAGGTTTGATAACTCACTAGAATGATTTGCAGAACTCGGGAAAACGCTAGACTTATAATTATATTGTTGTCATAGCAAAAAGACACAAAGGGAGAGAAGCATAAAGTGAGGTCTGGCAGGACCCCAGACAAGAAAGTTCTACTGGGCGAGGACGTGTACACTTTGGTGCACTGTGGAGCTCACTGGAGCTTATTACAGGGATTTAATTACATGAGTATGATTGATTGGCTCATTGGCCACTGAACTCAATATCCAGCTGCTCTGTGCTTCTAGAGGTGAGGCTGATGCCACATGACACAAAGCCCCAACCCTCTAATCACATGGTTGGTCTTTCTGGCATGACCAGCCACCATTCTTAGGCATCTCATTAGCATAAACTATTTAGCTGCCCACCAGGAGTCACCTAGTTAGCATACATTATCAGGTGACCAGGTGTGGTCAGAGGTACTCACCAGGAATAACAAAGACGCTCCTAGTACTCAAGAAATTCCAAGGATTTAGAAGTTATCTCCCAGAAATGAGGACAAAGACCAACTAAATTCTTTATGACACAGTGAGGAAGTCCAGATTCAGTCTGAAACATGATCTAATGGATTTCGCCATTTAACTCTTCTCAGCCTTTGTCTCTTTAGACTGAATGATCTTAACTGATGTAGGGTGCCGCCAACTCAACATAGGATTCTGAGAGTTTAAATGCCTGAATGTCTTCTTGGATCGCCCATCTCACCGCGTAATCTTGGAAAAGTCTCTTAACTGGCTGAGCCTCAGTGTCCCCAGTCACAAGTGAAAATGTTGGACTGTAATATCTCTATGAACTACATCAAACTGATGATTCTATGGCTAAGCCACTAAAGGTCTCTGACACTCAATTTCCTCATCTTTAAAATGAGGGTTGGATTAAATGATTTCTAAGGTCTCTTGCTGAGCTAATAATCATGATTTAAGTACCTTAAGACCTTCTCCACGTGTAAGGAAAAGATGACTCATCCTTATTCCACATGGCCATACCATTTTCTAGTTTATTGTTCTCTCCTCTCCAGGAATAAGATGTTGGCTGGTTACTACCTTATCAGCAGGCTCTCACACAGATGCATGAGAGGATGCCAAAGATTTTTCTATCTTAGTTCTGGGAAAATGAAAGAAACAGAAGGTAGGAAACAGGAATAAATTTAAAGTCTGTGCCATAGAAGGCTGGGTAATGGACCAGCCAAGAAGGCATGGCTAAAAGAGTCTTTGCTCCCTAGATAGATCTTAATTTTTCATTAAATACTGTGTTGCAACATAAAGGAAACCATTTACAGGAAAAGGACCTCAATTCCAAAATGTGGCCATTTTCTAACTGTCAAGCATACGTGTTTTTCTGGAAGCCCATGAAACTTTTGTACTTAAAAATATGAAGTAAATAAAAAATACATGATAACCCTGCTGATACTCCCCAAAGCAAAAGCAAGAAGTGTCCCTTTTGGGGTTCCTAAAGCCCCCTGTTCCATGCCTTTGCCATTGATGTTTGGGAAAAAAAAATCTATTTATTACTGTGTCTGACCCTCTGAACCAATAGCTTCTACACTTTTTGATCATACGCCTCCAAAATGGGTATAAAATTTGAGCACAGCCCCCAAACATATATCACTTATTTTTAAATCACACATATGTCTTATTTTACTAAAATATATCTATTTTACACAAAATAATAGAAAGAAAAGAGAGCTAAGTTAAAAATAAATTTATTTGCAATAATTTTATTTTACATGATAATGAAACAGGAGGGAAGGAAGCAGGGCATGACCTTTGAAAGAATGACATCGCCCGAGGACATTACATAAACTGATTAGAAGTAAATGGGTCCAAGATGGCGGACAAGTCGACTTTTTCCACTAGACCTTGAGCCTCAGTATATGCTCACATCAGCAAGCTAAATAACACATCCATAGGCGCCATGACAGTTCCAAGACCGACCATAAGGATCAAAAACTGGGCAGTGGCCCAATTCCTGGAAATCCCCGTCCTTCCTAAAATAGTTGGAATACTCCTCCCACTCATTAGCCTATGAAATTACCCACTTCTATAAAAACTGACAACCCCATACCCTGGTGCCTTTCTCACCTTCTGAGATGGCCCACACTCTGTCTGTGGAGTGTCCTTCTCTCTAAATAAATCCACTTCTTACCTATCACTTTGTCTCTCACTGAATTCTTTCTGAGATGAGACCTCAAGAACCTGAACTTCATTAAATCCTGAAACCAGGTGTGTGATTTCAGTTGGAAGACTGTGGGTTTTGGCAGGGTTCAAGTCCCAGCTGCATGGGTTCAAGTCCCAGTCTGGGTTTAGGCTGGGTTCAAGTCCCGGCACAGAGGTTCAAGTCCTAATCTGAGGTGCACGGTTTCAATAACACCACAAAAATCTTGTTTCTTTCACTAAAACATCTCAGTATTAAAAACATTTTAGTGAAGACAATGTGATGAAATATGCTTTATTACTTTTGGAAATTACAGTTTGTTATAATGTGATACAACAGTTTGAAGATATGGCTCAAAATCCAGTTTATTTTGATTTTTTTTTAATTTATGTATTTTATTTTATTTATTTTTTGCTGTGTTGGGTCTTCGTTGCTGCACGCGGGCTTTCTCTAGTTGCAATGAGCAGGGGCTACTCTTCGTTGCGGTGCGCGGGCTCTAGGCACGGGGGCTTCAGTAGTTGTGCCTCGCGGGCTCTAGAGTGCAGGCTCAGTAGTTGTGGCTCATGGGCTTCGCTGCTCCGCGGCATGTGGGATCTTCCCGGACAGGGCTTGAACCCGTGTCCCCTGCATTGGCAGGCGGATTCTTAACCACTGTGCCACCAGGGAAGCCCTTGATGTTTGATTTTAATGGTCATCATAGCTGAAAATTATAAAACCAAATAGTACAGGGTTCAGATAGAAGAATTGTGTCATTGGCTGGGCTGATTAAATCATAATAATTATTTTTCAATTATGCAAATGTTTTAGTTCATATCTGACAAGTATATTTTTATAATCCCTCAGATTCACTGCTTTTCCTGCAAACAACATGGGAGGTGCTGCATTGCTATATATGTGTATGTGTGTCTCTCTCTGTCTCTCTGTCTCTCTCTATGTATTATATAATACATAAAATACATATATAATATGTATATAATATTTATTATATTTATATTTAATGTTTACATATTTATAATACACTTCATATTTTTAGAACAGTTTTAGGTACATAGCAATTTAGTAGTCATTAGAGAGTCCCCATAGAACCCTGTTCCTTACCTGCACTGCTTCCCCCATAATCAACATCCCATACCAGGGTGATAGATTTATTACAATCAACCTACATTAACCCATCACTATCACCCAAAGTCCATAGTTTACACTAAGGTTCACTCTTGGTGTACATTCCATGTGTTTTGACAAATGTGTAACATGTATCCACCAACAATGTATCACATAGAATGGTTTCAGTACTCTAAAAATCCTGTGTGATCCCCTATTCATCCCTTTCTCCCCCAACTCCTGGCAACCATTGGTCTTGTATGGTTTTCATACTTTTGACTTTTACATAATGTCATATACTTGGAATCATACAGTATGTAGACTTTTCAGATTGGTTACTTTCACTTAGTAATATGCATTTAAGGTTCACGTCTTTTCAGGGCATGATGTCTCATTTCTTTTTAGTGCTGAATAACATCTCATTGTGTGAATGTACCATATTTTGTTTATCCATTTGCTTACTGAAGGACATTTTGGTTGCTTCCAAATTTTGGCAATTATGAATAAAGCTGCTGTAAATATCTGTGTTCAGGTTTTTGTTCAGATATAAGTTTTCAGCTCTTTTGGGTAAATACCAAGGAACACATTGTCAGATTGACTAGAATTGGACACATCAGTATCAATTAATATTTTGCTTAAAAAAGATACAGTTGTCTACATATAGAAATATTTATAGATATTATATATAAGGCAATTAGTAGACACACACATATTTTCTCATTCTGTTGGCTGAGAAGACCTGGAAACAAAGTCACCTCAGTAGCAATGAGACTACCTTGCACCCAGATCTTGGTTTTTAATAACATTTTCTAATAAAAGGAACCAGTGCTCTTGGAGAAGTGGCTGATTCTAAGACTGGGGCAGTGAATTTACAAGATGTCTCTGGGGCATCTTGTAGTTCCAGAAAAATAAGAAAGTGCTTTTTTTTTTTTTCCAAAAAAGTACAATGATGGAGGTTGTAAAAGGGACATGGGAGCATATTGAAAGAGCTCACAAAGGAAAAGCTGGAACAATTTGAACAACAAAATAAGATAATATTCTACTCGAAGTATAAAATAAAAATGTATGAATGCACACTGATGTAATAAATTAATGAATAGGTAAGTGAGGGAGAAGAGATACATCTCCCACACAGAAGAACTCCAAATAACTTACACAGAGTTATTTGGAGTTACACAGAGTGGAGCATCTCTCTCTACTCCTTAAGTGTGGACCATACATGGTGATTTCCTTCCAAAGAGCACAGTATGCAAAGAGGGAAAAAAGAATACAGGGGAGAAACCTGACAAACGCTGCCTTTACCAGATGATCAAGGTTAACATCTTGAAGTAAAACTCATGATACTAGTATGTACCCTTGATATGATGTAATGAGAATGGCGTTTTACCTCTGGTTTTCCTCCCAGGAACTCATCATCCCAGTCAAAACATGAGAAAAACATCAGAAAATCAATTGAGAGGCAATCTACAAAATACTGCCAAGGTCATCAAAAACAAGGAAATTCGGAGAAACTTCATAGCCAAGAGGAGCCTAGGAAGACATCATATAAATATTATGTAAATATAAATATAATGTGATGTCCTGGATGTATCCTGGACCAGAAGAGGCATATTAGGTAAAAACTAAGGAAATCTCAGTGAAGTAATGACTTTAGTTAATGATAATGGATCAATATTTGTTCATGAATTGTGATAAATATACCTTAGTAACATAAGATGTCAATAATAAGGGAAAGTGGGTGCAGGGCATATGAGAACTCTGTACCATTTTCTTAATTTTTCTGTAAATCCAAAACAATTCTAAAACTAAAAATTTATTTAAAAATTTTAATTGATATTAACAAATTACTCCATTAAAATGCAACAATATATGCTTCCACCACCGATGTGTGAAAGTTTGTTTCTCTGCACCCTTGACAAAAGTGAATATTATCAATCCTTCTAATATTTGTACAATTGAAAGGTGGCAAATGATATCTCACTGTTTAAATTTGCATTTTTAAATTATGAAAGAGATTTAGCATCCCTCTTCTCATTGATTGGTCATTTACAGTTCTTTTTCTACAACTGTATGTTGCTATCTTTGCTCATTTTTCAAACTGGGTCATTGGTCTTTTTCCTGTGTAGAGCTTTTGGTATTGTTAAAAAAATAATCCTTTTCTTTAATACATTTGCAATTTTTTGCAGATTGTTTTCTTTCATTTTTTAAAAATTTGCAGAAAATTTAAACATTTTTGGTAATCAAATCTCTCTTAATTTACAATTTCAGAGTTTCATCACACTTCTATTTTCAAACTAAGTCCTCAGAGGTTGATTACTATAAATAGGTCCCTTCAAGCTAGTCCCTAATTATTTTAGGTGTTCTTGAAAGGATGTCTCACATGGGTTCACAATCCACTGTCAGTTGAAATCCCTCCTGGGCTTTGCTCTTGTTCTTCTGCTGCCATGTCACTTGTTTTCTGAAAGCCACATGGAAACAGGTGCTATGTCAACCCTGGAGACACTAATCCCCAAACCAAGAGTGCTGTCCTTCCATCATGTCAGGTTCCAGTCCTCAGGATGTCGGAATAGGTCAGTTCAGTGCAAATACATTTTTAAATTTGTTTCCTGTATACCTCTGATAACTCACCAGTTACTCTTAATATCCTTTGCTGATTTCGCCTAACTTCCTGGCGATTAAATGCCAGCTTTATGCTGCAGGACCCAGACCTTGACCTCCTCTCTAGCAACAACCATTTCTTGGATGATCTCATTTCACTTCATGGCTCTAGCTAGTGCTTCCCAGTGGTATACATTTCCAGCTGTTAATTCTACTCTGGACCTCCTCTCTCCTCTCCAGACTCATATACCCAAGCCTAGTCAGCCTTTCCACTCATTTATTTAATAATCATTTCAAGGTTCACATGTCCAAAATTGAATTCCTGATCTTTGCTCCCAGTCTTCAACGCCTCAGTAACCGGGAGCTCCATTATTCCGGCTACTCAGGCCAAATTGTTGGAGTCATTCCTTACACTTCATCCCATACCTCGTATCCAATCTGTCTGGAAATTCAGTTAGCTCTAACTTCAGAATATATCCACAATCCAAACATTTTCCGATACTCCTACTCATAAGACCTAGGTCACAGTCACCATCGCCTCTCTTCTGGAGCATGCTTACGCCTCCGAATTGGTCCTCCCACTTCAGGCTTTGTCTGCATCATCTACTCTCTATACAGCTACCAGAGAGATGCTTTCAAAACGTGTCAGAACATTGCACTTCTCAGCCTAAAACCTTCAAAATGGCTTCCCCTATTACTCATTAAAACCCCAAACCTTACAATTGGCCTCAGGTCCTAACTTTTTCTGGCCCCCTGCTTTCTCCCTGAGCCCTCCCCACACAGGACTCTTTGCTGTTCCTTGAATACACTAAGTGTGTATCCACATCCTGGCCCGGGCCCTGGCTGTTTCCTCCACCAGAACGCTCTTCCTCCAGATAACCACGCAGTTCAGTCTCACCTCATTGGGTTCTCTGCTCATATGACGTTTCTCCATAGAGGTCTCCTCCAAACACCCTAAAATGACAGCTCCCCTCACTCTCTGTCATCCTGTTACTTGCTTTATTTTCCACCTTTGCACTTGTTACCAGCTGACACACTATTGTTGTTCATTTGTTTATTGTATAACTCTCCCCCACTAGAGTATAAACACTGTGTGGAAGAGATACTTTATTAGTATTTCACTAGTTATATCCCTAGCAAAAAGAATAATGCCTGGGGCTTAGTATATATTCACAGATATTTGTTGAATAAGTGAATACATCCCATTATGTGCCTGGCAGCCAAATGTGAAGTAGACCCCGGACTCTAGATCTGATCCTGGTCCCATCTCTTTCCCTTTTTCCTCCTAAGCTGTGGCCATATTTATTTTCCCTGGTGGTTCAGAGGCCAGCACATTGGGCCACTTCATGTTTTCTTGATGAATAGAATTGAATTCCAAGGGCCTTGCAAACTGGAGAAGGGTCCAGAAGGAGAGCAGAATAGGATCTCTGGGAGGAATTTCAGAGTATGACGTCAGGGAGCATGAACAAAAGCACAAAGTAGAGATGACTAAGGAGCAGCCTCGTGCCAGATCTACTGGCAACGTGGATGCAGAGATAAGTGAACACAACTCATTTTTCTGTGCCCTTTCTCCTTCCGTAGGATCTCATTTTCTCTATTGGATTCCAATTCCTAGCCACTCTTGGAAAAGGAAGTAGTGTCACGTGGTGGAAAGAGTCCTAGATTCTTAGAAAGGCTTGGGTTAGAACCCTGCCTCTGATACTGAGAGCTGAATGAACTTGGACACATCATTTAATCTTTGGAAATGTCACTTTCCTCATGCGTAAAAGGCAGCGAACAATGACTACCCCAAAAGGTAGGAAAAAACCTTAATATCCCAAACCCAACATAAAACAAGAACTTAGTAATGTAAATTGAACCTATCAAGTTGGCAGGAAGTGATCAACCTTATATGTGACCTGACACCTGTCTGGCTTTATTTATAGCATCCACTGATGGAATTTGGTGTGTTTGTCTCTCTTTTAGACTCTTTCCCACTCCTTTCTTCCTTGAATATCCCCTTGTCTCATTCTCTGGACCCATGAAATTTTTACATCAGTCTGATTCCTCTATGCACAAGACGGTGAACTCTAAGTTTTAGAATAAAGAGAAACAGAAGAGAAGGTAGTTGGGTATTTTTATCTGGAGAAGTAGAGGAACCAGTTCTCTCTCTCTCTCTCTGTCTCTCTCTCTCTCTCTCTCTCTCTCACACACACACACACACACACACACACACACACACACACATTGCCCACGGTGATGGAAAGGAAGATATTCCATATCCCTGCCCCCACACTGCCAGCTACAAAAGCAGAGCTGCATAACAGAGCCCTGGGACTCCCCCTAAATGCATCTCCCCTGGCGTGACATCAGCAGGTTCCATCATTAGGAAGCAGCAAGGGCAGGTGAGGGTTTAGAATAACAGAGGCCCCTGGGGCGTGCAGAGCTGCCTTGATGAGAACAGGTTGGGGCACCCTCAGGAGCTCTGGTTTCTGACCCACGGGAGGGAAAAGAAGGCTTCAAGAGTTAGAACTAAACTTGAATTCTGGGAGGAGGAACTGTCGCCAGCACCAGTGAGAGTTATCCCAGGAGTGACATACTTGAAAACATTAGAGAAATTAAAAGCCACCTCCAGGATGTGTTTGTCTGAGCTGCTACGGCTATTTCCTTGGGCTCCCCTCTGAGTTCCAATGCACTGCAGAATAATTCTCACCTTGATTAAGACAAATTTTTCTTCCCAGCATGGTGTCCTCAAAAGGACACCTTTTAGGGCCATAAAACTCTGTTTGAATTCCATCTCTGCCAGTCAGTAGTGGTTGCCTTCAGGAAAGTTACATAACATCTCTGAGCTTCAATTTCCTATCTATAAATTGGGAGTAATAACATTTGTCTCTCAGCGTTGTTTGAAGTATCAAATGGGAGAGCATATGTGTAATACGAATATGGTGCTGTCAATCATTTCTCATTTGCATAGAATGTTTCCATGTGGCAAAGCCCCTGTCTCTTTCCTAGTTCTCTGGAGATTTTCTTAAGTAGGGGTATAAATGTTAACCAAAGGGAATGTGATTTACATTCCTATCATTGGTGCTCCCTGCCCGTATTATTTCTCCCATTTTTCCACCTCACCAAGATCTGTCCTCACTTCCTTTTCTCTTCAGAAAGACAATATGGTCACCCATGGATTACTCTGCATAGCTGGTCTTCCAAAAACTGGTCTCCTTGAACTGTCTTGTATTTCTCACCTCTGCTATCAACCAGGGAGGCCCAAATATTCTATCCTTATAAATAAAGGTAACAGAGTATACAGTAATGCATAATTCTCTGCTTTAACCCTTTCTTTTTTTATTAAATTTATTTATTTATTTTTGACTGTGTTGCGTCTTCATTGCTGTGCACAGGCTTTCTGTAGTTGTGGCAAGAGGGGGCTACTCTTTGTTGCGGTGCGCGGGCTTCTCATTGCGCTGGCTTCTATTGTTGCTCTAGGTGCGCGGGCTTCAGTAGTTGTGGCACGCAGGCTCAGTAGTTGTGGAGCACGGGCTTAGTTGCTCTGCGGCATGTGGGATCTTCCCGGACCAGGGCTCGAACCTGTGTCCCCTGCATTGGCAGATGGATTCTTAACCACTGTGCCACCAGGGAAGTCCCTAACCCTTTCTTAATCCTTTCTGCACATAGTCATGACAGTGTTTCGTTAAAAATTGCTAAGGATTTCACTCCTCTGCTAAAACGCTCAGGTGGCTTCTTATCTCACGAAGAGGTACAGGCCTTTACAGTGACCTGCAAGACCTTCCTTTGTCTTTTCCTCTGTTTTTCAGGTTTCTTCTCTAATCTGAGAAGCAGCTAAGAGTGCTAAGGTGTGTCATTCCTTCATTCTTCACTCTAGGTGAGCAACAGAATAATCTTCCTAAGTAACCAGTCTTAGTACTTCACTTTTATCTTAAAATGGTTTACCAACTTTTGTTTGTTTATTGGGGAACACTGAAGAAATTAATTTAATTCATGAGCTCTGTAGCCAGGCTCTACCCCCTGGGATCTGTGTAACCCTAGGAAACTAAATCCCATTTTGCCCATTTTATTTATAAAATGAAGATCATAAGAATACCATATGTAAAATCTCCAGTACACTGCCTACCAACTAGTAACTAATAAGTAACTGACAACTAGTTTTGCTGAATTATATGGCAGAACCCAGACTCCTATTTTATCAGGTAAGACCCTTTTTAATATCATCTAAACCTACCTAACGTTTAGATTTATCTTGTTTCTCTGCCCTAATGGATAGTGCTTTCAAGCTATATTTAATTTTTCATTGTTACCTAAAGAAATTATGTGTTTTCATAACTGCCTTGCCTTGGTCTCCATTTCTACCTGGCCAGGACCCACTCAATCTTCAAGACCCAGTTCAAAAACTGGGTCAAGATGGTAGACTGAATCCACCTACTTTTTATACCTTTTGCATAAAAATCCCTTTGGATGATAGAAAAGGTATTATAAAAGACAGTAAATACTGAACAGCACTGGAAAATGTAAAAGGATGCCATCAGTGGGCCATTTTTGATGTATATTTAAAATATAGAAAGAAGTCAGAATATCTCTACTTCTGACTATCTGAGAAACTTTTAGAAAAACTCCTGAATAAAAAAAAAAAAAACTTGGAAATGATGGATAAAACGTTATAAGCATTCTTTTAAATGCATAGCTGAGCTTCTGAGAAAGAAGGATAAATCTCCAGGGACCTGAAACAGAGGGAGATGTGAAAATTCAAGTTGTAAGCTGCCGCCCATGTAGAGTCGATCCTGGGAGCATTTGCTATGCTTATTAACCAAGAGGTTTGAGCTTTAGTGGCTGTCACGGAAGAAAACAAGGTCTTTGTTTTCTTCTTGCAACTGAAACTCTGCACAAACCTGGAACCCTCAAGAGGCTACACTGTGGGTAAAATAGTGTGTTAGGAAAAAAATATCTCCTGCAACAAAGGAGACTGCAAGGGAAAGCACCTGTTGCAGCATGGGCTTTGGGAGGGAAAACGTCTTCCCTGTATATTTATACTCCTGGGCTGCCCATTAGGAGGAATTGAGATTCTGAGACAACTCAAGCACATCAGGGTCCCTCTCAATAACAAATGAAAATCTCTCAGGGAAGAAATGCCTTCAATTTAAGCTTCACAGGGTTTTGAAAGCTGGAGATGTACTGAAGAAGATAGCCAAGTTCAAGAAGGAACGCGTGAGAAAATCAAATCAGAGAGAAATATGCAGCAGAAAGAATAAACACCAGAATTAGAGCCACAATAACCTCAGCAAATAGAATTATTTGATTCAGAACATATATATAGGTAGAAAATTAAAAGCTGAATTGAAAATATACAAAATGAACAATATACAATAAAAAATACAAAGTAGGGTTGACAAAGAACCAAACAGATCTTCTTATAAATAAGATATACTTTTCCCATATAGGCCATTACAGAGTAGTGAGTAAAGTTCCTTGTGCTATACAGTAAGTCCTTATTAGTTATCTATTTTATATACAGTAGTGTGTATATGTCAAAAAATCTAAATTGAGTGGATATATGTATATGTATATCTGATTCACTTTGCTGTACACCTGAAACGAACACAACAATTTAAATCAACTATACTCCAATAAAAAATAAAAAAGGTATACTTATTGTAATCAGCAGTTTAGTAAATGGTTTTAAAAAGAGAATAGACAAATTTTTGAAATGGAATAAATATTAGGAGATTTTCAGAATGCAGCCCAGAGAGTAAAAGAGAGAGAACACGTAAGGCACAGAGAGTAAACAGAGAAATTTACAAGACATATTGAATCAGATTTCTAGGGAAGAAATTGAGAGAATGGGGCATGTGGCAATTGTTGAAGATATAATGGGTAAAATTTTCCATAACTGATAAAGGAATCATGTTTTCAGATTTAGGAAACAATGAATACCAATCAGGATATATTTTTTAAAAATCCACATCTGAACACATTGTTATAATACTGAAGAACACAAAAATAGAGGAAATTTGCTAAAGCAGGAAAGAAGGAAAGACAGAGAGAAAAATAGCTTCAATTTAAAATTAATAGCTTATTATTTACCAGGAAAAAAAGAGTCAGTTTATTACTAAAAGTTCCTTACTAACGAATGTCAGAAAGACATATGTCAGGAAGAAGAAACTTGTGTCCAGAGGAAGGACTTAGATATGAGAAGGAGTAGTGAGCAATTTAACAGATAAATGTGGTAGAGAATTTTAGAAGTATTATCTGTATGAAACAATGATAATAATAACAACAACTAACTTGGAAGTGTATTAAAGGCAACTTGGAAATAACAATATACTGGGTAATAATAAAAATAATATACTCATATGATAGCAAAATTCTTCTAAGTTTCTTGCATAATTCTGTAGGAGATTGTACACTTAATTAAATTTTAATGATTAGTACAAAGAGAATAGCAACAGTGTGTAACTAAGATAAAACAAACAAACAAACAAAAAACTATTTGATAAATTAAAAACAAGTCAGGACATATATATACTACCAAATGTAAAATAGATAGCTAGTGGGAAGCAGCCGCATAGCACAGAGAGATCAGCTCAATGCTTTGTGACCACCTAGAGGGGTGGGATAGGGAGGGTGGGAGGGAGACACAAGTGGGAGGGGATATGGGGATATTATGTATACGTATAGCTGATTCACTTTGTTATACAGCAGAAACTAACACAACATTGTAAAGCAATTATACTCCAATAAAGATGTTAAAAAAAAAAAGTCAGGAAAAGAGAAAAATAACTATAAAATAGATAAAATAGAAAACAAAATAGATGTAATTTCACATATATATGAATATACAAATATATAGTATTTATATACTATGTATATACTGTATCTATATACAAGATATTTACATTATTGTATATAAGATAATCATGTGTAGTATTATATACACATGTAAATATATGTATATATAGGATTTTTATAACTTGGTGTCATGGGTGGAATTGTGTCTCCCCACTCCCCAAATTCATATGTTAAAGTACTAATCCTTAGTACTTCAAAATGTGATCTTATTTGGAAATAGGGTCATTGCAGGTATAAATAGTTAAGGTGAGGTCACCCAGAAGTAGGGCAGACCCCACATCCAATATGACTGGTGTTCTTAGAAAAAGGGTAAATATGAACTCAGAGGCATACACACAGGGAGGACACATGTGAAGATTAAGGCAGAAATCAAGGTAATGTTTCTGTAAACCAAGGACTGCCAAAAATTGACATCAAATAACCAGAAGCTAGGGTAGAGGCATAGAAGAGACTCTTCTTCACAGACCTCAGAAAGAACAAAAGCTGCTGACACCTCATCTTAGACGTCTAGCCTTCAGAACTGTGAGACTATAAATTTCTATATTTAAGTCATCCAGTTTATGGTACTTTTTACGGTACAGTTATAGCAGCCTTAACAAACGAATACACTCAGTTACATGTGTTTTGCAAGAGACATGTATTTAAAAGATGAGTGCTAACAAAGGATGAAAGTAAACTAATTAGAATAAAGATGTATCAGGTAAATTCTGGAAAAAAGAAAATTTGTACATTATAGTAATATCAGAATTTTAAAAATAACTTTAAAACCAAAGCTTTGTGGTAATAAAAAGGATCACTATGTGATGATAAAAAATAAACTGGGAAAATATGATAATTCCAAAATTGTATGCATGTTACATAGCTACATGCATATTACATACATGTACATATATACATACATACATAATTTATGACAGAAAAATAAACAGAATTCAAACTTAAATTGAAAAAAATCAAATTATGGTGAACAACAGGAGGATATTTTAATACACCGTTCTTGGTATTCAAAGAAAAGGCAGACAAAAAAGCTGAGTATATAAAAGAATAGTACAACACCATTGACAAATAATTTGAGAAACATAATTGACAAGCTTGATTTAAGAGTACTGAGACCCTTGACCCCAACTCAAAGAATATACATTCTTCTTGAGCATATAGTCAATATTTATAAAAATTAATAACTACCAGATCATAAGGCTAGTCTCAACAAATTTCCAAAAATTGTTATCACATGCATCCCATTTCTTAATGCAATGCAGTTTAAATTAGAAAATTTTTTAAATTAAGTATTTCAAGAAAGAGCAAGCATTAGAACAATGTAAATAATACATATCACACTTTATGGGATACAAATGAAGTCACAATTAGAACAAAACTAATGTTTTATAAAAATTGTACTAAAAATCTGAAAATTGATGAGATAAAAATTCACCTAAGAATTTAGAGTAAAATAAAATGGAATTAAAACAAAGAAAATCAAATAGGGGGATAACAAAGATAAAAACATATAACAATAAATAGAAAACAAATTTAAAATGGACAAGACATCAATGCTAATAGTTTTTTTTAGACTAATAAAACAGATAAGCTAATAAAATAGATAACCTGGCATGATTTGTCATACAAAAAAGAAATAAGGGCTAAGTAAATAATATGAGGATGGAGTAGAAAAGAGAGACAGTGAGTGAAGATTCAAAAGATAAGTGAAAGAATGCTATTTTTAAATAGATTTTTAAATTTTATTACATGGACAACTTCCTAAGCACAAAGAAAACATAGCTTACTAAAACTAACACAAAGGAAAAAAATCAGAATAGACCAATATCATTAAAGAAATTGAATATGAGTTTAAAAAAAATACCACCATAAAGAGATTTACAGGTGAGTTCTACAAAAAAAAGTAAGAAACAGAATTCCAATATTATGGAAATTATCATAGAGAAATCAAAGAGTATTAAGACAATACTATAGTTTTACTATATACGACTAATAAGACTTTTATACCAATACCCAACAATGATTCTTTGAAAATAAAATGACAGGTTTATCACAGTTATGAATTTAGAGGCCCAAAATTATCAAAATATCTTAGCAATCTTGATAAAGTTGGGTTTACCCCAGAATACATGAACTTAATATTAGATAATCTATTATTGAAATTCACCATATTTAGAGATTATAGAGAAAAATCATACGATTTTCTCAATAGGGAATGAAAACACAGTGGATAAAGATGAATACGCATAGGGACAAAAATTCTTAGCAATTAAATTAGAAGAGAACTTTATTTCATAAAGTGAGTCTGTATAAAACCTGCAGAAATTGTCATAATTATTGGGCAAAACATTAGAATCTCGTGCCCTATCACATCAGAAATATAACAGGGCTGTCTGCTAGCGCTGCTTCTATCGGAGGTCCTCGTCAGGGCACAGTATTGCTGCGTTGCTCAAGGTGCATTACTAAGTAAATGGTGTTCCCTAGAGTCCTACAGCACTCAGCCTGTATGGCATTGCATTGAGGTCTTATTAGCAGAACTAGAAAAGAAACAAAAAATATTAGGGTTGAAAACTTTCCTAATTCCCAGATACTATGGTTGCATATGTAGAAAATCCAAGAGAATCTACAAGCAAATTATTAAAATTAATAAGCACATTTTCCAAGTTGTCTGGACATAAAATAATCATACAAAAGATATTTGTTTTCCTATACACCAGCAACAAATGGTTAATTAGATAATGATTATTTACAAGGCAGAAAAACGATTAGCTACACAGAGGAAAAAAAATCTAAAGAAAGTGTGCAAGACCTTTATGATGAATATTATGACATAGTATTGTTATAAAACATTGTATAGGACTTCCCTGGTGGTCCAGTGGTTAAGACTCTGCGCTCTCACTGCCGAGGGCCCAGGTTCAATCCCTGGTCAGGGAACAAAGATCCCACAAGCCGTGTGGCAGTTTGTGTAAATTACATACAAAAATGGGAAAATAGCCTGTGTATCCTGATAACATTAAGATTACAAAGCTGTCTCTTATGCCCAAATATGTGTAAATGTTCAAATAATTCTAGCAAAAATCCCAACAGGGTTATCTGTGGACTTTAACAAATTGATTCTAAAATTTATTTGGAAAATTGATGGGCCAAAAATAGCCAATTTCTTTTTGAGAGAGAAAAATCTGGTGAGGAGACATGCCCTATCAAATATCAAAAATAAATTCTATAAACACATAATATTTTTAAAATATGGCTTTTAAAAGGAATAGACAAATCAAACAATAGACTAGGATAAAGAGCCTGGGAACAAAACTGCATAAATAGAAACTTAACAAATTAAAATAGGCATTGCAGACCAGTGGAAAAAGGAAAGTTTACTGAGTGAAAGGTGTGGGGCTATTTGATTACGTATAGGAGGAAAATGGATTTCTAACTCATTCATATATAAAAATATATTCCAGGTGAACTCAAGACTTAAATATAACAAGCAATCTTTTTAATCTTTAAAAAAAAAATTGAGAAGGCTATCTATATAAACTTATGGTAGCAAAGTTTTATTTTAATAAAACACAAAAACATAGAGCATAAAGAAAAGTTACCTTATACTACATTAAAATCAATAATTTTATAAATCAAAGCTTATGTAAATAAGTATAAAGATAGACCACAAATTGGTAGAAGATACCTGCAATTCAATATGATCAATAAGAATTACTAACTAGAACATATAAGAAATCCCTTAGCAATAAAAAGATAAATTAACCAATAAAATGTTAATTTACAGAGGAAATAACAAAATACCCCCCAAAATATAAAAAGATACTCTATTTCACCAATATTCAGGGAAATGAAAATTAAACATACGAGATACCCTTTCATACCTACCAGTTAAGCAAAATTTAAAAAATATGACAATACTAAGTATTGTGAGGATGTGGATAAATGGGAACTCATATGCTGCGGTGAGGTTGAAAATTGTTTCGAACACTTTGGTGAACAATGTGACAATATCTATTATAGACAAAGATGAACATACTTGATGACCCAGCAATTCCAGTTGTGATTATAAATCAGAACACCAAAAACAAAACATCAAAGGGAAAGAAAAATAAGGCATATTGGATTGGTCTAAAGAAGAAACAAGTACGGAAAAAGTCAACTCTGAGGAGAAGCAACTACTGATGTTAAAGCTAGTTCTCCCACAGAAACTCCGAAGAAATGCCGAGCTAAGAGTGAACATATACAAAGGCCTAGAGGGAACATGAGGAAATCATCAGATAAATTAATTAAAGGACTAAATTGGAAACAGCTGCTCACACTGAACTTCTCTCCCTCCTCCATTTTGAACATCTGGTGGCAATGGCTTTTGCCCGTGGGAAAAAACCTTGAGAACTAATATAAAAACAAAGGGAATAACTTTTCTTGGAAGGGCTCTTAGCATAAGTGTTGGCACTGGAGAAATAAACATATAGTCTGAGGTAAATCTGTAAGAATATACATGCAAACATATAGAACATTTCATTTTTGAAAAAGTCAGTTCCCGTCAAGGTCTCCAACAAAGTAGTCAGAAGTGTAGGTTTAACTTGGGAGACTTAACATGTTCTGTGTCCAGAGAAACAAGACATGACACTCAGATGTTAAAGCACAAAAACTTTATATATTCACCCTTCCCTTCATTTGTCATCACTCATTAAATGCTTTTGTAATGTTCAGGATTTAGATTCATTGACAGGTAAACGAAGATATGCAGTCAGTCAAATAAAGTGTATAATAGCTTCCACTCTATTGTTCAGTCTAGCCTTAAGCTACTGATCAAGAACAGCCAAGAATCATCAAATATTTGAATAAACATGCACCTTGAAAGAGGCATCAGACTGAATAGTCAGAAAAACTGTCCCCCCCCCCCCAAAAATCCCCAAGTACAATTGAGAATATAGAGAAAGTACTTCAGAATAAATAGAGTTAATATCTCAGGGAGATTAAAAAACCATCTGCTATGAAATAGAACCATAGTTCTGGAAATTACAAATAGGATAATTAGAAAAAATATATTAATAAATAAATGACAGAATATGAATAGCTGAAGATTCAATTAATGAGCTAAAAGACTGAACCAAGTAATTAGCCTAAGACTATAGGGCAATACGACGAAGAGATGAAAAATATGAGAGAAGAGTTAAGAGGTATGAAGAATAGATACAGAACTTCCAATATCTGTCTCTTGATATGTTCAGAAGGAACAATCATAGGCAAAGGAGAGTGGTAGGCAGAATAATGGCCCCCCAAAGATGTTTATGGCTTAATCTCCAATCTGTGAATATGTTATGTTACATAATATAGTAGACTGAATAATGGCCCCCCAGATATTTCCATGTTCTAATCCTCAGAACTTGTGAATGTTAATTTATCTGGCAAAAAGGGACTTTGCAGATGTGATTAAGTTAAGGATCTTGAGATGCGGAGTTTATCCTGAATTATTCGGTGGGCCTGCTGTACTCTCAGTGATCCTTATAAAAGGGACACAGGAGGGTCAGAGACAAAGGAGAAAGTGATGTGACAACAGAAGCAGAGAGTGGAGTGATGTAGCCAGGAGCCAAGAAAAGCCAGCAGCCTCCAGAAGCTGAAGAGGCAAGGACCAGAGTCCTCCTTGGAGCCTCCAGAAGGAACCAGGCCTACTGACACCTTGATTTTAGTCCTTTAAGATTCATTTTGGACTTCTGACATCCAGGACTGTGAGAGGATAAATTTTGTTGTTTTAAGTCACTAAGTTTGGGTAACTTGATAAGCAGTAATAGGAAACTAATACTCATGAGTTGCAGATAAATTCAAACTTCCTAATCAGCTGTCCTTATACATCTGAAAACCAAAATAATTCACCATATTAACAGACTAAAAATGAAACATTATATGATCATTTTAAAAAAAAGAAGAAAAAGCATTGTAAAATTCAATATCCATTCTCAATTAAAAAAAAAATACTCCCAGTGAACTAGGAATAAAAAGGAATTTCCTTAACCCAACAATGAGTACCTATCGGAAACCTACAAGGAACGTTTAATACTAAAAGACTAAATGATTTCCCACTAAGATCAAAAACAAGATAAAGCTGTCCATTCTCAACACTTATACTCAACATTGAATTGAAAATTCTAGTCAGTGTAAGAAGGCGAGAAAAGGAAATAAAAGGAATCCCAAAGAGAAAGAAGTAAAACAGCCTGAATTCAATGATGACATGATCATCTACATTAAAAAAATCAGAGACTATACAAAAGTACCAGAACAAATACATGAATCTAGCAATGTTGCAGGATACAACACCAATACACAAAATCAAGGTGTTCCTATATACTAACAATAAACAATCAAAAAGTGAAATTATAGGGCTTCCCTGGTGGCGCAGTGGTTGGGAGTCTGCCTGCCAATGCAGGGGACACCGGTTCGATTCGAGCCCTGGTCTGGGAAGATCCCACATGCCGCGGAGCAACTGGGCCCGTGAGCCACAACTGCTGAGCCTGCGCGTCTGGAGCCTGTGCTCCGCAACAAGAGAGGCCGCGATGGTGAGAGGCCCGCGCACCGCGATGAGGAGTGGCCCCCGCTTGCCGCAATTGGAGGAAGCCCTTGCACAGAAACGAAGACCCAACACAGCCTAAATAAATAAATAAACTTAAAAAAAAAAAAAAAAAAAAGTGAAATTATGGAAACAATACCATTTTAATGACATCAAAAGTACTTAGGGATAAACCTAGCAAAGGGATAAATCCACGTGCATGGAAGACTATAAAACCTTGCAAAAGAGGGCCTAAATAAATGAAGAGAGGTGTCATAGATTGAAAAGCCCAATAACTCAAAAAGATGTTAGTTTTTTCCCCAAATTGATCTGTAGATGCAACACAATCCCAATAAAAATGGTCCCCAATTTTTTTCGTAGCTGATTCTAACATTCATAAAGAGATACAAAGAACTAAAAATAGCCAAAACCAGTTGAAAAAGTATAAAAGATTTAAACTATTTGATTCCAAGATTTATTCTAAGGCTACATAAATCAAGATAGATGCTGGTGTAAAGATAGACAAATAGATCAATGGACCAATGTAGATTTTTCACAACTATACCCACACTTACATGGTCAATTAATTTTTGACAAAGGTGCAAAAACAATTCAGTGGATAGAGTATATAGTTTTTTTCAACTATATACTATGTACAACTATATTTTTTCATTGCAAGAGCAATGGTTGATCAATCTATCGATCATCCATCATCTATATCTGAGCTTATATTTATGCTTTGCATCATATAAAATTAACTCTAGGGCTTCTCTGGTGGCACAGTGGTTGAGAATCCGCCTGCCAATGCAGGGGACACGGGTTCAAGCCCTGGTCTGGGAAGATCCCACATGCCGCGGAGCAACTAGGCCCGTGAGCCACAATTACTGAGCCTGCGCGTCTGGAGCCTGTGCTCCGCAACAAGAGAGGCCACGATAGTGAGAGGCCCGCGCACCGCGATGAAGAGTGGCCTCCGCTTGCCACAACTGGAGAAAGCCCTCGCACAGAAACGAAGACCCAACACAGCCATAAATAAATAAATAAATAAATAAATAAAATTAAACCAGTGAGATCCCTTTCACTTAAAGTAAGCTTTAGGTTTCATAGTTAAAAAAAAAAAAAAAAAAAAAACCCAACTCTAAGAGAATCATAGACCTAAACGTAAAACCTAAAATGGTAACATTTCTGGAAGAAAACATAGAAAAGATTATTTGTGATCTTGGGTGAGGAAAAGATTTCTTAGATACAAACCAAAATCATGATCCACAAAATAAAATATTGGTAAATTGAATTTTATTAAAATTAAGAAGTTTTGCTCTTCAAAAGATACTTTTTAGAACAATGGAAAGACAAATGACTGGAAGTAAATATAAGCAAATTACATATCTAATAAAAGACTTGTAATTGTAACACATAAAGAACTCAGTACTCATTAATAATAATAGAAGAGCTCAATAAATGAGCAAATGACTTAGTAGACATTCTATCAAAAATATATGGATGGCAAATAAGCACATAAAATAGTGCGTATCAGTGGTCATAAAGGAAATACAAATTAAGATACACATAATAAGATGCCACTACATATGTATTAGAATGTCTATAATTAAGAAGACTGACCATACCAAGTAATGGTAAGGATATGGAGCAACTCCAAATATCATGCACTACTGGTGTCAATGTAAAATGGCATAACCACTTTGGAATAAAGTTTAGCGGTTTCTAAAAATCTATACATATAACTTCCGTTAAGGAAGGTAACTAAGGCATACCATTTCTGGGCATTTACCCAATATAAATGAAAGTGTATGTCCATATGAAGACGTATACACTAATGTTCATAGCAGCCTTATTTGTAAACGTCTCAAACTGGAAACAACCCAAATGTCCATCAACAGGTAAATGGATAAACAAATTGCTGTTTATCTATACAAATGACTACTACTTAAAAACAAAGACTGAATTATTTATACATGCAACAACATGAATAAATTTAAAAATAACGATGAGAGTTAAAAACAAGACAGACAAAATGAGGTACACAGAGTTGATTTCATTTATATAAACCTCTGGAAAATGCATACTAATATGTAGGGCAGAAAGAAGATCAGTGGTTGCCTGGGGGAGGGTGTAAGGTGGAGAGGTGAAGGAGGGAGGGATGACAAAGGTCATTAATAAACTTTTGGAGATAATCTATATGTTTATTTTCTTGATTTCTGTGATAGTTTCATTGGTATACACATAGGTCAAAGCTTATGAAAATGTACACTTTAAATACACTCATTTTATCATATGTAAATTATACCACATCAGAGCTGTTTAAATAAAAACTTGAAAAAAATGATAGTTGAATAAAATTCAATTCAATAAGTTATAATTGAATAAATTACAATTGAATTGAACTGAATAATTTGCAATTGAGTAAATTTATTTTATTGAATAAAATTTTAATCATTTAAAAATCAATAAATGGATAGCAAATCTAAATGTGAAAGAGAAAACAATAAAGAATCTAGAAGATAACATAAGAGACATATTCGTGACATTGAGATAGGCCGAGTTTTGTCAAAGTAGATACAAAGAGACTAATGTTAAAGGAAAAAATTGGATAATTTGATCAAGTTAAAATTAAAACTTCTGTTAATTAGACAGCATTAAAAAAAAAAGTAAAAAGGCACGGCACAGAGTAAGGATAGGTAGATAGGTGATAGATGATAGAGTATATTCTGAACAATTCCATTTAACTAAAATAAAAAAGGGCAAACCTAATCTATGGATATATAAGTGAAACCACAGTTGCCGTGATTGGGGGTGAGTTGTCAGAGGTTGTGGTACAGGCAGGTTTCTTGGGTACTGGTGATGTTTTATTGTTTAGTCTGGGTGGAATTACAAGGTGTATTCACAATGTGCAAATTCACTCAATTTATGATATGTACACTTTTCTGTGTGTATGCTATCCTTCGAATTTATTTTTTAAAGAATAAAAACTGATTATAATAATTAATAAATACTTCTGAGTTGTTTTACATAAAATAAATGCTGTTGAAGAATTCCATAATAAAGAAAGAATGTATGTTTTCGTTCACTTATAAATGAATTCAAATTCTAAAAAAGAATAAATGAGGAAAACCTTTACTAATGAGATTGTGTATCTTTTCATTCATAGGTTTAATAATCATTTGTACACCCTCTTCTGTAAAGTGCCTTTTAAAATATCTTGCCCATTTAAAAATTATGCTATTTATCTTTTTCTTAGCACTGTGTAAGAGTTCTTTATATACTTAGAATACAAGTTCTTTATTTCTATCAGTCTATCTATCTATCTGTCATCCATTTGTTTATCCTCACTCTGTGCCTTGCCTTTTTACTTTTTAAAATATTGACTTTTAATTAACAGAAGTTCTAATTTTAAAACAATGGTGAGAGACAATATCAGGAGAGAGAACTTTTGAGGTTTTGAAACAATTGAAATTTTAAAAAAATATGAAGATTGCAAAAGAAAATATAAATGGGAGGAAGGAAGAAAGAAAAGGAAGGAGGGTGGGTGGAAGGAAGAGAGCCTTCCAAAACCAGAGCCAGAAGAAAGATGGTTGTCCATCCTGAAGATGATCAACAAGCCACAGGACTTCTAGTGAGGCACTAAGGAGAGGATTCATGTCTTTTGTGGTAGGTGAGAAGAACAGAGAATCATGTTGGGGGCTGAGATTAAGCTGGTGGGTATCAAAGGCATTTGTACCAAACAGGAATTCCTGAGTTAAACATTGCTCACACTCTGAAAAGTTAATTTTTCTCACAACCAGGAAAATCTAGAGTAAATGGATGCTGGTGTAGGGTCAACAATTCAAGAATGTCCAGGTGATGTCTCTGGGATCTCTTGTCTTTCAGCATCTGCTTGTTGTCTCATGGTCTCGAGATGGATGCTGTAACTTAAGATTTCATGTCCAACATCCATGGTGGAAGAAGAGAAAAAAGACAAAGAATCTAAGCTCTGTCCCTTTTAAATGCTTTTCTAGAGCTCCTTCCATGATTTGGGTTTGTATCTCTTTGGCTAGGGCTCTGTCACGTGGCTACACCTGGCTGCAAGGTAACCAAGGAGATGGGGATCCTGGGTAAGAGTTTGTCTGTTAATCAGCAAGCTGCCACTGCACTCACTTCTAGACCTAACTGGTAGGTTTGATTCCTTGTCCAGTCTTTTTGGACTGGAATGCATCCTTGCTTAAAACTTTCTATGGTCCCCATAGCCTTAAAATGAGCTTAATCTCCTAAATATGACATCTAAGATCTTCATGATCTGGATCCTGTCTACCTCTTTGTCCTCATTTACTAATCCCCTCTGACTGGCACATAAAACTCCTCTCCTGAATAATTTGCTATTTCCTTTGCATGCTAGGCTACTTTACCTCTTCTCAGATGCAGTTCCTTCTGCCTAAAATACCTTTTACTCCCCTGTCTATCTAATTAGTGGTTATCCTTCCCGACACCTCTTTCAGGAAGCCCTCCCTGACTCCAGCACAGAATGCTGTCAGCACCCATCCTCCGGGTTCCTGCATCACCTGTGCCCTTCCTTTCAGAGCAGCAACCAATCTTTACCACAATAGTCTGCTTATTTGTTCTATATCCCTTATTGAATTGGGAGTTTTCGTGGTAGAAACTATGTTGTTTGTCACTGCAATCACAGCCCCTGAGATAGTAGTTGCTAAATTAATGTTTATTGAATGAATAAAGGATAACAAGAAAGGAAATAATATGCCAGCTCTATCATTTTACCAAGCATAAACCTCAAAACACTTGGAGAAGGCATTTCTCTCCCACAAGATAAAGCAACATCTGGCAGGCATCTGCAAGTCCTCCTCTGTTGAGAAACTTCTGGGAAATCAGAAATGCATGTAATAAAAGGTTTGGGCTTTTTTCTTCCATAGGGTGTTCACTGAGCCCCTTGGAGAGCTATGGGGAGGGGCTCAGGGCAGCAGCCAAGCAGACCCTGATTATAGATCAGCTGTCAAATTGCAAAAGAAATCTTTCTCATGCTGGAGAGATTGCTTGCTGAGGACCATTAACCATTTAGGACACATGATTGTTTTTTTTTCCTTTAAAATTGCTTTCAAACCTAGCAACATGAAAATGAAACCCCATTATGACAAAATCGTCTTTCATTCGTTATCAGAATCTCATCCTTCAAGTGTGATTAGGGAGAATTTGAGGTTGTCTCCCACTCCCTGAGTTAGACCAGGATCAATAAAATGGTGATGTTGGTTGAGAGGGGATGAGATTAGGTTTAGAAGAGGTGGCCTCCATCTACTTATATATATTGAGCTCCTACTATGTACAAGAAACTTAACACAAATTATTACATTTATTCTTTTTTTTTTTCTGGTTAGAGGATTTATTTTTGTGCTATTGACAATTTTTTTTTTACATTTATTCTTAACATGATGAGGTATTTATTTTTATAATGACAAAAGTGAATCTCGAAGAGCATAAGGAAATGGTACAAACACAGACAGTGCCAGAACCAAGATCTGCCATTATTAGTTAATTAATTTATTCGTCCAATAAATAAGTAATTATTGACTGCCTAATGAAAATTCCATCCCTGGATACAAGAGTCAGAAAAATGTAGTCACAAGACATAGTATTTGGTTGTCACAACTGAGAGGGGTGGTACTAGCATCTAGTAAGTATTGGTCAGGAATGCTGCTAAATATCCTACAATGCACAGGACAGTCCTCCCTCCCCAGCAAAGAATTATCCAGACTCAAATGTCGATAGTGCTGAGGTTGAAAAACCCTGATACACACATAGACACACAGGCACACACACTTCATCACCATGGCCACCAACCCTGTCACTCACCATTTCTTTATAAATACTTCAAAACTGATGAATGTCAGCTCTAAATTCAGAAAATCCATTTTTATTTAAACCATCCAGATTACGGCACTGTATAGACACATGTTATGATTGAATAAACAAATTAGGAGTAGATAAAAACTGGAATTTATAAGATTAAATTAGTGTTATTTTTTTTTTATATAAATTTATTTACTTATTTATTTTTGGCTGTGTTGGGTCTTCGTTTCTGTGCGAGGGCTTTCTCCAGTTATGGCGAGCGGGGGCCACTCTTCATCGCGGTGCGCGGGCCTCTCACTGTCGCGGCCTCTCCCATTGCGGAGCACAGGCTCCAGACGCACAGGCTCAGTAGTTGTGGCTCACGGCTCAGTAGTTGCTCCGCGGCATGTGGGATCCTCCCAGACCATGGCTCGAACCCGTGTCCCTGCATTAGCAGGCAGATTCTCAACCACTGCGCCACCAGGGAAGCCCCTAAATTAGTGTTATTAATTTAACCCATTAGAGGTACTCTAAGCACTTTTCCATGTCTTTAATAATTATATTAAAAAGTTAAAGACTGCAATTTTCACAAGAAATGAGTAACTAAATGGTAGTAGGGTCCTTAGGATTCTCTGAGGTGTTTTGGTTTGAAATTTGTAATAAAATTTTTCCCTACAGAAATCCAAGAAAATACCAAGACATTCTTGTTTGTAGAAGTACAAAGCAAAATTAATTCTTTTTATAATAACAACAAGAAGAAGAACAGTAATAATTCAGTCGGACTTCCATGTCCTAAAAACTGTGTATATCTCTTAAGAGAAAGAAAATACAAAGATAGCTTAAATAACATTGGAAAAAAACTCATAAAATATTTGCACAATTAAAAATTGAGGATACAAAAATCTAAAGATAGACACTAATGAATTCATGTAAGTGGCCTCTTCAAAAATCATCCCCAAACCCTTAATTGCCTACTCCTATGCCTGATTCACTTTACAGGAGCTGGTGACAGCAAGGAATTTTAAAAAATATTTATAGAATAAAGAATGAATAGCAGGCAAAAGTCCTTGAATTTACATTTTTATGACTTGGGCAATAGCACAGAATAGTGGCAAAGGGTATGGGTCTTGGAGTTGTACAGCCTAGAATCAAACTTGGCTCTGCCATTTATTACTTGTGTGACTGTGGACAATTCACTAGCCTGTCTGTGCCTCCTCGTCCACCTCTGTAAGAAGGGTAAGAATAGAACCCAACTCATACTTTTAAATGTTTAATATAAGTAATGAACTTCGAACCATGCTTAGCTCATACTAGACGCTACATAAATATTAGGTGCTATCAGATTAGTGTTTTTGCTATTGTGACAGATATCATTATTATTTTTTGTAAACTGATAAGTGGTTGGAGAGTTGGGGTCATTAGAGAAGAGAAGCAGGCAAAGCAAAGGATCAGACCTGTGTAGACCGGAGACCCAGTTGAATTTGCTACATCAGTTGGACCCATTCACTGTCACAAATTAGTGGTCACTTCAACTTTATTTTCTTCCTGAGCTCCCAAGCCCTAAGGAATGTTCTCATTCCGTACCATCTTCAGCTCTCACCTGCCTCCTAGTAAGACTCTGCTTTTACTCTTGCCACACACAGTCCCAATTTCTATGCAAAAGTTGAGGGATCCTTTTAAAAAAAGAAGTTAGACCACGCCACTCCTTGGCTCAAGACCCTACAATGACTCCTTATTTCTCCAGAGTGACAGACACGGTCCTTATGATGACGCTCTGGGCCTTCCATGGTCCAGTTCCTCTCACCTCTTTGTCCTCCTGCTATTCTCCCCTCCCTTGCTCCACTCCAGACCCTCAGGCCTCGTTATTGCTTCTCGAACACATACAACATGCTCCTGCCCCAGGACCTTTGCATTAGCATTTCTCTCTGCCTAGGGTGCTCTTCCCACATTTACACACTTAGCTAACTCTTTACCTACTTCACATCTTTGCTCAGATATCCTTTCTCAAAGCAGCCTACACCAGCCACCCTATTTAATAAGGCTGCCTGCCTCCCCAACTCCAACCCCTTGGCCCACCTCATCCTTCTTCCCCTGCAATACAGTTACTACCATTATCCTCTCCTGGACCAACCCATAGCATCCAAAGAGGATCCCTGCCACTACCTTTGCCACCCAGTCTAATCCCCACAGCAGCGAAGATGTACAGCATTCACTGCATTCCAATATATTACAAATTTACTTAATTGCTGTTCATACTATTTATTTCCTGTCTTACCCTGCTAGAATGTAAGGTCCAGGAGGGCAGAGATCTTTGTTTCGTTCAATGATATCTTATAAGTACCTAGTACAGTGCCTGGCACACAAGAGGAATTCAAAACATGAACCATGAATGAATCCCTTTAATTCTTACCCAGGCCACATGGTAACTAGACTCTCCAGTCAATGACAGCCTTGGGAACATTTATCCATTCATTCAATCATCCACTCTCCCTACTAAGATATATTGAGTGCCTATTTTGCTTTCTGCCTTTGGCTTAGTATTAGCAAAACAAACAATGAGGTCTTATCTCTAACTCTTCCCACCCATTCATTTTATACTCCATCCTCATTTAGTTTCTTAATTTTCCCCAAGCATGCAATGTTCTTTCAAACTCTGAGGCCTTTGCCTCTGTGATTTCCTCTGCCCAATGAATAATAACAAATAATAGCTAACATTAATTGAGTGCCCTCTTCTAGTGCTTTAAATGCATTTACTTATTTAGTCATCATATCAATGCAGTGATTTAGGCAACTTTAATATCCCTGTGTTGACAACGGAAGAAAACCAAGGCCCAGAAGGGTGAATTAAATTGTCTAATGTAATGTAGCTGGTAAGTGAGTGATTCAAACACAGTCCATTTGATTCCAAAATATCTCCTCTTTTAACCACTATATAATAGAGGAGGGCCTTTTTCTGTTCTTTCTATGCCCCAAATCTTATCTCTGTCTAAATTAGGGGCCATGAACTTAAAAGCATTCAGGAACCAGGCAGGTAACAAAAATATGTGAAGGCATTAGATGTAATTAAAGGGAGTAGTAGGCCTACAGTAAATTAGGAACTTATCTAGTTTTCTTACAAACACTATGTGTCAACCAAAATGTGTTTCTGCTGGATTCAGTCCATAGTTTGAGAAGCAGCAACACTGCTTTGGCTACACCTCAGAGGTCAGTGTTAGTTACTCCCTCTTTGGTGCTCCCATAGCCTTTGTGTACTTAGTACTTCGTCTATAACAGCACCAAGTAGGTTGTTAACACACAATTGACTGAGCGCAGATACATGCAATATGGTGCTGTCCAAGGTGTCCAGGTGCCTTCCTTAACCTTCAGTCTGGTAAGGAGACAGACCTACACTAATGGTACTCGATAAGGAGATAGACCTACACTAATGGTATCCAATATGGAGACAGACTTACCCTAATGGTACTCAATATTATAGCTGCAGTGATAGAAGCCTGTCCAGGATCAAGTAGGGGAGCAAAGGAGAAAGGGGTGAAAATGGTCAGTAAAGGCATCAAGGAGGCAGAGACTGTTGAGTCTTTAAAGATGAACAGATGACCAACTACCCGTCGGGTGAAGCCGTGGAGGGAACAGAGAGCAAGAGCATTCCAGGGAGCATGACTTAAGTCTTGGAGGCTTGAACAGCCTGAAATTATCAGAGGAATTCAGAAATACCCATCTGGCCAAAACTAAGGAGGTACAAAGGGGAGGGGACAGCAGAACAAAAAGCGAGGCAAGAGTTTTTGTTTGGATACAAAATTTACCCTGTGGTCTAAAGAAAGTACTGAAGAGTTTAAAGATGACAAGTACCAAGACCAGGAAGGTTAGGTACAAGATAATTTAAATAGGTGGGTGGGAGATAACATGCTTCTGGATTTTTTAGATGGGAAAGGAGGCAGTGAAAAATACTTGAGAACAATAAAAATTTTGAGAGATGGAAAATGTATGGAATCTCAAGGACTTGTTAACTAACTGGGTCCAGAAGAGTGAGAGATAGTCTAAGATGATGGCCAGGTTCCTGACTTTGGGAGGATAAGCACATAGTAGTGTCATACAAGGATATAGAGAGTATGGATTAGAAGAGCAGGATTAGGGGAGATATACTAAGTTCAGTACAATTTCAGGTGCTTGAGACATATCTGGGTGGAGGTTCTTAGCAAAGTTTTAATACATGGGTCTGAAATACAAAGAACAGCTCTGGGCAGTAGTTGAACCTGTGAGAGTAGATGATTTCAAGTGTATGCAGACTGAATAGAGGGGAAAAGATAGGATCCAGGACAGGACTCTGGGGAAATAAGAAGATATAAGGGGTAAGAAGAGAAATATAAGGCTGCAAAAGCCGCTGAAGGAAGTATGATCAGAGATAAAAAGAGAATCTCAACAGAAGGAAACCAAGTCAATGTCACTGAGGATGCCAAAGTATCCATTGCATTTATCAACAGAGTGGCCAATGGTGACTTTGCTGGGGGGCGGTGCCAGTCAATAGATAAGGAGGATCTTGGTGGCAGCAATTGAATGGTGATAAGAAGTGGAGACAGCAAGTGTAGAAAATTATTGCTTTTTAAAAACAATATCTGCTATTTTTATTTTTATTTTTTTTTTTATTTTATTTTTTTAAATATTTATTTATTTAATTAATTAATTTATTTATGGCTGTGTTGGGTCTTCGTTTCTGTGCGAGGGCTTTCTGTAGTTGCGGCAAGTGGGGGCCACTCTTCATCGCGGTGCGCGGGCTTCTCACTATCGCGGCCTCTCTTGTTGCGGAGCACAGGCTCCAGACGCGCAGGCTCAGCATTTGTGGCTCACGGGCCTTAGTCGCTCCGCGGCATGTGGGATCCTCCCAAACCAGG
The DNA here is from genome assembly GCF_949987535.1 of Balaenoptera acutorostrata. Lineage (NCBI taxonomy): Eukaryota > Metazoa > Chordata > Mammalia > Artiodactyla > Balaenopteridae > Balaenoptera > Balaenoptera acutorostrata. The sequence continues at coordinate 13,451,780 of NC_080074.1, forward strand.
GCCCGAACCCGCGTCCCCCGCATTGGCAGGCAGACTCCCAACCACTGCACCACCAGGGAAGCCCTTTATTTTTATTTTTAAAAAATTTTTATTGGAGTATAGTTGATTTACAATGTTGTGTTAGTTTCAGGTGTACAGCAAAGTGAATTAGTTATACATATACATATATCCACTCTTTCTTTTTAGAATTCTTTTGAGGAGCTTGGCTCTGAAGATGAAAGAGGGAAGCAACTGGAGGGAAATAAATGGTTGAGGGAGGGTTTTCTTACTACAGAAGACATTTGAGTACTTTCCTCATCTGAAAGGAAGCAGCCAAGAGGGAGAGAGAGTCTGGAAATACAGTGTCTGGGTTGAGGTGGGAAAGCATGAGATCAACAGCACTGGTGGAGAATGTCCACACCCAGAAAAGAGACCACAGCCTATGAGCCTGGGAGAAAGGAGGTGTAAACGCAAATAAATGTATGTTTTAAGTATCCCACAGGAAGTGTGGGGAGGTCTCATCTGACACCATTGATGTTCTCCAAGAAGTAGGAAGGAAGGACCTCCATTCTGAGTACCATTTTCATAATCACATGGCCCACCCTCCACAGAGTTGCTTCTGGGCTTCTGTCTCCATGTGTCCTTGTACTTTCCCAGGCAGTTGGAGGGCTTCTGTTGCCATAACAACAGGATGTGGCATTTTAGATTAGTTCTTAAAGTATGTGTGTGTGTGTACCCACAAATGGACTTGAGTGTTCTAGTAAATGTGGTGTAAATATAGGCTGGAGTGTCTAAGAGTGCTAGACTAGGTGTTTCTGTGATTATGCGTGTGGATAATAAGTTGGCAAGAGTTTGTGAGTCGTTTTTGTGTGTCGGTATGTGGAGATGGAGAGGCAGCATGTGAGTGTGAGTATCTCTTTAAGGTATGAGTGTGCTTGAGTATGTTAGCATGATGATGTGTACACAAGGCAAAGTTTGGTGTCTAGGCGTGTGTGTGCAGCATGTAGGTTTCTGTGGGGAAAAGCTCATAGGTGTATGAGTTTTCAGTGGGTACGATCAAGTGAGTAGGTACATGTCTGTGTATGTATATCTGTGTGATAGTAAACGTGTGTGAATGTGCATATGGGGGTGTGAGAGTGTATATATGAATCTGAGTGTGCGTACACGGGTAGCTACCAGAGCCTACTGTATGGCCTTAAAGTCCTTATGAAGACTTGTTACAATTTTCTGTATGCTCTATTGCATTCTCCACACAGATTTCAAGTTTTATTTTGACCATCTTCTATGTCAGTAGACACTGTGAGCTGGTCTTAGGTTTCACCTGGTGTTAGGGAGAGTCACATGCAGGGGACTTTGTGGAAACCTTGTAGGTGTGTAAATAAGAGAGTGATAAAGAGCAAGTGTACATCAGAGGGTATGTGAGAACAATGGTGTTGTGTATATGTTTTGAGTCTGCATATAAGTTGTATGTGCGAGCCGACTTTGAGAGAAAAGGGAAAGAGCCCAGCTCTCTTTCGATAAGTATTTATAGAGCAAATTCTACGTGTCAAGCTTTGTTCCAGATGCTGGGAAACAATAGTAAACAGAAAATCCAGTTCCAGCTCTCCTAAAGCTTACATCTAGTGAGGTGTGACAGACCATAAATGAATAAGCTGATACATAACATGTAGGGGGTGAGAAGTATTTAGAAGAAAAATGGAGCAGATAGAGGGGCTGGAGAGTGATGAAAGGCACTCTTTTATATAAGATGGTCCAGGAAGGCCTCTCTGGGGAGGTCACCTCTGAGCAGAGGCTGGTTTGGGATGATGGAACATATGATGAGGTAGCTGGGGAAAGTGTTCCTGAAAAAAGAAGAGCAGGAGAACCCAAGGGGGGAAGGCATGTGAGGTGTTGAGAAGGGCAAGGAGGCCAATGTGGCTGGAGCAGGGTGATGCAGGGAGAGAGTGGAATAGAAGGACGAGAGATGGGTCAGAAGCCACAACATCAGAAGTTGGCATGTTATTCTGAGTGCACTGTAGCAAGTCAGAGGAGAGTTTTATCAGAGAAGTGTCATGAATTGGCAAAAGTTTTATAAGGATTGCTCTGCATGCGGTGTAGCATTTAGATTCAAACAAGAATAGAAGCAGGGAGACTGAGTAGGAGGCACCTATGGCCGAAGTCCAGAGGCAATGAAGACGGTGAGAGGAGGGCAGACCAAGGACACATCTAGAAAGTAGATCAGGACTGGATGATACACTGAAATGCGGTGTGAGGAAAAGCAAGGACTCAATGGGACTCCCAAGATTTCTGGCTTAAGCTACTGGAAGGATGAAGGTACCATTTACAAAGATGGGAAAGAATACAGGAAGTGCAGGATTAGGGATGGAATCAAGAGTAAGCTACTGGACATGCTAAGTCTGAGATGCCTGTTGGATTTCTGAGTGGAGATGTCAAGTAAGCATTGCTTGTAGGAGTCAGCAGTTTGAAAAAGAGCTCTGAGATGGAACTAGAAATTTAACAGTTAACAGCCTATAGATGGTATTTAAAGCTTTGAGACAGAGTAGAACCGTGTAGAGAGCACCTAGAACTGAGCGCTGGCATGGGGAAGTTGCCCCAACATGTTGAGTTCAGGAAACAGCAAAAGATCTCACAGAGAGACCTTGAAAAGATGTCTCTAGGAAGGTAGCAGGAGAGCCATTTGATTCTGTTGTCCTAAGACCCAAGTGAAGAGAGTAGTTCAATGAGAAGTGAGTCATTATATGTGTCAAATGCTCCTGATAAACAAGTTAGATGAAGACTGAGTAGTGGCCTGGATTTAGCACCATGGAAGTCATTAGTACTTTGACTTGACCAACTTCCATGAAGAGGTGGAGATGGCAGACTGATTGGAGCAGGTTTAAGGGATGCAGCAAGCTGGGTGGGGACAGACATATTCCAGCCTATTATAAGGCACCAACAACAGCTCTTGTGGACGTATGGCCCATTGGCGGGGTAGGGCGTGGATTAATAACTTGTTCCTGGTTCAGAATAAGAGAAAGCAGCGGCAGGGGTGCCCTTTGGAGAAGCTAGACACATGGTGACATTCTCCAAGGGCTGATAGTCATACAAAAAGGGACTTTACAGCTCCATGTTCAGAGTTGGCCAGTGTACGGTGAGGAAAGAGAGGCATCTTATAGAGGATCTGAGTTGCCAAGATCACCAAGTCCACCCTCTCTATTAGGGGAGTAACCAAGGCCCAGAACAATCTCTATGATTAGACCAGGTCACATAGCAAGTTGGAGGAGGAGCAGAACCTTGAGGGTCTATGGCTTTCAGTGGTTTACTTTTTCTAATCTTAGGTCGTAAGATTTCTTGGGCCAAAAGTCCCCAAACCAGAATCTCCAAAAGATTTTACCCAGGGATATTGAAAATTATGTTTCTGGAACTTAATGATTTCAGGCAAGCATTTGAATTCTACTAAAACATAAAATCCTCCTGAATCCTTAAGTATTTAAGTTATCATAAGTTAATATAAATAAAGGATTTGAGATCAGTCTTTGACTAGCGGTAGACAAAGGAAGTATGAAGGCCCTGATCATCATGAAACGTAACAGAGCTGGGGAGCCTAATGGAAAACACGGATGTGCCCAAAGTTTAAATCTGCTTGGGTCACAAAGCACAGAGCTGATCTCCCTGTGCTGAGAGAGGAGCTATGGGGACATATGTATATGTATGGCTGATTCACTTTGTTATAAAGCAGAAACTAACACACCACTGTAAAGCAATTATACTCCAATAAAGATGTTTAAAAAAAAAATCTGCTTGGGTGAGAACACCAATCAAACACGAGACAGGGCGGGAAGATCTGGTCTCCAAACCAGTCTGTGTCACTTGAGTATTACATGATCTTAAGCACATCATTTGTCCTCTTCACGTCTTTAAGACATGACCAATAATCCTCTATCAAAGGCCTGTTCTGAGAACTGAATATTGTTTAATCCTCATTCAACAAATATTCTTTAGAATTCTTCAGAACCGCTTGAGCATTGGGCATAAACAGACTGTCCTCAGCTCGTGGCTGATCCATTCTCTTTCCAGCTGCTCCCTGGGTGGAATGCAGAGCAGGGGTGAGCTACCTGACCACACGGTCAAGGATAACACCCCAAGGAAGCCAGAGGAACAGGCCAAATGCACCAAGGGTGCTCTTTACCTGGTGTGTACTCTGGAAACTGCCCTATGGAAACCGAGTTTGAAGAAAGTAAATCCTATTTCCCCTCCACCTCCCTGTAATGTCAGAGGAGGGTTATCTTCATTCATTATTAAACTTCTGTTTAGGTTTAAGTTTCAAAGAGATCATACATGAAGTCGCTGCCATTTACACATGTGTGCTTTGGGAAGAACTTCTTACATTCCCTGTGGCTCAACTTCTTCATTTGTAAAATGGGACAAATATAGTATCTTTCTCCTAAGGAGGAATAAATGAGTTAAAATGTGTAGAGTGCTTAGAAAAGTGCCTGGCACATAGTAAGTACCATTATTATTATTACTATTATTATTATTATTATTATACTGTATAAGGATAGCTTTAAGTTTAGATTGCCTCCACATAAGCCTGTTAGACAAATTCTTCAAATACTAGGCTGCACTTCCAAATTTGCAAGAAAGCTATGGGTCTCTGTTAAATATTAGGATATAGGTTTGGCTGCATGTAACGGAGACCCCAAATAAGGGTAGCTTAAGCAAGATGAAGGTTTATTCTTTCTCACAAAAAGGTTGAGCTGGAATATATTCTCCACAAAGCCAGCATGAGGCCGGTCTCCTTCTCTCTTGTTACTCTGGCTTTCCTGGAGTGTAGCCCATGTCTACATGGCCCACGGTGGCTCACCATCCTCCCCATTTCAGCCTGGGGGCAGCGGGAAAGAGGAAGGTGAGACCATGAACTGTTGGCGTGGTCATCAATTCGGCTTGCCCTCCATTGGCCAGGACTAGTCCTGAGGCCACATCTGGGGTGCTAATTCTCTATGGCCATGTGCCTGACCTCAAATTCTGTTATTCTGGAAGAAGGGCAGAATGCATACTGGGGGACAAGCCTCTGTCACACTCTTGGAGTTCACAATAGAACATCTGTTTCCAAATTTCAGGCATTATGGCATAACCAGAGGTTAAGGCATCAGTTCAGAGCACAAATTCTGGCTGCCTCAGTTTAAATCCCAACCTTGTTGCTCACTGGCTGTATGACCTTGGGCAAGTTATTTGAGCTCTCTGTGCCTCAGTTTCCTTATTTGTAAAATGCAAAAAATAGTACTATCCAACTCATAAGAATTAATTATACAGACAAATCTATACCTATGTCTAGCTTAGACTATGGTCACTTTATAGCAAGCACTATAAAAATGTTTGCTATTATTGTATTGATGAACTCTTTGTTTTTACAGACTTCTTTTTTTTTAAATTAAGTTTAACATGTATCTAACTTCTTCCAAGGCAATGGTATCTATGTGCAGGTAGTACATGAGGTATAGTGTACCAGTTATAGACAAGCTTTTTTCTAATATATTCTAATTTATAATAAAACAAAGCCATAAGTCCTAAAATATTGCTTTAGAGGTTTATACATGAGACACCTGCAATCATCTTGTACATCACCATTGCACGTGCCCCGCCCCCCCCCCCCCCCCCCCCCGCTTCAGGAAATCATACCTGACCTACAACCAGAAGACTCAGACTCCAATTATTTGCTGTTTGACCCTGGGCTGTCATTTCCCTCTTCTGACACTCAATGTCCTCCTCTATCAAATAAAGAGAGAGTAAAGTCTATCTCAGGGTGTGGTTGAGAAGACCAGGTGAGAGAGTGCATGGGAAAGCACCAAGACTCTGAGCCTGGCATGGGATAAGTGTGCAGCAAAGTCCACCCGAATCTGAAACTCCCAAAAAACAGATGTCGTCTTTGTTACCCTCTGAGAGGGGCCGACTGTGGGCAGCTTCTTCCTTTGAAGGCTTTTGGAGAGGAAGTAGCAGTTTTAGAAACCAATGGTCCACGACTGCCTTCTTTGCTGGATGTAGAAGTCTTTCCTTTGAAGAGTGAGGTACAGAATCTGCCATATAACTGTCCATTTCTTACAGTTCCGGTGAAAAGGAGGGCATACGGAGGTCAAGAGCAAGGTGATCTCCAAAGCTGAGAATGTCCTTGAGACAACAGCTCCCTTCTGCCTGCCTCCCCCACCTCCGTTTCTTTTTTCCTTCTCACCTGTTCCTTGGACAGGTTCTGGAGATAGAATTTTCTTAGAACTGGGGAAGAATCTGTTAGGGGGATGCCCCTCCTTATCGCAACACTGTCGCCACTGCCTCCACCCACATTCCCTTCCTTTTATCTCTCCCAGGCTCTTCCAGATCTCCGACTCATCACATGTCTCGTAATTTCTTTCTCCTTTTTTTTTAATGCTCCCATCCTCATCTCTCAGGTTTGTTTTGCAAGATTAAAAGGAAGCGAGTGTGCTGTCTTAAGACCTATTCTTGTAGTATCTTTTTCTAGCTTTGGTATCAGTGTAATGCTGGTCTCATAAAATTAGTCCCAGTGGTATTTTTTTTTACAGAAATAGAGAAAAATTCTAAAATTCATAGGAAACCACAAAAGATCCAGAACAGCCAAAATGATCTTGAGGAAGAAAAACAAAGGTGGAGGCATCATACATCCTGATTTCAAAATATATTACCAAGCTACGATAATTAAAACATTGTGGTTCTGGCAAAAGGACAGATATACAGACCAATGGAATAGAATACAGAGCCCAGAAATAAACCCATGCATATAAAGTCAACTGATCTTTGACGAAGTGCCAAGAATACACAATGGGGAAAAGATAGTCTCTTCAACCAATGGTGATGTGAAAACTGGATATCCATATGAAAGAAAAGAAAGAAATTGGACCCCTGCTGTACACTATACACAAAAATCAACTTAAAGTGGATTGAAGACTTAAATGCTAAGACAAACTGTAAAACTCCTACAAAAAAACATAAGGGATAACCTTCTTGACATTGGTCTTGGCAATAATTTCTTGGCTCTGACATCAAAAACACAGGAAACAAAAGGAAAAAATATACAAGTGGATTACATCAAATTGAAAAGTTTCTACACAGAAAAGGAAACAATCAACAGAATGGAAAGGCAACATACAGAATAGGAGAAAATATTTGCAAACCATATCTCTGATAAGGAGTTAATAGCCAAAAATATATAAGGAACTCCTACAACTCAATAGCAATAAAATAAAATAACCCAATTAAAAAATTGGCCAAAGACTTGAACAGACATTTCTCCAAAGAAGACATACAAATGGCCAACAGGTATGTAAAAAGATGTTCAACATCACTAATCATCAGGGAAATGCAAATCAAAACTACAATGAGATATCATCTTCATATCTGTTAGGATGGCTATTATCAAAAAAATAAAGGATAATATGTGTTGATAAAGATGTGGAGAGATTGGAACCCTTTTACATTGTTGATGAGAATGTAAAATAACACATTGTCTATAGATACCAGTATGGAAGTTTCTTAAAAAATTAAAAAATAGAACTACCATATGATCCAGTAATCCACTTCTCAGTATACATCAGAAGAATTGAAATCAGGACCTCAAAGAAATACCTGCTCTAATGTTCATTGCAGCATTATTCAAAGCAGCCAAGACAACCTGTGTCCATTTACAAATGAGTGGGTAAAGAAAATGTGCTATATACATACAATGGAATATTGTTCAGCCTTACAAAAGAAGGAAACCCTGCCATTTGTGACTATATAGATGAATCTGGAGGACATTATGCAAAATGAAATAATCCAGCCATAGGAGGACAAATGCTGCATGATTCCACTTATATGAAGTATCCAAAATAGCCAAACTCATTGACACAGAGACTACAGTAGTCACTACGAGGGGGTAGGAGCTGCGGAAAATGGGGAGTTATCATTTAATGGGTATAAATTTTCAGTTATGCTAGATGAATAATATCTAGATATCTGCTGCACAACATAGAACTTACAGCTAACAATACAGTATTGTGCACTTCAAAGTTTGTTAAGAGGGTAAATCTCATGCTAAGTATTCTTACTACAAAGTGAAACAAAACAAAACAAAATAAAAACAAAGGGACTCAAGGAAACTTTGGGTGGTGTTGGATGTGTCTATTTCCTTGATTGTGGTGATGGTATCATGGGTGTTTGCATATGTCTAACCTATCAAATTGTATACATTAAATATGTGCAGTTCCTTGTATATCAACTATACCTCAGTACAGCTGTTCTATATGTTTCCTTTTTAAAAAATCTTTTCTGTATTTTCCATTCTTTCTGCACTGAATATGACTCCAAAATTTATTTCATCAGTCTAAACTACTTCTTTGAACTTCAGACTCAGATATACAACTGCATCCTTGATATTTGTACTTGGATGTTTAATGAGTAGCTTATTAAACTTAGCATGCCCCACACCTGCTCCTCCCACAATCATATTCATCTTGGAAAATAATAACTCTTTCCATTTGTTCAAGTCAAATCCTTGAGGCCATTTTTCACTTATTTCTTTTTATCTGCAGCTCAGGTCCAATCCATAGCAAATCTGTTACCTCTACCTTCGGAGCAGAACCGGAATTTGACCATGTGGTCAATTATGTATTCTCCAACTATCTTGACCTCTTTCCTTGTGATGCTCCTACCTGTGGGAGGATTTTTCATCTTTGCTTTGCTGAACTCAGGAGCAGTTCTGTGACTTGCTTTGGCCAATGTCTCTTTTCACAACTGCCAGTGATCCAGATGGAAGCTGTCTTGACAGCCTGGGTCTTGAAGTAAAAATGACATGAATCAGAGCCACAGACGTTCCATGAAGCACATGTACTTCAACAAGAAATAAACTTTTGTTGTTCTATGCCACTGAGATATCAGATATCTTTTATTATCATGGCATTATACATCCTATTCTGATGGTCACAAATCATTTCTGGTCACCTCTAATGTGACTACACTAGTCCAAGCCTCCTTCATCTTCAGAAGTGAGCTTGCAATAGCTTTCCTGTTTCTATTCCTTCTTCTTCAGTTTATTCTCAACACAGTAGCTGAAGTGATCCTTTAAAGACAAATTGAATCATGTCACCCCTCCACTCAAAACCTTCCAACTCCTTTTCTTCTTACTCAAAATAAAGGATGACAGCCTCGAACACTTGTTTACAAAGGCTTACGTGACCTTGCAGGGCCATTTCTGCCACTCCTTGCTCAACACCACTGTCTTTCAGACCTCATAACCTACTCCTCTCTCCCAACCACTGAACTTCAATCACCTAACCTCCCTGCTCTTCCCCAGACATGCTAAGTATGACCATACCTCTTAGCCTTTGCACTTGCTGTTCCCACTGCCTAGTTGCTTTTCTCTCAGACACCCCATGGCTCCTCTCTCACTTCCTTCTGGTCTGTGCAGTGTTTCTATGCCCCACAACTTACCTTTAAGCACTCCTTCTTTTTCTACCATTCTTTATTTTTCTCCATAAGGTATATTATCACCCGGCATGCTCTACATTTACTTTATATTCACTGTTCATCTCCTCCACATAAAATGTAAGCCTTGCCATTATACTCCAATAAAGATGTTTAAAAAAAAATGTAAGCCTCATGAGGGCAGGAACTTTGTTTTGTTACTAGATATATTCCCCAGTATTTTGACTTGTACCCAGCACATGGATCAATAAATATTTGCTGAGTCAATGAATAAGTGAACTGTTTTATAACCATAAAGAGTAAATTAAAAACAAACTGAAAAATGGGTAGAGAAGAAAGTGTTTCTTTGAAAAAGCAGCTTAGTCATGGAGGAGACAGATATGCACATACCAACATGTCTCAAATTTTGGGACTATATTACTGAATGCCGGATTCATTCAGAGTGGCGCCTCTGATATATTGAGCTTCTTACTTTGAATTCAGTTGGCACCCTATAGAGTTGGCACAAATTTACTCATGCTTCACTTTCAAATAAAATTCATTAAAAAAACTCTCTCTGTTTTGCTGATAACAGCAATTAAAAATCAACTAAGAAAAAGTTGAAGTAAAATGTTACCATATTTTATATTTTGGTACAACATTACAGCTTTCAAAGATCTTTTGCATTCTTTGTCTTGAGAAGCCTTGTTCATCCTCATTTTATAGCTGGGGAAACAAAGGCTCATAAAGGTGAAGTGACTTGCCCAAAGTCATAGCAGAAGAGAAGTGGCAACACCAGAATTCTAACTGAGGCCTCCTGCCACCAGAGCCAATGACTTTTTTTTTTTACTCTCCAAGGTACCTCACTCTGTGTAAGGTCCTGTATGAAATATAACGCCATGAATGAAAATCCCTTGCAAATGGTAAAGCCTATGACAAATGCTTTTTATTGTTATTATTTTTATTACCACTACTATTACCATTCACATGGCTTATTTTGAAAACTGTGACCTCACTGAAAGGGTTTGGACAAAAGCATCTCCCGGGGTCTTTTTCAGCATCAGTAGTCAATAATTTATTTTCCTTTAAGATCCTCTGGCATTACTAAATGGGCCTGAGCAAATCCTTCCAGAAAGATCAAAGAAAAGGCTGTCAGGGAGGAGAGAGAAACATGAAAAAGTTCAGCACCTCAAAAAAAGTAATTATTTCAGAGCAGGAAAAGCCAGCCAACAAAAACACCATGCTTGAGGGTTGCAAATGAAAGTCTCTTTTCAACCATAGCTTTAATGGAAACCAGTAATGAATCAGGGCACCCGGTAAGGAATAAATAACAGCTTCAAAAGGGGTTGGGGCTAGGGTGGATTACAGATGCTGATCTAAGACAGCCAAACAGGACACGGAAGGTTGGTTTTATTTTGCTGGAAGGCACTAGCATCAAGCGTGTTCATGACTTTTTCATTTCTTTCAACAAATGCTTATTGAATGCCTACTATGTGCCAGGCTTCGCTGTAGAGATAATTCACTTTCTAGTTGTGATAAGAAGTAAGGAAGCTAACGGGAAACAAGTTAAAGAGTTTGTGATCTCTCATTGACTTAAATATTCAGCTTCTCCTTTAAATATTAAAGACTTGGAAGAAGCTGCCTAGGTAGCTAGGTGCTTGGGTAAACTGAAAAAGATGCATTTATTGGTGGGGATACACTCTGTAGTAGTTTGCTGGGGCTGCATAATAAAGTACCACAAATGGAGCGCTTAAAGGACAATTTATGGTCTCAAGGTTCCAGAGGCTAGAAATCCAAGATCAAGGTGTCAACAGGGTTGCTTTTTCCTGAGGGCAATGGGCAAAGGATGTGTACCAGGTCTCTCTCCTTGGCCTATAGATGGTTGTCTTCTACTTGTGTTTCTTCACATCATCTTCCCTCTATGTATTTTTCTGTGTCCAAATTTCCTCTTTTTGTAAGGACACCAATCATATTGGATTAGCGCCCACCCTGATGACCCCATTTTAATGCTATTACTTCTTTGAAGTTTGCCAAATAAAGTCACATCCTGAGGTACTGGAGGTCAGCTCTTCAACATATGAATTTGTGGGGCGACATAATTCAACCCATAACGCACCCCTTCTCAGGCAAAACCAGCCATGATAGGGAGTAGACAAGGAGGTAGTTTAGTTCAATTGAACTAAAATTTAGTGAAAGCCTAGCAACCCATGAGGCACTAAGTATTGATATCTTCAGAGGTGCCTGGGACACGGCCCCTGCTCTGCGTAGTAATTATATTCCTGTCTTATGTTTAGTGAGCTTCGCACTAGAGGCCAGGATCTCTGCTAGGCACTAGGCATACAAATATGAATAAGAGGTGACCCTAATTCTCTAAGGAAAATATAGAAACAATTATTACATAATGAGAAAAGGCATCTGACCCAAAGTTGAGACACCAGGGAAAACATTACTTTGGAGGTAACAAGCTGAACTAAATCTTGAAGGAGGAATGGGAGTTATCCAAATATGATTGAGGTATCCATTCCCTTCTGTATTAGTCAGGGTTCTCTAGAGACACAGAACCAATAGAATGTGCATGTATGTATGTGGATGGATAGATGGATGGATGGTCTGGTAGATAGTTAGATAGATAGGTAAATAGGTTAGATAGATAGATAGATAGGTAGATAGACAGATAGATAGATAGATAGATAGACAGACAGACAGACAGACAGACAGACAGATAGATAGATAGATAGATAGATAGATAGATAGATAGATGATAGATCAAAGCTATCTATCAAGAGATCAATTTATTTTAAGGAACTGGCTCACATGGTTGTGGAAGGTGACAAGTCCCAAATCTGTAGGGCAGGCTGGCAGGAAAAGTAGATGTTGCAGCTTGAGTTCAAATGCAGAGTATAGGGAGAATTCCCTCTTCCTTGGGGAAAGTCAGTCTTTTTTCTCTGAAATTGATTGGATGAGGTTCACTCACATTATGTAAGGTAAAGGTATTTATGCAGAGTCTACTAATTTAAATGTTAATCTCATTTGAAAATACTTTCGCAGCAACATCTGGATTAGTGTTTGACCAAATACCTGGGCGCTGCAGCCTAGCCATGTTGAAATATACAATTAACTATCACTACCTCTGTCCCCTGTGTACTAGGGGACACAGAGCATAGTAGCATGCCCTGGTCTTACTCTCAGAGAAAACCATGGTACATCCTGCCTCATTCCGCCTGGCATCTGGTGGCCCTTTAGACTAGTTCACAAATGACCTAGGTGTTGCCAGGAGGCATCCTCATATGGTAGATGATCATATGATGTGTGAAGACTTGTAGCACACTTAGGTAATCGATTACACTTACTCAGTGAGAGATGGTTGGCAGACAAGTTCTCAATACCCAAAGTGATGCTTCCCTTCTGAGATTCCCAGATACACCATAGCCAAAATCTGAGAGCAAAGGGCACTGTTGCTTAGGATGATAAGACTGCCCTAGGGGGCTATCCCTTGGGCTACAGTGCAGGGCTGTTTTCCCAATCTAGAACAGCTCCTACACACATCCATGTTTCCCCTGGCAATAGACTTGTTTCCCTACTGGCCTAGTGATATCTCTATCCCTACCAATATTATGACCATTCCCAGGAAACAAATCTCACATCCGATTCATTCAATTTCTTCAGAGCAGCAATCAGTAACTGGCATTAAATTAGTGTGTTTTTCTATCTCCTTCACTAGAATATAAGGACCCTGTTATTGTTTTGTTCACTGCAATTTCCATTGTATCTAGAAGAGCTTCTGACACATGGTAAACACTCAGTAGATAATTGTGGAAAGAAAAGAGGAAGGGAGGAAGAGAGGGATGGATGATCCTCAGACCCAGGGCCCCTTCTCCTGACCCTTTCCTTCCCAGTATTTTCCTTGGGGTCACATCTCCCTAAGCCTCTTCCTTTCTGACTCTCTGGCTTATTAACAAATGATCATGGGCCTTAGTAACATTAATCACTAATACTTATCAGTTGCTTGCTATATACCCAGCACTATTCTAGGTGCTTTATGGTAAATCCTCATGACAATCCTATGAGGTCGATACTATTATCATCTCTACTTTACAAAGAAATGGAGGCACAGAGAGATGATTAAACTTGCAAAGGCTGAAGAACTGATATATTGGGCAAAGCTTAGATTCAAGCTTAGACAGTCTAGATGCAATTCTGTCCTTTTAACCATTGCATTATTTAACACACATGCACAAACACACACACACACACACTACAAGCCCACTTGTTTTCTCTTCCCTTGAAGGTAACTTTGTAGAAACTTTACCTTATGCCAAGTTACCCCAATTTGACAAAGTTTGACAGAAGGACTTACTACAGCTCTGTAAACCCTCAAAGTGATATCTCAGTGAGTCACTGGGTCACACCTCCATAACTCCCTCCATATTCATTGGGCAATCTGTACTGCCTAGTCTACGACTATTGGAATCAGCAGTCCACACATATAATTATGCTATAAATTGTACTGACACTTGGAGGGATCTTAGGATTCCCAGTTCTTTTAGAGTTGAATCACATATTTTGGTTTTATCTCCTAATAGCATTTATTTTTAAAAGTATTATTATCATTTTCCTATGGCCTATATTTGGCAAGCTATAAATGTACTTAGAAAAAATATGATTTTTAACATTTTTACATATTACACATAGTGCCTAAAACAAGGCTGAGCACATAAGACAGATGCTAAATAAAATACAAAATAATTGTACTCTGACTCATTAGGGTATTTCTATCAATTCAGTTCATCAAGCTGTTAAAATCTAGGTGTATTCATGCTGAATTGCCGAATCATCTAACCCCATTCACATGCTATATGGACACAGGAATTACCCAACATTTCCCATTTCTTTCACAAACCAAGCTAAAAATTCCTTAATGCAACATTCAAATACTCTCCCAGCGTGGGCCATCTTACTTTTCCAGCCATGTATTTTACCAGGTTCGCATATTTCCTAACACAGCGTGTATCTTCACAGCTTTGTACTTCTGCTTATTATTGTCTCTTCTTAGAATGGCCGTCTCCCATTTTTCTGTCTAGATAATCCTATTTATCCTTCAAAGCTCAGTTAAAAATCATTTTCCCCATGTAGTATTTATTGATAACCCTAGAGTTGGTTATTCCACTCTGTGGTCCCATAATTCTTGGTACATAAGGTAATGACAGCACATAATGTAATGCATTGTGATTTTTAAAAGGAAACATATTCATCGCTGTATCTTTACTACCTAAGGGAGTTCCTGGCATGAGCTATGCATTCATGAAATTTTTTGCATGACTGCTTTGATCCTATATCCTTTTAAACAAACCAAGCTGGAAAATATCCTAATATTCATTAATATTCATATAGAATAGCCTAATATTCATTAATTAGAATCATTTGCATGCTTTGGGTGTATATCCATCCAATACCTTGAACTACTGACTGACAACCAAGCACAAAACATTCCAGACATATTAAGATTATAAATTCAAAAAACCTGAACAAGAAATGCTCATCACTTCCTGAATTCTACTGAGTTGGATTATAAGACCCAAAATGTGTCTTATTGGCAAGCTAAAGAAAGCAATTTAAAAAATAGATTGTTAAAGTATCTTTTAAAAAGTTGTTTTTCTTGATAATAGAATTAGTTCACACTATTTGCACAAAACTTGGAAAATACAATAATATATGAAGAAGAAAATAAAGCAAAACCTGTAATCCCACATTTCCCCCAAATAACCACTATGATGTTATTTTATTCTAGTTTTTTATTAGCATATTATATAAAGAATTAGTGACAAAAATTCAATGCAAGTGTTTAACTATTCTATTCTTCTCACTTAATATATTCTGAGCCATTTTCCATACCATTAAATATTATTTGAAAACATGATTTTTATGACAATACTACATGCTCACATTTATTTAGCTGTTCTCCTCTTGTTACACATTTAGATTATTCCCTTGTTCTTTTGCTTCTATAAGCAACATTGTGAT
Source organism: Balaenoptera acutorostrata (assembly GCF_949987535.1). Classification (NCBI taxonomy): domain Eukaryota; kingdom Metazoa; phylum Chordata; class Mammalia; order Artiodactyla; family Balaenopteridae; genus Balaenoptera; species Balaenoptera acutorostrata. The sequence goes on from NC_080074.1 coordinate 13,467,206, forward strand.
GCACATGCTGTAGCAGAAAGTTTTCTCCAACACTGGCTTGCATGAAGTAGCAGGATAATGTTTTAAGAGTCTAACTTGCATGCCCAGAAACTGTGTGGGTATAAATTTATGGACTATGTTTCTTGTCCGGACTACTTTGGAAGAGCCAGGACCTAGGAACAAGAATGGTCACTGGCCATTCGTTGACCTGTTTGACAAAAATTCTCAGGTGATGGGATTGTATGAGGGGTCTTTGGTCCTTAGAGGTGGGGCTCTGGTCCCAGAAGGATATCACATGATGCCCTTAAAGAGAATATGCCATGTGGTCACACAGGAGCGTTAACCTTCTTCAGGATGTGTGGGGCCTCATTGCAGGGCTCACTGACTGTTCTTAATCGGGAGAAAGGAGAATGCTGGGGCCAAACCAAAATGCTCTTGGACAAGAAATATGGAAATCACCTCGGAAGCAGCAGAAGTAGCTCAAGACTCCATATCCAAAGAGACTGCCAGCTCAAACCCAAGCAGAAATGAAGTTCATTTCCCAAAGGGAAGATCCTAAGGCAATCTGGTCAATTCAATGCAATAAACCGGGTGCCTCTAGATCTGAATTCAGTCAGGTTCTCATCCTAGCTTTGCCTCTTGGAGCTTTTTGAGCCGGTAGGGAACCACTCAATGTCTTGGCCTCCTTGCTTTAAGACAATAAATAATATCTATCTTGAGTTATATCTGTAAGGATTAGAAGGGCTTTATAAAATATTAAGAACAGTGTTGTAGCATATAGTGCACAGTCTGCAAATAGCAAGAAGAGGAAGAAAAAGGGAAAAGAGAAGGGAAAAGTGTATTATGTCAGCTTCGCTGGGAAACAAACTCTGAGACAGAGATGTGTGTGCAAGAGGTTTCTTGGGGAATGATCTCAGGATCACCATCTCTGAGAGAGTGAGGGAGGCAGATGGGACAGAGGGAGAAAATAAACTGCTGTGACATGGCAACAGAGGCTCTGGCCAATCCCAAGGGTGCTCTGAATCTGCACTGACCCTTAAGAGTTTTCCTGAATCATGGCAAAGGAGCAAGGCCCAGCTCCCGAGCAACAACCTGTCTTTGGATACAGGCTGGCCCCAGGGAGATGTGACCTTGGGTGAGACAGCTCTCCTCAGCCAACAATCCCCGTGTCTGGGGGAATGAGTGTGTCGGTCCTAAAGGAGGGATCTAGATGGTAAACTGTTGCATCCCCTACAAGGAGAAAAACTATTGTTCAACTAATGCTTCTACCACGTCCCAGACACATCTTCACAATAAAATCGAATATTTTCAGTGTTTGTTTTGTTCCTGGCACAGTTCCAAGTTACAAATATTGACTCATTTACACTTTAAAACAGCCCTAAAATAGGAAGTTTTAGTAACGAGCACACTCAGAATGATTAAAAAATTGACCCACTGTTACCCAGCAGTACGCATCAGAGGCAGGATTTGAACCCAGTGGCCTAACTCCAGAGTCTGTACTCTTAACCTCAAGGATAATAGAAGATACTCACTGCTCTGAAGGAACTCGCTGTTTCATCAGCTGTGAGACAAATTCTTCTTAAAGGCAGTGATTAGTTATCTCTTGCAACCCTAACAAATTAACATAGATTTAGCAGCTTATAACATCACCTTCATATCATCTCACAGTTCTGTAGGTCCAAAGCCTGGTGCAACATGGCTGCACTGGGTCTTCGGCTGAGTTGTCATGGGGCTGAAATCAAAGTGACAAGAAGGCAGGTTCCTTTCTGGAGGCTCTGGGCATCCACCTACTTCCAAACTCATTCAGGTTGCTCACCAAATTCAGTTTCTTATGGTTGTAAGACTGAGGTCACTCTTTCCTAGCTGGTGTCACCTGGGAAACAGTGTTTGCTCTGAGAGGCTGCCAGCACTGCTCCTGTTTTCCAGCTGTCCTCCCCCAGTAACAGCAGGTTGAGTCCTTCTCCTGCTTCAAATATCCCTGACTTCTCCATCTGTCTCACGTTTCTTACTCCAGCCCTTTCTGTGCTTTTAAGGGCTCATAGGTTCGATTGCACCCACTCGATAATCTGAGATAATCTCCCTATCCTAATTACAACTGCTAAGTCCCTTTTGTCATGTGACATAACATATTCATTTGCACTATCCAAGGATTAGGGCAAAGACATCTTTCGGGGGAGGGGGCACATTCTGCCTTCTACCAGCATTTAGGGCAACAGTCACTCCAGGCTTATCATCACAATGACTGTTCGCTGTGATCTTTACCTTTACACCAGGCAGAGCTACCCGGCAAGCTATCCATGCAGCCAGTAGCCAATCATGATGAGGGTGGGGCACCACAATTCAACTGTCAATATTATTTTGGCTCTTTTCCTGCTTAATATTTTACTCCCCCCTTTGCTCTTTAATTTGCCTGCACTTTGGCCTTCTTGTTTTTATCTCCCCCCCCTTTGAACTCTGTCCTTGTTCCCTGGGCTTAATAAAGAAGGGGGCGTCCCTGGTTTCCACCCATGTCACTTAAATAACAAGGCTCCTGTGGTTAGCCAGTCCAGGAAACCTCTCCACCTGACTGATCCCTTCCTTGTACTTCTCCAAGACCTTCACTGCCCAGCCTCTGCTTCCCTCTCCAGCTCCATTTCCCTATGCTCGGAACCTTCCCGCCACAAGAGGGCAAGAACAGTGTCTTATTCCTATCCGTAGCCACAGACTCTATAATAGTGTCTGGCATAGGGTAAGCAATCAATACAAGCTTGTCAAATTTTGAATGGAAGAAAGGTGGATGGATGGCTGGGTGAATTAAACAAACAAAAGAACTCAATTAGTTATGGGATAAGAAACATTGCCTTTTCTTAAGTGTGATGATTCATGAGTTAGGTCAGCAGGGTGAAACCCAAATTTATTTTGCTTTATAGTTTACTTATTAAACAAATATTTACCGAGTGCCCCTATAAATGAGATTCTATAATGAGTTCTGTTGGTGATGAATAAGACATGCTCCTTGGCCTGAGAGAGGTTTACTTTCCATCAGGGAGCATAGCTATATACACATTTGTTTCCGCTTCTCTCCTCCGTGTCTTCTGACCCATTCCTTCCTCATTTATGTTTCTGCCATTCTGCCTCTCCTTCCTAAATCAATCCCAATATGTTGACCTATGCCAGCAATTCTTCAAAGAAAGAAATTGCTCATCATCATAGGTTCAACTTTAAAAACTAAGTATTAGAAAGGGTTTGAGAGCCGGTTAAATGTCTTTATTGGCAAGAAAGAGAATAAAAAAGAATTTAAAAGAAAATTTTGTTATTTTTATTGTTTCTTGGTTACTTCTGAGGTCATTTGCATTTAACTTCCATTCTTTCTGACATAGATAAACCAGTTTTGCTGCTGGTTTCATGATCAAACCAAATGAGAGAAGCACCACGGCCATGGAGAAGCAAGAAGACTGCAAGCTTTGGGGCCAGAGAGGCTGGGATTTTCTTGTTCTTTTTTGCTGTTGTTGCTGTTGAGGTGAAATTCACATAACATAAAACTAACAATTTAAAAGTGAACAAGTCAGTGACATTTAGCATATTCACAATGTTGTGCAACCATTACCTCTATCTAGTTCCAAAACATTTTCACCACTCCAAAAGGAAACCCCATATCCATTAAACCATTACTCCCCATTCCCCCTCTCCAAAGCCCCTGGCAGTCACCAATCTGCTCTCTCTCCATCTCTATGGATCTTCCGGTTCTGGATATTTCATATAAATGGAATCATATAATATGTCACCTTTTGGTTTCTGGCTCATTTCCCTTAGCATAATGTTTTTGAGGTTCATATGGACACATTGTTGTATGTATCAGTACTTCATTCCTTTTTATGGCTGAATAATATTCCATTGTATGTATTATATATACCATAATTTGTTTATCCATCCATCCACTGATGGGTATTCGGGTTGTTTCCACCTTTTGGCTATGGTGAATTACGTTGCTGTGAACATGCATTTATGTGTGTTTGTATGAGTATCTGTTATCAATTTTGGGGTTATATACCTAAGAGAGGAATTCCTGGGTCATTCATATATATATATATATATATGCATACATTCATATATATATATATGTTTAACTTTTTGAGGAACCATCAAGCTGTTTTCCACAGTGGCTATACCATTTTATATTCACACCAGCAATGTATGGAAAGGTGCTCCAATTTCTGCTATTCCTTGCCAACACTAGTTATTTTCCTCTTTTTCCCCTTAAATTATAGCTATGCTAGTGGGTATGAAATAGTATCTCACTCCTTACACATCATTTTCCATATACTCCATTTCCCACTTTCCTTCCATTTGGAAAGGGCTTATTCTTCAGAACTTTTGCCTCTTTCATACTTCGCTATCTCTAGGAAGCCCCATAGTCCTCACCCACTCCAGATAAAGCCCTTTTATTTTGCAGGGATGCCTTCTGGGTTCTTACAAGTTATCAGAAGATCTGAGTTCCATCCTCCGCCCACAGTATTCTAAATAGGTGGTTTGGAAGAGGCGACTTGACCTGGAGTAAACTTATTTGTTAAATACATGGGAATTAACATCCCTCACAGGGTTGATATGGGACTCAAAGAGGGTATGAATAGCAAATGCTTTGTTGTGCTACTGTTACTATCGGCCAGAAGGACTGGATCTATTTTGACTGTGTTTCTCCAGCATAGGATCTGGCCAACAATAGAAGATCTGTGATGAATGAATGAATGACTCTTACTATCATTACTATTTCACTGTGGAAATGGCGTAGAGTTGGAAAAGATATTCCAGTTCTTCTTTAATCAAAGAAGTGTAACATCAGAAAGAGAAAAACAAATACAGTATGCTAACACATATATACGGAATCTAAGGAAAAAAAAAAAAAAGGCCATGAAGAACCTAGTGGCAAGATGGGAATAAAGACACAGACCTACTAGAGAATGGACTTGAGGATATGGGGAGGGGGTGGGGTGAGATGTGACAGGGTAAGAGAGTGTCATGGACATATATACACTACCAAATGTAAAATAGATAGCTAGTGGGAAGCAGCCGCATAACACAGGGAGATCAGCTCGGTGCTTTGTGACCACCTAGAGGGGTGGGATGGGGAGGGTGGGAGGGAGGGAGATGCAAGAGGGAAGAGAAATGGGAACATATTGTATATGTATAACTGATTCACTTTGTTATAAAGCAGAAACTAACACACCATTGTAAGGCAATTATACTTCAATAAAGATGTTTAAAAAAAAAAAAAAAAAAAGAAGTGTAACAGATTGAAGTATGTGCAAACTGGAGAGTGCATAAATCTAGTCCTGCAAAAGGATTCCCTCCCCTCCCATATGGTGTAATACTCGGTCTACTTGCAAAACAAGGTAGCAGGCTCAAAAAGCAACCCACTTTCCACCAGCCACATCTTGCTGGCATAGTCCTGGCCACAATATGACATGGGAAGGCAGAGGTATTATGGTCTCAGTTCATGGGCCATCCAGGCCCTGGCTTCACATGGAGAACAGACGCACAGTCCTTTCCATGCATGAGGTGTACGTGGTCCTCATCCCCATTTGGAAAAGGGGTCTCCAACCCCAGCTACCTGTATCTGACTCAAATCCCCACATTTCATCATAGTTTAGCTTCAGGCTTACAACCCTGGGTTCGCCATTATCTTTTTTAAATGCCTTTGAATACAGCCATGTTCTTCTTATTATTATATAAAATATTTTATGTACAATTTCTATGCACCTGGATCAGGGAGAGAAGTTTCAGAACACGCTCACATCTCTAAATTACCCTAGAGGGATCTTTGTTGCTCTTTCTACCATTCCATCAACCAGGGCTGTCTGGTTCACATTACACTCTCTCCACTTATAATCAAATAAATAACTATCAGGGAGTAACTTATATAAGTAACTCTCATGTTTGGTCTTTAAAACAACCCTACGTGGTAGAGGTTTTATTACCCTTCTTTTACATCAGAGGTATTAATTTGATATGTTCAGGATGCCCATGTGAAGTTGGATTCTTGCTTTATTCTGACTCTCACTACCATTAAATTTGATGTCTGTACACACTATATGGGTGTGAGAAAGAGAGCACACACGTGCACACACACACACTTATGTGCACACACATGCACAGATACCCATATACACACACTGTAGATACATTTTTTGGTCCATGATGCTAATCAAATGTTGAAAGGATCTTTGCTTAGGGCTTGTCAACATAATTACTTACTTCTCAGCTGTTTAAATAGCAGCAGAATTGTTCAGTTGTCTTTCCCACTTGGACTGATTGGAAAAATCAAGGCCTTTTCAGTGAGCCCAGTCTATTAGCAGGCTAGAGAATCGGGTGTCCTTTGCCCCTTCCCAACCCCTTTTTCCAGAAGGCAGGGGATATGGAGAGACAGGGAGCACCAAATCCGACAGTAATGGGCTGTAATTGAGTTCGCAGTTTGTTTCAACTGCCTGGGTGTGATTGCCTGTGAAAATGGTTTGATTTTATGCTCTTTGTGAAGCTGCGTCAAGCCTCATTTGCAATAACAAGGGCTTTCCCTTCCTTTGCTTCTGTTCAAAGTGGGGATGAGTGGAGTGGGGGAAAGGAGGGAGGGTATGTTTCCAAGAGAGCTTGCAAGGGAAGAGCTGTAAGCGATCATGTGTAGAAGTGAGCAGGCAGATGGGGGAAGCAGTGCTATAAAACCGCTCTCAGGCAACCTGCAGCCTCGGCAGACGACAGGTGGAATCTGTATCTGGCACCTTACAAACTTCTCCTCCAATCAGCAGCTGCTCTGTGAGGACTAGTCAGGCAGGCATTTGATGAGACCTGCTCCATGTCTATGTACAATGATAAAGCATAAGGGGAAAGTAGGAGAGGCCCTAACTAGGACACCATAGAACCCATACTGTTCATACTGCCTTGTCCTGGCTATTTCTTACAGAGGCAGAACTCATAGCTGTGATGTCCAGTTCAGTAGACACATGTAGCTACTGAGCACTTAAAATGTAGCTGAATTGAGATGTGACTGTGAATGTAAGATACACACCAGAGTTCAAGGACTCAATGTGATAAAAGAGCTTAAAATATCTCAGTAATAATATTTTATGCAGATTCAATATTGAAATGATAATGTTTTAGATATATTGGGTTAAATAACACATATTACTAAAATTAATTTCTCCTGTTTGTGCTTTATTAATGTGGTTACTGGAAAATGTGAAATTACATGTATGGCTCAAATCACATTTATATTCGACAGTGTTGTTCCAAAGACCAAATCCAGCATCCTTCCTTAGGCTCCCATAGGTTGCAGTGGTCAGAATTGAGTTCCCCACATGGCAACCTCACTTTGGCAACCCCAATGTAGCTCAGTTTGTTATACGTAAGAATGGCTTTAAGAGCCCTTAATTGCTGCAGTAAAAGCTCAAAAATGCTTGATATTCCAACTCCAAACACAGTCAGAGCTGCAGGATATCATGTGCGCAGAACTGGGAAAAACACTTAAGACAGCACAGAAGTCACAATCCCCAGGAAGGCACTTGCCACCTTTGCCGTCCACTTTAAATCCTTGTTCTTCTTCTCTCCGTTTATATCATCACCTTTTTTTCTTTTCTTTTCTTTATTTCTCCTAATGCTGGAGAGTCAAACTAGTATTGATTGAATAGCTACCATGTGCTAGGTTCATGCCTATGATCATCACAAAACATTCCTATGCGGTAGGTACCATTGTCCCCATTTGAAAGATGAGTAAACTAAGGCTCGGGGAGCTGAGGGCATTTGCCTGAGGTCACACAGACAGTACGCAGCAAAACTAGCATTCTAAATCCAGACAGTCTGAATCCAGTGCTAATGCTGATTCTGTTCCTTAATTCCACCACTCTCTTTCCCATTTTGCTAATGCCATCTCTGGCTGTTAATTTTAATACCCTCACCTTCACTTAGTCCAAGAAGCCCTGGGCTTCATGCTTCACAGAAAGGAAAAGTATAGGACCAACAGGGAAGCAGCCTTGTCTTACCCTTTGTAATAGATACATTGTCTTGCCTATTTTTTTCTTTTTGATGGGTTGATCTCCCACCTCCATACTCAAGATTTTGTCTACTGTGTCGACAAATCTGAGAAATGTACAAGCAGAAGTGAGGGGCTACTCCATCCTGGACGCCCACTTCCAACCTAACTGGCTTGCTCACGCTTTGTCCTGTATGTTTCATTCTTGCTGGTGTGACACTTCATCTTTTGTCCCAAAGCCTAGGATGCTCAGAGCCACCTCCTCTGGTATATCCTAGTCGACCTCATCTCTAAGGTTCAACTTAAGTGCCTCCTCCTGTTGGAAGTATTCCCTGATCCTGCGCAGCAAGACATGATCTCCCCCTGTACCTGTCTTATGTTGTTCAATTAGCCCTTTTCATCCTTGTATTACAATGATGACGCATTCCTCTCATCTCTCCTACAAGGTTTTGAAGGAGAAATAGGCACTGTGATTATTACGTAGACTTTGGAGGCAGAGGGACTTGGGTTCACAGTCTGGTTCTGCCACTTACTAGCTCTGTGACCTTCGGTAAGTTATGGAAACTCTCCAACTCTCAGCTTCTTCATCTCTAACATGGAAGGACAAAGGATCCTCAATTTATGATGGTTCAATTTAGGATTTTTCAACTTTATGACGGTGTGAAAGAGATACGCATTCGAACTTTGAATTTTGGTCTTTTCCCTGGCTAGGGATGTGCGGTGTGATACTCTCTCCTGATGCTGGGCCGCGGCTCCCAGCCAGCCACGCGACCGTGAAGGTAAACAAGCGACACACTTACAACCATTCTGTACCACACAACCATTCTGTGCTTCATCTTCAGTACAGTATTCAATAAATTACATAAGATTTTCAACAGTTGATTATAAACTAGGCTTTGGGTTAGATGATTTTGCCCAACTGTAGGCTAATGCAATCGTTCTGAACATGTTAAAGCAGACTAGCTAAGCTGTGATGTTTGGTAGGTTAGGTGTATAAAATGCATTTTCAATTAATAATATTTTAAATTTATGATGGGTTCATCGGGACGTAACCACATTGTAAGTTGAGGAAGATCTGTACTAATATCACAGGTGTTACACTAATATCTACATCACAGGTGTTGAAATCCAGCTCTACCTCTTACTAATCATTTGACTTTAGATGTCTCCTTGAGCCTCGGTTTCTTTATCCTCAGAATAGGAATAATAATACTCCTCTAATAGGTTTTGGGATTAAAAGATATCATATGTAAAATGCACAACACAGTAAAATATGACATAAAGTAGGTATTCATTAAATGTTTATTGAATGAATTAATAAATTAATAAATGAGGATAATGGTGGTTAGGTCCAAGGATACACAACAGACAGAATCAGAGTTAATTCTGGCTTATTTAAAGGCTACATGACCACTTATTGAAGATCGTACATAAAAAATTAAAGAATAATAATAAGAACAATTTAGTGAGCACCTCCAATAAGCAAATATTTTAAAATGGTACCTGATAACCTTATGAGACAATAGTTATTACCACCAATGAAGTTCTGTCCAATTTAGAATTCAAGCTCGTCACCACTCCATCATGTTGATACTCATCAGATGGGGGAATCCAGGTTTTTTGGGAGTCAAGACACCGTTAGTCTAAGTGATAGAAAGGAACCTTAAGATAGCTTAAGCCAAGGGGGAACTTATGATTCATATAGTTGGGAAGAATAGAGGTCTCTGAGAATTGAAAGAACTCCTGGAACCCTGTGTTCTCCAGGAGCCCTAACTATACCCACCCAATTTCCAGCTGTTAAAATTTGCATATTATTTAGGTATCAAATCAAGTGCCATTTCTCTTCATTACCTTTCTCCTTCTCTTCCCTTTGAAACACTAATTGCTCCAATCTCAGATTTCCCTGAATATTTTGTTTATATAAAAGTACTTGCCGTATTTTGCCTTATATTGCAGTGGTAGTTATCTTTGTATTCACATATAGACCAGTTCAGCATTCTGTGCAGATTGGATGCTTAAATATTTTTGAATAGATTGATGGATAGATCAAGAGATGGCTTGATAGGTACATGGATAAATGGGTAGAGGTAAGGTGAACATGTAGATGAATGGTTAGATGGATAAATAAATGAGAGATGGAAAATATATTGATGGATAGAATTGTGGTTGGATGAATGAACTGAAGGATGGATGGGTACAAATAAATGGATGGAAGGAGATATTGTATGGGTGATAGATTGATGTATGAATGATTTACTGAATTAGTGGATGTATAGGTGAATGGATAAATGGGCAAAGAGACGGGTTGCTGAATGACTCAACCTATGCATTTGAAGGACACCTGTTCCTTTCAGGTATGCATAGAAACTTAGTTCTCTCTTGTATAAATAAAATATGCAGCCAGCACAACTTTCCTTTTTTCCATGGTAAACCTCTTAGAGGACATCAGGAAAAGTTGATGCTTTCTTTAGATGGAGACTGAGGAAATGGAAGTAAAATGTTTACCTGTGTTGTGGTTTTTGTATTACACATCATAATGTGTCTGAGTATCTTACTGAAGAAGAAATGGAAAAACAGATTTTATATAAATATGTGACAGTCCATTAATCTTGGATTCTGAGAGTAATGCTGCCCACTTTGACTAGGGAGAGAGAAAGAGGTCGGAGGTGAATGGAGCAGTTAATGGACTAGTTAATCACGTATTATCACTCATGGGGGAAAACAACACTCCAGGAAGCAAGTCCTGCTTGCTCCCTTTAACCCACTCTTTGCTGCCCTCCTGCTACCAGGCTCAGCTGCTTTCTCGGCTTTGGAATGAGCAGAAACAAAGTTGTATTCTGGAGCTAAGTCATAAGGAAAAGTCATATAAGTTCTTAGAAATAAAGGTAGCACCCATATTCTAATCCGACTCAATTGAAATAGAGTAGAACCATCACTACCCTGGTGTTAGATGTAATATGTTTCAGAAGCTGTACAAAAAAATTGGTCCTTAGAGACAGGCAAATTTCATTTGTGTCCAAATTCTTTCTCTTATTGAGTGAGAGACTTCTCTTTCTAGCATGATGGTCACCTAGTTGTCTCCTACCAGCTCCCTGCTACCAACCCTCTTGCTGAAAACAACTGTCAATGCTATATAAAACATTTTTATACCTTTTTAAAAAAAATTTTATTTATTTATTTATGGCTGTGTTGGGTCTTCGTTTCTGTGTGGGGGCTTTCTCTAGTTGCAGCAAGCGGGGGCCACTCTTCATCGCCGTGCGCGGGCCTCTCACTATCGCGGCCTCTCTTGCTGCGGAGCACAGGCTCCAGACGCGCAGGCTCAGTAATTGTGGCTCACGGGCCTAGTTGCTCCGTGGCATGTGGGATCCTCCCAGACCAGGGCTTGAACCCGTGTCCCCTGCATTGGCAGGCAGATGCTCATAATAAGGACCTAGAGATGTAAGCGTAGCATTGAAGCTGCCCTGTGCCTAGAGGGCATTTTCTGATCTCTGTGAAACTTAAGTTTTTACAGCTTTACAGGGCTTAGAGACAGAATACAAAACTCAGAGACCACCCAAGACAAGAGGATGTCTAACACAGGATGTCCCCAATAAAGCTGGGCTCTACAGAGCTTTAGTACACTTTAGTGTACAAGAGAATTAGAAATACACATTCTGGAGGACTGCAAAGAAATTTGCAATAAAAGAAGTTTGCCCAAGAAATTGTAACAATGAATGGAGAGGAAAAATATCCCATGAGAAGTTATAAACACAAACCAGCCATCATACAAAGTTGCAGTCAGAAGTCACTCTATCTGTTGAAAGTCTAGCTAAGAATTTAGTTTAAAATGGTCCTAGTCCTGTTGTCCCAGGCAGTTGGCAGAAACCTGGGTCAATCGTCTCCAGAATAACCATAGGTAAAGTTTCAAGGAAATGTGCATGTCTCAATAAAGTAAAATATTAACTGTATACAATGTTTTATAAGCTAGACCTAGCTTTCTCCCTCAAAATTACAGTTACCAGCTTTCAAAATGGCAAGCTTTCATTTGGGTCCTGGAAAATTTAGCTTTATTTGAAAGAAGAAAATAGAATGGAAGATAAGAATAAAAATTAGAATGAGAAGGAGGAGAAAAAAAAGCAAATGTATAGGAAGAAATGTATTTTACATGAGTGTTACTATATTTCTGGACATACAGACTATGGCCAGTTTCAATTAATATAAATAATGCTTAAAGGGGTATATTTGCATTCAAATGTTTGACTAGATTCTTTTTATGTATGTGAAATAATTTCCTCAAAGTATAATAACTGAATTAAAGTGACTGAACATTTTTATATCTTCTAATTCCTGATGGAATAACTTATACAAAAGAGCCTTATGAACGTCAGTGAGGTAAAGTATAAGGGACTTAACATTATTTTTATGAAAAGGTAGGGAAATATGAAGAGTAAGAAAGGCACTGAATTTTAGTTTGATTAATTCACTAAGTATCTCTTAAGCTCATGCTTTTTATTAAGGAAATCCAAGGTGCTGAGGATACTATCATAAGAAGTAGTCACAATCTTTGCCCTCCAGGAACTAACCATAAGTAAAAGGAGATGGATAAACAGTGTATATCCATGCTTGGAACTGTGCCAGCACATAGCAGATGTTCCATAAATATTTGTTAAATTAAATAAACAGGTATTTAGAGTACAATGATGCCACGATCAGGATGTAGAAGGGATTTTTCTGCTGAGCCTAAGCAAAGACAGGATGTAGATTTGATGGAGAACTTACAGAACCAGTTTCATGGTAAAAAGGTGGCACCCTGGAATAAGATCTGTAAGGTGAACTTCTATCTTCTGCCAGCAGTCTTACTGGGAGATTTGGGAAGCAAATGGCGGTGGTGGAGAGTGGAAACACACGATACCTTGAGTTTGAGCCTTACTGAAAATCCCCAAGATGCAAGCCAGAATTCTGAGCTGCTAAACACCTCTTGTCTCAGGAACTTGGAATTTGCTGTTTTCCATGTCTGGACCACTCTTCCCCAAGAGAGCCTATGGGGAAGAGTGGTCCAGATATGGAAAACACTTCCTGTGGATCAAATATCACTTCCTCAGAGAGAATTTTCATGCCCCTCTTGAACTCCATACCCCTCTTACCCTGCCTTATTTATCTGCATTTTACTACCAGCAGACTACTCTTCTTATTTGTTAATTGTCAACCCCCTGCAAGAAAACGTAGAAGAGAAAGATATTTGTCTCTTTCGTTCACTATTATAAGCCCAGTGTTCAGAACAGGCATGCAGGATGTAGCAGAAGTTCTGCATAGTTTATAGTTAATAACACTCATTAAAGATGTGTTCTTACCACAAAAAAAGGTGGGGGAACTCAAGATATTTTTAGAGGTAATGGATGTCTATTATCTTATGGCGATGGTTTCACAGGTATATACATACATCCATACTCATCAAATTGTACATGTTAAATATGTGCAGTTTTTGTATATCAATTATACCTCAGTAAAGCTGTTCAAAAAGGAAGCTCAGTAAATATTTGTTGAATGGATAAATGAATGAATAAGTAAATAAAGGTGATTTTGCCTGAAAACCCATCTTATTTAGCTACTTAGTTCTTGTAATAACTGCCATTCACTGAGTGATTACTATTTTCAATCACCATGTTGACTTTTATTTGTACATTACTTCATGTAATCACCCAAGAAATGTATGCAATGAGTCCTATTTATTTCTCATTTTATAGAGAAAAATTTTACAAGACAGAGAGGTTTCAAAATGTTCTTGGTACAGTAGTTTTACTTACTGTTGTTGGTTTTTTTGCTTTATTTAGCATAAAGAGGGCTTTGTATGTCATCTGAATTATACCATGTAGCAGCTAACATAACAGAGTGAGGTCATGGAGGGGACGTGGGGTTTGGAATCGGGTCACCTGAATTCTAGCTCAAACTGCACGACTATGTGGGCCCTCACTTTCCCCATCCATAAAATGAAATCTCCTCCCTGTCTCCCCTACTTCACAGGAATATTGTGAGCATAATGCAAATTAATAAATGTGAAGGTTCTTAGCACGCTATAATTTGCTATACAAATCTGGCTATACTTTTGTAGCTATCCCCTCAGGGGAACTAAGTGTGAAAGACCTGAAGTTTCTTCCAAGTTTATCTTCCTTTGCATATTTCATTTGCCTAACTTTGGTGGACAGGATCATTAATATTAATGTCCAGGCTTCATGAATTATGCACCTGAACCAAGAAATTTTTCTTCCACCTTTCCCATCTTATACTTCATTTCACAAGCCTAATGAGCTTCAGCCACTAACAAAAACCCCACAGAAAAGGAAGATAAGATGTGTCCTTGGGATGGCAGAACATGGGGCCATTCCCATACCAGGCATCATACACTGCCAGCAGAAAGTCTAGACTTATCCTTATACCAGCATGCATTTACATTCCCAAGTATTGATCTCTGTTTTCACAAAAGTCCAGTTGGGCCATTTGCTACCTACTGACTCAGGTGGAAATGACGTTGAAAATGCCTCTAGTGGAATTCTGGTTACACACTCAGTCAATGGCTTGTTCACAAAGTAATGGACCCTGAGGAGGCACATTGAAGATGTAACTTTAAAGGAAGAGAGGGAAGAACATACATATTTGGTAAATAATGATGTTCCTACCACATTTCCACAGCAATCAACAGGTGCCAAGGGAGGTAGGCGGAAAATGCTTATGGTAGGGAGAATAATGCCCCCACCCCAAAGATGTCCACATCCTAATACCCAGAACCCGTGAAGATGTTACCATACATGACAAGGCATTAAGGTTGCAAATAGAATTAAGATTGCTGATCAGCTGACTTCGAGATGGGTCAATTATCCTGGATTATCCAGGTAGACCCAGTGTAATCACAAGAGTTTTTAAAATGGAGAAGACGGAGGCAGAAGAAAATGCATGTCAGAATGAAAAAGACTCAAGTTGCCATTGTTGGCTTTGGGGATGGAAGGCGGCCAAGAGCTAAGGTGTGTGGGCAGGCTTTAGAAGCTGGAAAAGGCAGGTAAATACATTTTCTCCTAGAGCCTTCAGAAATGAGTCCAGCCCTACCAGCACTTTGATTTTAGTCCAGCGAGACTCATTTCAGACTTCTGGTCTCCAGAACTGCAATATAATAAATCTGTGTTGTTTTAAACCGCTGTTTGCGGTTATTTTTTACAGAAGCAATAGGAAACTAGTACAGTCCTAACACTCTGAATATCATCTACAAGTTTCTGACCAGAGTTTCTGGCTCATTGCCCTGAAAGCTAGAATACAGAGATGCCAAATCAATCCGGAAATTACAAGATCCAGGGCATTATCCCTACACTAAGACCAGTGAGTTGAAAGATTTGTCTCTTCTTTGAGTCTCCACTTATTCATCTCTGAGAAGGCTGGACATTGGTCTCTAGGGTTCTCTTAGGTCTGTAACCAAAGTCTCCAAGAATGTTTTGGCATGCGGCTGGTCACTACTGTCCTAATGGGAATGGAACCGCTCATGTGGCTGTAGAAGACAGGTGTACAAATACCAAGACTGTTTTAAAGACAATTCACAAATACATGTGACATTTCATAATGTTGCTGTGTTAGATATTCACAGCTGTATAAAAAATTTCCCCCCAAATTTGCAGTTTAGGACAAGGAACATTTGCTATCTCACAGTTCCTGTGGGTGAGGACTCTGGGCACACCTTAGCTGGGTGCCAATGGCTCAGCATCTCTCACTAGGTTGTAATCAAGGTGTTATCTGGGGCTACAGTCAAGACTCTACCGGGGTAGGATCTGTTCCCAAGCTCACTTATGTGGCTGCTGGCCAACTTCAGGTCCTCACTGGCTACTGGGTAGAGAGATTACTTCCCTGCCATGTGGACTGTTCATAGAGCATCTCACAACAGGGCATCTGGCTTCCCTCAGAGGGAGCGAGCCACAGTCTTAATGGGGTCTAACATCTGAAGTGACACCTGATCCTTCTCCTGTATTCTATTCATTAGAAGAGAATTAATACGTCCAGTTCTCAGTCAGTTGCTTGGGGCAGATGATGACAGAAGCACATGAATACCAAGAGGTGAAACACCTCAGATGCCCTGTATAATACGTAGAATGATGACTCAGTAAATATCCCCAACTACTACAAAGGATAATGAGTTTGATTCTCAGGTAAGGGGGAAAATCATATTTTAGTATGGCTGGTTTGACTGAAAGTCAGGAGATTGATCTAATGAGGCTGAAGCCATGTCTTCAAACCCCTCATGGGCTTACCACCTCAGCCTGGCCTGGGTCTGCTGAGGATGAAGGATGGGAGACTTTCCACTGCACTCCTGGTACAAGATACCATCATTTCACATCTAGATGATTGCAATAGTTCCTTAATGGCTTATTGCCTTTTAATCTTGCTCCTTTTCAACTCATTTTCTACAAAGTAGCAAGAATATCTTTAAAATAAATTATGCCACTCTTCTGCTTAAGATCTTTCAATGGTTCTTATATACTTAGGATAAAGCCTGAAATTCTTACCAGCCTGCAAGACCAGCATGACCTGGCAGCTGCCTATCTCTCCAGTCTTGCTTCAGGCTTTTATTCCCCCTTATTCCCTGCTCTCAAGCCACCATATCCTTTTTTTAGTCCCTTGAACCTATCAAATTATTTCTTGCCCAGGGTCTTTATACAATGCTGTTGCTTCTTGCCTGACACAAGTTTCTTTGAACTCTACCTGGTTAATTTCTACTTAGTTTAAATGCCATGTATTCAAGTGATGTAATTTGTAATTTTACAAGTGGTATCCTTGTTGAAGGTCTACTCTTTCATTTGACTCCAAGTTTTAGAGGAGAAAAACCATATCTCATAAGCTCACCACTATATATCAGCATCTTTGAAAAGTGCCTAGCATATAGGAGCTTGATAAATAGTTAATGAGTGAATGAAGAAAACTCAGGACTATCCAAACTCTAGCTTGGACAAGTCACATCTCCTACCTATAGGTCTTAGAAGAACTATATACATGAAGAAACAAGAACAAGACAGGGAACTTACATGAGAGTCGAACTCTAATAATCATGTAGGAGCTCTTTTTTCCTATACTTGTTAGCTCTAAATATAGCCTTACATCAATCAAGCTGAAGGTATACTCTGTCTATTTCCTCCCATTGTTCAAACATGTATCCTAATTACTTCAATGAACATAGAGGCACCACAGAAAAAGATACAGAGGAAAAAAGAATGTTCGCTCCATAGCATAGAGCCAACCTTGCTTAGCCTGCCACAGACCTCAGCCTGGGGCAGCATCTATAGGACACACTGTCTCTTGGAAGAAAAGAAAATGGCTAAAAGGAAGAGAAAGAGAAAAGTAAGAAAAGTAAGACTGTACCATCATCGACTTGTAGAAGGAAGAAAGAGAAGGGCCTTTTATTCCCTTGAAAGTTCTACCCATCAGGATCATGGTCCTCATAAAATAGCCTGGAATAAGGTCAGCGTTCCCCTTCCAACTCTTCCTCCCTAATAGGAGAATGCCGTGACCTTGAGCCTGCTACATCTTTAGGGAGGACCAAAGATAAGAGTGGAAGAAGGATGGATTGGGGCCCTAGGCTCTTTTCCCTAAAGAACAATAACAGCAGTTATTGGAATGAAGTTGTTCCTGTGTATGTGGAAAATTGAGGTGCTATCTTGAGGATTTTATTCTTTCCCCTTAGATAACACTAACGTTCAGAGAGACTTCACATTTATTATCTTATTTGATCCTTATAGCACCTCTGCAACATTGGTTGGGGTAGGACTTTGATCCTATTTGAAAGATGAGGAAATCTAAAAAGAGAGTGGCTATATGTATATGTATAACTGCTTCACTTTGCTGCATAGCAGAAACTAGCACAACATTGTAAAACAACTATACTCCAACAAAAATTAATTAAAAAAAAGAAAGATGAAGCAATAGACTTAGGTCAATTGCAGACATAGAGAATGGGCTTGAGGGCATGGGGAGGGGGCAGGTAAGCTGGGACGAAGTGAGAGAGTGGCATGGACATATATACACTACCAAATGTAAAATAGATAGCTAGTGCGAAGCAGCCACATAGCACAGGGAGATCAGCTGGGTGCTTTGTGACCACCCAGAGGGGTGGGATAGGGAGGGCGGGAGGGAGACGCAAGAGGGAGGGGATATGGAGTTATATGTGGACGTATAGCTGATTCACTTTGTTATACAGCAAAAACTAACACAACATTGGAAAGCAATTCTACTCCAATAAAGATGGTAAAAAAAAAAAAAGCTCCTCATTAATTTAAGCAAATTCATTCACTCATTTAACAGCTATTTCGTCTCTCCCTCCGCACCCCCTGCAAGTGTAGTTCCATGGGGACAGAGACAACCACATCAATTTCATTGCATTCAGGAATGTTTGCTCCCAGGAAAGTTTGATGAATGAATAAAGAGCAAAGAGAAAACAAAACAAAACAAAAAAAACAAAAAAACAAAAACAACAAAAACAAAACCCTCCCTGCATTGAAATATTTTGAAATAACTCTTTTTTGAAAAGTCTATGATTTTCTATTAAATGATACTTCCCAAAAGTATTAGAGGATCTAAGCTTTTTGTTAATTTATGCATGTATTGGTGAAAATGCCGTTTGGTTGTTAAAGATCTATATTTTTCCTCACATATTTCTTTCTTCTTCTTCTTCTCCTCTTTGTCCACCTCCTCCCCTTGCTTGCTCATTCTTTGCTGAATAATTCAGTCCTAAGTCTATTAGGTGGGACACAAGAGGATAGGCATCTGTATCGAAAGGGGAGACAGCTGTGGTGCTCGAGTCCCGGGCCAAGACCAGGGAGCAGGGAAGGGCCACACGTGAGGACTGCCCTGAGCAGAGTAGCCTGAGTCCAACCAAGTGAGGAGGATGTCCAGCAAGGGGGCAGCCTGGTGTGAAATGTCAGGGCCTTGAGCACGTGGGGAGGTTGTCCACATCAGAGGAGTCATCCCAAGTGTGGTAAGAGGGGCATCCACAAAGAGAAGCAGCCCTCAGGGTCCAGGTGGGATGAGAATGTGTCTTCAGGTAGGGAAGGGGAGTTGCCCAGCCTAGGAAGTGAGAATCTGAGCAGGAAGAAGAGCATGACCTCCAGGAAGGGCAGGCTATGGGGAGTGTTACACGGGGTGAGGTGAGGGGATTAGCTTACAGTGGAGAGTCGGAGAATGACCAAAGTGAGGAGGGGTGCCTGGCAGGGGCTCTCAAACCCCAAGCACAACCTGCAGGAGAATACTTATGTGTGGGGGAAGCCCAGTTCTGGGGTATCCAAGACACAGCAGGGTGAAGAGTTGTCCAAACAGGGGGTGGTCCTGCACGGGGTGTTGGAATTCAAAAGGAGTGTGGGTACCATCTTCTCTGGAGGAGGGAGAGGAGATAGGAGATTAGTTGTGCCGAGGGATTGATCAAATAAGTAAATAGAGTAAGGATAGCGGGAACCATTTGGAGAACGGACATACGAATACGAAAAGGCAGAAAATTAGAATGAAAACTGTAGTGCTGAATTACAATCAGACCGAATTCATGGTCTTTAATACAGACAGAAATAAATGTAAATGTGTGAATATACACACATACATTCTTAGGCTCTGTCCACCAAGAAGATGTGGGTGTAGCGACATCCCAATAGCAATGAACACACTTAGACCTCATATCTTGGTTTCTTAATACCATTCTCCAGTAAAAGAAATCTGAACTCCTAGGCGAATAGCTAATTCCAGGAGTGGGGGAGGGAAAATACAAGATGAGACTGAAACATCTTGTGACAGAGAGAAATAATAGGGACATTTTAAAGGGGTGTAAAACCCAGCTTGAATGGAACCCCACTGGCCAAACTGGGAACAACTTGAGTAACCAAATAAGTAATGATAGTCATAGATTATAATACACCAAATAAAATAGAAAACTGTGCATCCATACTGATAAAAATAACTTAAAACTGTGAAGACAATGGCATATTTACATAATGTCAAAACACTTTCCCATAAAATACTTACTAGTTACAAAAGGAAGTGTAGTGACTTCACAGTGGGGAAGCCTGGCAGACACCACCTTAATTAAGAGATCAGGTAAACAAATGGAATCATCCAACCCCTGATGGGATGCAGTGAGAAGAATGTAGCATCGGTTCTGCAATATTTCTGCCAAGAATGCAGAACCTGAATCTAATCATAAGGAAATAGAATATAAAACCAAATTGAGAGACATCCTACAAAATAAATGACCGGTACTCTCAAAAGTGTCAAGGTCATGAAAGTCAAAGAAAGATTGAGAAATGACAGAAGAAGACCAAAATCACATGAAACTACATGCAATGCATGATTTACGTCAGTCTTTTAGCTATAAGAGACAATTGGAGGAACTTGAATGGGTCTGTGGAGCAGGTGGTGGTGACATACTGATATTTATGCTACCTTCCTGATTTGAGTGATATCTCGTGGCAATGTAGGAGAATGCCATTGTTTGTAGGAGATATACGCCAAAGTATTCTGAGGTAATTGGACCACAGGTTGCCAACTCACTCTCGAAAGTTTAGAAGAAAAGTGTTTGTACTGTGTTTGTAATCTTTTGGAACATTTCAGTGTTGTTTCAAAAAATTTAAAAGGCAATTGGAGGGATAATGCTTCATTGGTTAACAAAAATGCCAAAAGTCCTTGCTTTGATTAGAATTAGTCTGATAACACTGCTGGGGTTTCCGTCCCCCTCAATCAGAAATCCTGATTTGTAGTCATGAATATCTTTGATCCACTTTAATGAAGTGGTAGAAGAGGGAAGAAATTAAGCATTCCTTACATGGTTGAATACACCATATTTTCCAATTTTTGCAATTCCTGGGGGAAAAGACTACAAAGAGGACCTTAGTAACAATAGTAACAGCTAACAATTTCTGGGAATCTTCTATGTTCTAGGTATTATTCTATGTGTTTTGTATTTATTAACTCAGTTTAATACTTTCCACAACCCTATGAGATAAGGATAGGTTTTATTAGTACCACATTTTATGGACAAGGCCACAAATCTGGTTAGTAGCATAGTTGAGATTCAAACCTGGGTAATATGACTCTTGGGTCCACAACTACTATGTTGGTAATAATAACTATTTTGGTGATAAGTATTTAAAATGTCCAAGGCACAGCACTAGTAACTTGCCTTGTTTAATAGTCAAATGAACCCCATAAATTAGAGTTTTCAGATAAGGCAAATTTGACCAATGATACACAGTTAGTAAGTAGGGGAGCAGGAATTCAAACCTAGGTCTGTTTGACCCTGAAACCTGGGCCCTAAGCAATTATACTACATCATCTATCTGACGGTGGAAAAGTCAGGAATCCTAGAATTTTACTGTGCTTTTCCCTGTTCCCCATGAGGTTTGGATTCTTTGTGCAATGTCATTTAAAAAAAAGATAGAAATGAGGTTTGATGTTCATCAAATCCTGTTAGGAGCTGTCATGTTTAAATAATCTGGTCCTGTGAATGGTTGGTCAGTTAGTCAGTATACATTTTTTTTTTAAAGATTTATTTATTTATTATTTATTTAATTTATTTTTGGCTGCTTCAGGTCTTAGTTGCAGCACGCGGGATCTTTGTTGAAGCATGTGGGATCTTTCTTTGTGGTGCACAGGCTCCACGGAGCGTGGGCTCTGTAGTTGTGGCGTGAGGGTTCCAGAGCACACAGGCTCTGTAGTTTGCGGCACATGGGCTCTCTAGTTGAGACACACCAGCTCAGTTGTTGCAGCGCATGGGCTTTGTTGCCCTGAAGCATGTGGGATCTTAGTTCCCTGACCAGGGATTGTACTCTTGTCCACTGAATTGTAAGGCAGATTTTTTACCACTGGACCACCAGGGAAGTCCCGATCAATATACTTTTGAATAACCTTGTCTAGCAGAAATCTGACTTTGGAAGTCTCCCTTACACACACACTGCTCTTGTAATCCATCTTTTTGAAAGGCCAAGCTGATCAAAATCTCCTAACAGGCAGCCAAGTTGTTTCCTGAAACTTCACCTAATGGGCTCAGAAGCAGCGGTACTCTGCAGAATTTCCTGTGCTGTGCTGTCATTTCTGAAATGGAATGACTGGGAAGGCTGGACTGTATATAAGTGAAACCCAATGTCAAAGGTAGCTCTTTCTGTTGTCTCAGAGTTTCAGCAGAGATCCCAAAAGCTTAAAATGTATAATAGGTGATAGGTACCCCCATATCCTAAAATAAGATGCCATATCCCCCATATGGGACATAGAAAGGACATGATAAAACTGGTTCTGCCAGCAAAGTCCCTTACCTCCAGCCTGTAAAAATGTTGAACTTCAAATATTTAGAGAGCGGAGCCCTTTGGAGAGGGCTGTTGGAATGCTGTAGGGTCTCTTTTCCTATTCCCCCTCAAGATGGAGGGAAAGGGTTATAAGTGTTGACATTAAATTAGATAATAGAAGATTAATGGGATTACAGAGAGAACTTGGCCATGTCCCTGGAGATTAGGGGAGCATTAGAATGGCATGAGCAGGTGAGTCCACTGTGAGTAGAGTTCTACTGGGTGAAAGCCATCCTTTCACTGATGGTGGGACAGAGGCATGTATTTTCTTGGACCAGATATCAGTCACAACTGAGAGAGATTGCCTAGAGTGTCTCTGAAGAATCCTGTCCATGAGGATATCTAGAGGCACCCAATCAGAGGATGAACTACCAGAAGACCAAGGACTGATGGGAAACACAAGATTGTCCCTCAGAGAACAAGATAGCTTCAGTAAAGGAATTGCCCTGATGGAAAATCCCAAGGAAAACTCACAAAAGTGATCCAAGAAAGAGAAGTCAGTTTTAACTGTTCACCAAGCCTAGAATCCAACATCAGCTTCCAACAATGTCAGCCACATGAAATTACTCCCCTCTTCATTTGGGCTGACCCTGAAGGTGACAGAAGCAGCACATTCCCAGTGGAGTAGAAGGTGATCGAGAGAAAGACAAAAGCCAACCATACTCTGTACCCACTAGGGGCCAGTTTCCACCTGAGGGAGGGGATGGGTTTAAATTTGAATTATGTTTGGCTTTACACTGCATTATTAGTTTGAACCATATGAAATTGTCCTTTACATAGATCAAAAATTATCAAATACTGGCAATTTCTCATGGTTCAGCCTAAAACACTAGATTGGATTAAATAGTTTAATCGCCAAATTGAAATTACTCTTGAGAATGAAAGGAACTCAAAAAAGTTGTGGTATCTGCATGAGATTTCCTCCAGGGTCAGGGTAAGGACTGACCCTGGTATAGTCCCCCATGTACTCAATCCTTGGCTGGGAACAGCCCGAGGAGACTGTGACCTCAACATGAAAATGCTCCAATGGGTCCTGAAGGTGTCACAACTGGGAGCTGTCAGCCAACTCCACCCCTCACAGCAGGTTCTCTCTTGAAGGGAGGTTTTAGTGGGACACTCCCATGTCTGTACAAATAACCTACTTTACAAATGAGGCAATTGAGGTCTGGGGAATTTGGGTACCCTGTCCAAAGTCACTCAGTAACTGACAGTTGTTATTCTAACCCAAGTCTATCCAAAAGTGAAATGTTTTCCACCACAACAAAAGGACAGAAGAAAAGTAACATGGATGGAAATGTGTAGCACCTCCAACACTCTCTCACTGTTTCCCCCCCCCCCCCCCCGTTGTTTTCACGCTCTCCTGACTTTAACCTTCACTGCCCCACTCAAGCCTTATCTTTCAGTCTTTTTTTTCTCTTACCCAAAGGCCAGGCTATACA
This sequence comes from Balaenoptera acutorostrata, assembly GCF_949987535.1. Lineage (NCBI taxonomy): Eukaryota > Metazoa > Chordata > Mammalia > Artiodactyla > Balaenopteridae > Balaenoptera > Balaenoptera acutorostrata. The sequence continues at coordinate 13,490,944 of NC_080074.1, forward strand.
AAATTCTCATGGGCATGTGAGCTCCCTCATCTGTTTCCTGTCTCCATGGCTTCATACATGCTGTTCCCCCATCTGGAAAATCCTCTCTGCTCTTGTCTTCATTGGCGGCTGTTTATTTTCATCAACCATTTATGGCTGCCTTTTGCCTTTGGCCAAATGCCTTAAGTTCAGTGGTCTGTGTATGATTCATCACTCTTTCTTCATTCTTTGGTCCAGTGCCAAACACATAGTAGGGCTCAGAGAGTATTCTTGGAATGAATGAATAAACAAGTAAATGAATAAGCAGCTATTATCACCATGAAAAATCATTCCTGGATCTTTGACCTTCCTCCTTTTTTCCCATTTGTCCAATCAGGTGAAGACGAAGGCGTTACCCAAGCAGCTCCATGAGGTCATTGTAATAGACATTTCTACTGTTTACCAATACCCAGGTCATCTCTACTTTGGGGCACACAGGGTTGAGTGCCCTTATTTGCCTAAAATAGAACATTAGGACTATTGCTCTAGGCCATTAGGCCAGTAGGGCTTACTTTGAACAGTGAAATGTAAGCAGAAGTGGTGCGTGCACTTTGGAGTGGAAGTGCCCCATTGCCAGGGCGCTCTTCCCATGCCAAGAAGCATCATAGGAGCATGTATTGCCATGGAGGTGCTTTAAGTCAAGACCTGGAATGGGAGCCACCACATGGAGGACAGCTGCTCTAGAGAGGTACCCACGTTGACAATAGACATTACAGGAGCAGGAAATACACTTCGGTTGTGTTAAGTCATGCCACAAAATTTGGGATTTGTTTGTTACTCTGTAACCTGGCACACTTGACTAACACAGGCAGGGTCTCATAGAACATGATAACCAGTGAAACTGCAGTAGTTTGCACATTGTTCCATGTGTCAGACATGAGCTTGTTCAACTTCAGATTCCCAGGTCCCATCCACAGAGATCTGAGGCTCTCTAAGCTTGGGTTAAAGTTTAGGAATCTGTTTTGATTAAGCTTCTGGTGAGACAGATGTGCAGGCATGTTTGGGAACCACTGCGTTACAGACTATTAAATGTAAAGTCTTTTTCATATGAAATGCTTTCCCACTTGGCAGAAGGGACCAGCCCAAGGATACCCCATAGGTATCCAAAGAATCCTTTGTTCTTGCAGCAGTCCACAGAGGTCAGGCCACGATGTTCCTATAAACCTCCAACAAGACGAACGTTATTCTCTGCTCTGCAACTTTTTATCTCTATATGAATGGAAAATGTTATGCCCTTGAGAATGGACTATCCTGTATATTTCAGGCTATAGTCAACATTCTTAACTTGTAGTCAAAGTAGTAGAATACAAAGATCTAATATGGAGTCAGATTTGTTCTTCCTATTACACTCTAAGTCCAGGTTCCACTGCATATCAACTATACAAACTTGGACAAGACACTTCACCTCTCTGAGCCTGCTTCTTTGAACATAAAATGAATAAAGCCTTCCCTACTGGGTTGTTAGATGGATTAGAATGGGCCTGAATTGAATTCATTAAAGACATTCAGTAAATGGTTCTTACTATCATGAAGAGACTGAAGTCCAGAGAGTCACATGAACTTGCCCGAGGTCACACAGCAAGTTTGTGTAGAGGAAGGAACAGACCACAGGATTGCTTCTACCTCCCCAGCTACACATCTGTGTAACTGAACCAGGAGATGGACCTTCAGGTAAAAAACGACCTGGGCAGGGTTAAGGAGAGCAGCAAACCAATTCTGCTGTGCGGGGTACTGGGGCACGGCTGGCTGCCTGCCTGACACATCAGTTCCCAGATACCTGGTCCTAAGTGAAAGCCCACAGGCAGGCATCGGGAGTGCAAACTCTCTGCAATTAAAAAGCTAATGGCTTTTAAATGGAGCTGCTACTTAAGCCAGCAAAAGCCAAGTTGCCTTCAGGGCTCCAGGTCATAATAGAAGATGGAGAGAGAGGAAGGTGGAGCTTTTAAGCCCAATCCAAGAGCATTAATTTTAAATGACCCCAACTCTTCCTTTCTTCCAGCCCACAGGCAATGTCTTCTCTGAAGTGTGGGCTAGGTGTTCTTTGTGTGGGTAGAGAACTCAGACCATTGGGATTTGGACCAGTTTAGCTATTCTCTTCACACCCAGCAAGTTCTGGGGCCCTCTGGTTGGGTTCAGGGATCAGTCACTCACTTGACAAACACATATGGAGCTGGAGCTGTGGGTTAAGTGTTGAGCTAGGACCTGTGGGAAGATCAAGAAGTGGTGCGATGCTGCCAAAAGAACCCTGGCTGGGAGTTATGACACTTAAATTCTGCTCCCAGCTCTGTCACTCACTAGTTGTGTGAACTTAGAAAGGTCACTACATTTCTCTGTGCCTCTTCATCTATGAAATAACAGAGAGGCTGGTTGAATCTGATGATGATGATGATGATGATGGTGATGATAGGCAACATTTATTTAATGCTTACCACTTCCCAGGCACTGTTCTAAAGGCTTTACATGGATGAAATTATTCAATTCTCATTAATCTCATCAGTCATTCCCATTTTACAGATGAGTAAACTGAGGCACAAGACATTTGAATAACTTTCTGAAAGTAACACATTTGGTAAGCACAAGAGCCCTCATAGTCTCAACACTCATAGTCTGGCTTTTAAGAATGTGTTCATAAACATTGTGTTCTTCTGGCTCTCTAGACTCGGCCTAGCCTTCCAGGACATGGTTCCAAGGAGTACTGGACCTCCTGCCCTCAGAGTTTTCTTCCTTAGTAGGGAAACAAGACCATTACCATATTGGGCATGATGGTCTGAAACAGACTAGACTACAGGAGTTTAGGGAGGAGAGAGGATGGGTTCTAGTGGTCAGGGAAGGCTTTGTGGCAATGCTGATATTAGATATGGTTCCTGCAGGGTAGGCAGGACCTGGATAAGTAAGGGAAGAGAAGGCGGACATTTCTAGTAACAGAAATGTATCAGGCAAAAGCCTAGAGGTTAGAATGCACATGATGTCTAAGCCAGAATGCATGGCTGAGGACACCACCCCTTTTTGTAACCATTTATTCCCTTGGAACACCCCTGCACCATCCTTCAAGGCTCAGCTCCAGCGTCATCTCTTTTCCCAACCCCTTCATAACCACCCTTCACCCAACATAAATTTGGCTACTGTCATCTCTGCTACACCTTGCCTCTTCTGCTGGACTGAGTTCCTTGTGGTCACAGATGGAGTTTTGTACTCTTTCCCATCTCTGTACCCTCAGTTTACATAGCCTCGCACCATGTGATATGCATTAGATGATTAATTCACACTGGAGAGATTTACACCAAATGAGGTCGGGGCATGGTGAGCTCAGACTGGCTATCTGAAAAGTTTGGATTTGATCTGAATTTAGGCTGAGGAATTGAATGATCCTGGGCAGAGGAGTGACCCCATAAAATGTGTGTTCTACGAAACCCATATTGGAGTGCCAAAACTTGGGGTGGGTGGGACAATAATCTTTTGCCCTTTTCATATGGATTTAAGACCAGAAGAAGAGGAGATACCAATGATTCACATTCTATAAACTTTATGAGGCTATTGGTAAGGATGAGAATGACGGTCATGGTGCTGTTGATGGTGGTGATGGTCAAGTTTGTCTTTTGGGTGCTGTTCTTCCAAGAATCTTTTCCCTAAAAGAGGAATATGTTTTATTTATTTTTTTCCTTAGGATTTCTCTCTGCCAGCTCCCATTTCGCTTTCAGGTTCTAAGACAATGACTTTCACATAGTAAGTTAAAAAAAATGAGGATGGAGGAGGTGCCTTTTACAGCTTCCAGCACTTCGTAAATTTTAGGTCAAACACTCTAATTGAAGATTTCCAGGAAAAATACATTTTTTCATATTACCCAGGTAGGCTATTTTAGCATTATACTACACTTGAAACTCAGTAGTTCTTTGCAGTTAATCAACCACCCTCCAGCTACATCAGAGACACAGGAGAAGGGGGAAAAAAGTTGGATCCTAAACCTAGAAACTCAGAAGTGCCAAGAGCATTTCTTTAAAAAAGTGAAAGTAGATGGAACTCAAGATAAATTGGGATGAACAGCTTTGAGGTCATTCAGGCAAGGAGGAAGGTGCCGAAAACTGCTCTAATCCCAGAGCTGGGCAAAAGAATTAGCAGGCACTTAGAGGTCTTATCAGCAAAACTAGAAAAGACAAGTAAAAGAATAGCTTTTTAGAAATAACTAGAGAAAAAAATGAGCTTCTCTAGTTGAAGAAACAGGGAGCTGAAATTGCAGGGACACTTAAACCTTCAGAATATAATTGTTCAGATTTTCGAGAGTGTCTCCAGAACCTGAGAGGTAAAGCCCTGGCTCTTTGAAAGAACACACACACACACACACACACACACACACACACACACACACACACACACACACACACCCCGATAGCCACAGTAAATGACTGCTACAAACAAAAGAAGCCACCTGGACTTTAGAACTTCATGTTTTATAGCCACATCTTACAGGTATGCAGGAAGACCTGTTACTCATTTGAGGGACCTCTTAAGAAAAAAGAATTCTATCTTCCCTTAACCCCATCTGTGCCTTATTAGGTAACTATGGCTCCTGAGACCCAGCTGTCTAGACAGGGCTCCTCATTAAGAAGACACAATACAGCTTCAGGTCCCTGGAACCTGGAGGGAGTCAACATCTGACAAGATATACCCCAGTGAGATTGCAAATGACATTCGCTCAAACATAAATATTTACACTCCCACCTCCCTCTCCATCAACACCAACCACATATCCTCTAAGTACACATTCAAACTTCCACTACATATTCATGTGCACACAGTACACAATCACACATAAAGCCAATCACCTCTACCCAACCTAACTCCACCTCTTCACTAACTCAATGAGCTACCTAATCCCATTTGCAGTATCATAGCAAATTCCCTACCACTACCTTACATATACTCATATGCATAGACACCCGACTATCACATCACCTCTCATATCCTTTTATTTTTTTATAAGCCATGTGCTGTTCTAAAAAAATTGATGTTGTATCAGTAGATAAGATAGAGATGAACTCTGCTCTCACGGAACTTACATTCCAGTGGACAGATAAACAAGTAAAGTATATAAATAAGATAGATTTAGACGGCAATAAGTGCAAAGAGGAAATTTAAACAACTGAATGTCACAGAGGCAGAGAATCATTGAGCAGGATCCAGGAACTCACACCCCTACTACTCAAGTGCCTTATACCTCAGACCCCTTTTCTGCAAATAGTCCTGCTGCAGGAAGGAGAGGGGGGCTGGAGAGGATGGTCATGTCCCAGGTCTCAGGCGAGTCCCTGGGATGGCTGCCGACTGTGCGTTCTTGGCTTCGCACAGGAAAGAATTCAAGAGAGAGCCATAGTAAAGTGAAAGAAGTTTTATTCAGGGAGAAACACACTCCATAGGCAGAGTGTGGGCCATCTCAGAAAGCGAGAGGCCCCACGGTGTATGGGGTTGTCAGTTTTTATAGGGGTGGGTAATTTCATAGGCTAATGAGTGGGAGGAGTATTCCAGCTATTTTGGGGAAGGGGTGGGGATTTCCAGGAATTGGGCCACTGCCCACTTTTTGACCTTTATGGTCGGCCTCAGAACTGCCATGGCACCTGTGCGTATGTCATTTAGCTTGCTGGTATGTTACAATGAGTGTATACTGAGGCTCAAGGTCTAGTGGAAGTTGACTCGTCCGCCATCTTGGACCTATTTGGTTCTAATCAGTTTATGTCATGTCCTCGGGCTATGTCATTCTTTTAAAGGTTGTGCCCTGCCCCCTTCCCCTGTCTCAGTGCCACATGTATACCCTACACACAAGTACATTTTCCTCTGCCACTCCAGCACTCCTACAGACAAATAACTATACACATGACTCTTTCTCTACCATGCTGTACAGCACACCTGTTTATATACGAATATATCAGTTTCACACACACATTCTCCCCATCACAACTACCTTACTTTCCCACCCATCACACACTCTTATACATGGATATACCCCCACATAATTCCCTGCAACCAGAGTTCAACTTCACCAACATGCAACATGTCTCCACAGGCATGTCTCCACACATCATGACACTCTGGTACCTATAGATTGCACATTCTATTTACACAAAGACGTGTTCACACACACTTCATTCACACACACACACAGCAGAGATCAGTTCAGTGCTTTGTGACGACCTAGAGGGGTGGGATAGGGAGGGTGGGAGGGAGGCTCAAGAGGGAGGGGATATGGGGATATATGTATACATATAGCTGATTCACTTTGTTGTACAGCAGAAACTAACACAACATTATAAAGCAATTATACTCCAATAAAGATGTTAAAACACACACACACACACACACACACACACAGCAGATCTTGCATTTAGCCTCGTTTTGCTTCACAAGGGAGTGCATCTGGTCTTGTTTACCAATTTACTTTAAGAAATACAACTCCTATTATTCCTCCCACCAGCCCCAAGGATCATTCAGTCTGTAGTTCTGTTAAGAAAAGACAGAGCTTACTCTGATCTCAGACGAAATGATATCTGTAAACAGTGATAGGAAGAAAAAAAACAAACAACTTTATTTGGTTGAGATCCAAGTCAGGAACTTGTTTGCCATTTCCCTTGAAGTCAAAGCCATAGGGAATTTGCCTCTTCCTTTCCCTCCCCTCAGTTTCTTAGTTCAACCACTGGCCGTTCGTTGCTGGAAACAAAGATTGCTCCAAACAGAGGTCTACTGAAGTCAACAGCATGGGGGTGTGGCTGGCTCTACAATGAGTAAAATAGTCACATGTCTGCCCACCAAGCTGGAGGGGTGGGAGTGCTTTAGAGGAGTGAATGGCCCAGAGATCATTATGGCTTATCAGTTTTCTATTGCTTAGTGACTTGAAACAACACCCATTTATCGTCTCAAAATTTATAGATAAGGGCCCCGGACATGGTTCTCTGCTTAGGGTCTCAAAGGCTGAAATCAATGCATCAGCCAAGATCTCATCTGAAGGCTCTGCGGAGGAATCTTCTTCCCAGCTCGTTCATGATTGCAATCTTGTTCCTTGCAGTTATAGGACTTAAGCCTCCATTTCTTTGTTGGCTGTTAGCCAGGAGCTGCTCTCTGCCCCACGAAGCCCTCCATATCCTATGCCATCTAGGTTCCACCATCAAATCCCTCTCACATTTTGTATCTCTGACCTCCATCTCTGACTTCTAGACCCAGATCTAAAGGGCTCATGTGATTAGGTCAGACTCACCAGGATAATCTATCTTAAGGTCAACTGATTTAGGACCTTAATTACATCTGTAAAATATCTTCCCAGTAGAACTTAGATTAGTGTTTGAAAAACTGGGAGAAGGTGTGTGTAATCATGGGCTGGGAATCTTGGGCCCATCATAGAATTCTGCCGACCACACCCAGGCAGTTTGTATCTGGCTCACTTCTCCAGGATTTCCCTCAGCCCTTACTTAGCCAGACATCTCCATTTCCGCTTGAATGTAAGCTCCTGGCTTTATTCCATTCTTAACTAATCACTGTGCTGAGGCCTAAGAGTGTACTCTCTCTACATCCAGCCTTCAAATATTTGGCAACGATTAACACACCCCTCTCCATCATCATTTTGCTTCATCTCACAAAGGCAGGGCTTTCCATTTTTCCTCATAAGGTACTCTTGACAGCCTTATTTCTCCCAACTCTGGCCTGCATATTATATTCTAAGAACCATGAAATATCCCTGAAGGGGCATTTAAAATTCACCAAGTCCAAGTCTCTCCTTTTGTTGTTAGGGAAGCTCAGAGAGATTGCTCAAGGTCACACATCAAAGTGTTGTTAGAACTACAGCATCTCTGGCTACTTCTGATCCTTGAGCCCCAGTGGGGAAGACATGAATCTTCTCACCCAACGAACCAGGGCAGGAGTCCTGGTACAAGTGACAGGAGGGAGAAGGAACCCAATACTTGCTGAGTCCACTCCATGTGCCAGACAGTAGGCTGGGCATTTAACACTCCACATCCTAAACTCTCATAATAACCCTTTGAGTTGGTAGTTCTCAAGGGGGGCAGTTTTGCCCCCAGAGGACATCTGGAAGTCAGTGTCTGGAGAGATTTTGTGTTGTCACAACTAGGCACAGGGGGTGGATGCTACTGGAATCTAGTGGGTAGAAGCCAGGGATGCTTCAAACATCCTACTTTATATATGATAGCCCCTGAAACAAGAACTTCTCTGGCCTAAAATGCCAATAGTGCCAAGATGGAGAAAGCTTGCTTTGAGTTAAAGCCTACCATTCCCAGTTCATATCCCCATGATTCTCAGACTGCACCAGACTTTTAGGCAAATTGGGCTATAATAATAGTAATTATCTTTGTTGTGTAGGCTGTTACCTTCTCTCAAGCTGAAAAGACTCAGTTTCCCTCCATGTTGTCTCATGTGTGCTCATGAACAGTTTTCTCTGCATCTAAAGGCACTCACCAAGCTCCTCCTCAACTTCAGACCTTCCAGATGTCTCCTGGCTAGGGCAGTGAGGACCTGTGTTGCTATATGAAGACACCTCATCCCTGCCTCTGAGGCTTACTGCCCAGCACCCTTCTTCTGGACACTGTTACAGCCTCTATTTTTGGTGATACCCTGCAACCCTTGAAATTCCAAGATGGCACTCCTTTCTTAGGAACACACAAAGGGTTCATAGAGAAAAGTTTCCCCCTCCCCAGCCTGGGCATCTCACTTGATCCTCTCAGCTCCCAATCAGGGCTGCCTGAGCACCAATATATCAAGGATATTTTTAAATGACAACAGTAGAAAGCATTTCTTCACTTTCTGCCTGCGTCATCCCTTTTTCTAGGATCTGGATGCAAGGTTAGGCATCCAGGCTAAAAGAACAATTTGTGAGATAAACAATGTTTGCTTCTCCCCATTCTCCTCCCCTCCACTCAAGCACTAATTGTGTTCCTTCCATCCAACCTCTTATGTAAGTAAACTTACGAAAAATGAATCCTGGGGTGTCTACCCTCCAGTCCTTTATAGCTTCCCCTAGACATTTTTCAGGCCAAATCTGGGATGTTTGCTACATACCAAAGAGGAAAGTGAGACTCAGAAACGTTAAGAAATGTGCCTAAAAGTACACCATAGTTAAATGTTGGAGCCAAGATTCTTTCAAGCTCCAAAGCCTGTTCTAGGAGCATCTACATATATCTGCAGAGACGGAATCAACTACCTAGCTTCTTCCCAAGTGTGAGAGAATTGTGTATCCATAACCCCCTGAATCCACCTGTCAACCACAAAATTCAGTCATCCTAAGGCCGTATTGTATAAAATAAATAGTGAAGACAATTCCAGCTTCTCCTTCTCTATGTCCTTTATTTCATTTAAATTAACATTTCATTTCTTTATATTATTTATCCTAAAATGTGAGTTGCATAAAAAAGTCATTTGGTACAGCAGAAATTAACACAACATTGTAAATCAACTATAATTCAATAAAAATTTTTAAAAAGTCATTTGGCTTAAATTTGCTCAGTAATAGGGCAAGCCCCTTTCTGCATGTGTATTAGGCCAAGATGTCCCATCTGATTTTTCTGAAGTGCATTCATTTCAGTCTTCTCTCCAAAATTTGGGGTCATTCTCTTCCCTCAGAAGAGCTGTATTTTCATCTGGTTGGAACCATTCACCCCAACTCTCCTTCACTAGAGGTTCAAACTGCTGACCCATTGCTTCCCTGACTTTCTGGTTGAGCAAAGCCTGGGTCTCCCTCCTCCCAAGATTCCCCGGGCTATTCCTCTCAGTTCAGAGACACCTTTCTGTCCCAGTTTCCATGGGAACAGAGGTTCACATTGCTGAGGGCTTGTGTGAGCAGAGCATCAAGATTTCTTTGTGAAAACTTATTGTGACACACAATGGGCTCTATCTCGGCACTCTGACCTCCTCCACCTCTTCTAACCCAATGCCTGCTAAATCTTGCAATGCATAAGCAACACCTGAAGGGGGTGTCAGATTCAAGGGATCTACAGTGGGACCCAGGGATTGGCATTCTTTTTTATTTTAGTTATCCAGGAGACTCTGATATTTAGCCAAGCTCAGGAACTACTGTTCTAACCAATCAGCAATCCTGCCAAGACATCCCAGAACCCAAGGCTTCCGACTAACGAAGGTTAGGGACAGGTAGAATGGTCCCATTGCCAAATCGAATTTCTTGCCTCTTTCAATCATTCATTCACTCACAGATGATTATTAAGGACCTGTCATGAGTCAGACACTGCTTTCAGGTAACATAGTCCATGAAGGGACAATAGTCTTCATCGAGAAAGCATCTACAAGAGCTCTCTGTCCCTGGTCCTATTCACCCAGTGTCATCTTGGCTCTAGTTCAGATTTACGCACCAGGCACTGAAATGTAAATGTACCCAGAGAGTTTGGATTTTAAATGCTGTGGGCGTGTGTTGGGGAGGGAGTGCAGGTGGTCAAGAGGACAGGATGGGAGTAGCACACGTGTAGATGAAAGAGCTGGTGTTCAAGTGGAGGTTGATGGATAGCTATACTACGAAAAAAATAAAGACACTGGGCCAGCTGGGACCAATGATGTAGCTGCATAATGAACAAAAGATTACAATGAATCCAATTCTGGTCAAATATGGTCTATCATGGAAAGATAATTCTAATTTTTCTGACAATCACAAAAGGGTCTGTTGAGAATCACCGGGCTCACACTTTAGAATGATAACCAAATACAGTTTATTCTATAACTTTGTATATTATAAACCACAAAAGCCACATGCTGGTATTTCTAAAGTAGTTGTCCTAAGAGTTACTAAATTTATTAGTACCACATATTTGTAGTAGAAAATGAGTTAAGTAACATGTCAAACAAATGCATTGTATAAAATATAGAAAATAAAGTATAAAGAAGAATATTAAAATGACCCTTAATTCTGCTATCCACCTATAACCTTTGCCAAAATTTTGGTGTGTGTATTTTCCTCTCTCTTTCATTCTCTCTCTCTCTCTCTTTCTCTCTCTCTCTCTCTCTCTCATACGTGTATGTATATGTAAATATATATGTATATATTTATATTTAGATGAAAAATTTCATGCATTGTATGTTGTCATTTAACATTCTATTTTGAGTTGTTTACCCCTACATTACATGTTTTCAAAATCACCTGCATCAATAAGTATTTAAATCTGAAAGCTAGTTTTACGCCAGACACTAGGTTTGGCTCTGCAGGTTTGAAGGTGACAAAACACACGTGGCTCTTTTCTTCATGGAACTTACCATCTAGTAGGAGATAAGAAAAGAGAATGAATGTGAATTGAGATCTATGGGAGGAAGACAGGGCAATAGTTAACCCCCTCCTCTCCTCTGGTGAAATCTCTCTCTTCTCCATTTCTTCTTTCCCCATTCAGTGTCATTTAAGAAAAGAGCTAGGAGATTTATCAGACTGCAGAAGCCCTTACGGTCCAATAAATCACAAAGCTCAAGACATTTGAGCTGCCAGAGAGCTTCTACCCGGGGTCTACTGAAGGGTATATTTGTGCTCACATGTCAGCCACATTCTGAGATTTATTCACGGTCCTGTTCCCCGGAAATTCTTCCCCTTGGGATCCTGGGACCAAGAGCTCAGTGAATGCTCTGGCAGGAAGAGGTGTTGTGGGACTGAAGGGCGTCCCATAGAATAATTCTTGCAGTCAAATGGCTGGACGAGACCTCTGAGGACATCTACTCTAAACCCTCCATTTACAGATGTGGAAACCAAGGCCCAGCGAGATTTTCCGATGACCTTTCAATGTATGGAGGGAGTGATTTGCTCCAGGCCATCTAGTAAAGGCCACCTAGCGTGAGAGCAAAGCCTACAATCCCAAGTAGATTCCTTTGACCTCTACCAGAGAGTATCTATATATGCAGCTGCGATGCTTATCTATATTGCAGAATCACAAATTATATTTTAATTTTAAGTTATAATAATTATCTTCCCCTTAGGATGAGAATTGCTGGACGTCAGAGATTTTGTTTTAATCCCCATATTTTAATACTTGGCATGTAATGGGAATGGAGTGAGGGATAAATGAGTGGATACATGGATAGATGGCTGGTTGGTTGGCTGGCTGGCTGGCTGGCTGGATGAATGGATGGATTTAGGCAGAAGCTTTCTCCATCCTATCTCTTCCTCAAAATGTGATTTGCCTTTGGCATTACTCTGGTGTTTTCAAAGGTGCTAAGCAGTGCCTAGTGCTGAACTAGAGAAAATTGTAAAACTGAATGAATTTCTTTTTGATGCCTTGCTTTTTCCCTGGGCAGTAGGTGTCTCTCACAGAACATATATCTTCTTACCTCTGGAGATGTTAGGACACTTCCTATTACGCCACATCACCTGAGCCTGTTCTCTTCACCTGTTTCCCCTATGTTGGAGCTTTGATGAGAATGGTTTTTCATCAAAACTGATCTGTCGTGTCTCCCATTCACTCATCTCTTTATGAATTCTTCCTCCACAAAGAGAAACCTGGTACTTGTCACACTTTTCTCCTTTCCGTTGTCTAGACGTGAGCTCTTAGGGTCACCTTTGAGTCTTATCTTAAATTCCACAGTCAAGTTGTCATTAAATTCACCTGCTTCTCCCACCATAGCATCTCTCTATTCATTTGCTCTTTCCTACCTCTGGTACCATTAACTTATTTCAGGCCCTCATTCCCTTTCTCCTTGTCCATTACATTGACAACCTAATTGGTATCACTCTCTTGCATCTATTCTCTTATTTTGATTTGTTTAGTCTAGCACTAAAGTGGTTCTTTTTCTGGTCATATTACTCACTCCCTCCACACACTTGCACATACCTATTCACACACACTCACACACATGCTCACATATACTCACATTTTCTCCTCCTAGCGTTGACTTCACCATTTGCAAAATAGGGTCAGGGACTAGTTCTCATGGTTACGGTGCCATGTAAATGAGAAAATATTAACAAGTACTGTCATTTATTAGGTATTTAATAGGAGTGAAGCACTGCACCATTGTATTTACAGCATTATGCCGTGTATCTCTCACCATAGTCCCAGAAGATAGGTATCTTTCACCTTCACTTTATAAATGAGGACACTGAGGCATAGGGCAGTTAAGCACATTGCCCAAGTTTAAGCAATAGATTCTGAATTTAAACCCAGGAAGTTTCCTTTAAGAACCATTGTACTCAACTGCTAAAGAAGACCATTTATATTTTATTATAAAGCACCTAGTAAGCTGCCTGGCAACCTTAGGTGCTCACTTAATATTTTCACTTACATCCCCTACAGAAATGTTGATGGCACGCAAGTGGACGTTTAATATGCTGTTGGATTGAATGCAATTGGGGTTGGAACTCCCAGTTTTATCCAAGTTGGAGTAGCTTGTATCAAGGCAACCCTCTTGCCAAGAACAACTATAAGAGCTGAATCAAGAGTGACAACAGCAATAACATCTACAAAAACAGCTGTCTGAGGGCTTTGGAGAGAGAGCAAGGCAGCTAGGACATGAGAGAAGGAGCGGGTTGACTTGTTTGCCATGGGGTGTGGGCTACAGCCTGCAGTAGGCAAAGACTTTGGCCATCTGAAGGGACTGGGGAGACAAACATTGGAGTTCATTGTTGCTAAATCAGCCAGGATGTGAGGGGTTGATACTCTGTATTCTTGTTTGAAGATTTCTTATATCAAGGATTTGGTTGAATTTGGACCCAAAGGCTTCAGCACTGCCCACTGGTGCTTCTAGTTTAGAGCTGATTTACCACTACTAGAAGCAACTTGAGGAAGAGATTTTCCTCCCCTCACCTCCCACATCCCATCAGTGCACTTCTGCCTTCTTAATATCTCTCTAATCTGCCCTTCTTTTCCATCCCCAAAGCCTAAGTTTGCTTCCTTGAATTGCTCAGATCTTCACCACCCCTCTCCTGGATTACTAACCCATCTCCCTGCCCCAGGCTCTCCCTGCTGTAATCTATTCTTTGTGCAGATGCTAAACCTATCTTCCAAAAGCTAGAATCTGATCAAAAGATTCCTTGATTCCATATATATGTGTTAGCATAGCTGATTCACTTTGTTATACAGCAGAAACTAACACACCATTGTAAAGGAATTATGCTCCAATAAAGATGTTAAAAAAAAAATACATCAAAAGATTCCTTGATTAAAAACTTTCTAGACGTCCCACTGCTCTCAGAAAAGAAAAAAAAAAAAAGTCCAATCTTGTTAGCATGATTGGACTTGTTAGCATAATCCAAATGTCTATTTATGCCCCGGCCCCTGCAAATCTTTCTAGCTTCTCACCCTCTGATCTGTCACCACAGCCCACTTCAGTTCTCCAAATTCCCTCCACACATTTCCATATAACATCCCCACTTCAGGAGAGAGTCTCACCCTGTACCTTCTGCCTTTACCCAGTTAGTTATTATTAGCTGTCATACCCAGCACACATAATTCTACCAGGGCCTTCCCTAAGAGGCCTCTCTCTCCCTCCCTTGTGGCTGGACCACATGACCTTTCTTGTGTTATCTCAGCACTTTGTGTATCACTCTCTCTCAGCATTTACTACGCCAGGGAGAACTGGCCAGCAACTCACTTCTTGCCCCACTCGATCATGACTTTGCCGAGGGTAGAGCCAATGTGGTTTGTCTGTACATCTCTAACATATAGTGTGGCTCTTGCCCATCACAGCCAATATGTTTTGAATGAATGAAAACAAAAGGCATATGGAAAGAAATGAATATGATGATAAGTGCTTCCAGCTGCCGGCTTCATTCAAACTAATCTAGGCTGAGCTGAGCACAGAAGCAACTCAACAGGCAAGACATTTTTTTCAGGTCTTATAGCTCCAGAAATATTGGAGTGAGGTTTCACTCAGGACTCTTTGGTTGCAAGTCACAGAGGCCCAATTCAAACTAGCTTGGGAAAATAGAGGATATTATGGATTTGCACACTGAGTCCACAGCAAGGTCAGGGAAGGCCAACACCAGGGAGTCTAAGTTCACCTGCAGAGTCACCCTTTCACGATTCAACTTCTGTCTTCCAGCTTCATGCTCCTAGATCAGCTTCTCCATTTGACAAGGGATTTGAGTAATGGTATCTTCAGGCTGACATCTTTACAGTCCCTTTTCTACTTTAGAAAAAAGCTTTTCTCGCTCTGCTTCAGTTCTCCAGTTGGGAAGTTCCAAGAAGGACTCTGATGGCCCTGGGTTGGCTCGTGTGCTCTCCTCCCAATGGACTAACCACTGTTGTTAGGAGTAAAGCACTCAGATTTTGTCCAAATTGGGCCATATGCTCATCTGTAGCCTGGGAAGAAGGTGGAGTCAATAAGAGGACGGCAGCTCTCCCTTTGGACCCTGTGTCTAGGGAAAGACTAAGAGGAGGAGAGGCTCCTCTGGCGGCTACAGTCAAGGTGGCTGGGGCATCACTGGAGCTAGAAAGCCTTGCCAATTTGCATTCATGAAAAATGGTTCTAGAGGACAATTTGGAAAAGTATGAAAGGGAGGTGTATCAATTTAGCTGCATTAAAAAATATACAGTAGCTTAAGATAACACCCTTTAGTTAGCTCGCAATTCTGTAGGTTGACAATTGGTCTTGGCTCAGTTGAATGATTTTTCTGGGCTTGACTGGGTACATTCCTGAATCTATAGCCAGCTGCCAGTCAATGTGTGTCTTTGCTTTGGGGTGTTGACTGGCTCAATTAGGGTGGCAGAGGTGATGGGGCTGTGTATCCCTCATCTTCCCGCTGGATAGACTGGGGTCGTTAACACAGCAGCTCAGCGTGGTTCCAAGAGAATGAACAGAAATGTGAGACGTGCCTTCAGTCTGAGGCTCAGAATTGGCACAGGGTCACTTTTTTTTTGACTCCCTGACTTTTAAATATTTATTTTTTCATACATTTACTTAATTCAAAAATCCAGAAGACAAAACTGTAAACAGTGAGACGTCTCAGACTCACCCAATCACCATCAACCTAATTTACCCCACCTCATTCCACCAGAGGCAACCACTGTTATTACTTTTGGATACATCACTCTGGGGGCACAAGGTCACTTTTGCCATAGTTTATTCATCAAAGAAAGTCACAGGACAGCTCAGATTCAAGGAGAGGGCGAAATGGATCCTACCTTTCAATGGGAAAAGCTGGGAAGTGCAGGGAGGAGTGAGGAATTGTGGCCATTTTTGCAAACAGCCTACCATAGGAGGAGAGAAGTGGGAAAGTAAGAGGAAATAGAAGTGAGGGGCTGGCATTTAGGGAGGATAAAGGAAACAGAGGGACTAAAATCATGAACAGTGTCCTGGGATGACCGGGGAGTGTAGCCTAGTGGGATTTGAGGGCCACAAAGTTAAGTTCAAGGTCATCATGTGTCTGGGGAGCATGATGGTAGAGTCCGGAGGACAAACATGCTGTGGTCTTAGCTTCATGGCACCGAATTCCAACACTGCCTCTTTGATTTTTCATCAAGTGTTTCTTTTCTTTGGCTGTCTCTAGGAAGACGCTGAGACTCTGCTTTGGCCTGGGATTGCCAGGGACAAGAACAAGCCAAAGAAGAGAGGCGTATCTAAAGCAGATGTAAGTTTGGTTCTTTCTTTTTGCTTTATAAAAATTAAAAAGATAAAAGGAAGGCAGCCCCTGTGTTCCACTAAGCTGCCTGTTAGGAGACTCCGGGGGTGAATTAGCAATTGTGTGTTATGATGATAGCATCTAGTTAAGCTGGCAAAATGGCTCTTCCGAATCCATCAGTAGAAGGGGTGGGTGGGAACTCTCACAGTATCTGAGAAAGCCAAGCATTTGTTCCTAACAGGCAGGGTAGAAGCTGCAGCAGAGAGAAACTCCTTATTCAGGAGTTTCTGCCTGGGGCAAATATATGAGGAACTGCCAAAGGAAGTAGGTGGATGGGGAAGGATTGAGGAGCAAGCCCTGGAAAGAGCTCATGGTGGCAACAGAAAACCTGCATTTGTGAAAAGTCCTTTCTGCCACTTTCAAACCGGGTAACCTGGGGCAAGTCAGTCTCTGGACCACAGTCCCCACATCTGCAAAATAAAGATTATATTAATATCTGCTTCAATGGAAGATGTTAAGGATCCAATGAGATAAGCTGGTAGTGATGTGAAAAGTTTAAACACATGGCATAGTCCTTGCTATTTTGAGGAAGTTGAGTTCCGCAAGTCAGAAGCAAGATACTGAAGGAATGATAAAAATGTCTTCCCTGAGCTATAAAACTCCCTGCTCCCACTCCATGGTTCCAAATAAATGAGATTTCTCTAATCAGAAATTTAAAGGCAAAGAGCTCACCTATAAATGTTACCCTGCATCAGGAATTCTGGAAACATTTTCCCCACATAATTATTCAACACATGTGGCAACATGGGTTGAATTGTGACCGCTGGACACACTATCCCAGGCTTGGGTGTCCGGAGTTTCCTCTCCCTCATTGAAACCCTGGGAAAGACACCTTGGTTGGAGGGGTCATGCACTAAGGGAGAGCAAACATATCTGCATTTAAGCCAATATGATAAAAATAAAAATAAATATCATCCACATTAAAAAATTATATCTCTTTTTAAAATATAAAATCAGGAAGTAGAACACATACAATTGCACTAAAAAATTGTTTACTATTTCTTTGTCAGTGAAGTCAGGGAGTTTGTGTGTGACTAAAACACATCAGTAATTATGCCATTAGCACACATTGCAGCATCTGACAGTAATACACATGCATTCTTGGGCAAATTTTGTGTGCAGCGAAGCTTGTAGCTGCTAGGTAGAGAGGCTTCAGGAACTGGAGGTGGGGAAGCAGTAAAATGGTACCAAATAATTTGGGCACAGAGGTGGGTGAGAGGGAGAAAAGGAGTAAGGAGGACAAAAGAGCATATTAGGTGGGGGGAAGAGAGTGTAAGTTCCAAGGAGCATTGGGTATTTTCTTTTTTTCCTTTTTTTCTTTCTTCTCATCATCATTTCCTGAGAGCATTGAAAAACGCTGGCACATAACATGTTCTCAATAAATATTTACTGAACAAATGAATAAAAAGTAAATGAAAAGCAGACCACAAATCAGGTAGCATCTCAGCCAGGGTGGAATATACATTAAAACAATCTACTTTGAGAAAGCCATTCACAATAGACGAGATTATATCAGTTCATTAAAGTGAAATGTCCAGATTAAGCAAATCTATGGAGACCAGAAGAAAGTAGATTAGTGATTGCTTAAGGCTGGGGGCTTGGGGGGAAATGGGAAGTGACTGCTAATAGGTCGAGGGTTTCTTTTGGGGATGATGAAAAAATTCTAAAATTGATTATGGTGATGGTTGCACAACTCTGCGGATATATCAAAAACGATTGAATTTTATACTTAAATGGGTGAATTGTATGGTATGTGCATAGTATCTCAATAAAGCTGTTACATTTTTTTAAAAAACAGTACACTTTGAATGCTATTCCCCCCCCCCCCCACCCTGGACCTAATCTGTAAAACCCCTAGAGGCAAACACTTTGGCAACAACATTTCCTCAAAGGAAGAAGAAACAAGCCCTTCTATTCTTCTTCCTGGAGCAGTCTCTGTCTCTCTCATACTCATCTGGGACTGTGTCCTATGCCATGAGTCCATAGCTCGGAATGCCACCTCCCTGCCAATGTCCCTGCCAATGTCCCTGCCAAGGTGTGTGTGATCGTGGCAGCAGCAGCTTCCCTGGTTTAGTTCAGAAGCAGCACAAAGTCTGGTCGGGCTGCTCAGCCTGGGGAGGACTGACTACACCTCAGGGAAGCAGAGAACACAGGCGCACTGGATGGGCATCTCCTTTCAGTAAGAACAGGAAGCAACAGGACTGAGCTACTCCTGAGCAGTTCCTCCTTCCCAGTTCACCAAAGGAAAAAAACGCAACTTCCACAGAGGCAACAAGTGGAGCTGGAAGGTGAGAGTCCACAGATGTTACACTAATTTCTGTCCCCATACATGGAAGGGAAGAGTAGGAGCAGGAAGGAGATGTTCTGTCTTCACAGATAATTGCGAGAACCTCTGTAAAGCACACAGCAGAGTGTTTGACCCGTAGCAGGCATTCAGTGATAATAATAACAGCAAAAATAAAAGCAACAATAGTCATAAACATTGCTGAGGGTGCAATGGGCGCCAGAGATGATGTTAGGACTTCCTGTACATACTCTCATTTAATCTTTACAACAATCCTAGGAGGCAGGCATGAGTAATACATTGAGCCAAGTGAATTCACCAATACTTTAGTGTTGAATATAACAGGTCTACTTTATTTTCCTACTTTATGGATTGGAAAATAATTTTGATTAATATTATTATTGTTGTTGCTGCTGTCAATGTACTCGGTCAGTTTTTGAATTCACAGAAGCCCCTCAAATGAAATGCAATGTCAGACAGGTACAGTGGCGTCTTCTTCCTTTAATGGGGCTGAATTTGCATTGGGTCATCGTCCCCATCCTACAGCAGTCCTCCTTATGCCCTGGAGCATATTCCAAAATTGGGGTGGGGGGTCTTTAGTGGCTTGTTGCGTGCTCATCCTGGGACCCACCCTCATCAATAATTTTATCAGTTGGGGGAAGATTGAGCACACTGAGAACATGTGCAGATGACAGAGTGCCAAGAGAGCAAGATGAGCAAGCATGATTCAAAAAATCTAATTTAGAGCTTACATCAAAGTGATTAAATTCAATTAGATTATACACAACAGGAATAAACTCATTCATGAATGCATGCATTCTTTCACTCAAAAGATATTTATTGGGTGTCTACATACGCCAGGCACTGTGCTAGATGCTGGGGATTCAGAGACCAACAAGGGAGACAAGGTATCTATGGTTGCTCTGTGGAGCTTACACTCTAGTTCAGGAGACCAACTATAAACAAGTAGACCAATAAGATAATTACCAACTGTGACAAGTGCTGTAATGTAGGATGAAATGAAGTGTAGGTAGGTGGAAAGGGGCTCTTTAGAGGTTTGTGGTTTGGAGTTTGGGAAGCACCTGCATCATAAGAAGGAGGCAGTGATGAGAAATTATGGAGTGGGAAGAGCTTTCCTGTCCATGGCAATACCTTGTACCAGGTTCCTGAGCTGAGACTGGCCTTGGTGAGTTTCAAGAATTGGACCAGAGGGACTGAAGTGGAAGAGGTGAGGAGGAGGAGGAGAGTGGCAGGAAATGAGACGTGAGCAGGGACCAGATTGCACAGGGCTTTGGTAAGGAAAATGAGCTTTACTTTTTGTGACTAAATATGTGCTAATCCCCTCAGGCTCAAAAATTACCTGCTCAAATACTTGACGAGGGAGAACTGGTGGAGACCATGAGCTTCCTTAATGATCAAATTGCACCGTGAGTCAGCATAGCAACAGCAGGATATGCCTACGGAAAGCCATTAATAGAGCTATGTTGTTCCTTATAAAGGAAGTGAGCACCTAGTCCCTCTGGGACACTCAGCACACAGCTATGATCCTCTGTTCAGACCTGAGCACCACACATACAAAACAGTGTCAACAAACTGAAGCACATCTGGAAGATGGAAAACAAAGTCTGGAGGGTCTGTAAATAACTTGAAGTGCAGAACCATTGAGGAAAATGTGGCTTCTTGGACTGAAGAAAAGGAGATTTGGAATGATCTAGGAAACATGTACTTTAAAGTCATTGTCTCATTGAATCTGTCCAACAACCATTTTGAGGCATGGAAGGAGCATTGCTCCCACTTTTTATTTTCCATGTGAGGAAACTGTCACTTAGGAAAATTCCTTGCCTAGGATTTCATAACTGGTCAGTAACAAGGTGGGATTTGAACTCAGGACCAAGCTGGCATTCTTTTCATTATGTCTTACTACCTTCAAGAGAAAGACAGTCATTCACTCTTCATGAGCCCAAAGGACAGAGAGAGGTAGAAGTTATATCGAGACAGAAGTGGTCTCCAGAGGAGGAGGAACTTCCTAGAAACATATGTGCTGTATAAAAATGGGGCTATACAGCATCATCAGAGGAGGTGTTTGGCCCGAGGCTGGGGGAACTTTTGTCCAGGAAGCTGTGGTGGGATTCCACATGTCAGGGGAGGAGGGACTGGGGCCCTGAAGTCCCTTTCAGCACCCACAAGATTCTCCGGTCATGTCCCTGGAACAGTTTCCATCTATGCAGAACTAGTATGCTCAAAATAATAGGGGAGGCATATAGAACAATGGAATAGAATTGAGCATCCAGAAATAAACCTATACATTTATGGCCTATTGATCTTTGACAAGGGAGCCAAAGAAAGAGAATGTCTGATAAATCCCCTCCTTCTCCTTGGACAGTTCTAGGGGATAAGCCTCCTACTGCCTCATTGCTCTAGCTCTGTCCAAGGTCATCCAACACAAAGTGGAACAAGTCCATGGGCTCTGATTTGACTTCTGACTCTGTTCCCCTTTTCGATAAAGAGTCCTATCTCAAGTTGCTGGCTCAGGAATACTGCACAAACCCTTCTTCAGAACAGATTCAAATCCATTTCACAGATCTATGTGGCCCAGATATGAGGTTGATGTCACTCTAGACCCAAGTTCCATAGAAGAAGAGAAGTCAAGAGAGTGGAATTTTCCTCTTTTCCTCTCTTCTTAAAGAACTAATCATTTAAAATTAGGAGGAAAATCCCCATACATAGATTGATATAAGCATGACCACACCTTACGCAGGAGCACTATATTATTCATGTTCACTGTACATGTAAAATTAGCAAGTACATCCATGTAACTTACATTCCACAAATGAGCAAACACATACACCAAATCACCATACATGACACAGTCATTCCAGATATACACATACCCACCTTTCCACACACCCCGAAGCCTCCATCTCCTGCACAATCACAAATATTCAATGCATGTGCACTTTCAAATCCCCCCTCATACAAGTGCATGCACACATGTGGTACGGACATATTCACAAGTGTGTACACACACCTATTACTAACCAGAACCATTAGTAAACTATTTCCAGCCTTCTTGATTTTCCTGCAGATTCAAAGTCAGAAAAGGACCCTCTCTTTCTCCCCAAGCCCCCTACACGTGGAAGCAGATGGAAAAACTTCCTGTGTGTATCAGAGGAAACAAGTGCTCCCTGCCTGCATACAATCTCATCTATAAATAAATGTAACGTCACATTCCCTGGTCCCGTGGAGCTGGGGATTAGTTAGGAGCATGGGTTGGTAGTCTCTAGATAAACAATTACTCACATCTCCTAAATTGGAAACCAGGTGATCTTGGCCAGCTGGAAAAGTATGAAAAGGCCTCCCTCTTTGCCTTGAACAAATGAACTCTCTCTCTTCAAATAACTTTTAGCAGAAAAGCAGGAGATAAGAAGCAAATGGGAGGCTTTTAATCTCTCTTTTATTTCATAAGAACAATGTCTTTCTTTTTCACTTTTTTTACTCCACAGAAAGTGCTAATGAGATTGTAAACCAGTCTAAAAGCTCATGGAAGGGGAGAGAAATAAAGTTGTAGATACAGACGTTCCCGCCTTAGACATGGTTTTCCTCTTCCCCCCAAGTCTCAGTTTCCCCATCAATGGAATGAAAAGAGCTCATACGAGAAATATCTTGGTGCCATTCTACGTCTAATGTCCTATGCAGGTTAATATTTATTGTAAAACAAATGTCAGACTGACCTCGGTTCAAATTCTAGCTATGCTGCTTACCGGGCAACTTCAAGTAAAATAGTTAATTTCACTAAACTTCCCACTTCTCTTCTATAAAATGGGGAGCTAATACACACCTTGCATGATTATTAGAGGTGGTCAAAAAATGACATAATAATTGGGAAACACTCTGTAAAACATAATGAATCTAAAAGCATTAGTTGTTTGTTGACTTGGGGGAGTAACTCAGTAACTCATTTCCCACATTTGTAGAAGTTGAAAATTGTAGAGAATAAATGTATGTAAAGTGTAGTGCGTGGCACAGAAAATAAAAAGTGCTTAATTGTGTGAATTTCTTCTATTACAGTAAGATTAGGGTATTACTATAGAGTTAATATCACACACATAGTATTTTTATGAACTTTTCCTCTTTTGTACGGGTCTTGCCCTACATCTGCATATATATTGTACTCTCTCTAAAGATACCAGGCAGCAAAGTCTATGCTTTTTCTTGAAAGTCAGTGAAATATACTGAACCAAGGGTCATAAGGTCAGAGATATGGTCTTGGCTTGGCACCTACATGCTGGATAATTCCAGGGACTCATCATTAAGACTCTCAGGTTCTCATTTTTCTCATTTAGACAATATGGATGCTACTAATCTATCAGTGTTCCACTTCATATGGCTATTGTGCGAATCAAATGGAATAACCAATGTGAAAGAACTTTAAAATGTATTTGGTGATTAATCAGGTCCCTCTGAAAACACCAGGTAAGACTAACACCACGGTGAAGTACTCTTTTTTCTTTCTGGAGCAGAGACTCTTCTGCTGAGAGATAATAAGACCAGCAGGAAGAACTAGCAGGGAAGTCTCAGCCACAGGAAGCTCCTCATCCAGACAGCCCTTTTGTACCCATGGGCTACTTTTCTACTCCCCTTTCCAGAGACACCAAGGCAAATGAGGGGCCCCAGTAGGAGCCCCTCACCAAAGCCCTCCTCAACAAAGAGACACCAGCAGATCCCTGCCCCCTAACCCCCACCAAGGAAGTTTATTCCACTCCATCAGGCAGCACCAGCAAAGACAAAATGGGAACCCTAGTAGCACCAGATAAACCAAGCACACCAAAAATAACACTGCAAATTCGCTGAAAATTAAACTACTTTTGGAACCAGAGTCCACAAAAGTAGGCTAAGGCCCATACACAAAACCAAAATGAGATGATTGCCTGCTAAAATAAAAGATTTAAATAGAAGCAGGTGTCTCTCAACATAATCAATGTAATGGATACAATAATAAAATCATCTGTCATACCAAGAACAAAGAAAATCACAACTTGAAGGAGAAAAGGCAATTGATGCTGATACTGATCTGAATCCAATATTGGACTTATCTGACAAGGACAAGTTTTTTAAAGCAGCTGTCCCAAAAATTCTGCAATAATCAATTACAAGTTAAAATTTCAGTAAAGAAATAGAAGTTATTTTTAAAAACCAAATGGAAATTATAGAACTGAAAAATGCAATAACAAACATTAAAAAAAAAACCCAAAAAACCTCACAAGATGGGCTCAATAAAAGAGTGGAGATGACAGAGGATAGAATCAATTAACTTATGGACAGAACAATAGAATTCACCCAATCTGCACAGTGGAGACGAAATGAACTAGATAAAAAAAAAAAAAAAAAAAAAAAAAGGAACAGATCTGTGAGAAAATAACAAAGATCCAACATTCATACATCAGAGTTGTAAGAGGAAAGAAAAAGAGCATGGGGCTAAAACAATATTTGAAGAAATAATGACTGTAAACTTAATAAATGTGGTGAAAGACACAAACCTATGAATCCAAGAGGCTGAGTTAACCCCAAGCAGGATAAACCCAAAGTAATCGGCACCAAAATACAGCATAATCATAATTTTGAAAGGAAGTCAAGGAAAAAAATCTTGAAAGTGACCAGAGAGAAATGACACATTACCTATAATGGAATGCAAATAAAAGAGAATTTCTCATGTGAAACCATGCAAGTCAGGAGGAAGGAGCTAATTATATATCCAGTGAAACTGTCCTCAAGAATTAAAGGGAAATAAAAACACTCTAAAATGAAAGGAAACTAAAAGTATTATTCTCTAGCAGAATTACTTTTAAAGGCAGTCTTCAAACAGAAAAAAATGATAGAAAAAAATGAAAGAATATCAGGAAGGAAGAAAAGATCAGAAATAGGGATATACATAATATAGATTTTTTTATTCATGAGTTTTATAAATCATATTTGATAATTGAAACAAAAATTACTAAACCATCCAATACTCAAGACAAAGATACTTAAAAATGAGAAAGGAAAAGAGTTCTAAATCTCAGTAAACAGTCCGCATTTCTCTTGAATGTGCAAAATGGTGATGCTAGTTAGCTAAGTCACGTATGTATATTGCGATACTCAGAGCAACCACTCTGAAAACTACACAAAGAGATACACTCAGAAACACTATAAGTAAGTCAAGATGGAATCCTAAAACTTGTCAAGTAACCCTTGAGAAGACAAGAAAAGAGAAACAGAGGGAACAAATAGAAAACAAATAATAAAAATAGCAGCCTTAAGCCCTAAGATATCAATGATTACTTTAAATGTAAATAATCTAAATACACCCATCAAGAAATGCAGATTGGCAGTGTGGATTAAAAAAATAACACCCAACTATATGCTGTTTACAAGAAACTCACTTCAAATTCAGTAGCACAAGTAGGTTGAAAGTAAAAGAACAGAAAAGATATACCATGCAAACATTTTTTTAAAAGTAGAAACAGGTATATTAATATGCAGGACCAAATAGTTTCATCAGAGGATTCAACCAAACATTTAAATATGAATTAACACCAATTTTACCAATTAATACCAATGTCTTCCAAAAAACAGAAGAGAAGGAAATATTTCCCAACTCATTTTATGAGGCCAGTATTACCCTGATACTAAAATCATACAAAAACGTCACACACAAAAAAGGAAAACTACAGACCAATATCTCTCATGAATGCAAACACAAAATCCTCAACATAATATTAGTAAACTGAATTCAACAGTGTATAAGAGGAATTTTACACTCCATGAAGAAGGGACATTCATTTCAGGGATACAGGGCTGGTTTGAAAATTAATGTAACTTGCCATGTCAATAAACTAAAGAAGAAAAATCACATGAACATGTCAATTAATGCAGAAAACACATTTGACAAAATCCAACAGCCATTCATGATAAAAATCCTTCATAAATTAGGATATGAGAGAAATCATATCCACTCAATAAAGAGTATCTACAAAAGTTCTACAGCTAACATCATATTTAATGGTGAAAGACTGAATGTTTTTCTCCTAAAATCAAGAACAAGGCAAGGAATCCTACTCTCACAACATTCCATGTCACTGGGGGGTGAGAGGCAGATGGATGTGATCATAAAAGAGCAACACAAGGGACCTTTGCCCTGTTGAAGATGTTCATTATCTTGGCAACTGTGGTGGTGGCTACATAAACTTACACCAGTGATAAAATTGTACAGCATCTAATAAACATACAAAAATGAGTGCAAGTAGAACTGGGAAATTCTAAACAAGATCAGTGGACTGTACTGATGTCAGTTTCCTGATTGTGATATACTATAGTTTTGCAAAATGTTACCATTGATGAAAATGGCAAACTCTGCAAGGGATCTCTGTATTATTTTTTACAACTGCATGTGAATCTACAATTATCTCAATAAACATTTCACTTAAAAAAAAAGAAGAAGAAAAATCAATCAGGTGGTGAGCCATATTTGGCTTGTGGCCTTAGTTTACAGACCTCTGATCTAGACCATTGTTTCTCAATTCTGGAACACATTAAATATCACCTGGGGAGTTTTAAAACTAAAGATGCCTGGGCTGGGACATTGTGGCCAAGACAGCAGAGTAGGAAGACGCTGAGCTCACGTCCTCCCAAAGGCACATGAAAATTACAACTATTTACAGAGCAGCTGTGTACAAAAACCACCTGAAGACTACCAGAACAATTTTTCACAACTAAAAATATAAAGAAAGAACCACAATGAGATCAGTAGGAAAGGTGGAGTTGTGGTATAATCAAGGTCCATACTCCTGGGTAGGTGACTGACAAACAGAAGGATAATCACAACTGCAGAGGTTCTCCCCACGGAGCAAGGGATCTGAACCTCACATCAGGCTCCCAAGCTTGGGGGTTCTCCACTGGGAAGGCAAGCCCCCAGAATGTCTGGCTTTGAAGGCCAGCAAGACTTGTGTATGAGAGAGCCAGAGGGCTATAGGAAACAGAGACTCCACTCTTAAAGGATGAGCACAAAATATCACACATTCTGAGTCCCAGGACAGAGGCAATAATTTTAAGGAGCCCAGGTCAGAGCCACCTGATGCTCTTAGAGAGCCTCCTGGAGAGGCTGAGAACATAGACAATGGCAGCAGCCAATTTTTGGAGCTTATTCTACCACGGGGGGACTGGTGCCATCAAACAACACTCTGGAGTCCTCCCTTTAGCTTATTAGCCCCAGGGAGTTACCCATCCACCAGTGGACCAGCACCAGTCCCAGGACTCCCCTGGGCTGCACAACCAGCCACCCCAGGACCTGATCCCAACCACAAGCATGACAACAGCCACACCACAAAGCAGGGCTTGGCAGCCAACTAGGCCAGAGGCCACCCCCTACATACCAGTGCACCCACAGTTATCAACCCCACCACAAGGGAAGGGCCCACACAGCCCACATAGGGAGCACCCTTAGAGGACATAACTCTGATGACCAGAGGGAAGTGTGCTGCTGCACCCCGTAAGATGTATCCTATATAAGGCCCCTTCTCCAAGATTGGGAAACTTAGCAGATCTACCTAATATGTAGAAATAAACACAGAGAATTAGGCAAAATGAGGAGACAGAGGAATATGGTCCAAAGGAACAAGACAAAACCCTAGAAGAACTAAGTGAAGTGGAGATAAGCAATCTACCCAATAAAGAGTTCAAGGTAATGATCATAAAGATGCTCAACAAACTCAGAAGAAGAATGGATGAACACAATAAGTTCAACAGAGACTTAGAAAACAGAAAGAAGAACCAAACAGAGCTGAAGAATAGAATAACTGAAATAAAAATACACTAGAAGAAGTCAACAGTAGGTTAGAAGACACAGAAGAATGATTCTAGAGCTGGAAGACAGAGAAGTGAAAATCACCAAGCTGAACACAAAAAAGGAAAAAAAACTTTTAAAATTGAGGATAGTTTAAGAGACCCCTGGAACAACATCAAGCAAATGAACATTCACATTAAAGGGGCCCCAAGAGAAGAGAGAGGGAAAGGGGTAGAGAACTTATTTGAAGAAACAATAGCTGAAAACTTCCCTAACCTGAGAAAAGAAACAGACATCTAGGTCCAGGAAGCACAGAGAGTTCCAAACAAGATGAACCCAAAGAGGTCCACACCAAGACACACTGAATTAAAATGACAAAAATTAAAGGTAAAGAAAGAATTTTAAAAACAGCAAGAGAAAAGTAACTAGTTACAAAAAAAACAGAGAACTCCCATAAGAACTTCAGCTGACTTTTCAGCAGAAACTATGTAGAACTTCAGCTGACTTTTCAGCAGAAGCTATGTAGGCCAGAAGGTAAAAACATGATATATTCAAACTGATAAAAGGAAAAAACCTACAACCACAAATACTCCACCCAGCAAGGCTATCATTCAGACATGAAGGAGAGAGAAAAAATTTTACAGACAAGCAAAAGCAAAAAGACACACATCACAACTAAACCAATTTTATAAGAAATGTTAAAGGGACTTCTCTAATGAGAAAAGCAAAGGCCACAACTAGAAATGTGAAAATTATGAAAGGAAAAATCTCACTAGTAAAGGCAAACATGCAGTAGAGGTAGTAGACTAACTACGTATAAAGCTAGTAGGAAGGTTAAAAGACAAATAATCTATATCCACAAGTAGTTAAAAGATAAAACAAAAAGATGTAAAATATGATGTCAGAAACATTAAACATGGTGGGGGGAGTAAAAATGTAAGGTTGTTAGAATGTGTTCAAACTTAAAAAACAATCAGCCTCGTGGTAACCACAAACCAAAAATCTATAATAGATACATGGGGTGGGGGAAGGAGGGAGAGAGAATAAGCCAAACATAATGCTAAAGATAGTCATCAAATCACAAGGGAAGAGAGAAAAAGAAGTAAGGGAAAAAAGAATTACAAAACATCCAGAAAACAAAATGGCAAAAAGTACATACCTATCAATAATTACTTTAAATGTAAAAGGATCATACATCATGATCAAGTGGGATTTTTCCCAGGGATGCAAGGATGGTTCAATAATCACAGATCAATCAATGTGATACACCACATTAACAAAATGAAGAATAAAAATCATATCATTATCTCAAAAGATGAAGAAAAAACTTTTGACAAAACCCAACATCTATTTATAATAAAAATTCACAAAAGTGGGTATAGGCCATACAGACCAACACAATAAAAGCCATATATGACAAACCTACAGCCAACATTATACTTAATGGGGAGTAACTCAAAACATTTGCTCTAAAACTAGGAACAAGACAAGGATGGCCACTCTCACCATTATTATTCAACATAGTATTGGAATTCCTAGCCACAGCACTCAGACAAAAAAAGAGAAAGAATCCAAATTGGAAAGGAAGAAGTAAAACTGTCACAGTTTACAGATGACATGATACTATATATATATAAAATCCTAAAGATACTACCAAAAACTATTGGAATAAATGAATTCAGTAAAGTTGCAGGATACAAAATTAATATACAGAAATCTGATGTGCTCTATACACTAACAATAATCTTTTAGAAAGAGAAATTAAGAAAGGAATACCATTTATACCATTGGTGCAATACCATTGAATAAAATACCTAGGAATAAATCTAACCAAAGAGGTAAAAGACTTGTACTCCAAAAACGTAAGACATAAATAAATTGAAGATGACACAAACAAATGGAAAGGTATAGTGTACTCATGGATTGAAAGAATTGATATTGTTAAAAAGACCATACTACCTAAGGCAATCTACAGATTCAATGCAATCCTTATTAAAATACCAATGGCATTTTTCACAGAACTAGAGCAAATAATTCCAAAATTTGCATGGAATCACAAAAGACCCTGAATAGCTAAAGCAATCTTGAGAAAGAACAAAGCTGGGGTTATAACGTTCCCAGATTTCAAACTATACTACAGAGTTACAATAATCAAAATAACATGGTACAGGCACAAAAACAGCCATGTAGATCAATGGAACACAACAGAGAGCCCCCAAATAAACCCACATTTATATGGGCAGTTAATCTATGATGAAGGAGGCAAAAATATACAATGGGGAAAAGATAGCCTCTTCAATAAATGGTGTTGGGAAAACTGGAAAGCTACATGCAAAAATATCAAAAGGACTACTTTCTCATGCTATACAAAAGAATAAAATCAAAATGGACTATAGAGTTAAATGTAAGACCTGAAACCATAAAAATCCTAGAAGAAAACATAAGCAGTACTCCCTTTGACATAGGTCTTAGCAATAAGTTTTGGATTTGTCTCCTCAGGCAAGGGCAACAAACGCAAAAATAAATGAATGAGACTACATCCAACTAAAAATCTTTCACACAGTAAGGAAACTATCAACAAAATGAAAAGGCAGCCTACTTAATGGAAGAAGACATTTGCAAGTGATATACCTGATAAGGGGTTAATATCCAAAACACGTAAAGAACTCATACAACTCAACATCAAGAAAACAAACAACCAGATTTTAAAATGGGCAGAGGACCTGAATAGGCATTTTTCCAATGAAGACATACAGATGGTCAATAGACACATAAAAAGATGCTCAGCATCCCTAACCATCAGGGAAATACAAATCAAAACCACTATGACATATCACCTCATACCTGTCCGAATGGCTAACATCAAAAAGATAACAAAGAACAAGTGTTGGTGAGGATGTGGAGAAAAGGGAACCGTCATGCACTGTTGGTGGGAACATAAATTGGTGCAGCCATTATGGAAAACAGTATGTAGATTTCTCAAAAAATTAAAAGTAGAAGAACCACAGGATCCAGCTATTCCACTTCTGAGTTTTCTCTCAAAGAAAACAAAAACACTAAATAGGGGAGGGAGATTAAGAGGTACAAACTTCCAGTTATAAAATAAATAAGTCATAGGGATGCAATATATAACATAGGGAATATAGTCAATATTATTTTAATAACGATGTATGGTGACAGATGGTAACTAGACTTATCATGGTGATGGTCTTGTAATGTGTATATATTGAATCACTATGTAGTACACCTGAAAAAAATACAATTTTGCAAGTCATTATACTTCAGTTAGAAAAAATAAAATAAAATTGCCTGGACTGTACCCCAGAGATTTTCATTGTTTTGGTGTGGGGGCCAGGCTTGCTTACTTTTTCAAAGCTCCCCAGGTGCTCCAGTTAGATTGGAGAACGCTTGCTCCCTTAAGCATAAAATGTCAATCATTCTTGCCCTCTTTTTTTCCCCTTATCCCACATTTAATCAGACACCAAAACCTAGACGTATACCCACAGAAAACTCTTAAACATTTCCTTTCTATCTCTCAAGAATACCAGTGCCTTAATCCTGGCCTCCATCACCCATCACCTGAACCAATATAACAGACTGCAGACTGCTTTGCTTGTCTCTCGCACATCTAGAAAACTAGCTCTAATGGTATTTCTGAATTGCAAATCTGATGGTGGCACTCCTTCGCGTCAAATCCTTTGTAAATTCCACTTTGCCTGAAAGAACACTTCTCTGTATTCTTATATTTCATTTGGCATGTTTCATCTGGGCCCCACCTACCACTCCATACTCATCTCCGTCATATACACCTGTGTCCCTTCCACTCGTATAGCACTGCTCACTATCCTCTGGACATTCCGGGATTTCTCACTTTGCAGAGGTGCTTTGTACCTCTGCACACACTAGGCCTAAAATCAACTTCTTAAACCTTCTTCATTGGGAAAATTCCTGCTTTTCTCTCAATACTCAATCTTCTCAATGAAACATCTTCCAGGAGAAGTAGCTCTTCACTCCTCTGTGACCCTCTCCACATCATCTTGCTCATTCCATCTCTCTGTGCATCCATCCCCACGCTCCATTGTATGTTTCTAAAGTCAGTTGCCAGGTGGGTACTGGATGTCTGGTATAGGACTTGGAACATAGCAGCGTTTTAAAATGCTGATATAATTGAAATAAAAAATGGAGTCAAGGTACCTATTAGAACCCTAATCCTGCTACTCATCCTAGAGTCTTGGTGTAAATATCTTCAGGAAGCCTTTTCTAAGACCCATGAATGAGGTGTGATGCCTTCAGCTATTTCCCCAATAGCACCGTGTTTTTTTCTACTGTAGCACTTATCACATTTTGTCCTATACTTGATGATTTAATTGTCTGTGTTTCCTACAGGCTATAAGCTTGATGAGATATGGGTCTGAATCTTTGTTGCTTATTGCTTTAAGCCTGTGCCTGGTATAGAGTAGATGCTCAATAAACAATGGTTTCATGAATGAATGGTTGATCTCTGTCTAGTGATCTGTCTCTTAGTACATAAATAATCTCTCTTCTTTGCTTCTTACCCTAGATCTACTGTCTCACTCTACTGTTTCACTGTCTCAACATAATCTCTTGGTAACAGGATATACTATTTCCAAGCCAAATTGTTGGACCATCTGTACTTCCCTGACTTGGGAATGTCTTTGCTGCCCAAGTGGTGAAGAGGTGGCAATACATGACTAACCTGCTTTGTCAGGACTTGGATGTGACATCACTGTGCCTGCTGAGCCTACAATACTCAACAATTCCAATGGGCTTTAGGACTTGCTTACACTAATTACAGAACATACTTCTGTATAGGGAACAGGAGAGTTTGAACTGAATGTAAGGGATCCCAAGAGGGGAGGCAGCTTTGAAAGATGCGATGTTATCATCGGTGCTCTGCAAATTGAGTTTGGGCTGAAATATGAGTTCTGTTTGCCTGACTCAAAAGCGCCCGGTGACAACATCAGTGTTACTGTAAAATATGGTGACAACGCTGGAGCTCACATGTTATGCCGAGAGGCCTCCAATAAGACGATACAGCACAAACTGTTCTCCTTTATTCTTTTATTCAGGGTTTGCGGGAGTTGCCGATCTAATAATAAATTCTTCTTCTAGGGAAGAGAGCACCAGATGAGTACAAAACAGCATTTTTGATGAAAAAAAATTATGCATGTTGGGGGAGGAAATCACTTTGAATTTTTTCAGCTCCTTCCATAGAAGAAGGAAGTGGTGCTGGAAAAACACACTCATTTATTGTCATAGAAGCAAAACAGCAGGGACTCCACACTGTCTGTTTTTCTAAGAAAGTAAAATAGAGCCACAGGAGAGTTCCTGAAAACTAACAGCAAGATAGAGCAGGGACCAGAATGTCGAAATGTGCCACCCCTCTTTTGACCAGTAAGGTTCTGGGGGACAGCCCCATCTAAAAGGAAAAAAGCATGTCGAGTCTGACTGCCAAGACATATGCTGGGTTTGTATAGAGTGGGATGAACTTGACTGTGATACATAGAAAGCCTAAATAAATTGTTTCTAAACTTTGTAAGTTTAATTACTCCATAAGTTTAAAAAAATGTTGAGCATGCGTCACCAGTATAACTGTCTCTGTCTCTCTCTCACCTTCCATGAGGGAAATATAAGCTCCACAAGGACAAAGACTTTGTCTTATTCCATACTGTATCTGAAGAGCCTAAAACAGTGCCTGGGGCACAGTGAGTGCTCAATAAATAATCGTTGGATGAAATAATAAACATATGAATAAATACATGTATAGTTATTTATAAATTATATTCATGTACTAAACAAACTAATGTATATTCATGTAGTAAAATATTATGTAAAATTTAATGCACATTGGAAAAGGGAAAACTTTAAAGAAAGAGATATAAAGATGAATAGTACTTCTAGTGATTTCAAGTATTTCTATCTACTCACTTTGTATTGGATATAAAATTCTTTTTATACTTCAGGGTGAATATGAATCACCAAGGAAGCATTTTTTAAATGAATACTTTTATCCAGCCCTCGGCTCTCTCTTCCCCCCAACCTTTGCCTTAGATTCTGATTTAATAAGCAAGGCTTGGAAATTGCATTTTTACAAGTCCAGGGAAGCTATGTTTAGGTATAGCACTTGGAATTACACTTTGTGAAACGTGTTATAGAGAAAGTGTTGACTACATGAGGCTCAATTCACTCCAGGTCCAAGCTTCTGGAGTGAGCCAGCTCTAGCTTCCACAATGATGAAGTTCTTTGGAGCCTGGCTTTACAAATAGGAAAACACACACACACACACACACACACACACAATCCCCACAGTGCTCGGTACTCTAAAGGTCATATTCAGTTACAGTCAACACATGGCACAATCTAAGATCATCTACAGCAATACGCAATGCCTTGGCCAGGTTAGGTCCTGGAAATCTATCTTAGGACCATGGACAGCTCCCGGGAACCTATCAGATGCCCAACTCCAAAGAACCTCCTAAGCATCTTTCTCAGTTGTCTGCTGCCCCCTATCTGGGGCGTGCAGAGCGGTACAGATGTCTGTAAAATGTGGAGCTGGCCTCTGCTCTCCAAGCCCTCAACAGCACCTGCGCTGTTCACTGTACTGGCCTCTCAATTCCCATATCTACCTTTGTTTCTTCTCTAGTTCTTCCTTCTCCAGAATGTTCATGGCACTGACCAGAAGTTCACATCAACATCAATACTTCATGGCCACATACAAAGTCATAAAATGAATCAAGAAATGTGGGGAGGAGAGAATAGCAACTCAAGCGGGGGAAACTGACTGATCAAGCATATGGTGGCAAAACAATTCTACTAGCATATATTAAATTTCTACTGTATGCCTGACACTGTGAAGGAAGCAACCAAATTAAGTATCCTTATTTTTCTTTTTAAAAACTTTTAATATTTTAGATCATTTTAGTCTTATGGAAAAGTTACAAAAACAGCATAGAGTGTTTACATCTCTAATGTAAACAATTTAACCATAAGTCAATTATCAAAATCAAGAAATTAACATTAAAGACTATTCAAGTCTGACCAGCTTTTCCTTAATGTCCTTTTCCTGTTCCAGAGTCAAATCTAGAATCCCACATTCCATATATTAGTTATTAGTCATATTTCAGTACCTTTGAATTGGTGACAGTTCCTCATTCTTTCCTTGTTTTTCATGACTTTGATATTTTTGATGGGTGCTGATCAGTTATTTTGTAGATTGTCTCTCAATTTGGGTTTGTCTGATGTTTTCTCATGATTAGTTTGAGGTTAGTGACATTGCTTGAGTCCTCTCAGCGGCCAGAGCTAGGAAATATAAGCATGCACACATACATATCTAGTTTATTTATCTATATAGCTATATATATTTTAGAATCATAAGTTCATACCGATATCTCCAATTTCAATCCAATGCCACTAAGTTCATTCCAGCTTTTTTCCTTTCCTTACTTGTAACTTCCTTCTCTGAAAAGATACCTGGCTCTCATTACCTACAGTTTATTCACTTGTTTGTGCAACAATTATATACATGCAGTAACAGAACTGTAATGCATACACTATGAGAATACGGTATTTATGCACAGTTTTTTTTGTCTTTAACCTTAGAGCATCCTGTTTAAAAAAAAAAAAACGGCTTTCCAAATGTAGCGTATCTCTGATGTAAATTTATGGTATATGTGTGTATGTTTGTGAGTGTGTTTTACTCAGTACCTTCCCTGATTTAAATGCTCATACTCATCCTATTTCCCAAATGTAAACTGAAATTAAACCAGTAGAAACAGCTGTTAATATACCAGATGACTATAGTAGGTGAAGGAACAGTATGAGTGTCATGGAAGGCATTCTGTCTCAGACGTTATCTCCTTCCTGCTCTAACCCTTTTGATCTGTATTCAGACCTGCTCCACAAAGCTTAGGATTAATCGCTTGTCAGTTTTGCGTAAGCAACGGTCACACCTTCTCTGACCACTGTTTTCCAAAGTCTGTGCTTCCACAGACATCTGTAATTGCCTCTGTCATAGCATTTATTAGAAACTATCTTTTTACTATTCTGTCCCCATCCCTCCCCTACCGAAGACCCTAAGTCTTCGAGAACAGATATTTTGCCTTACTTATATCTCTGTCTCTATTGCCTCTCTTAATGCCCAGAATGGAATTGGCCCTCTATCAATGTTTTCTGAATGACTGAATGAACATGAGTCAGATTGGGGCAACTTTGTTTAAACTGTGTCCTTGAATCCCTGCAGCAGATCACCCAATGTGCTTGCCAAAAATGTCAACCTTGGGCCCTACCTGGAAGTCTTAAGATTCATTAGATTGGGGAAATACCTAAGAATCTGCATGTTTGCAAGACACCCAAGAATTCTTATTTACTTTCAAGTTTGCTAACCACATGCATGCTGGTGGTTACTGCTGATACAGTACTGACAAGAAAAGCTTGGTGGAATGGAGTTATCAGTGGAGGCTTCTTGAAAGAGGAGTTATTATCTGACTTTTTGAAGATGGGTCTGACCAAGCCAAGGCAAGGCCAATGTACCCACATAGCAAAAGGGTTGATAACAACTATTTCATGTCTCCTTCAGTGGTCTGGGAGAGTGAAGAAGCCTTCAGAATCTTTTCTCAGAAGTCCCAACCCTTCCCTATGAATAAGGTTACTATTTATACATAAATGTAGAAGTGTGTTCTGGGACTGGCTCTGCCACTAAATCTCTGAATAACCTTGAGAAATGCTGCTACTAATAATAATGACTGCTATAGCAATATTATTATCATTATCATTATTACTTACCAAACATTTAAAATATTCCATATACTCTGCTAAGCCTTCTGTGTGCATTTTCCCTGTATATTGACCTTAGACCTAATTACTATTATAGTTTCTATTTTTTCATGAGGACATGCAGATTCAGAAAGACTCAGAAACTTTCTCAAATTTGCACAATGACCATTTTCCTCATCTGTAAACTGGGGATAATATCACCTCCCTCATAAGGCCGTGATGAGTTTTAAATTATAGGAGTTGCTGGGAAATTTTCTGGGTGAAACTCAAAGAACTATTGACAATCTGAGTTTGAGGAAAAGGGCTGGGAGTTGGCATAAGAGAAGAAGATTAACATTCCTCGTATATTATTAAGTACTTTATGAAATTTGTGTTAGCTTTTATTATAATAAACAAATAAAAAATAAAATAAAAATAGGATATAGTGAGACAAAGTAGAAATTGGAAAAAACCCCAGAAGATGACTACCAGCCCTGGGCTGGAGAGACAAAGAAAAGGGACAGCATTACCAGAGCCCAAGGGTCAAAGTCATCTGTAGAAACTGGAACCAAAACATGCTTGTCCAAGGAAGCTGGAGTCATTAAGGAGATATAGTTCCAAGTAGAGACAAGGCAGATTGTGAAGGAAGAAATACTCTGGTGTGATAGATTATTTAATATTCAAAAATATTTACTCCTTGTCCCACCACCATAGAAAAGTAAACTTTCCTACTCCATTGATGTTGAGCTTGGCCTTGTAACTTGCTTAGGCCAAGAGATATTAGCGGAAATGACATAGGCAGAAGCTTAAAGCATGCTTGCACAGCTGACTTGCTCACATGCACTTTTGCCATTGCCACACCAAGAACTTGCCCTGAGTAGCTAACTAGTCCCTGAAGAATAAGGGACACTTGGAGTAGAGTGTGGAGTAGGGATGCCTCAGATAATTTGCAGAATTGAATCATGGAGCATAGTTCCTTCAGCCACTACAGCTCAAAGCAGAGCTTCCCCAAGAGATCCACTGACAAAGGAGCCTGAAAAAAATGCTTACTATAGCATGCCACTGAGTTTTGCTAAGACATAACAATAGCTGATGGATACACTTAGCCTCTCCCTTCTTTCTGTTCTCCATTCTACCACCCATGCCTCCCATTGGCTACACCCAGAAGCCAGTTGATGCAGGATCGTTGGACATACAGCCTCCTTGTGATGAGGTCACCTTCCAGGACAGTGTCCTGGCTTCTAGTTGAAGAAGAATACTCCTGAGAAATAGAGCTACTGAGAAGCAATGAATGATGTGATAATGATGATGATGATAATAAGGATGTGAGGATAAAATAGTTAAAATTTATTGAGCATTATTTTGTCACAAGCAGTTTTTCAAGTTCTTTAAATGTGGTCATTTAATCCTCAGAACAACCCTATGAGATTGGTACTAATAAATATCTATTTTACTGGTAAGAAAATTGAGGCACATAGAGGTGACCCAAGATCACATAGCTCATAAATGTCAGGGACAGTATTTGAACCCAGGTAGTCTGAATGTAGAATACAGAACTTTGACCATTACAGTGTGGTGTGAAAACCCTGTGTTTTACATAGCTGTAGTTAATAGATATGAGTATATGAGTAGGGGTGTGTGTGTGTGTGTGCGTGTGTGTGCATGCGTGCGCATCTGTGTGTGTGTCTGGCAGTGATGTGGGGATCCCTAAAGCTTAATCATAAGCATTGTGAATTTACAAGCTTTGTTCACCCTGAGGAAGATGAATGGGGAAGAGGCTGGGCTAGGGCACTGCATCTTGGAGTCAGGTTGATGAAACTGAAGCTGTAAATGCTCCGTCTGATAGCAAACCCTTCTTCCTGGGAAGATTGCAGCTGACAAGCAGAGAAGAGGGCTGCTGTCACCTGCACTATGGACATGACTGATGGGGGCCTTCTCTGGGAGCCCGGGCAGCAGAGGGGCAGAGTAATGTGTGACAAGGGTAGTCCTCTGTTCTCTTCTCAAGCATAGGAGGAAGGGACAACCCAGGGACTAACCCCAAAAGCTCCAAGGGATAACGGGCTTTGGAATGAGGGAAACCTAGGTCTCAATCAGGGCTGTTCCTCTTATCAGCTAAGTGACCCTGGGAAGTCATTTAATGTCTTTCAACCAACCCACTGATGTAGGTGATTCACTACATGAAAATTGGATGATAACATCTCTCAGACATTTGTCAGGGAGATTTGGTAACATAATGTTTAATAAAATACTAGCTTGGAGCCTGGCATCTGGTAATGTTCAATGCTTGCTGGAGACAAGTTGTTTCTCTCTTTAACTGATGGTAATGAGACTATTAATGGTAGTCAGTGGTCTACCTATAATCAGACCCCAAGCATCAATGACAGCACATTCTGCAAGAAACACAGTTAAAAGTAACTGTCTATATATTCATCCCACCCTCCCCTTCCCCCGCTGTGTCCACATGTCTGTTCTCTTCATCTGCATCTCTATTCCTGCCCTGGTAATAAGGACATTCCAAAGAAATGTACTGCTCTGGCCACATATGAAGATAAACTATGTTGCAAAGGAGTGAAATAGTTCCTAACTGATTCAGGAAAACTGTATTCACTATGACATTATATTAAGGATGAAGAAAATGTAGACACAATGGAAATGTTCTTACAAATGTATTTCATAAATAAAAGTAATAAAGAGCACTAGAAAAAAAAAAAAGAAAAAAAAAGTAAATGCCTCCCCAGGTGTTAGATGTGGTAGAGCCAGGGAGCTATATGCATGGACTTTGGCAAGAGTTACCTGACTTCTAAGACCAAACTCACTGCTCACCTGCTCTCTGGCTTGCAGCAAGCTTATTAAGGTCTTAAAGCCTTATTTCCTCAACTGTGAAATGGGTGATAATAACAGTGCCTCTACCGTGGGGGAGTTATGAGAGCTCTTTGAGTTAATGTATTTTGTGCACTTGACACAGTCCTTGACACAGAGTAAACTCGTGATGCTCGCTACTCGTGATCATCCTGGTGCATGATATAGATGCATTGATCAAGGGTATGGGCTCTAGAGCCAAACTTAAGAAACTCAGAACCTGGTTCTGCCAGTTCCCATTGTGTAGTAAGCAACCTGGGACAGCAACTCAGTCTTCGTGTGTCTCAGTCTGCCCACCTGTGACATGGTGATACAATGGAATCTTCATGGAGGTTGCTGTGATGATGAACTGAGTAGGTACATGCAAAACACTCAGGATAATGTCTGGCTTAAATAAGGATTCAATAACCATTACATTGTCTTAATTTCTAAAAAAGTATCTACTGCTGGGGGGAGCAATAGGCATTTTATCAGGTCACAAGATCATTGCATATATACACAAAATTCATTGTATCAGGGACTTGAGTAGAAACGACCAAATACAATACCAAAGGAATACAGGTATTTTATCAGGTCACAAGATCATTGCATATATACACAAAATTCATTGTATCAGGGACTTGAGTAGAAACGACCAAATACAATACCAAAGGAATACCTAGGAGAAAGGGATTAAAAATAAGCAGAGGTTATTGATTGAGCAGGAAATGAAATTAGAGGGTAGTTTCTAAACTCTATTAAATAGAAGAAAACATGCAAA
Organism: Balaenoptera acutorostrata; assembly: GCF_949987535.1. NCBI lineage: Eukaryota > Metazoa > Chordata > Mammalia > Artiodactyla > Balaenopteridae > Balaenoptera > Balaenoptera acutorostrata. Next base: position 13,531,043 of record NC_080074.1, read on the forward strand.
CAACTGGTGTTTATAATACAGAAGAGGTTCTTAAAATTTTATATAGATATAATTTATATATTTATATTTATGTATTTTACATGTGTGTGCACATATACATTTTGACTATATAAAATACGAAAAAGTGGCAAAAAGATAAAGGATTCTCTATGCATAATATCTAGGAAAGTTAACCTGGTCTATAGTTATAGGAAGCAGTGTGGTACACAACAGATGGTGAGTAATGTTTCATTGAATGAATGAATGAGTAATGGGGGTATAACTCAAAATTATGAACTAATTTAATACATGGTCAAAAGAGTGTGGAGACCACTGGTCTAGAGAATTATTTTCCAGTTCCTAGCTCAGGAATCCAAACTCTTCCCATCTCAACCCCACCTCCCTCTACTACTTTCTTTTGTTGCTCCATCCATCTTCCATCTACTTGTGATTGCTCCGCATCCTCCAAACATAAGTTGCCTTGCTTCCCTCTTTGTTTGAGATATCCTTCCTTTTGTCTCTGCTAATCTCCAGCTCATCCTTTCAAACCCTATTTAAATGTCCCATCCCCTGTGAAGTCTTTCCTAATTCCCCCAGCTGTTTCTTCTTCCTTGCTTCTATATCATCTTGTATGAACTTTTATTACAGCTCTGATAACAATGTGTTGTAATAATCCATTTTGAGTCTGTCTCCCCTTTCCCTACTTAACTGTGATGGGACAGTTCTAGGAACAAAATAGATTCTTAATTTCTATTTGTGAAAAAATGAACAAAATAATGGATGGATGGATGGATAGATGGGTGAATATTTTCAACTCCTGGATGGACTCCTGCCCTCCCCTTCCCTTCTAGCAGAGACTTCTTTCTCTTCTGACTGTCCCTGGAGGACTTACTACATTATTCTCTCACCCTTCTTAATCTTCCATCTTTGCATATCTTGCCTCCTCTTTACTTTCTTATACCTTTCTCACCACTCCCAACACCACCCCCACTATATCCATACCTGATCTTCTGAGCTACCTGTTATTTCTCAAATGACTTTTTTGCGTCCAAGTCTCTGACTGATCTTTATGATCTCAAAAGTCTTCTAAGCTACCCACTTGGCTCTTTCTTTCTCAACATTCAGAATACTTGTCAGGCATCACCACTTCCAGCAAGTCTTGGACAACCAACCCAGACTCTTTAAAAGACTCTTTCAGGATTCAAGTCAAGCTACACTAGGACGCCATCATCCTCCACACCCTTGCTGTACATTCCTTTCTAGTTGATACACTTGCAATGTGCCTGGAAATCTTCCCACTGCTCTGGCTCGGCTTCCCGGCTGCCTGCTGCGACACATGGAGCTCTGTGTCAAACTCGCAATTAACAAACTACTGTATTTAAGCTAATCTCAGCCTAATTAATGGTCGCTTGAGCCATCGGTGCTGATAAAGCAGGGCTGTTCCTGCTCAGGCAGCTCTGCTTCTTCCAGACTCACCCGTGTCAGAGCAAGGATGTGACACCCACCCAGCCTCCTTCAGAGCCCAGGGGTTTCTTAGTTCAGTCACAGGGGATTGAACATGAAGATGAATTTGCATTTTCCAGCCTTCCAGATCTCTTGGGAAGTGCTCTCCTGGGGACCCAGCTCCAGTCGCCCCCCTACCTACCTTAGAGGTGCCTTCAGGAGCCTCCAACACTCAGTGAACTATTTGCCAGGCAAATTTGCTTACACTTAGTCAAACTGACATTTTGCTGGTGAAAACTCTTCCAAACTTTTCCTTCAAGGATTAAGGTAACATTAGCATACAGTTTGAAAAATTATACAAAATTAAAATTTCTCATTACTAAAATATTACATTCTGATGACAAAAGATTTAAAAAATATGGAAGAATAAAAGGAAACACCCCTTCTAAAGGCAACCTCTTTACTTTTGACATATTTCCCTGCAGTCTTTTTCTATTTTTATCCTCAGTGTTTGCATAGTTTTGATCATTCTATGAATGCAATTTTGAATCTTGATTTTTTTTGACCATCAAAGTGTTATTATTATTATTATTAGCATCATTATAACCTCATGGATTTTTAAAATAGATCTTTACTGGAGTATAATTGCTTCACAATACTGTGTTAGTTTCTGTTGTACAACAAAGTGAATCAGCCATATGCATACGTACATCCCCATATCCCCTCTCTCTTGAGCCTCCCTCCCACCCTCCCTATCCCACCCCTCTAGGTGGTCACAAAGCACTGAGCTGATCTCCCTGTGCTATGCGGCTGCTTCCCACTAGCTAGCTATTTTACATTTGGTAGTGTATACATGTCCATGCCACTCTCTCACTTTGTCCCAGCTTCCCCGCCCCGACCCTGTGTCCTCAAGTCCATTCTCTATGTCTATATCTTTATTCCTGCCCTGCCACTAGATTCATCAGTACCATTTTTTTTTTTTTAGATTCCATATATATGTGTTAGCATATGGTATTTGTTTTTCTCTTTCTGACTTACTCACTCTGTATGACAGACTCTAGGTCCATCCACCTCAGTACAAATAACTCAATTTCGTTTCTTTTTATGGCTGAGTAATATTCCATTGTATATATGTGCCACATCTTCTTTATCCATTCATCCAATGATGGACACTTAGGTTGCTTCCATGTCCTGGCTATTGTAAATAGTGCTGCAATGAACATTGTGGTACATGTCTTTTTTCGAATTATGGTTTTCTCAGGGTATATGCCCAGTAGTGGGATTGCTGGATCATATGGTAGTTCTATTTTTAGTTTTTTAGGGAACCCCCAAGGGAACCCTCCTGCACTGTTGGTGGGAATGTAAATTGATACAACCACTATGGAGGACAGTATGGAGTTTCCTTAGAATCTTGATTTTCAAGTAATATTTCCTAAGACCTTCTTTTGCCTGCTATGGGTATCAATATGCATCTTGAAAATAGCAAAATAATAGCTCATATTGAACATTTACCTTGGTCCATAGTACATATTACTATGTTATAAATATTTTTCAAACTTGAATCTGTACACTAATCTTGGGAGGTAGATACTATCATATCCATTTACCCACTCAGGACAATGGGGCTCAGAGAAATGAAATAATGCATCCAAGTTCACAGGGCTGGGAAGCAGCAGAGGTACGTTTTGAATTCTGTTCTTCTAGATCACAAAGCCTGCTCTCTTAACCACAAAGCATATCGCCGCCTAAAAACACATTGACCAGTTTTCTCTACACTAATGGTTTTTGCACATATTCATGGGAGAGAAATCTATTTAGATTTTAATAGATAAAAATCTATTTAGAGTTCAAGCATTTTGGGGATTCATTTTTTTCTTCTTAGTAGGTGATTTCTAGTAAACTATGTGATAGATAAGGCAAGAGCAAAATAGAATGGAAGCTGTAGGGATTTCTCTTTGTCATCAACTTAAACCTCACCCTCAAGTTCACATTCTCCTTTCCCTGATTTTATTATCATAATAACATGATAACATGATCCTATGGCTATCGAAGGGCTTGGAGCATGCACATTTAATTTGAATGCTACCTCTGCCACTTGCTGCTTCTGTGGCCTTGAACGAGTTACATACACCCTTAGTTTTCTCATCCACAAAACGGAAATAATAATGCCTTTCCTATGAAGATAATTGCTTTGAGTCTTAAATAAGCATAAATGAGTCAATAGATGTAAAGCATTTCAGAATGTCCTTGATAATTAGCAGGGTGTGGTAAATACTTCTTTATGTAAGACTCAACACATTTAGGGTTTTAGGTTTCCTAATAGTATATACGATCATTCATTCAGTCATACATTTTTGTTTTTACTAAGAACCAATCCTTGAGCTAAATTAGAGAGATGTAAAGATTAAAATTTTTTGCTCATCTCTGCATTTTTCTCTGTCTCTTCTGAGAGGTCCAGACATTCCTGCCTAAAAGTGGGGGCTGGGAGAGAAAATAAACCATAGACCACTGCAGCAGCTCCAGCTTCAAGCAGCTTAATGGACCAGGAGAAGCAGGAGCTCTGCCAGCCAAGTGTCCCTCCTCACAGTGGTGGTTCTGGGTGATGCATTGTGGCACGAGGGTTCCCATTTACTTCATTATTTGTACTAATCACAGCTATAGATCAGTTGTTTACCCAAGAAGAGTCTGAAAATGTTGGCCGCTTAGAACTCCTTTTGCACAAGGCTCATCTTCTTCTCCTTCTGAGTTCCTTCTTTGTTGAACAAATTTTTGCCAAATAATTCTCTGGATCTGCTTACAAAATGGAGCTGGGTAGAACATTGGTTGCTTGTCTGTAGTTATGATTTATTTTGTTAACACATGGATCGGTTCCTTATTTCAATATCATTACCATGGGGTGGGTCCATCACCAGGATACAACGTTCAATATCTGTACCTTCTGTTCTGTTCAGACAAGTTCTGTATACGCATACAGCTGATCTCATTTTTATGATCACAAGGGTATAAACATATAGCAGCTCCTGTTTCTGACTTTCTGATGCTCCATCTGCCTGTATACTTTTTTCTACATCTCATTCCTGTATCTTATTCTACTTCCATTAACTCATATTGGTATTTTTTCCTCATCTGATATAAAACATTTCCCTTGTGATCAATACTGTTTATTTAGCAGAGTTCACCATGTAATTGGGTAGACAGACATAAAATCAAATACAGAAAACATCATTAGGGAGAACAATCTTACGTCTGAACAGTATGCACACGGTAGAGTGGTGACATGGAGAGGAATAGTTAATTCTGCTTAGAGCAATCAGGAAAGGCTTCTCGGGAGGTAACATTTGAATTGAGTCTTTAGGATTCAGTATGAGATTTCCAGACATCACCCTAAACAAACAAACAAGGAGAACTGAGAAGTTAGTCTGAGGACATAACATGTGCAAAGATGTGGAAGCCCGAACCATGATGGACCAAGTAATTATTAGGTTCTTCAATATGGCTAGAGCATAGGGAGTGTGGGGTTGAAGATGGAAGATGAGAATGGAAAATATGTTTGAAGCCAGATCACAAAATGCTGTAGGACTCTATAGGGCTTCAAATTGTAGGTGATAAGGAGCCATTAAATAAGAAGCAAGCAAAATAAAAATCTGTAATTAATTAGTAATCATTTAGTGAGCCCAAAATAAAGTGGCAGACACTGCACATACACTGCAAGCAGTCTACATACATTTCATGTAATTTCACTGTTAGAGATGAAAGGGAATTAAATGAGATTAAATGACAATATCATATGGCATTTACAGTTAGTAACCCAAGAATGCCTGGACCCTGCCTAGGAAATCATCCCAACCCTACCAAGAATTTCTAATATGGATAGTAAATACGCGAAATTTAAATCCAGCCCTGTCACACTAAGTCTGCACTTCTAATCTCGTTTTAGAATGATTGTTGGTCACCAACAATCATTCTAAAACGAGATTAGAAGTGCAGACTTAGTGTGACATTCTAAAATTTATGACTGAATGAATGATTCTAAAATTTATGACTGAATGAATGATCGTATATACTATTAGGAAACCTAAAACCCTAAATGTGTTGAGTCTTACATAAAGAAGTATTTACCATACCCTGCTAATTATCAAGGACACTCTGAAATCTATTGACTCACTTATGCTTATTTGAGACTCAAAGCAATTATCTTTGTAGGAAAGGCATTATTAAGGTTTACTGGGGAAAACCTTGGAAGAAGTAGAAAGGGAAGCAGAATGTCACTGCATTAGTTAAGGTAAGAAGAAACTGAATTAAAGAAGTGACCCTGGGAAGGGAGAGAAGGAAACAGATTGGAGAGATATTTAGGGGATAGAATAAACAAGACATTCATTGAAAGTGAAAAGTGAGCAAGAGAGAAAAAACTGTCCAGGCTGCAGACTCTCAGATCTCAGGGGATAAAGAACAGTGTGGAGGGCATTCCAGCTCTCTTTCAGCTATCCTCCCACCCAGAACCTCAGAGTGTCACACCTTGAAACTTTTTGAAACTTCCCCCAAATGCCAGGACACTCACTGCCTCAGCCTTCCTCTGTAACTACCGCAAAGCCAGAGATGATTTAACTGCCTCCTCTCAAACTTCTCGCCACTTTTGATTTGCAACTGACTCTTCCGTGTTCTGCACAAATCATTCTTCTAGACACGGCTCCTTCTCTGCCATTTCTAGCCCAGCCAGCTCCGGTCCAACACAGAGCCAACTTCTCCTGAACCCCTATAGCACTGTTCGTAGAGTGATGGTGAACTGCTGTTTATTTTTGAATCTCCAATGACCGGCACAGTATCCGGCACATAGAAGACAAATGAATACATAAAACTTGTACTTGAGTTTTCTGAGCTTAAGTTTCCTTGCACATGGAAAGGGGATAGGAAGTCCTATCTCAGTGCATGGTTTTGAGGATAAAATGTGACTTTAGGGAGGGGGAAGGGTAAGCTGTGACAAAGTGAGAGAGTGGCATGGACATATATACACTACCAAACGTAAAATAGGTAGCTGGTGGGAAGCAGCTGCATAGCACAGGGAGATCAGCTCGGTGCTTTGTGACCCCCTAGAGGGGTGGGATAGGGAGGGTGGGAGGGAGGGAGATGCAAGAGGGAAGAGATATGGGAACATATGTATATGTATAACTGATTCACTTTGTTATAAAGTAGAAACTAACACACCATTGTAAAGCAATTTTACTCCAATAAAGATGTTAAAAAAAAAAAGAAAGAAAAGAAATGGTAAAAGTGTCTTTCAGGTTGCACTGTGCAATGTACATGGAAGGAAATATCATTGTCCTCATTACCATGAACAATGGTTAATTATATGTGTCAACTTGACTGAATCAGGGAGTATCCAGACATTTGGTCAAACATTATTCTGTGTGTATCTGTGAAGGTATTTCTGGATGAGATTAAATTGGTAGAATGAATAAAGCAGATTGCCCTCCCCAATGTAGGCGGATCCCATAAAATCAAACTGAAGGCCTGAATAGAATGAAAAGCTGACCCTCCCCTGAATAAGAGGGAACTTCTCTTTTCTCGCATTCAGACTTGAACTGAAAACTCAACTCTTCTTAGGTCTTGAGTCTGCAGATTTCAGACTGGAACTTCAGCCTCAGACTGGAAATACACCATCAACTTTCCTGCGTCTCCAGCTTACCAACTGCAGATCTTCGGATTTGTCAGCCTCCATAATCACGTGAGCTAATTCTGTATAATATTGGGAGGGCCAAAAAGTTCATTCGGGTTTTTAGTACTGTCTTACAGGAAAGCCCGAACGAACTTTTTGGCCAACCCAATACATCTCTTTCTTAGATAGATAGATGGATAGATAGAGATCCTATTGGTTCTATTTCTCTGGATAACACTCACTAATAAGACATTATTATTCCTAAGGTCAACTCCAGAATTCTTCCCTTCTAAGAAGCTCACACTGAGATCCAACCCATGATGAACAGAGTAAGAAATGCTACTCTGGGGAACTTGGGCAAATACAAGTTACAGGGACTGGAGTGGAACATGTGGGGATTGGGCAGGAGTGACCAGCAAGGCCAGCAGCACAATCCACATATCTACGAAGCAAGAAACCTCAGAACAGTCCTCAAAACCAGAGCAGGAGCGACCACTGGACGATCAACTCCTGGAATGAGACATGACCAATCATACAAAGATAAACCACAGGGTCACAGTCTGAGGCTTCTAGTTTGTTACTTTTTGTTGCAATGTATCAGGATACACTCCGATTATTTCAGAAAATAGAATGAGAAGTGAACGGACAAAATAGCTGCCCAGCTATGGGCATCTCTAATAGATCACGAAAATTATTAAAAGATCCAGAAATGCAGGGTGAGTTTTGACAAGTGGTTCAACACTTAAAAAAATAAAAAGGAGAGGACGCCAGGGGCTTTTTTTTAAGTAGTAGCTCCAACTTGGTGGGATAACAGGAGTGACATGGTGCCTTAAAGAAGTCAGGTAAATTAAAGACTCTGGAGGAAAGTCTTTTCATTTCTTTCTTCATTTGAAAAAATATTTGAACCTAAGCATTCACTTTCCAAAAGGATTTCTCTCTAGAAACCTGTGCAGCCTGAATAGCCCTGAACTTGTGTTGGAAATGAGCACTTCCAACAGAGCTTTATACTCATCTGTCAAACCATAGTCTGCCCTGAAACAAATTGACTCTAAAACCGTGAAAACACCATGCCCTGGCTCCACAAGGTCCTTGGGAAACATGTCCTGGGACAGCAGATATGCAGGGGAAATATGAGTGGACTGCCCTACCTGAAGAGAGACGTTGATCAATGGATTCTTGAATGTCCAGGAAGGACCAGATATAAACATCAGCCTTGCTGTAAAAGAGTGTGCAGAGCCCTTGATGTAGGAGCTGCCCAGTTTTGAACCAATCATAAAAGGCACAGACATGATAAAGATCAAACTGGAGGATCAATGCTGGGTCTGGGCCAAGTCGGCTGGTGGAGCCAGATGAGCGTTACTCAGTTTCAAGGTCACCTGCCTGAATCAAGAAAGGTTACCAATAATATATTAGGCAAAGTGTGTGTGTCTCAGTGGCCTGGGTTGATCTCCATGAATGCATATATTCTTATAGAGGTACCCATGCATTAGTAGAAAGAAGATATTATCTTCTGAAAGAATTATTTTTTTTAACATCCTTACTGGAGTATAATTGCTTTACAATGGTGTGTTAGTTTCTGCTTTATAACAAAGTGAATCAGCTATACATATACATATATCCCCATATCTCTTCCCTCTTGTGTCTCCCTCCCTCCCACCCTCCCTATCCCACCCCTCTAGGTGGTCACAAAACACTGAGCTGATCTCCCTGTACTACATGGCTGCTTCCCACTAGCTATCTATTTTACGTTTGGTAGTGTATATATGTCCATGCCACCCTCTCACTTTGTCCCAGCTTACCCTTCCCCATGTCCTCAAGTCCATTCTCAGTTGGTCTGTGTCTTTATTCCTGTCTTGCCCCTAGGTTCTTCATGACCATTTTTTTTTTTTTAGATTCCATATATATGTGTTAGCATACGGTATTTGTTTTTCTCTTTTTGACTTACTTCACTCTGTATGACAGACTCTAAGTCCATCCACCTCACTACAAATAACTCAATTTCGTTTCTTTTTATGGCTGAGTAATATTCCATTGTATATATGGGCCACATCTTCTTTACCCATTCATCTGTTGATGGACACTTAGGTTGTTTCCATGTCCTGGCTATTGTAAATAGAGCTGCAATGAACATTGTGGTACATGACTCTTTTTGAATTATGGTTTTCTCAGGGTATATGCCCAGTAGTGGGATTGCTGGGTTGTATGGTAGTTCTATTTTTAGTTTCTTAAGGAACCTCCATACTGTTCTCCATAGTGGCTATATCAACTTACATTCCCACCAACAGTGCAAGAGGGTTCCCTTTTCTCCACACCCTCTCCAGCATTTATTGTTTGTAGATTTTTTGATGATGGCCATTCTGACTGGTGTGAGGTGATATCTCATTGTAGTTTTGATTTGCATTTCTCTAATGATTAATGATGTTGAGCATTCTGAAAGAATTATTTTTTAACATCATTTATACCACTATAAGCTATGAGACCTTTTATAGATTTATATAGCCTCTCTGATTTATCTGTTAAATAGAAATTAAAACGCCTTGGGTACAAATAAGAGGAAACCAATTCAATCAAGCTTATGGAAAAAAGAATTTTTTGATTCATGGACTTGTATCATTAAAAAGTCCAGAAAAATACAATAGTTGGGCAAGGCCAGATCCCAGGGTTCAGTCAAAATAGTCAAGATTCTGTTACTCTCTCCACTTCTCAGATAGCATCTTTCCATATGAAGGAAAATATGGCAGCTGGCAACTCCAGACTGATAGTTTATTTCCAATGGAAATAAGTCCTTCCAAAAATTCCAGCAGAAGTCACCATGGAAGATTCTAATTGGTCCAACTTGGACCATATTTCTATATCCCTAAACAAATCACTTTGGCAAGGAGAATAGGATATTGTTATGAAAAGAGAGATACAGGAAAGGGTAGTGCAGTGGTGAAATGCATAGTATATAGATAAAAGGAACAGATGTCTGTACTTGTTTCCTTTTCTATATTTTTAGGACCAGATGAGATAACTACTTGGAAATCATGTTTTAAAGTGAAAATTCTTACAAAAATTCAGATGTGTCTAGCACTTAACATAGGGATAGTCAATGTTAATGTTTTATTGTCCACAAATAGCTGAGAGATAAATGTGGGCTCTTTTCTTGCATTTTCTTCCCACATTGAGTAATAGAAAGGTGCAATTTCTGGAATAATGAGACCTGAGTTCAAATCTAGACTCCCCTCTGTTACCAGATGCATGATCTAGGGCATGATCTACTAGCTCACAGGACTTCTAGGAGGATTAAAAGAAACATACTATGTGGAAGCACTTTGTAACCCAGAGAGCTGTATGCAAACATAAGAGGAAATAGAGTTATGAAGCCACGTTACAGTACAAAGAGAGATGGGGAAAGTGCAAATGACCAGGAGCTTAAATATCCCTCAAAAGCAAGCAGGGCAGCTTCAAGGCCTGAGATGGAAAAGTCAGTGAGACTCAACTCTTTGGGGTGGTCAGTTACAAAAAAAGGGGGCAGCTTGGGGCAGTCACTGATGCCAGGGTCCCTTGGTAGATAGTGTTAGTGGAGAGAAGACCAGGTTCAAGACTTCTCAGGCATACCAGCTTCTCTCCATCATCCAACATCACTCTGGTCCTACAACCTATACTTCATTCCCTTTAGGAAGAGTCCAAGAATGAAAGGACTCTAAAAAAATAAAGGCTATGCAGAAAGCAGAGCTTATTGTTAACATCTCATTACCCAAGATTCAGGGATAATATTCACAACTGCCTTTACGGGAGCTGGGAAGGGCAGGGAGGAGCAGATTGGAGAGGGTGCTTTGAATGATTTGACTAGAGTACATGAATGTCTTCTGTACTAGACTCTTTGATTTGATCTTACCTGATAAGCCCTGCCAGATAGAGAAAAAGAATAGCCCTGTTTTGGGTCATGCTCTACCTAATTCATTGATTCAACTGAAATACTTTACTCTTATTCTCTAAACTTCCCACAACACTGCTCAGTGCTATTCTATTACTTCACGGAGTCCCTATTCTGTGCCAGGTCCAGTGCTGGAATCTAGGGTGTGAGAATGAGTAACCCATGTTCCCTGTCATCCCAAGGAGCCCAGGAGGTAAGGACAGGGCAGCACGATGGATACTATGACAGGGGGAAGCACAGGTGAATTGGAAGAACGGAGGAGTGGTATCAAACACAGTCCAAGGAAGCATTCCAAGAATGCTTCCCGAAGGAGGTGATCGCTACGCAGAGTTGACGATATCCAGGCAAAGGAATGTGGGGAGACCATTTTGAGGTAAAGAAATACAAGAAGCAGCATAATATGTATAGAGGTAACGAAAAGGTGTGTTTTACCAAGGCGCAAAGTGGAAATGAGCTTGTTGAGGGGGTAATACCGGTGTGTAAGGAGCATGGACCTTATCCTGTAGTTGTTCAGGAGCCACTGAAGGGCCTTACCTGGAATGCATGGTCTTATTTTTATTTCAGAAATATCTTTATGGTGTCTGCATGAATGATCTATTAGAGGTGAAGCTGGATATAGGAAATAGAGAGCTAGAGCAATAACTCATTTGAAAGATAATGAGGTTTTGAATGAAGACAGAGCTCTAGCAAGGATGAGAGAAGAGAATTAATTAAAAAATATATATGTAAGGTAAACTTGGTCAGATAGGCAGCTAACTGATTGAATACAGAGCTGAGGGAGAGGACAGAATCCAGCATAACTCCCAGGCTTCTGACTTCGGGAACTGGTGGTACCGTCAAATGAGTTAGTCAAAACGGGAGGGACAGGCTTAATGGGCACCATGATAAGTTTGTTTTAGAACATATTTGAAACAGTGATGTTCACAGAACCTCAAAATGGAGAAGTCTGTTAAGTAGCTGCATCCACAATTCTCTGTGTCGGGGAAGATACAAAGGTGAGTATCACCAGACTAGAGGTGGTAATTAAAACCACAGAAGCATGTGCTATTGCTCAAGGATAACTTAAAGACTGATGAAAGGAGTTAGCTGTGTGTGCCAAGAATCCAAGATGTAAGGGAAGAAAGGAGGAGGTAGAGCAGATACAAGATGCCAAAAAAAGAATGGCCAGAAATGGAAAGACAAAGAAGAGAGAAGTCTCAAGATGGAATGCAAGTGGTCATTATTATCAAAAGCTACTGAGACATCAGGGGATGTCTACAGACTAAAAAGAGTCCTTTGGAGGTGGCAATTAGGAAGTCACAGGTGAGAAGAGAGATTGCAACTGAGTGTGATCAGTTTTGGGGAACCAATTAATAGCATCCCTACCTTCCTAGTCTGTGGGCAGAATCAACTGAGACATTAAGACAGAAAACTCAAATGGAAAGCAAAATGTAGCTTAGAAGTGTAATTGAAGAGGCTTGCTCCTTCTTCCTCTCCCCTGAATTGGCCTCCTCCCTCCTCAATTTAGTTCCCTTGGTTGCAGAGTAGAGTGGATCTGAGAGAGCTTACTGCAGGGATAAACAGATAAACCTGAAAGAAGGGGAGGAAAAAGTTGAGGAAGCAGGCTTCAGCTTTTTTCCAGTATCATCAATCAGACAAGTCTATCCATCCCCAGAAAAACAGAGGGAACAGTGAGGCTATCTTTTTGGTAAAGCTTCATTCTGGGAGGGAAGGAAAAGTTACCTTCCCTCTTTGAAACAAAAATGACAGAGAAAAAGAAATATCATATGATATCACTTATATAAAAGAAATATCATATGATGGCGCTTATATGTGGACTCTAAAACAATGATACAAATGAACTTATTTATAAAACAGAAACAGACTCACAGACTTAGAGAACAAACTTATGGTTACCAGGGGGAAGGGTTTTGGGTGACAGATAGTTGGGGAGTTTGGGATTGACGTGTATACACTGCTATATTTGGGAATGATGGCCAACAGGGACGTACTGTGTAGGTTAGGGAACTCTGCTCAATATTATGTGGCAACCTAGATGGGAGGGGAGTTTGAGAAAGGATGGATGCATGTATGGGTGTGGCTGAATCATTCTTGCTGTACACCTGATGCCAGCACAGCATTGTTAATCAACTATACTCCAATATAAAATAAAAAGTGAAAATAAATAAATAAAATTAAAAACAAACAAAAAAAACCCCAAAATGATAGGGGAAAATAATGTTCTCTTCTAGCAGTGGTGGGGATAAAATCCAAATTTCAAGACACTGAGGAATGAATGAAAATGAGGAAGTAGGGGCTGCCAATGTAGATAACTCATTCTGGAGGCCCAGCTGGGAAAGGCAGGAAAGAATGATTGGAGAGAAGAGATTTGAATAATTAGGTTAGAGCACGTGAATGTCTTTGACACCAGACTCAGATTTTGTCTTACCTGTCCCAAGGCCACGACTCCTTAATTTCAATCAGCGTTCTACCCAGAGGCAAGAGAGAGACTTCCTTGTTCTAACCAAGCTGAATCAGCAAAGTTGGTCCTTTTCCCTCAAATACAGTAGTTTGTTCTTTGATGGTAGAAGGAGCGCTGGGTTTGGAGTCAGAACATCTGGACTCCAATGCCAGCTCTTTTACTTACTCTTTATATCACCTCGAGTAAATCTTTTACTATTCTGAGCCTCGGATTTCCCATCTCTGAAATGGAAATAATTGGTCATATCTCATAGGGTTGTTGTTAAAATCGACTCAAATGGAATCAAATCAGATTAGGTTAATATCAATAGGAGAATGCACATGATATGCCTCCTCACATTGCTCAGGTGCTCAATACATGCTTATTGATTCTAAGTCTATTTACTGGCAACAATGCTCTTCTATAAAAGCATCTAAGAACTACAATTTAGGACTATTACACATGACAGTTAGTATACTGTTGTCCCTCTGGAAAGACTCCCTTTTTATTTACATAGAAGAAATATCAGGCTAAGAGTCTGGCTGACTGCTCAGAGCACAGTAGTGTCTTGTCAGAATCACTCTTTTCTAGAGCTTAGGCACCAATTTTGCCAATTTGGATTCTCAACTGTGTTTCAATACCTAGAGGTAATCTAACTTAAAGGGATAGATCAACACTGTCCAAAGTTACAAGGGAGCTGGTATGTAATACAGGTGCCAATATGTTTTTAACAAATCTCCTATTCATTGGTGATAATATCCAACGTGTTATATTTATTTACTCAATCATTCATTCAATACTTAGTTTTGTTCTGTACCAGATATTGTGACTACAAAGATGAACAATAATGATCTCTTACCTTGAGGAACTAATGGTCTGTTAGCAGAGAGGCATGCAAATAGATGCATGCAAAGCAAGAGACGAGTGCAAAATTCCAAGTCTAGGGACCTCAGTGCCACTGAAGAGAGGTTAACCCTGCTTGGAGGAAATCAGGGGAGATTTGAGAGTAGCAGCTGCTTGAGCTGAGTCTTGGAGGGTAAGTAGGAGTTTGTCAGATGAAGATGGTAAGAAAGAGCACTCCAGACAGAGGCAACTGTGCTCTGGAGACATGAAACAGCCTGCTCATTCTAGGGACTGTTCATTCTGGAAACAAGTTTAGTGGGAATGGAGGGTTGGATGCAAGTGATGGAAGCCGCAGTGGAAAGTGGAAAAGTAGATGCCATATCAGGGAAGACCATGAATATGAGGAGCTTGTACTCAACCTATAGGCAGAGGTAGTGATGGGAAGGGGCTGGGATGAGCCAGTCTCTGCCTATAGTCTCTGCCATGCATGAAACCAGCCTCCCAGGAAATTACTTGCTGATCTGACGTCAGAACAAGCATATATGATGACATTCTTCATTAAGGTCATATGACTCCCCTCATTAGCTCATTACTCAGTTGACTTACCTTCACTGTTTGGCAGAGCACCTGCCCTCCTTTTCCATGAGTGAGGGAAATATTCTATGTCCCATATGGATAACCCGTTTCCATTTTAAAATATCTTGTTTCTAACCTATCACAGTATAGCTCAGCAGTCAAGAATGTGGAGCCAGACTGCTTGGGTGTGAATCCTGGCTTCTCCATGAACTAGTTGTGGAAACTAAAATGTGGGCTCAAGCTTTTTATGCCTCAGTTTCCTCATCTATAAAATGGGGGGATAATATAACTGCCTACCTTAAAGTGTTGTTAGATTAAATGGGTCAATATACTCTATATAAAGTGCTTAGAACAGAGCCTGGCTCATGGGAAAAGGTATGAATTGTTAGTTGTTGCTATTATATCTTAGCAATTAGATTATAGCTTTAAAAGTTCTGTGTAGACAGTTAAAGACAACAGGCCCAAAACAGAGTCACTTATGTTAAGCCCCATGTCACCAAACCGAGACTTAATTAACAGTTTTGGCTCTCTCAGAAATGGAATCTTAAAACAGTCAGTAAGGAATTGCCTGGTCAACACTACTTAGGAGTGCCTGATAGACCCCTACTATCCCCTAAAGGAAAGTAATCTTGCAATAACAACCTTTTTTTTTTTTTTTGCCTAGTATAACTTCATTATTCTTGCTCCCTTTTGCCTATAAGTCTTTCATTTTGTTCAGCTCCTCAGAGCTCCTTTCTGTTAGATTGGATGCTACCCAATTCAAATTGATATTTTGCTCAAATAAACTCTTAAAATTCTTCATATGCCTCAGTTTGTCATTCAACAAAACCCACGAGATTTCCCTAGACTCTGGGGTATTTTGTCTAGTGTTAATCAAAGAGATTCAAACTGCCTAGGTTCAAATCCCAGCTGTGGCCCTCAATGTTCATATAATATTTGGCAACTTACAAAGCTCTGTTAGCCTCAATTTTCTTATTTATAACATAAAATCAGTAATGTGCACCTCAAAGGATTAGTGTGAGGGTTTAACACAATAATATCTGTAAATGTTCATATCACACAGAAGATATGCAATAATTTCCTATTCCTTCCATTAGGAATCAGCTAACACTGATTCTTCCCTGTGACCCAAATAAGAAAATAAACCCAATAACAAAGAGCACATAGGGAATTTTTGTCAACTAGGTTTCAGAGATGAAAAACTGAATAAGAACTGACTTTGGATTTGTCTTTAAAACCCAGTGAATAGATTAGTCATGATTTATCCAGACACTAATTTGCCTAAGCTGATTTGAAAATTGTGAAAAATGTCTTCTTTCTCTTTGACCCTAAACTCGAATATTGGGCGCATCCATCCCAGATCCCTTTCATGCAGGTAAATGGTGCTGAAATTGTACTAACTGTGATCACTCACCTTGGTTATAGCTTCTGGATTCCTGTACAACTTGCTTTTGAAGTCCCAAAGTGCACATCTGACCTGAAGAGGTGTCAATTTGAAGATTACTTTGACTTAATCTAGCTCTGCCCTTCAGAGACACTCAAATGTACCCTTGGTATAGACTCACCAAGGCGAACATTCATTTGCAAACATTTCGTCTGAAATTTACCCATCTGGGCAGCCAATTTCTCATTGGTAAAATGCAGAGTTTAGATTATCAGGGATTCTTTTTTTCCATTTTTAATTTTTTTCTTTTTTATTGAAATATAATTGACATATAAATTATATTAGTTTCAGGTTGTACAACATAATAATTTGATATTTGTATATACTGTGAAATGATTACTACAACAAGTCTAGTTCACATCTGTCAGCATACTTAGTTATAAAATATTTTTCTTGTGATGAGAACTTTTAAGATTTTCTCTCTGTAGCAGCTTTCAAGTGTGCAATAGATTATTATTAACTACAGTCACTATGCTGTAAATTATATCCCATGACTTATTTATTTTATAACTGGCAGTTTGTACCTTTTGACCACCTTCACCCATTTCACCCACCTCCCACCCCCCCACCTCTTGCAATTATCAATCTGTTCTCTGTATCTATGAGCTCATTTGTTGTTGTTGCTTTGTTTCATTTTGTTTTTAAATTTCACACATATATGGAATGGAAGAACAATTTAGGAGTTGTCAATATTTTCAGGGTGGGTATGCTTTCTTCAAATGGTGCAAGCCTCCTGGGGATTCTGATAGTTGCTTTCCTGGGAAAGGGAAAGAAGGGAAAAATGGTGTAACTCTTCTCCCCTGCCCCCATTACGGAGCAGCCCAGAATCATGTAATGAAAGCTCTTTTATTTGGTAGGACTATATGGAGGAAATGTTGAGGGCTATTGGATTATAGTATTTCTGAGAGCTTCGGTAAACTCTCAGAAGTGAGGCAATTGAAAGAGCACAAGTTTTGTTGCTGGAGAGGTGATATTCAAACCCCAATTGTATCTTTTATTAGTGAGAGTGAAAGGTTGTTCAAGGCTTAGCCTTGATTTCTCCATCTGTAAAATGGGGATGACTGTAGAAGAGAAGAGAAGAGTAAGTGAGAGATTGAATGTAAAATCATAGTAAATGCTCAAAAATGTTATATACTTTATCCCAGCAGGGCACTATGGGGCCTTCCCAGGACAGACACTGCAACCACCCCCATGTCCTCAGCCTGCCTCTTGTCTATAGAAAAAATTTAGCCAAAGTATAAATTTAATCACAGAAGTGAGAAAATGAAGAAATAAAGGAAAACAACCAAACAAGACAAAATAATAATAGTTTAGCCATTAAGTAAAGTCAAGAACCTTTAGTTCCTCCTCAAGGGCTGTAGATAATATTCTGAGCCATATCCTTTGAGCTGTTTTGCAGGTACTGAAACCCCCACCAGGTGGAAGAAGTTAACTACATGGTGACCAGACTGTAGCCATGACATAAGCTGCTCCATCTTGCACAATTCCAAGAACTGGCCTCAAGGAAATGGGAACAAACCAACCCTGGAGTTGAAGATGAACTGTACTTAAAACAATCAAGATGACCAGACCATCACATGACCATTTTCAAGATGGTTGTAGGAGACAACTGTGCTGTTCTGCACATAGCCCACCTTACTCTACGTGTGCACCCTTGAGATTCCCCTTTAAAAGCTCTTGCCCCTTGATCAGCAGTGGAGGAGTGGTTCTTTGGGACATGAGTCCACCTTCTCCCCAGGATTTCTGGCTTCCTCTATAAAGCTATCTTAACTTTTACACAACACTTGTCTCTCAGTATTGGACTCTTGAGCAACAAGCAGCCGAGCCTGAATTAGGTAACAATGCCTTTTTTCTAACACCCTGCATCTGTGATTCAGTGAGTAAAGGTTACAGGCATCCATATTTTAACTGTGTATTAGGAAGAAATTTCTAATATTGGGGGTCTCCCAGTAATGGAATAGACTGATTCATAGGATTCTGAGCCCCCCAACTCCTGTTGTCTCCTGCTATTGCTGGAAATAGTCAAATACAGTCACAATAATCTGCTTTTATTATAAAAGATGATGAGATAGGAAGTTGGCTTAAATGCCACTTAAACTCAAAGACTTTAGGATTCTTGAGAAGTCACTTCTAATTTTTAAAATTCCCTAATGGATAAACTAGATGCTTTTAAAGACATTCAGATTATTCATAGGAGTTTATAGGGAGAACACCCTTGTTACGCAGAGAAAGAAGATCCTCAAATATGGGCTTGATCATGGAAAGAAAGTTCTACTGACATTATTTAACCTCAAGGGCATCCACCTCCTTGAGATACCCTTGATACCCACCTCCTTGAGATACCCTTGCTTTAGTGTGTAAAAATGGAGATTACACAGTGTCACAACTGTTAACTGAAAAAATGGACAGAAAAGTATTCAGCAAAAGGTTTTCTCATTTACATTACCCCAAAACAAACAGTTCCACTTCTTGTCCTCTGTGAATTGACTTGAACTGAATTTAGCGTTTATCAGAGGGAGGGAGAATAATTCAGTCTTACAGGTTGCTGTTGCCTCTTTTACTTAGAGAGAAAGCAAGGTTTCATGATGAAATCCTAAGCTTCAGCCCCATCCCTGCCCCTGACAGCTATATGTCTTTGGGCTAGTCATACAATGCCCCGGAATTTCATTTTCCTCATTTGTAAAATAAGGGTAAACTTTAAACACCTTGTAGAGCTGTTGTAAGAAGAGTTGAGATTTATTTTCCAAAGTGTGGTGGTTTTTGTTTGTTTTGTTTTTGTTTTGTTTTCAAAATGGTACAGGCACTTTGGAAGACAGTTTGGAGGTTTCTTACAAAACTAAACGTACTCTTAACATACAATCTATCAGTCGTACTCCTTGGTATTGACCCAGAGGAGTAGAAAACTTATGTCCACACAAAAACCTGTACAAGGATGTTTATAGCAGTTTTATTCATAGTTGCCAAAACTTGGAAGCAGCCGAGATGTCTGTCAGTAGGAGAATGGATAAACTGTGGTACAACCAGGCAATGGAATGTTACTTAGTGCTAAAAATAAATGAGCTATAAAAACATGAAAAGACATAGAGGAAACTTTTATTACTAAGTAAAAGAAGCCAATTTGCAAAGGCTACATACTGCATGATTCCAACTATATGACATTCTGGAAAAGGCAAATCTATGAAGACAAGAAAAAGACCAGTGGTTGCCGGATTTGTTGGGGCAGGTGGAAGAATGAATAGGTGAAGCACAGAGGATTTTTAGAGCAATGAAAAGACTCTGTATGATACTATAATGATGGATCCATGTCATTATAAATTGGTCCAAATCCATAGAATGCACAACAGGAGTGAACCCCAAGGTAGACTATGGACTTTGGTTGATTATGATGTGTCATTGTAGGTTCATCCACTGTAACAAGTGTACCACTCTGGTGGGGGATGTTAGTAATGGGGGAGGCTGTGTGTGGGAGCAGGGAGTATATGGGAAACCTCTTCACTTTCCTCTTTATTTACTGTGAACCTAGAACTGCTCTTTAAAAAGTCTTTAAAAAATGAGTTTCTTGGGTCACTACAGTTCTGCCTTTGAAGGGGGTATAAAGAAACCAAACAGATAAAGTCTGGGGCCTCTCACTCCACAATCCAGAGTAGCTCCATATTGGCTTCAAGATTTTAAGCATTTGAAAACCCTTAAACTCTCATTTATTCATTCAGGTACTCACATATGTATACTTTGTTTTGCTATATGCCAGGCACTGTCGTAGACCATGGGGATACAACAGTGATCAAGATAGACAAAGTCCTGGCCTTCATGGGATCATATTCTAATGGGATAATGTTCACAGGACTGAGGGGAAAGTGATTATTATTTTACCAGAGGATTGATTCTAAGAAAACCAACAAGTCTGGCTGGCACTTGGAAAACATGTGAAATCTGAGTCTGGAAGCCAAATCTCTATGTCATATTTCTCAAGAAGTTGTGCCCATCTGGCCAAAAATGCTTTTGCTTTGGAGAAAGGGAGTTGCCAAATGGCAGGATGGGTTCCAGTGGGATAGTCCAGGCATCCTTCCCCAAGCTGGGGCAAGAAGCCCACTGTTCAAAGTAACTTGCCAAACATCCTCTTTGTGATATGAAAAATTCACCACTCTCCACTCTTTAATCATATAGCTGCTTAATCTGCAATCAAAGGCTGTCTGTAGATTGCCTTGAGCCAGTTTTTCCTAGGCATGGGTCATTTCCATGCCACTTTTGAGGTATTTTCTCTCTTTCTCTCTTTTTTTTTGCCATATCCACATACCTTCATTATTATTATTTACTCACTATACAGGTTTAAATCTACTCACATTTTACTCAAATTTACTTAAATAAGAATCTCTAGTAAATAAAAAACTGGAACCATTTTCCAGAAACCATAAGGTATGCACAGGGAATAAATACTACACAGACAAAATAATGTTATTAAAATCTAAAGTGCTGTCTGCTAAAGATTTTGAGCCCAAGACCTGCTCTCTCTTTGTTAAAATATACTATCGCAAGGGTTAGAATCCTGCTAAAGATATGCTGACACTAAACTGGGACTTTCTGTTTGTCTTAATCAGAAATATGGAAATCGAAAAAGAACTGTCTCAGTATGTGACTCAATGTTATTTAATTCCATGGTTGCATACCACCTAGATGCATCTCACACACCACCCATTGGCCTAAAATAAATAGACTGCCGGATAGTTCTCCAGCAAAGATGGGTTTATTCAGAATCAGCAGAGAATTGCAACTGGGGTCTGCAGCCATGGTGAGCCACGTGCAAGTCCCCACATAGCAAGGGAAGGAGAACTCTTTTATAGAGGAGGAAAAGAAATTGGGAGGGCTGTAGTAAACAAGGAATCTATGGCTTTTCATTGGCTGAGTCCTTTCCAGGAAAGAAGAGGAGTCTTCCTTCCTCCTGTTGGGCTCAGCTGTCATCGCAGGGCATGAGAGCTCCCCTTTCAGGTCTCCTGACTCTATTTAATTGTGATTTCTGTTTATTAACTTTTAATACACCTAAACTCATTTCAAGTCTCACCAGTGCTGAGTGCTCCGCGTTGGGGAAGCTGTTTTGTGGGAGCTTGACTTTTGTAGACCTTAACATTACACTCTGTGACGCCTCAGATCTAGCAGACCAGCCCTGGATATGCTTCCACACACCACCCGGTCTGTGAGCCAGAGATGAAGTCCCAGTGTCTCAGCTCCAAACTCATTCTTTTTTACTCTGTTTTTGATGCTGAGGCTGGGACTTTGCAAACCACAGTTCCCCCTTACCAGAAGGGTTCTCATTAAATTCTGCCAGTCGGAGGCATTTGAGGGATTCTGCATGGCAGGAGGAGGGAGAAGGGACTTGCTCCTCTCCTTTTGCCTGTAGAAGTTTCTGTTGGTTTTGCCCGAGCAAGAGCCTTTCACCTGTCATGGGCATTGGTTCCACTCTCCAGACTTTTTATGCACTTCCAGGATCAGCCTCATTGCACCCCTCAGAGATGCCCTTGGCAGCCGGTCAGTACCCTTCCCTTGGGCCATACATTTGTACCTCATCTCCACCAGGACCTGTGAACTTCTCAGGTACCACCATCAACGGGGCAGCACTCTATCTTCAGATATCTGAGTCCCAGCTCCTCATAGCCCCTCTTCCAAGTCATTAGGTTTTGGTGACCCCCAAGCTCTCCCTTTGTTCCTGTAACCCTAGCAGTGGTGGCTGCTTCCTAAAGTTACTGTCTCTGTGGTGCTTCAGTGCTCCCTTTTGGCTTTTTCTGTTCTCCAGCATCTGTTAACCAATTCCTTTCATCAAATTCTCTTGGTTGAAATACCTAGTCATTTTTGTTTCTTGACTGCACCCTGACTGACAAGTATTTGCTTACATCTTTCTCACTAGAGGGAACTCATTAAGCACAGAGATCATTATTAAATATTCAACCAGTGTTTTCTGAATGCTTCCTTTGTAGAAGGAAACAATTTCACACTCTTGTTATCACTGCTGATCATCCCTTCCTACTTCTGATTCAGTGTCCCTGAAGGGAGAGCTGCTAATCTGATTGGCTAGCACCCAAGACGTTGGCTTTACATCATTTCCTAGTGGTCAGTGTTCCCAGGAGCCACGTCCTCTTCCACACCACCACTTTCACTCTACATTGGGTCAGACCCCTTTTAGGATCTAGCCATCTTTCTCTTTCCCCCACAGACAATTCAAAATATGCTGCTCATAAGATTTTGATTCAGAGGAAAATAGGAATCTCACTTGGACCTCCAGGGCTAAGCCCAATAATAGCTCAAAACAACTTTTATCATACATAGTGATCCCTCTGTATCCATGGGTTCAGCATCTGCAGATTCAACCAATCACAGATTGAAAATATTTTTTTAAAAAGTCCAGAAATTTCCAAAAAGCAAAACTTGGATTTGCTGCATGCCAGCAACTATTTATGTTGCATTTGCGCTGTATTAAGTATCATAAGTAACCTAGAGATGATTTAAAGTATACTGGAGGATGTGTGTAGGTTGCATTCAAATATTACACCATTTTATATAAGGAACCTGGGCATCCATGGATTTTGGTATCTGCAGGGGGTCCTGGAGCCAATCCCCCATGGATGTGGAGGGATGGCTGTACATTGGGGTTTGTGGGTACTGGATCTGTTAATGATAAAGTGGAACTTTTACATATCCTCCTATTGGTTTTTGTGGGTTTTGCTTCCTTAGGAACTTGGTAGAGATGAGAGTTGTATTATTTTCTATTACTGTATATCAAACCACCCCAAAACCTAGTGGATTAAAATAATGACCATTGATTTGCACATCATTCTCTGGGTTGGCAATTTGGACAGGGTTCATCTGGGATGGCTCATTTCCACTCCACCTGGTGTCGGCTGGGCTCATTCATGTGTTTGCCATCAGTTGGTGGATCAGCCGAGAGTTGGCTGTCCCTGGATGCCTGCTGATTGCCTAGGGTGATGGGGGCAGCTGGACCACATGTCTCTCACCATCCAGTTAGTCTGAATGTCTTCATATGGTGGCTAAGTCCCAAAAGCAGCAAGACAAAGAGAGTGAGCACTAATGTGAAAGTGATTTTCATCCCTTTTCTACCATTCTATTGACCCAAACCAACCAAGTCACATGACCAAGCCCAGAGTCAATGTGGGAAAGGACATGCGGTATAAAGCCTTGTATGGTTTGGGGTCACACTCACCTTTCTGGTTCTGTCTTTAGCTAGACTCCCCCCACCAACCCCCACCTCACCAATCTCCTTCCTCCAGCCTTCTACCTGCCTCACTCCAACCCTATCTTATGATCTAGACTTATGAAACTAATTGCATTCCCTGCCTTCTCCATGTTTACTTGCACCTCTGGCCCTTTGCACATGCTATTTCCTCAGCCTCGGATTCTTTCTTTTTTTTTTTTTTTATTACCACCATCTCTCCTCTGAGTCTTGTGACCAGTGCTGGTCATTCTTCAGCATTAAATGCAACTTCCTACTGGAAGCTTTCTGCCAATCCTCTGAGACTGTGTAAACTTCTCTTAAAACATGTTTCCATGGCACCCAGCTCCTGTCCTATTACATAAGATGTGGAACTTGTCTGTTTGCTTATCTGTACTCGCACCAGACTATGGGTTTTGTAAGGATAAAAATCATGCACATTTCTGTGCCTATAGCCTATCAAATTTGTTTTCTCTAACCTTCCTGAGCAAAGAGTTCTCTAGAATAGAAGAAAATGTTTCCCTTTTGCATTATGATGGCGTGAGAACAGGGCAAGCTCAGGACATTGAGACGTGGCATCTTCCCATCCTTTCTGGACTCATGTTTGGTTAATGTGCTCTATAATCGGCTTCCTGACTTTGAAATGTTCTCCTCAGGAAGCAGTTTAACTACCAAACACAGCTACTCTAACAACACGCTCCCTGGGGGTGTTGCTGGAGTGGAGAAGAGAAGATTTAACTGCTAAGATATTAAGATTTTTTTCCCTATTTTTTTTCTTATAAAGATCTTATATTCATAGACATAAATGGAGAAAAATTGACCCACATGGTACAACAACAGAGAGATGACTCAGACAGCTAGATTAGAATTTAACTGCTCAGAGCTGTACCTCAACAGAACCCTCAGTGTTCCTGCTTATAGGACATGTGCTACAGGGCAAACCCAGGGGTACCTTAGTGAATAACCATTGTTTGACCTTCAAGGCTTGGAAGGACATCTTGCTTTTGATCAGAAGGACCCCTCACACACATACCATCCCACCACCCTAAACATCAGTGTGGAAACAAGAGAAACTGTTGCAAAGTAATTAGTCACCTAAAAAGGTACTTCTAAAAGTCTATCCCCCTCAACCCCAGTGGTCATTGAATTTGGATGCCATATCTTGTTCACAATGTACAAACACAGCCTTGTGCATAGAAGATACTTAATTATCATATGATGAATAAATTGATAGTGTTGGTGAATGGGAAAATAAAGTCCATATTCAAGCCTGTGTTCCAAGTGTGTAAAATTATGAACAAGGCATATCTTCTAGAAGGTGTTGAACAAGTCTTTGTTGAATGAATGAAGGAAGCTGAGGCCCTAGAGAAGGTCAACACTTCCAATAAACACATTAATCTCAGGAGTCAGCCTCTTCATTTTGACATTTCTTCCAAAGAGAAAGTCAATTATCCTTGAAATATGACCCAACACTTTGTCTCTGATTGTTCTTGAATATATGAACAAAAGAAAAAAAAGAAGGTCACCTGGGGAAATAAATTTTAAGATGGTAAGCTTCGAGAGAGAGATTTGATTCAATCTGGAACATCCAAGATGGAAACTTAATATGTAGCAATGGAAGAACACAGGCAATGTCTCTAGGCAGAGACAGGAGTCCTGCCTACTGCTTTTCACTCCAAACTTCTATCTTGGAAAGATGCAAGGTCATTAGAAGATCAAGACTGGGTCTGAATAGAAGACTACTTGGTTCTGCACCTCTTCAACTACATAAAGCTACAAATTCATCTCAATATGAACAGAAAGACAGCACATGGCATAAAGCAAGAGTTCCACGTTACGGGTTGATAAACTTGTGTTCAAATTCAGGATCTCCAGATAACAAACTCTAGGAACTGCATAAATTATTTCCCCTCTTCAGGCTTTAGTTTCCTCATCTGTAAATAATGACAATAATGTTTCAGATTGTGGTAAGCAGTAAAAGAGAAAATGATTTATAATGAACAATGCTACATAGTGCAAGCGGGAATTGTCACTACTATAAAGACAGAGCTCTCATCTACAGAAACTTAGAATCTAATCAGAGAGATAGATCCGCGTTTAAAGCTGGAATTCATGGAAATCTGTATTCCTAATCCATCTGTTCCTTGAGTGATTTTCAACTGTTATTTGTTCATTTAACAAATATTTATTGATCATGCACAACTGGTCAGATAATGTGCTGGGCACTGAGGGGATATCATGGCAGGAAGAAGAGAGACAATCCCAGTCTTCTCATGGGCCTTCTAAGTGAGTGGGTGACCTGCAGACACACGCAAACGGGATGTTGAGAGCTTCTTAAGACAAATCCCATTTGGTTGCCTCCTCTCTCTTTCTTGAGTGCTGTGATCACTCTAGTTATTTTAACTGCCTGATCTTTGAAGGCAAATGAATTGGCAACAACTGGGCAAACTATTTGGCTTTTTCTGTGTGTGCTCAATGTGATATGTGAGCAAAGAAGAAGGTTAAAATAAGCCTGGCCATGGAATGGAAATGAAAAGCTTGGGTATGGAAGGACAAAAATCTTGGGGATTTCAAGGATTCCTAGTCTGAAAGTTTTCATAGATATTAAGAATCCAGTCTAGATGAAGGAACTCCTATGTTTTTCCCTGGACTGGCTCTTTAGACTGAAGTTTTAGAAAAGGGGCCTTTGTAGAGGTAAGGACTGGTCTATGTGACCCTTTTCTCTAAAGTCACGACTAAAAGGAAAGAAAATTGATGACTCCTTCTTCAGGAATGTAGATAAAGCTGAAATCACCATCTTAGTAAGAAGGACTCTGAAGAATAGAAACATGGGAGAGCTTGGGAAAGTCCAACACTTTTTTCTTTTTTCATTTCATTTTTCATACAGATCAGCAGTGAAAACCCTTAAAAAAAAGAAAAAGAAAAAAAGAAGTGACCACTTTTTTAGGAGAAGCTGAGAAAAGAAGATGTGAGTAAACTGTATTCCACTCTGCAGCCAGAGTGGATCCCAAGCAAAAACCTGGGTGGGGTCTGCCTCAGAGGCAACACACTTCCAGGGCCTCTGCTGGTGGGAGAGTGGGGAGAATTCGCTGTTTGGATGTTGACCTCTACCAAAGAAGGCAGCCTGGGCCTGAGCCTCAGAAAGACCAGGGGCACCTATTTCAGTAGTCTTGAATAAAAGTCTTCTTTACCATTTTAAGTGTCAGAATAATTTTATTTTTAACACGAACTCTAGTGAACCTATAGAATAAGGACCAGAGCCTGTGACCAACAAACCTGAGCTCTTTACCCCAATCATTCAAATTTATAGGTTCATACTACTCTACCCATAGCCTGAGAGAGGTCCACTCTTTTATGGATCATAGGGAAGGCTTATAGCAGGTCTTACTACTTACAATCTTCTCTGCTGCTATCCACTCTCCACAATGTGTTGGAGAGTATTTCTGGAGCATACATGACAGGATAAATTGACGGCCCAAGAACAGGCTCTGTGAAGAACGAGGCTGAGTTATCTCTGAGTTTACATATGGAGGGCTGGAAGCCAGATGCAGCCCTCTGATGTGTTTGTTTGACCCACAGAGTCTTTTTAAAAGAATAAGTTAGTTGGCACGTTAACAATGAAAATCAACCTGGAGAGTTAGCTAAAAGTCTAAATTTCCTCCCTTGAAAAAATGGAACATCTGGCCATAATGGGTCAGCATTTCTAAAGGCAACAATCCAATGGAGAGCAGGAGCTGTTTTTCTCCTAGATAAGGCATGTATCCTCCAGTTTGTCCCAGTCCCCACCATTCCCTATTGCCACTCCATTGAGTTATTTAACCACCTAATCTTTGAAACAATATGTGTTTTTAACAACTGGGGAAACTACTTGGCTCTTTTTTTTTTTTTTCTTTTTCTTTTTTGCTGTGTGAAGTATGCAAGTTAAGGGGAAGAGTAGAAATGTACGTAACAAATGTTGGGTGGGGAAGGAAGAAAAGTTGGGGAAAGGTATCAGAAATGGCTAATGGAAAAGTGTGATGAAGCAACCCACACCACCTTCCATAAAACCTCTGCTTTTGAACGCTTCTGTCATTAGCTTTGAGGGTTACAGAAAAGCATTGGGAATCAGCTGAAGGTGGGCACAGCTCAAGAGCAGAGACTGCCTAGTGTGTAGGCTCAGCAAAGCATGGCCTGTGGATCTTCCTGGTCACATTATTCTCCTGCATTAAATCTATGTCCCTCCTTCCTACTCAACTGTGGGCCTCTCATGAGCAGGGACCATTCTTTTTCCCTTGTGTTTCCTGTATCTTTCTATCACTTTCCTGATTAAATCCAAGTTCCTGAGACTAGAATATAGGACTCCAAGATTTGATTTACTTCCCAATTCTTTTTTCTCACTGCTTCCTCTGCATGATAAACTCCATCATTACCCAAATGTTTATAGTTCTCCAAACGCACTTTATTCTTCTACACCCTTGTGCCTTCACGTTTGATGTTTTCACTACCTGCAATATCAAACTTCACCAAGCAAATATAAATTTTTCCTTCAAGCCTCAGCTTAAGCATCTCCTTGTCTTTGGGTTAATCCTGGATTCTCACTTTTCCACAGGCCAAATGAGTCATTCATGTGTCTTTGTACATATCTGCATTATATCCATTACATTCATCATATTGTGGTATACTTGCATCTTTACAGGATTACCATCCCAAAGGTATTCAGAGCAAAGGATAATAGTAAATGTATTATTCCATAGCTCAACCCCCACCAGTTAATGTTCTACAAATGGAACATTGGCCCAACCGTGAGCCTTTCTCTGACCTTTAACCCGTGTGCTCTCTGCTGAATGGATGAGTGTGGGGATGGATAAACGCATACATGGCTTAAGAAATGGAAAAATGATTCCTGAGGTGTCCTAAGGAGACTGCTATCCTCTGTGCCCATTGTTGTCTTGGTTCCCACACACAAAGATGAATCCCCTCACACCCAAACTATCTGTAGACTTAACATCCCTACCATTGCCTGATGGAGCCCTATACCTGTGTCCTCCTAGCCTAGAAAGTGCTATTGCAGATGTTACTGCTTATCATGCATAGTGCCTAAGGCTCTGTCTCTGGTCACAGAATCTCTCATGCAAGGGGCCAAATTAAGCCTCTGGCATGATTCTTCAAAGTATGCTTCGTAATTGGATCAGCAGATGTTTCTTCCCTGTTGCCTGCCATTTTTCTTACCATGCAGTGAAAGCCTTCCACAAGGGATAAACCCCACACTGGGAACGTTCTCATTTATCAGCCGCTTGCACCATTCTCTGGGTGTTTTTTTTTTCCTACTTCCATGGAGCAAATTCAGTGCCCTCCATAGGGGAAGTTGCCCCTTCAGAGAGCTCGCCCCCGTTTCCAGGCACCTCCCTTAGCTTTCTGCTCCTTCCTCCCATTTCCAGTTATATCTCATTCAGCAGGCTTGACTTAATTCTTGTGATTCTCTTGGATGCTTTTGTCATACGTAGAGGTTTACCTCTCTCACTAGACAGAGGAGGAAGAGTAGGAACCATCTCTTCTCATATTTATGGGACGTAGCCCCACACCGGCCAAAAGCAGTTGCTTAAGAATTACTTCTTTAATTAATAACAGTCTTAAAACCTGGCATTTAGTTGTAATAATAACTATAATACTAATGACACCTACAATGTATTGATTACTGGCATACATAAATTATGTCATTTAATTCTTCCCCGAATCCTGAGTGGTCATATTATTATTTCCATTTTCCAAACCAAGGCTCAGAAAATGTATGTGACTTGCCCAAAGTTACACAGTTTAAGAGTAGTACCCACGTTTTAGATTGGAAGGAAGACCTGATTTCAAAACACATCCACAGAATGAATGCAAGAGTAACTATGTGAACGTTTCCATTTGGAAGTAAATAAACAAATGAGCGGAGTCTAAATATTGCAGTATAGGCACGGTCATATCACATCCACAAATGCTATAAAACTGCACAGCCCTTATGAGATGCAGGTGCCTGGGGTCTTAGAAGCAAGAAGCTAGGGTACCTTTCAGTCTTCAAATTGTTGCTTGGCTGGTGAAGAAGATGCAGGAGTTAGGGTAGGGAGGAGGCGGGAGGAAGTCAACAGAATTTTGCTCTGTTCTGTTCGTCCTTCTTTGGCTGGACACACATTTTTCTCCAATTCAAAAAAAAAAGGGAAAGAAAAGACAGAGATCTCTTTTGCCTCCCTCTGCTCTTCCTAAACTCTCAGGCTCTTTCCCACAGGTCCACAACACTATCAAGTATCCACTGAAGTGGAAAAAAAAGGAGATGTTTTCTATACTTCAAGTCACAATCCTAGGAGCACCTCTGGCATGGATCTTTCAAGGAAAAGACTTGATCCATTGCCTCAGTAATTACACCATCCTCCACAACTTCCTCCTATGATTCCAGCAGACCTGTCTTTCACTGGAAGAGGTGACCCGGGACAGGAAGAGCTTCATCTTATTGACGCAGGTGAGAGGGGACTCAGAGCCCTCTTCTTTAAGTGGATTTTGCTTGTGTCCTCAAGACTAGGGCTGAGAGGGGTGTTGAGCCTTCTTGCTGAGCACACTGTAGTTCCCCCAAAGAACTGGCATCAGGGGTATGGAGGTAGCTGGGCACTGTGAGGTGGGTAGCAGAACTCTAGGACTTCTGGACTTCCCTCAGAGGCTCAAACCTGATATGCTCTCTCTGATCTCAGGAGTTTTCCCACTTGCTGTTCTCTCATCCTCAAAATGTGCTTCTCTGGTCTCTTCATCCAAACAATTTGAACCTAGACTCGTGATCTCAGCCAAAATATCACCTCCTCCAGGGAGTCTCCCCTCACCTTCAGATTTTGTCACAGTAGTAGACTGGTCAAGAGTGTGGGAGCTGGAATCCCTAGGCCTGGATTTGTACCCATAGCTACCACTTACTAGCTATGATCTTTGGGCAAATTACTTTACCTCTCTGTGCTTCAATGTTCCTTTTTAGTATAAATTGGGAGAATAATGTTGTGAACATTAACTAAGTTACAGCATATAAATCACACAGAACAGTCCCTGCCATGTAGTAACAATTTCATAACTGTCAGTTATTGTCATTATTATTATGATTTTTCTTTATTGCACTTTGGCACTTGGAGTTATTTGTTCATCATCAGCATTTGCCCCGAGACGTCAAGACTCAAGAGGTTCAGCGAGTGTGTCTGTCTTGTTTACAGCTAAATTACAACCGCTTTGCATGACACATCAAAGACTGAATAGATTTTGAATAATGAGTGACTCAATCAATGAATTGAAAATCTTCGGCACACAGTGAAGTGACACCAGCTCTCTCTAAGAATATCTATCATGTTTTCTTTTAAATCCCTAGCACAATTTCAGCCTTCCAATAGACAAGAAAGAAATATTTTTGGATGAACCAATGATACTTCTGGGGAAAGGTGGAAGAACAGTAGAAATAAGAAACGCAATCGCCAAGTGCGTGCCAAAATGCCAGAAAGGGTTTGTTCTTGCAAACGCTTAACATCCAGTGAAAATCATGTAGGATAAAGGGGCTTGCCATGTAGCAACCTATGAAAACACAAAAAAGGAAGCACAGTGCACAGGGGTGGCTGCCAGATGAATATGTTTCAGGCAGCTGAGGCCAGGTTGTGCTGTGGGAAGTGAAAGCAAAAAGAAATACCTCACTACTTAAATCAAAGAAGTTTGATTTCTGCTGCTGCTCTACAGGGAGTCCCTGGAATCCCTCAGGGACCAGGCTAACAGGGCCTCTACCATCTTATAACGTCACCGTCTCAACACAAGACGTCAGGGTTTTCAGCAGCAAAGGGAAGAGCGCGGAGAATCACACACCCAGCAGTTCAGGGAAAGAAACAGAGTCTTGGATCCTTTGGGTTCTGATCCGAGTTGGCACCACTGGATCTGAATCTTTTATGCAATTCCTAGAAAGCAGAAGTCTTTGGAAGTAGAGCGGAAGTAAAAATGCATTATCTGAAGAGCCGGTACCAGCATTTTTCTTAAGGAGGAAAACGCCCTTTTTTTTTTTTTTAAGGAAAATACTTTAGGAGGCTACTTGGGGTAGAAGGTGGGACTCTGAAAGCATGGATGCTGGCAGGAGCTCTGGGAGCAAATACGCCATTCTGCGTGAGATAAAAGAGACGAATTATACTCCAATAAAGATGTTTTAAAAAAAAAAAAGAGAGACGAATACAAAGGAGAGGAAATCTCGTTTGTTCCTAAGAAGGGAAAGATGGTTAAGAGAATGAAATGATGTTCTTGAGATCTAAACCATGCCCCAACTTTCCTCTCTTACATACACATCTTCAGTAAAGTCAACCAACACAAAGACTGCTTAATATGAGCCTATTGTGTGTGAATCTGTGTGTGAGGGAGGCTGAGTTCCTATTTAGGCTGACCATGTATGGGACCAAGACACCTTGCCCTCTCGGGTGAGATATCCTGTACAGCAGGGAAGCCAAAAACCCTGCCAAAGGCAGCTATGAGAAATGTAAAGCCCCTGGGAACCATCAGAAATACGGGACAGTACTTTGAATTTCCGGAGACTAGGATGGAAGCCAAAAGACATCTCATTTAGATCACACGAGAGTCTGGCTGGAATTTGGGACATCTGTAAATTAAACACTCATGAAAACATTTCTTCTTTAATGCCTTGCAGTTGTAAACATTGCACACTAAAAAATAAAAGAGTTCATGGGAAGAACAGATTGGGGAAGATCATTCAAAACTCTTTATAACCAGAGCACGCAGAAGACAATCACAACCCTAGTACAAATACTAACAGACTTAAGTGCACCAACAAATATACGCAGACCAGAGTAAGTCCTCAGCAGATTTACACCTGGGCTTTATGTCTCCTTTGACTAACAATTTCATTAAAATTATAAATATGACCACAGGTTGTAATTTTTTCCCTGAATCCATCCCTTTAATGAGGAGGAAATGTCTTCCCAGATCCTCTAGAAGCTTAACATGTGGAAAGCACAGTAGTTCTTGAGGCCATCAAACTAGCCATTACATGTACTAACGTTGCAGGATCACCATCTTCTGTTGCAAGCTCTTCTTTAATTGTTGGAAAACTTGCTCCTAATCACATCAAAGCATTAATATGCTGGGGGAAAGCTGTGAATGAACTAATGTGACTTCTGCATTACACAGACATCGTGCCCTTCTTAACTGATCACATAGGAGATAATTCATGTCAATGAAATGTGTTGACAGAACAGACAGTACTACTTGCTTCTCTCTATTCTTTTTTTGGTTTTTTAAAGGAGGAGATGGAGACTTCAGGGCATCTTGGCACCCACTGAATTACCCATTTGAAGCCCTGCTTACCCCAGGGAGCATCCCTGGCAACAGAGCGATGACAATGATCTTGGGCATAAAGTCAGAGAAGTCATGGAAATCATGAAAAGACTCTTCTCTGAGCTCCGAGATCTTAAATATTCTGTTCCTCTTTCAAGACTGAGTTTTGTCTCAGAAACCTAATTATAGTTTCAGAAACTTTTCATTGTCATATATTCATTTTTATAGCCTTTCACTTATTCATTTGTTTTTTTCATTAACTATATATTAAGTGGCTGCTGTGTTTAAGGGAAGGATACAAGACATGAATATACATTAATGTATATGTTTGTTTTCTAGGCTATCTCCCCCTCTAGATTCTGAAATCATTTACATCAAATGTTCGTCTCTCTATCCTTACGGTCTAAGTCATGAACTAGCGTAGAACAGGTCTCCATAAATCCTGCTGAATGAATGAATAAAAGGAACTTACTTACTTGGCAGTTAAAGCACATGCCTTGGATCCAGAAGAGCCAAATTTGAACCCCTTTTCTACCACACAGATAAAACCATAGACAGGTTACTTAACTCCACTAGCCCCAGTTTCCTTATATGTGCAGCGAGAGTAATAATACCTGTTGTGAAAACTAAATGAGTTAATGAGTGTCAAACAGCACAGTGCATGGTACAATTCATATGTTCAATTAATGTTAGTTTGTTATTATTATTACTATTATTTCATATATATGAATAAGACGTGCATCTTGCCCTCAATTTGTATATTGATAGATCAGAATGACTCCAGAGATCATTTAAGTAATCATTTTACTGGGGAGACTGACTCAGAAATGTAGTGATTTGCTCAAGGTGGATTTAATAAACTCAGTTAAGTGACGACACCATGACTAGAAGAGTGTTCTAAATCCTAGTCTCTCTGTGGACCCAAGTCCTTTTCTGAATCTACCTTTTACTCCTCACTCCCACCCAATGTCTGGAGAAAAGAAATAGATGCTACGATTATTCAGACATACAATTTCACATGTTCTTCCCTGTGTGTTACTGGTGTTACCTTGGAGACTTGCAGTATCCCATGAAAAAGATATGCCAAATATCATCATCTCCATAAAGTAGTAAGTGTTCTTTACATTGCAAGGAATAGAAGATTCAACATAAGCTAGATTAAATAGTAGAGGAGATTGTTGGCTCATGTGATAAGAAAGAGTGAAATATGACAGGCTTCAGTATGGGCTAATCCAGTAGCTCCATGATATAACACTAAAGACCTTGTTTGAATTTAAAAAAAAAAAAAAAAAAGGACCTTGTTTGTTTAGGTCTCAGCCCTGCTCTCCAGTGTCAGCTGCATCCCAGGGCTGGCCTCCCATCATGGTCACAGAATGGCGACAAGCAGCAATCTTATGTCCAATAGAAAGCAGAGAACTCCATCTCATAATCATCAAACAACATCTTGAACTCCATGATAATTGGACTACCTCTGAACCAATCCAGGTGATGAGGAAAATTCCATGTGCCAATTGGCTTAGACCTATGATATTCTCAACCAATCACCGTGGAAAGTGAGGTGGAATTAACCTGATTGGCTTGGACCACTCAGGGTCTATTCCATAGCTGTGTGTGGGGAAAATGCCACTAAAGATAGATGGTTGTTGCACAGTGGGAAAAAAGTAGAATGAAGAGCTGATGAACTACACCCTAGTTACAAATAAGGAAGATTAAAAGGGAAACTGGGCATATTGGAGCTATATTTAGAATAGGGTTTTCTTGATTCTCAGGTCAGTATGTTTTTTCTGCTATTTCCTCACTTCCATGAGAGGTGGGTCAATTTATTATTGATTCTATTTTTGCTCTCCTGGGTGAGTGAGGTGTGGGTGCCCAAGCACTGACAACAGGGATGCTTTTCTCATTGCATCACTACTTGATACGTACCTCGTCTATGTTATTGTCTGCAAAGGATTAGAATGAGTTTGGGGGACCCCAGAGGTCAGAACAAACCTGTGCAAATGCAAGTACTTTTCATATATATATTTGTAAATGTCTTCTAGCCTTTTCATTGTTAGCACATAAATCAATGGCATAGTATAACCCAACATTACACAATGCACAGTAAATAACTGAGTGAACCGTGTCCATGTCATCTTGAAGATGCCATCACTGAAAATTATGGTGCTGGCACTTAAATATCAAACATCATCATAAGTTGTGTAAAAAAGAATTCTTTTGTCATCTTGAGCACCAGAATTGTGCGTTAAGAAATGGCTCTCCACGTCTGGTCGCTTTATACTCCTCTGGAGTTTCAATTCCATGCAATGAATTTGGGTTTGGATGTCAGTGTCTGTTTTCAGTTCTATTTACTTGCCTCTTTAATGAATTGTTTCTCTGGTAGCATTAGCAGAAACTCTTCAGCATGAATGTCTGGGAGAGTTCTTTGAAGTACCTGCAATCGTGCTGCATTTGGTTCCCCTTCTGTGTGTCATCCTAACCTAGCCAGGGTTTCCCTTACTTCACCTTCAGCACCAACACTGTGATGGTGTTTTCCTGTCCCATCTTGAATGACTGCATGTTATCCAAATCCTGACGAATTGTACATTGGGCATTGCATTCTCTTTTCTTCACAGAGTCAATACTGTTTACTTCTATCTCTGTTAAAAGAATGGAAATGGCAATAAAAACTATTAATAATGTAGCATTGGCTTTTCTTTTTGTAAGTATACTGTTTCTGCCATATTTCTCTGAGAATTTTCAAATAGAGATGTCATATTGCCAAGCAACAGTAGGGTTATTATTAATTTTTTCTTTTGTAACCATCTGACCAATGGTCACTTGTTTACCGCTAAGGGAAACCTTACTAGTGTCTTATGGGTTCAACACCCAGTTCTCCTGGGCTGGATCAGCCTAGGCACCAGCCAAGGGCATAGTGGTCTACGCTAATTGGAAGGTAAGTGTGGGAGTCATACCCACTAACACCTCTCCAAATAGTGGAAGACATTTCTTGAGGTCTACCATGATCATACCTCTACAGAACGTTGATTCAAGGGAAACATTGCCCATTTGTCCCAGGTGATGGGATAGTTTTAAGGGGGTTAGTGAGATGCCTGGTATCTCTTCATACCAACAAGCTCCTTCTTTCAAACTCTACCCTTATTGAATGACCCAGCCACATCCAACCAAATGTCCAGTGACATATTAATGCACTGTGCATGGCAAGATTCCATCCTCTACCTGTCACTCTCTGTGCATTTCTCTAACTGTAGGATTCTTCCTCCAGATGCACAGTTAATATAAATCCTGCTCTTCTGTAAGATTCAAATCCCAGCCCTCTACCTAACCCCATGTGGCATCACCAGTTAGGCTGCCAAGGCAAGAATGGTTATTGGCAATACAGTCATAACACAATTATTGGACCAATAAAACCTGAGAGTATCTTTTATGTATTAATCCTATAAATCAAAGTGTAAATAAATGTTATGGGCTATTTGAACCCAGGGGCATTTTCTAAGTGTGGATACTTTTGGCAGGACCAAACTTCAAGGACATTATAGTGTAGACCAAATGTCTCAGTGGTCATTTTGGACAGGACCAAATATCTGCTAATAAATTTTAGAACATTTTCATCTCCCCCAAAAGAACCCTTAGTCATCACTCCTAATCCCCTCATTAACTCTTCTCAAAACTCTCTTTATTGAGAAATATGTCATAGATGCAAAGAAATAATTTAATGTATATGTAAAGTTTAAAAACTGAAAATAAAACAAACAAAAAATAAGGCTTTGTTGAATAAAGAACTGACGAGTAAAAGACGATGCTAAAAAGTGAAAATAAAACAAATCTCAAATATTCATTCCCCAGATGGAAATATAAAACATTGCTAATACTATTGATGCTCCGTGTGCTTTTCTCTGATTTCATCACCTTACTTTCCTCCTAGAGGTACCCAGTGTCCTGAATTTTTAAACATCAATTTGATTGCATTCCCTGATAATTTTAGAAGAAATACATGTGTTCTTAAACTATGTATTATTTAGTTTTATCTGTTTTTGAAAGTTGAACAAATCAAACTGAATATATTCTTCTGCAACTTGTTCTTTTCCCCCTCAATGCTATGGTTCTTGAGATTTATCCATGTTGATGCTTGCAGCTATAGTTATTTTCACTGCTTATTTATGTTTGTTGTATGAGTGAGGCACAATTTATCCATTTCATAGAAGACATTTTAGTCACTGTTTTTTGTAATTCTGAGAAAAACAATGCTGCAATAAACATTCTTTACATGCCTATTAATATTCCTAAGTATGCACTTATATAGAGTACAGCCCCAGTTGTAGAAAGCTGGGTAATAGGGCAAGACCCTGTTCAATTTTATTAAGTAGTGCCAAGTTGTTTATCAAAGCAGTTGTTCTATTTTCCACTCCTTCTGTGAATAAATGAGATTCCTATTGTTTCACATCTTTGTTATTATTAGACTTAAATTTTTTTCCATTTCATATATTTATTTTGCCTTTCTCCAATTAATACTGAGGTTACAAAGTTTTGTCACATTTGTATTAGCCAATCATGCTTCCTGTTCTGAGAAATACCTAATTTTGTCTTATGCTCATTTTCTATTTTGTGATTTGTCTTTGCATATTGTTTCATAGGCCTTCACTATACATTCTGGATACTAATTCTTCCTTGGTTATACCTATTGCAAATACCTACTTCAAATTTGTGGCATATGTCTGTGGTGTCTTTTGATGAGTAAAAATTCTTAGTCAAAATTATCAAACTTTTCTTTATGGGTCGCATGTTTTTGAATCTTGTTAAAAAAAATCCTATCCTTTATGAGATCAGAAAGACTTTCTTTTATACTGTCTTCTGATCATTTAAAAGGTTTTCTTTCACATTTAAATCTTAGATCCATCTGGATGTGATTTTAATGTGTGATTGTAGAAAAGATCCATCACTAATTTTCCATATGAATAAGCACTTGTCAGTATATAATGAAAAACAAGCTAATGCTTCCATTGATCTGAAATTTCAGCTCCATCATATATCATGACTCCTCATAGGCAAGTGTATGTGTATGGTACTTTATTGTGTTCTTTTGGAATAATTATCTCATTTTGCACCAGTACAACAGATTACTAACTATTATAGCTTAATAGTGAGTCTCGATATTTGGCAGGGTGAGTCTCCATTGGGAGCATCTTAACTACTAATTGGTTCTCCTTTAAAATTATTCGAATCAGTCTATCAAGTTATGTGAAAATTCTTCTTGTGATGTTGACTGGAATTCTGACAAATTTAAAGATGAATTTGGAAGGAATTGACATATTGATGATATTGAGTTTTCCTGTCCATTAGCATAGCATTTGCAGTCCTGAGCTCTGTCCTCATTCTTCAGTTCATATGTTCTATTGCCCTCAGACCCATCGACCTGAATGTCCTACTTATTCCTCTAACCCAGAGTATCCAAAATGGAATTCATCAGGCACTGCCTCCCATACAGGCTCAGTCCTCTCATGCTCCCTGCCTCAGCTGATGGCAGCACCATCTCTCCGGTCGTTCAAGCTGTTTCCACAAACATAATGTGAATTGCTATCTGCTTACCTTATATCTGTAACCGTAATGATTGGTTAATGAACGAAACCTTGACTCAAGATAGGCCAATCAGAATGCTTCCCTGGGAATTTCATTCCTAATTCTGAAATAAGAGGGCTTTTCCCATCTGGAAAGGCATGCACCTATAGCTACTTGAGACCATGGTTCCATTCTGATGGATAAAGCAGAGCTGAGAGGGTGAGACAGTAATGATAGCTCCTGTTAATTGAGCACTCACTATGTGCCTGGCACTGTCCTTAGTGCCTTGCATGTATTAACCATTTAAATCCTTACAACGACCCTATGAGATAGGTACTATTATTCTCCCCATTATACAGATGAGAAACTGAGGCACAGAGGAACTAATTATTGGCCAAGATGACCCAGTGCCAAGGCATGAGTACAACAGGCAGTCTGGCTCTTCTCTTAGCCACTATGCTATACTGCCCTCTGATGGTCAATCAGGCATTGCAGCTGCAGCACATCACAGGCAAAAGCATGATCATGTGCAAGTTCGTGGTAACAAGAATTCCCATTTGTATGGAGTAAGTATCTCTACGGAAAAGAAGCAGGAGATAAAACGGAAAAACTAGTTTGTAGGTCACATCCTGAAAGCTCCTCATTGCTATGTGAGCCTGGACTCCATTCTGTTTTCCTGAGAGCAATGCAACTAAATACACGATCAGGCCACGGTGCAGATGCCAGTGTTCAGAGTCGCCAGGCACAGCTGTTGAAGTTGTGCACTGCACAAAGGCACCTAGCCGCAGGGACCCGTGGGGGCTGAAGTCCAGCTTGTGCATCTCTCCAGACCAGAGGTCTTGTGCAAGGAGTAGCCACCTGGAGATTGCACCTGTTTATAATTTGCACAAAGTACTATATTAACTAGCAGACACCCGTCATCTTCTCTGCTGTGTTTTCTTGCTCTTAAGAAACTGGGAAACCCTTCACAGAAGCCACTACTGAGGGCATCTCCAGTGCCAGGCAATGAACTAGATGTTTAAATGCTCTGACTTCTGATCGTTACACAATGCAGTGTGGTAAGTTATAATGTCCCACTACAGAAAAGAACCAAGGTGAAGAGAGGATATGTCCCTTGTTCAAGGCAGTGGGACCGACACTCAAATCCAGGTCTCACTCCAAGCAGCAGTGAGATTTTTAGTCCCCTCCCCCTACCTCTTCAACATCAATGTTACACGAGATTTTCACCCACGGACACCATGCTATTAATGTGCCAGTGCCAGGGCAAAGCTGGCCCGCTGGCTCCTGATCAACCACATCTAGGACCAATGACCCTGCTGAAGTCTCCCAGCAGCCCAAGAGGGGTTAAGAAAGTATAGCTTCTGGGCTGGAAAAACGGATGGAGTGGACTGCAGTTTGCTTTGAATCCCATCAGGAAATAAAGCACAGAAGACAGGTGAGCAGTGTTCCTGGCAGCAGACGAGAGTGAAAATGAAATCCAAGCTGCCAACTCGCACCTCTCCTTCAGTTTAACAAGTATATTATTGTCGAATTTGTATCTACGGACATGCCAGTTACGGTTCAAAGACCTTTCTGTTTTAGCCACAACTCAGTCAGTCAGAATTGGCAGGGAAGGATTTTTAAAAAAGAATACTTTTCAGTCATTGTTCTCCAAAGTGAATCTTAAGTTACTATGACTGCGTGTGAGGACCAGTGGGGGGCGTCCCCAGAGGTTTTTCTCGGGTCAGTGAAGAGGGCATTTTGCCCCACTTCCATTCTCTGGTCTTTAACTGGTACCATCTTCAAACAGAATTTTTTTCCCTGGAATTGTTTAAAATTTCAAACATCAAACACAGCCTCCAGGGAATCCTGGTTGAGGGCATAGAATCCTTGCTGAGCCAGAGGAAAAAAAGAAATGATTCTGAATGAAGGAACTTACTTCCTTGGAGAGATGCTACTGTTAAGACCTGCAGATGGATGAGGGGTCAGAGAAACAAGAGATTTATTGTAAGAAAGAAGAAAACGAAGGGAACCCTGTCATTCTTGTATATGCTCAGTGTTGGGCGCTATTCTAAAAATTTATACTTATTAATTCATTTAAACATCGCAACAACCTGAGTGGTCAAATACCATGATTATCATCCCCTTTTACAGATGAGGAAACTGAGTCACTAAATTAAATAACTCACTCAAAATCAAAAACATTGGTAGAGCTCTGGTTGAATGCAAGCAGTTTGGACCAAGAGGCTGTGTTGTTGACCACCATGCCACATGGCCTCTTGGTGCTTGCTTTGCTTCAAGGGACATTTATGAAGACAATTCTCACACACCTGAACAGAGGAAGAGCTTAATGAAGGTACAAGCAATGTGTTATGGGTGCATACAAGAAGAAGCTGGAGAGGGTGGAAAATTAGAGACCACTTCACCGAATGGGTAGATTTAGACCGGATCTTGGGAAGTAGGTAGGATTTTGAAGGGTCACAAACAAGAGGAGAGGCTTTTAGATAGTTCCCTCTCTTGAGCTCAGTTATGCAACTTCTTTTTGGACATTCCAAATTTGGCCGTTCACTGTGATTTCAACTCAGCATATGTGAAACCGAGCTCAATAGTTTTCCTCTCCCTCCCAACCTGTCTCTCTTGTACTCTGCTTTAAATGGTGACCTCTCCATTCCCTCAACCACCCAACTTAGGAATCCACCTTGATTCACCTCTTCAATATCTCATCAACAATTTTCCTGTGTCTCACAATCGTATTTTGACAAGACACCCAATTTATCAGGAGGGTTTGGCCTAAGGGACACACAGGAGAGTCTTTGGGAAATTCTTCACAGGAAATACCCTGATGTTAGTCCATGGAGAGCACACGTAGGAACAATTCAAGAAGCTTGGTTTGTTAGACTTGCACTAACTTGTTTGTTAACTTGGTTTGTTAACTTGCACTGACTGCTGCAAAATGAACCCTTCTCCATGGGTCTCAAACTCCTCCTCTGTAAAATGGCAGGAGAAACAATAAAGAATAAAAGTTGGTGGACTAAATTATTTACAAATTCCCTTTTAGTTTAAGCATTCTCTTATTCTTTGCTTTCTGACCAGTCGCTTGCAGACTTAAGAATTTACAATAGATCCCATTTTGTCTTCATCAAGTTTTTTTAAAATTAATTTTTATTGGAGTATAGTTGCTTTACAATGTTATGTTATTTTCTGCTGTACAGCAAAGTGAATCAGTTATACGTATACATATATCCCCTCTTTTTTAGATTTCCTTCCCATTTAGGTCACCACAGAGCACTGAGTAGAGTTCCCTGTGCTATACAGTAAGTTCTCATTAGTTATCTATTTTATACATAGTAGTGTATATATGTCAATCCGAATCTCCCAATTCATCCCAGCCCCTCTTCCCCCCTTGGTATCCATAAGTTTGTTCTCTACATCTGTGTCTCTATTTCTGCTTTGCAAATAAATTCATCTGTACCATTTTTCTAGATTCCACATATAAGCGATATTGTATGATATTTGTTTTCTTCATCAAGTTTTAATTAATCCTCTTCCCATCCTTCATAAATTCTGAAGCAAGAAAAAGCTTGAGGTACCTGTGAATTCTGTTTCCTACAAGGTCATAAGGCCCAGTGAATCACCTCACTTAGATCTTCCTGTTCCCATCCTAGCTATGAAGGTTAGTCCATTGGTTCCTCTATCCTAGATCAGAGGGCAGATCTAAACAGCCTGAACAACACTTCCTTTTCTATAAACCACACTCTGATTCCTGCCTGGGTCTCTCAGGATGAAGATTTCTCCCAAGAAGGGGCACCCCTTGACCTGTCTTATCAAGCCAGTCATATGCCAAAGAAAAAAAAGAGAAAAATTCATATGAGAAAGAGAGAGAAAAGTCTAAGACAGAACAAGAAAACGAGCATCATAAATTCCTCAATTCTGAAACAAATCACAAAATAAAAATGTACCCAAATGCAATAAGAAGTTGATTTTTCCATCCCCAAATTCCACTCCTTCCCCCACCCCCAAGATCACAGCTCAAGACTGTGCCTTTGACAAACAAAGAAACTCTCCTTTGGAGTAAAATGAGGCAGAAGAAACCTTGAGCTCTTCTTAGAAGTCAAATCGTGTCACAACTGCACAGTCTGTCAAATA
Organism: Balaenoptera acutorostrata; assembly: GCF_949987535.1. Classification (NCBI taxonomy): domain Eukaryota; kingdom Metazoa; phylum Chordata; class Mammalia; order Artiodactyla; family Balaenopteridae; genus Balaenoptera; species Balaenoptera acutorostrata. Next base: position 13,573,543 of record NC_080074.1, read on the forward strand.
AAATGTAGGTGTTCAATCGATATCTGTCAGGTGAAGAATGAATACATTAACATTGTAATGTTCTTCTCAACACTATAGTTAATAACAAAATCCAGTTCAAGCCGTCATAAATATTTGAGCAAATAAAGCAAAGTTTCTTTCTTTCTTTTTTTTTTCAACCACGTGGCTTTTGGTTCTCTGCTAATTCTGTTTTTATTTTTGTTTTAGAAATTTGTCAATTGAAAACATACTGTTATCATTCCATTCATTTCATGGCAGAGGAAACTGAAGTTCAGAGACTCTAGGCACTGATGACAAGTAATAAGCTGTGAGGGGAGTCAGGATTCAATTCTGTTTCTATCTGACTTCCAACCTGGTACCTTTTCCATCTCACTGTGTGTTGATAGGGAGAGATGTGAGCAAAATTGAAGACAAATAGGTTCAAGTTTTATCATCCTCCTACCCTCTAGCTTGCTGAGAAAGTAGAACTTTACTTTCCTCTTTGCCTGTTCAAATATGCCTCTTAGAAGCTGCATCAAGAGGGAGATAGTGTTTCTTGAAGGAGTATCCTTGTCCCATGTCTAGAAATGATGACATTACTGCAAGGCTAATATTGCTTTACTATGGATTTTTTTTTTACTTAAATGAAACTAAGGAGTGTTTCAGCTGGGACTCCTTCCTCCTAAAAATCCATCTTAAGATGCTGAACTTGCTATCATGTATATCTTGTTCTTCTCTTCCATTCCAAAAAAGAGTAGGGACAAAACAGCCTTCTTTCCAGGGCTGCAGGATGATGGGGAGAGGCTGATAGTTTTTTCCTTTTGCTCTTTTCTATCACTGTCAGTGTAATCCAATCTATTCCACTTGTGGTTTAATGAAGTTTTTATACCCCTGTTGATTCTTGTGGAGACCACTGGTCTTTCCAAAAGACTTGTGCCCAAACTGCAAAGACCTAAGTCAAACTCTTAGAGATATCAGCATTAGCTGGCCTACCTAGACTTTAGCTTAACTGAATGTAGGCAGATACTAAATCTTGGGGAAAAAAAAGGAGGGAACGTTTATACACTGTAAAGGTTTTAGTCTTTCAAAAGACTGCCCATACACTTGTAATTTTTAAGTTTCTGCTCTTTAAAGATAATTTTTGGGAGATTTCAATTTCTGAATCTTGTCAAGGTAAAATATTAGTAAAACTACTGCTTGGATAGTGCGGGTATTCATCAATTAATATTGCTACATATTACATTGGTACATACTGACCTGTGCCCATGTACGAGTACACGCACACACACACACACACAGCAGCCCCTCTTCCACCCCTTTCCACTTTAGACTTGTTGGAGAGGAAGTCTTAGTCCTACAGCCTGATGTTTCCTTGCACATGAGTTAATATCTACTAGTGTGATTCCCCTGCCTCTTGCTGACACTTCCTCCTCCTCTGGGTGGGAGGGGCAGTGCTTGTTCTGATACTGAGTTTGAGAAGAACCAGGTATGTGTAGATACACGTCTTCCATTCCTGTTATCTCTTTGGGAACACCCTGCTCTGAACCATGTGATAAGTTTACCTGTAAAGTCTCCCCTCCTGTGGGTGAAACTTTTCCCAACCCTGTCTTAGGTGGATGGTAAGCCTGTCCCATTCTGAAGCTTAGTATCAGGAAGCCCATGGTGGCAACTCATCCAAGCCACTGACCTACCTTTAACAATGCTAATACCTTGCTTACTGTTCGCTGGATTCCTTTTTCTCTCTCATTTGGCTCAGGACACAGGCAGGGGAAAGAGGGGAATTATGTGTGTATTTATAACAATAACCCTCAACAATTACAACTACAGTCACCCTCACTATCCATGGGGAATAGGTTCCAGGAGCTGCAGCAGATACAAAACCCTGCAGATGCTCAAGAGCCATAGTCGGCCCTCCGTATACATGATTCCACATCTGCGGATCCAGGCAACCCCAAATGGTGTAGTGCTGTATGTATTTATTGAAAAATATCTGCGTATAAGTGGACCTGCGCAGTTCAAACCCGTGTTCAAGGGTCAGCTGTACTTCCATTTTCTAATCTACGAGCAGACACTGGCTAAAGGAAGGGAACAAACACAGACTACATTGATGGAACACAAAAGCTCTGCCTAGATACCAGCTCTCAAATATCCCTTCCATTATATGGTGGGGGGGGAGGGGAGGGAATCCTGACTTCCTTTCTGGACTCAGCCATGAAACCAGCACCATCCTTTTAGCAGTTCCAGTACTGCTAAATAAGGTACACGAACCCCTGTGTACATAGCAGCACTATTCACTATAGCTAAGACATGGAAACAACCTAAATGCCCATTGACAGATGAATGGATAAAGAAGATGTGGTACATATATACAATGCAATACTACTCAGCCATAAAAAAGAACGAAATAATGCCATTTGCAGCGATATGAATAGACCTAGAGATTATCATACTAAGTGAAGTCAGAAAGAGAAAGACAAATAGCATACATACCACTTATATGTGAAATCTAAAATATGACACAAATGAACCTACCTATGAAACAGAAACAAAATCAGGGGCATAGAGAATAGACTGGTGGTTGCCAGGAAGGAGAAGGGTGGGAGAGGGTAGGATTGGGAGTTTGGGATTAGCAGATACAAACTGGTATATACAGAATGGATAAACAACAAGGTCCTACTGTGTATAGCACAGGGAACCATATTCAATATCCTGTGATAAACCATAATGAAAAAGAATATGAAAAAGAATGCATATATATGTATAACGGAGTCACTTTGCTGTACAGCAGTAATTAACACAACATTGTAATTCAACTATACTTCAATAAAAAATAAATTAAAAAAGAAGACACTTCCACATTCCCCTCGTAAGCATAGAGGTCCTCTACTGACCCATTTTATAGATTCGGCACCTCTCTGGGTTGCACCTCTCACACCTATGCAGTGGAGATAATAGATAATAGTGCTACCCAGCTCATAGGGTTACTGGAGGATAAAAGAACACAATAGATGGCAAGAACTCAGTTTCTGACACTCCAGAGGTCTCAATAGAGTTTATCTAGATTTGTTACTTCTTTGTTTTGTTTTTACTTCATGTTGTTAGTTTTGACAACGAGGCCCAGGAAGGTTATGCATCTTCACGCAAACACTCGTTTCACAATTCGGCATCTGTTTGCTTTGACATCTCACCCATCTTTCATCTCGTTGTTAGTGAAATGCCAAATTAGCCTAAGTGGGCAGTTCTCCTTTTTATGTGAATGGAGTTAGAGTCCTAATCATTTTTTTTCAAAGTGATCACCTTTAATCAAGAGAGACAAGACCTCTGTGCGCAAAAGAGTCCCCGCTCAGTCCTGCATTGATTGGTAAAGGTGTTCATGGCATCCACCTATAATTAAATACGCTGCCCTCAGAGGTCAGCGTTTCCATTATCGCCAGCTCTGTCACAGATGTGCCTAACGTGAGGGAGGAAAGGAGCAAGGGAGGGGCCTAATGTGCCCTTCAAGACACTTACAGTCCCGTGACACCCATGGGAGCCACAGTTGCAGCAGGAGCAGATCAGGTCAGGAGGAAGCAGTGATTTTAAGAGCGTGATAGTTCAGAGCGCCGGGGCCCTGAGCAGAAAGGCTACTGGCCTCTAAGTCAGGAGTTCTGGGTTCGAGTCACCTATCTGCCTCTAAGTAGCTAGACAAACCCTGACAACAGAAGGGAACTAGCATTACTGAGTGCTTACTCTGCCAGACTGCTAAGTACATGATTTTATTTCACCTCTTTAAAATCACCATGAGAGAGACATTATTCCTCTCCAATTTACAAGGAGTAAGAATTAAGCTCAGACTAGCAAATGCTTACTCGAGGGCACACAGCCAGTAGATTACAAATAGGGGATTCAAACTCTAGAGACTGACTTGTTGCCCTGCATCCTTCTGTCTCCAAGATACCATGCTTCTAAACCGCAAGATGAAAGATGCCTCTGCGTCACCAACGGTTCACATGTTGCTCATCAGCCAAGGAGAAGCTCTGTGCCCTTTCTTCCGTGATGCTGCTTCTGACCTCGGCTAGATACTATATCTCTTTATACTTTACACGCCAGGGTTACGGTCAGTTAGTGGAATCTTGTCATTACCTATGCCTCAAATATACTAGCCCTTTTAAAAGCATTTTGCTTGTGCCTATAATGGACATAAATTATTAGGTCTTCCCAAAATGTCTCCCTTCCACTGGGAACAGCAATTTCTTTTCCTGGAGCTTCTCCTCCTGCAATTCCAGCCATGGTGTTCAAGTGGGTACCACTGTCTTCTTACAAACCCTATCTCCCTGATTACACCAAGTTCAAACCAGTCCATCATGATACCACATCTCTCATCCTTTCTCCACTCTCAGTTGATTGGTCCAGACATGAAACAAACAAAGGAGAGACTCTGAAAAAGTGGAAACAGCAAGATTAAAAATGTATCCCATACCAAGTGGAGAAAGCAGTGTGTGTTGGAACAGACTGAAGCAGAGATGCAAGACCAAAGTAAAGGTCATCCTGGTGGTGCTCAAAACCTCCATGTCCCGTTTAGCTGCATGTCTACACTGCCTGCCATTTTGAAGTTCAGCTGATACCAGGGTACCCTTGCAACAAATTCTACTTTTTGCCTTCCTAATTTCAGTATACTGGTAACTAAAATATCCTAATTTAATATCTATCCACCCACCTTGTGGCATATATATATAGAGAGAGAGAGAGAGAGAGAGAGAGGGAGAGAGAGAGAGAGAGAGTCAATCCTCATTATTCACAGATTTCATAGTTACAAATTTGTCTACTTGCTAAAATTATTTGCAACCCAAAATCAATGCTCATGGCACTTTTGCTGTCACTGGCAGACGTGTAGAGAGACGAAATATTTGTTTCCGACATGCACGTTCTCAGCTGTGGTTGAACAAGGCATTGGTCTACCTTCTTGTTTCAGCTCATACTGTAAACAAATGTCCTTTTCACAGTCTGTTTAGTGCTGCCTTTTTATATTTTGTTGGGAATTTTGCTCTTTAAAATGGTCCCCAAGCATAGTGCTGTGGTGCTGAAGTGCTGTCTAGTGTCCTAAGTACAAGAAGGCTACAATGCACCTTATGGAGGAAATAAGTGTGTTAGATAAGCTTCATGCAGACATGAGTTATGGTGCTGTTGGCTATGAGTTCAATGTTAATGAATCAACCATATATATTAAACAAGGTGTCTTTAAGCAGAAACACACAAAAAAACAAAGTTATGTATTGATGGTTAATGGAAATCCTGTGACCAGAGGTTTGCAGGAACCTAACTAACCCTGTATTTCCTCTAGGAGCAGTGGATCAGTATTTGCTAATTCAGTGTTTACAGTGACTTATAGAATAAAACTACTGTGACTAATAAGAATCAACTGTGGATATAAATATATACACACATATATCGTGTGTATATATCATAGGTAGTATATATAATATGAATATTTGTGTGTATGTGTTTATATATATAACTACTATGACTAATGAGAATCAACTATAGATAGAAATACATGCACACATATATCATATGCTATGTATATCATATACAGTATACATAATATGTATATATGTATGTATATGTATGTGTGTGTTTGTGTGTGTGTGTGTATATACATCTAGCATAACTACTGTGAATATAAGTGCTTATAGAGAAAAATGGCAGGCCAAATAAAAAGGGATAACAATTGGCTTTTGGGAGTTTGGGACTGACATAAACAAACTACTATATTTAAAACAGATAACCGTCAAGGACCTACTGAATAGCACAGGGAACTCTGTTCGATATTCTGTAACAACCTAAATGGGAAAATAATTTGAAAAAGAATAGATACATATATGTGCATGACTGAGTCACTTTGCTGTACACCTGAAACTAACACAACATTGTTAATCAACTATACTCCAGTATAAAATAAAAATTTAAAAAAATAAATAAGGACCCTCTTTAAGAAAAAAAAAAAAGCAATATAGCATAGTCAAATTCAGTTGGACCAATCGCTAGCAACATATCATTGGGCAAGTTACTTAATTTCTCTGTGCCTCCATTTCCTTGTCTATAAAAAGGGCTAATAATGGTAATACCCACTTTTATGAGGGTCTTTATGAGCAGTAAATGGATTAATATACATTGAGTACCTAGAATAAGAAGAGGCACATTGGAAACGATATGTAAGTGTTTACTACTATTATTTATGTAAAAATTGTAAATTAACATCAGATGCTGGAAGACAATGACATAATATTTTAAAGTGCTGTATGATGGAAATTTTGGATTTATATTTCATATTTCACTAAACTAAAAGTTAAAATTAATATAAAATGTATTCTTGGATGTTTAAGTTCTCACAATTTTTACCTTTAAAAAGCCCTTTATGAAAATATTCATGGAAGAAGAAATATGGCAGGAAAGGAATCAGAGAAATATGGGACCAAGACGTGGGACTAATGGGACTCAGTAAAAGTTGATGTTGTTTAAATAAATAGTAACTAAAAATACAAGGAAAGGAAAAGCATACTTGTGACAGTACAGAGCAAAACTTTTTGATTAAATTGAATTGGTAGGGTACATGGCTAGGTAGGTATACACCACGAGAAATGAAATCAAATGTTCATGCAAAAATGTGCACAAGTGTTCATAGCAGCATTATTCTTAATAGCCAAAAAGTAGAAACAACTCAAATGTCCACCAACCAATGAATGGATAAGTAAAATATGGTGTCCATATAACGGAATATTATTCAGTTATAAAAAGTAATGAAGTGCTGATAGTTTCCACAATGTGGATGAACCTTGAAAGCATTGTGCTAAGTGAAAGGAGCAAGTCACAAAAGACCACAGATTTTATGATTCCGTTTATATGAAATGTTCAAAATAGGCAAATCTATAGCGTCAGAGAGTAGGTAAGTGGTGTCTAGGGCTCAGGGGTGGGAAGGCAGGGGAGGAACATGGGGAGTGACTACTGATGGGTGCAAGGCTTCTTTTTAGGTTAATGAACATATTCTAAAATAGATCCTGGCAATGGTGACACAACTGTGAATAGACTGAAGCTATCAAATTGTACACTTTAAATAGGTAAGGTGTATGATACATAAATTACATCTCAAAAAAGAAAAAAGAGAAAAGTTTGAGCAAAGTTAAACAAAAATGCTTCAAGAATACCATAGAAATAATTCTAGGCAATAATCATTTCAAAAAGGTCATCAAAATGAATAAAATATTAATTTCAGAGTGAATATAAAAGAATTTTACATTTTAAAGGTCAAAAATAAGACCTAAACTTTTATGTATTAGATGAGAAACTTATAAAAACAATCCTTGAGAATGACTTTAATATACCTTTCTCAGCCTTTGACAGAATAGGATGTGAAAAGAAGAGAATGACAAAGAAGATTTAATTTTTAAACAATATTATAAAATTAATAAAATACGTGTACAATTATATTGACATCAAACAGAAAACACACCTTTGTAAGCATTCATGTGATGTTTACAGAATTTAGTAATATAGTAGAAATTGTAGAGGTCATAGTTTCTACATTGCATTAAAGCTAGAAATTAATCACAAAGTGTACTCAAAACAATGTGAAAAAACCACTTGGAAATTAAACAACATTCTATGAGATAAGGATTGGTTCAAAGAAGAAATAAAAAGTGTAATTACATGCTATTTAGAAAATAGCAAAAATGAGAACAATGTTTATCAAAACCAATGGGAAAAGGTTACACTTTACCTAAAGTCAAATCCCTAAAAGCTTTCATTATTAAATAGAAAATAATGTAATCACTAAGAATCACTAAGCATTCAATCTTAAAAAAGCTAACTAAAATAACACTAAAATCAACATCAAGAAAAGAGGAAATGATAATGTTAAAAGCAAATACTTGTGAATTACAAGTAAATAGAATTCTTAATTAAACTTTGGAAGTAGTTCCTGGATTCTAATAATGAGAATGTGATTAACACGTGATGTCCAGAAAGACTTCTCAGAACAGCATATAAAATGCTGGATAAAATATGGGCCTTGAGTTTTTAAACACATGGTTCAGCTGGCTAGGAAGAAATACAAATCTTAAAAGGCCAAAAAAATCAAATAAATAAAAAATGTAGAGAGATAAGTGAGCCTTGTAGCACCATTTACCCTCAGCAATTTTGTCACCCCCTGGTGGCCTGGAGTGTGAGTTTTAAAGGATTCCACGTGTGATGGGAATTAGACATGTAATCAGAAGACAAAACCTAGAACACACAGATGGAAGACCCTTGCACAAATCCAAATCCCCCTAAGGGCAATGCCATCCTTGGTAAACTAAACACACACACACACACACACCCCTCAGAGATAGACAGACAATATGGATTCTGGTCTCTCTTGAACTTGACTCAGGCTTATGTGAAAAATAAGAAATAAAAACAAAAGCAAAAGGCAAGATTTCACCCAGGGAATCCTTAACACCAAGTTTATACTCACATGAGTTTTAACTACCTTGACCATGGCCCTCAAAAATAAATATATATATATAATGTAAAGTGTCCTGGAATAAGAACCCTCCCTAAGCCACTGGCAGTAGCAAATGTATTTCTCTCTGGAGAAATGTACCTTAAATTCACACCTCAAAACTTCCCACAAATAATGTTTCACAAAACATCATCTTATAATCATCAATCACAGGAGCTATGGGAAAAATTAAGCCACCATAATGTGAGGCAGCAGAAACAACTAATCATACTCACAATGACTGTAGATGTGGGAATTAGCAGATAGACAATATATAACTGAATATATAATTTCTTTAAAACCAAAGGAATTAAAGTGATTTACAGTTCAATATAATCCCTTTTAAAATCCCAATAACTTTTTTTTTTTGAAAAAATAGAAAAATCGTTCCTAAAATTCATATGGAATCTTGAGGGACCCTGAATAGCCAAACAAAATCTTGAAAAGGAAGAATAAAGTTGGAGGACTTACACTTCCTGATTTCCTTACTGCAAAGCTACCAAATCCAGCAGTAAAATTAAAAGAATTATTCACAAAGACCAAATAAGACATCTAAGAAATGCAAAGATCACTTATAAGGAGATCTATTAATGCAACATTTCATATGAATATACTTAAGGAGAAGAGAGGGGTAACAACTCTAACAGAGGAGGGAAAAACAGTCAGTAACATTCAAAGTACATTCTATAAACCTCCCAAATTTGTTTTTGGGGGGGAAATAGAAATGGAAGATTTTTTTTTCACATATTAAGACTTATCTGAAACTAACTACTAACATTATCTTTAACCGTGAAAAACTAACAAGAATTCCTATTAAAACCATAGGCAAAAGCAAGCAAGCAAACAAGATGCTCGTTGTCCTCATTATCATTTGCCATTGTTCTGAAAATTCTCAGCAATGCAATTAGCATGAAACACGAAGAAGAGATATGATTATTGAAAAGATGACAAAATTATCACTTTGTACAATAATGCAATTATATTCTTATAGAACTCCAGAGAATCAATTTTTAAAACATCTTTCAAGTTAGTTTTGTAAAATAGCTTCATTGAAGGTATTAAGATCTGTATTTTTCATATATATCAATGAAAATCCATGAGAGATTGACAAAAAAGACATTTTACCATGGTAACCAAAACATAAAATTCTGAGGAAAAAAAACTTCTTGAAGAATAAGTAGGATCTATGGGATACACTCCAAAATTTGCTGAAAAATAACAATAAACATTTTTAATATACAGGCAAAAAATATTCATGTATGAAAGATTTGTACATTAATTCTTCTGGGATTAATTTATGAGCTTAATGAAATCCTCATTACAATCCTAATGGAATTTGTTTGGAACTTAATTATTGGATTCTTTAGTTCTCCTGGGGGAAAAAGCAATAATAATACAAACAAAGCAGATTAATAAGAAAACTACTGAGAATTTTTTAAAAGAGTGATTAGAGAGAATTTTCTTACAAAAAACAAATGAGTCAATACATACAACCATTAAAATGTGTGATAAAAGCCAAAGGAGAAATATCATTAGAGGGGGGTGGTTAAAGAAACAGGACTGGTCCTTGGGGCTTCCCTGGTGGTCCGGTGGTTAAGTCTCAGCGCTATTAATGCCCTGCCATGGGCCCCAATGAGGAAGTGAGAGATTATTCAGGATATTTTATTTTATTTTGGTTTTTTGGTTTTTTTATTCAGGATATTTTAATGGAAAGATTCACTATTGGGTTAGCCTCAACCAAACGACTACAAACAATTCTGTGCTGATAAAGAGTTGAAAGTTTAAACAAACCCAGAAATCAGAAATCCAGGGGGGAGTGTAGGGGAGTTTTCAACTGTCTTCAGTTAGTCAGAGCTTCTTTATCAAGCCCTGCTTCCTTCCTCACCCTCCCCCCCACCCCCATCTAGCCCCTCATCAAGTCCCAAGAAACTGAGCGCTATAGCCTGTCTCTAATGCTTCCCCATCTCTCCACCTCCTCTGCCACCTCACCTGCCCAGGCCACTCTCCCCTGGACCACTGCCACTGTCTCCAGGGGTCTTCTGGTTTTGTGTCCTTCCAATCCATCCCCCATCCAGTAACAAAAGTGACCTTCATCACACGCAAATTTATTTGCATTATTGCCCTTCTTACTTCCCTTTCTGGCAATCTATCGCACTTAAGATACATTCCAAAATCTGAAAACTCATGTTATCTGATCCCTCACTGCCTCTCCAATCCCAAATTTGCTCATCTCCTCTCCCTCATTCTTCTTCTCCGGCTACATTGCATTCATCAGTTCCTCAAAAGAAGCTTGGGAAGAAAACAGAAACAGGCAATGGAAGAAATCGCTAAGAGAAAAGATGGATAGATTTGATTACATAAAATTTTAAATCCTCTTTACATAAAAAGTCATCATTGAAAAAAATCATCGTAAGTAAGAGGATGAGAGATGATGAACTGGAGAAGGATTTGCAATAAATAACTAGACCAGGACTCAGATACACTGCTACTTAGCAAGGCTTTTCAAATTAGTGAGATAAGAACAAAAATTCCGTTTGGAACCTGGGTCTGGAATATGCCTGGGAAATTCACCAAATAAATGCTTAAGACAGATAAACATGTGAAAGATTTTCTTCCTTACTTAGTCAAAGAAATGAAAGTTTGAACTACAAGATAGAATGTTTCACCTATTGCTTTTGTAAATACGTCTTTTTCTTTTTAAAAATGTTTCTATTGAGTTATAATTTATATATACTGAAGTATGCAAATGTTCAGCATACATAGTTTTTACATCCATGTTACCACACCCAGATCAAGATATAGAACATTTACAGCCCTGGAGAAGCTTCTTTATTGCCCCCGTCTAGTTAATACCTCCCTCATAAAAAGTAACCATCATTCAGACTTCTGTTTCATGAGCTTAGTTTTACCTGTTCTTCAATTGGACAAAGACAGGATTCTACAAAATGTCTTTTTCTGTATCTGTTTTGTTTTGCTCATACATAGAAAACACCTCAGTGCATCTCTTCATTCTCTTTTTGATGGACATTAGGGTTGTTCCACTATGGATCTCGTATGAACAGATTTGCTATGATATTCTTGTATACTTTTTTGTGGACATATATATTCATTTCTCTTGGATATAAACCTTGGAATTGGACAAGGATTGCCTGGGTCATATATTTGTCTGTCATACGTTCAGCTTTGGTAGATAATGCCAGACAGTTGTCCAAAGGTATTACACCAAGGATTGGTGCTCAGGCCTTCTATAGTGAAGTTTGGTGCTCTTTCCTAGAATGTGAAAACAGAATGCTCTTTCCTTCTTTTCTACCTTCCTCCCCTCCTTCCTTCCATCTTTCTCTCCCTCCCACCCCTTCTTTCCCTCCTTTAATCTCCCACCCAACTTGTCCCCATCCTCTCTCTCCCCCTCCTACACCATTTCAGACCACTTACAGCTGGACATGCTTCTGGCCTGAACAAGCCTGTAAACTAGATTCCGTGCTCCTTGCATCAGCAACTGCTTAATTAGAGGCACACTTTGTGGTCCAGCAAAGTCTCCGGCAGCCTAATGTGTCTCTTGGAGCTTCTGCCCGTAATTACCTCCAACTTCCAGTTCACAGAAGGGCAAGAACATCTGCATCAAGAGTGATGAGAAAGCCCTTGCCCAGGGTTCTCTGCAACAAGCATGTAAAGCAGGGAGCCAGCATGAATACACATTCAGCGGGCCATCCTTTACTTCCTCCGACAGTCCCTCAGTATCTCCTGTCCCCTGTCTCTCTTGCCCAAGGGAGACGAGTTAGTTTCTAACTCTGGAGCCAGTATTTATTATTTAAATGGGAGAAGAAGGAGAAAATGAGGCATGCATGGAGCATAGATTCTTAAACGTAAGAATACTGAGGCATGTTGCAAAGTTAGTTGGTTCCTAATAATTAAAGGACCAAAGTCGCCAAGTGATTCCCTTTTCCAATAGACGGAAGATGCAGGTCCTTCTTTACAATATCAGTCCTCTCATTTCCAATTCAGTACCACCATGTTTAACTCTCTTCAGTACCCACCCCGTGCCAGGCCGTGGGAATTCAGTAGTGAGAAAAATAGAAGTGGTTCCTATCGTGGTAGTTCTACAGTCTAGTTATATATTAACAAGGCATTGCTCAATTATTTACTTAATAACTGTTTCATGTTGGGAAGAAATGTAGAGATCACAGAGGTGTAAGGGCAAATTCCAAGGGTCTTGAAGGAGGGTGCGAAGGTCAGGAAAGGCATCACTGAGAAGATGACAGTTGTGATCTACAGGATGGATGGGTGTTGGGGAGTTGGAGGGCCATGGACAAGATAGCCTGGAGTGAGAGGCTGCTGTGTTGGTGGGAGACAAAGGGCCAGACAACAATCAGGCACCAGAAAGTACCAACTTCCCCGGTCGTTCCCATTAAAATACCACAGGCATGCGAAGGGTTACTGTAGTTTCATTTGTTGGATCAGAAAGAAGAGAAACCCTGTCTGACAGTTACCATTTCTTGAGCACTTATGATGTCCCATGCATTAAAAGTATTTTCTCATTTAATCTTTACACTCATCTTTTGAACTCGGCCCTCTTATCATCCCCATTGTACAGAAGTGGAAACTGAGGCACAGAGCAGTTAAGCAATCTTCACTAGGTCGCTCTACTAGTAATTTCAGAGCCAAGTACACAAAGAATTCCTTTGTTTGGTGGAAGCAGCAGCAGCCACCAGCCCTCTTGGGCCTCTTCTCTAGTTGCAAATCTACTGTTAGCACTAGGAGTTCCCACCCAGTCTTAGTGAGGCCAAGAGGCTTCCCAGGGGCCCCTTATTTCCTGAGGCCACAGTTGTTGGTCCTGACCTTGCCCAGCCAACCTTCTAAGATATGTCCACCCAAGGAACCCAGAGAAGCCCAGGAATGGCATGAGGAAGTCAGCAGAACAAACCTTGTACATTCAGCACGATGTCACCAGTGTAGCAAGCATGAATTTACTCCACAAATTTCAGGTTAAAAAATATTTCAAAATGTGTTCTTTTTCTGAACCGAATGGAATCTGGCTTCTAGGGCTATTAGTGGGTAGATCATTCCTCTTTCTAAGATCACCTGAGGGCTCAGAGGGACAGAATCAGTACAAAAAAATGTTGTGAGTACCCCTGTTCTTTTCTTCCCTCCAGGCTCATTCTTCCCAGCTCCCTCTACAGAGGCTTGGACCTCTCCTATTCACAGGAGTTCCAGCCCTAAAGCCCACCCTTGGGGGAGAAAATGTTCCTTGCCCTGTTGGGGCAAGTAGAATTCAGCCCTCCATTTGCTACGTGGCAGAAGCGAAATATCACTGGGTACCTTTCTAATGAGCTTAGGGGAGAATCAAGTTATCGTGTGTGTGTGTGTGTGTGTGTGTGTGTGTGTGTGTGTGTGTGTGTGTGTGACAGAGAGAGAGAGAGAGAGAGAGAGAGAGAGAGAGAGAGAGAAGGAGAGGATAAAAATCTAACTAGTAGAAAATACTCCGAATAGGAATACCAGTTGTCTCAGCATATTGAGATTTGGGATGATTTTTATTTCTTTCTTTATACTTTTCTCTATTTTCTAAATTTTCTAAGACTGACTTGTATTGCTATCATAATCAGAATGGAAACAATAGAAGTCCTCCCTCTCTTCCCCCTTCCTTCCTCCTTCCCTCCCTCCCTCCCTCCCTTCCTACCTCCCTCCCTTTCTTCCTTCCTTCCTTCCTTCTCTCCCTCCCTCCTTTCTTTCTTTTTCTTTCTTTCTTTTTCTTTCCTTCTTTCTTTCTCTCTCTTTCTTTCTTCCTTCCTTCCTTTCTCTTTTTCTTTCTTTCTTTTTTCTTTCTTTCTTTCTCTTTCTTTCTTTCTCTCTCTCTCTTTCTTTCTTTCTTTCTGTCTGTCTGTCTTTCTCTCTTTATTCAGCTCAGTATAATTGCAGGGTGCCTTCACTGAATATGAGCTCCTGGAATTCCACTGCACTTTAAGCTGCATTTTTGTTTCCTTCTGTTTAGCTGCCATGAACGACCACTGTTATTATCACCAGCTTTCCTCCTGCCTCACGGTCCAGAGAAATGGGAGCTCAGAAACCCAACCTCCTCCTCTCACAGCTGCAAATTAGATCTAAGGTTGTGGTGACTGTGACCCACGCCTGGAGTCCAAAATTGAGAGGGAATTTGTTGAGGCCGCCTGGGTCTCCATTAGGCTAGGAGGAGAGAGAGGGAGACAGTTGGGACAAAGGGACCTAAGATGCTGCAGTGCTGGTTCTGCAATTTTGTGTGTTTTGACAAGAGTAATTTAGTTCTAATTACTGACAATAATTATTTCGCAGTCCACAGTGGGAAGCTGTCAGGCTTGTAGCTATGTGGATTCCAAGGACCTCTACTTGGGCAATGCCTCAGTTGTGAAGCAGTTTGGACCCTGAAGGCTCTCTGATATGAAAGGCTGAGCCTAAAGATGAAGGGGGAGTGGGGAGGAGGAATTCCAGGAGGGAGAGAGCTGATGGAGACCAGGCTGATGGTCAGAGAATCCCCATCAGAACATCTGCCTGTGGAAAGAACACTGGCCTCAGGACCAGGAGGCCTAGCTCTGATGCTAACTTGCTGTGCAAATGCTGACCTCTTTAAGCCTCAGTTTTCTCATCTGTAAAATGGTGATGACAGAAATGCCAACCTCACAGGCTTGTTGTCAAGATTGAATGGAAAGTTCTAGAGGAGAGGGCCTTTGTTGGGTTTTGGCCTCCCAGCACTCTTTCTACTCTTTTTTTGAGTTAACTACACTTCAACTTCCATCTGAGGAACCTCCCCTTCCCCCACCTTAGTTCACATGTCTCAGGGAGCTTTCCTCTTTCAGATCAAGTGGCCCCAAGCCAATCAGCGCACGCAGCTCCAAGGCCCTAAGATTCTCACCTGAAGAATGTGTGTGTGCAGGTTGAATGACAAAAGCCAAATGGAAATAGTACATGTACCCAAAGTGAGGTCAGTCAAGCAAACTGAAATGTCAAGTTTTCTTTCCTTTTTTTTTAAACCTAAGATTCAAACTATATTCATTCAGTGTAGGAAAACTGATTAATTCATGCCCATCAAAAGGTCTCTTTGTAGAATGTCTTTGGTTTTCAAAAAGCATGAGTACAAATTAATTATTACTTAACAGATGCACTCTTAGATATAGCCTTCTGAAACATTCAAGCCCAGGGGGAAAATAGCTACAGGGATGCTTGGGTTTTAAAAATGATGAGATCCTAACAAATTTTCTTCTGTCTCTAACAATCTATTAGCATCCTGTGGAAATTGTAAGCCTCCTGACAGGCGGAGGGGAGTATCTGAGGATCTGGGAATGTAAGTCAACAAACCTGAAACCACACTGTATTGTCAGGTGAAGGAATGGCCAAAGAGGTGACACTGCTGGGCTCCTTCCATGAGTTTTCTCATTGAGGCCTCACAAAAACCTGAGAGGTAGGAAGATTATTCACATTTTACAGATGGGAAAATTGAGGCTTGAAGAAGTGAAGCAACTTCCACGAGGTCACCCATAAGAGAGCAGTGCAGTCAAGTTGGAAGGCAGGGCTTTAGAACTTTAAAAGGGTGTATGCCCAACATCAGGCCCAGCTACCTCAAGCAGGCTCAGAAACAGGAGTTGAAGTTTCCTGACCCCTGGATTGTAGCTCAGTTGTTTTGTTGCTGGAGCCAATAGTTCTAGTGTTGGAACTTCTTAATTCCCCAAATTCTTAAGACAGACAAAGGAAGCAGCTCCATGGGTGGGTTGGTTCTGCAGTGTCATTCTGGGGTGTTCTAGGAGCCCAGACTGCTGGCCACTCCTCCAATACTTCCAAAGATTTTGAGACATCTTACTCCTCTGCTGAAAATACTTCCTGCTGAAAATATCTACTGTAGTCTCTGTTACCTGCAACTGATTCCTAATCGAGTCAACTCCCAACCTCTCTCACCATAGAAATTGCCTTTCTTACCTGGGAAAAGGAGGAAAGGAACAGCCAGAGTGTTTGAACACAAAGCAGAACTCATCCATAGGGCTTATTTTCATTTCTTTACCCAGTGGGTTCCATCTTCTTACCCTGGGATAGCTATGTCTGGAGTGAGTTTGGGGCCATTGAATCCACTTCTTTCTTTCCACTTTGCTGCAGAATTGCTCACAGAACACATTTGTTTAAGGAGCAGTGATGAACCTTCTTTCTTAGATGCCCTCTAAGGGTAAATAAGCATTTAGGAAAGGTTTAGCAAAACTTTGTTCTAGCTATTCCTTCCACTGATATACCACCCTAGGCTCTGGAATACGGCCTCAGAATTCATGTTGGGGGAAGCGTAAAAATTTCTGTGACCAGAGTACGAATGAACACATTCTGGGAACTCAAAGGTACCTCCAGGACCACCTCCATCTTCCCCCTGCTGGAAGACAGCATGGTTCTCTGGAGTCCCCAGGTCTAGTGTAAACATTCCATATTTATACCAGTTTTCCATAATACTATGAGACCATGGACATGTATTTAACCATTTGGTGTTATTGTTGCATTGACTGGAAAATTAGGATTAAAATGGTACCTATGTACTCTGTAAAGGTGTTGTAAGAATTAAATGAAATAATGTGTACACTTCACTTAGAACAGGTCCAAGCAAAATTAAGCTGTGTATAAGCATTCACTATTATTATTGTTCACTTAATGTCCAAGGTGGACAATATTTTTCCATGTTACATTTGAGGAATCTGAAGCTCAGAGAAGTGATATAACTTACCTAAAATTTCTGCTGACACTTCCTGTCTGTCAAACAAAATGTCGCCCTACTTCCTGGCCCAGCACAAAAGCTCTCTTCTCTGTGAAGCTCTTTCTGTTACATGCACACACACACACATACACCCTCCAGGTTAGAGGTACTATTTCCTTTCACTATATTTTGTATTTCTCATAAGACTTAACACATTTTAGCATATACAGTTTACAGGGACACTAATATCATCCCCTTTTGTAAATTTCAAGACTCTACAAGACAGAGACCATATATTCTAGCATGTGAATTTGCCCCAGTGGCTAGCATCGTGCCTTCCACATAATAATTATAAGAATCACAACATGGGTGTGTGGACTTTCAGTTTATATCAAGCTTTCATTCAACCCCACCATTCAGTTCTCACCAACCCCCTATGGATTGGGTATTGATCTCTACATCTTACAATACAAAAAGAGAAGCTGGGAGATGTGATGTCACACAGCTCACGAGAGGTAGAGTGGGGGTTTGAACCTAAGTCTGACATCGAAGCTCGTGGTTTTTCTCGTGCGTTGCTATTATTTCAATAAGAAGCTTTGGTATGGAATGGGATGGGATGGAGTGGAATGGAGAGGATGGATTGGAGGCATGAAACATAGTGATGAGAGGTTAGGCGAGCATCGTGTGTACAGGTAGAGCAGGACACATTATCAGAGTCAGACAGTAGAAAAGAACAGTACAACTTGACCACCGGACCATGTTTCCACAATAAGACCACTTGGCCCTTCCTTTTCTTCAAGGCTATTGTGAGAGTTAAGTGAGGGAAAAAAAACCTGAAAATGTTGAGGACAAAACAGTGCTCCCTGGAAACGTAAAGGATGGTCAATGGCATCCCATGTTATCCCAGTGACAACCAGGAGGTGACAAGTCTTCTGGGCACCCTCCCAGTCAGAAAGTCTTTGCCTGGCAATGCTGGCATTGAAAGTATTGAGGGCAAGCAGTTGTTTCCTCTCCTCTCACAAATGCAGTGTCCGTTTCTCTTCCTCTTCCCGGAACTAAGATGTCAGAAGAGCAGGTGAAGACTAGATCTACAAGGCTCAGGGCAGCTTAGAGGAGCCGAGTCCCTGAGACAAGTCTGGGTCACATTTCTAGTAGGTCAGCCAAAGACAGTAGCCCCTGTGGGGATGACATTGGAAATCTGAGGGGGGCCCACGCAGTAATCCAAGACCTTAGGTTTTGGTCAGCACCTGGCCACCCTGAGCTAAGGCAGCAAGGATCCACTTCACCAGAATAGGTTTCATGCTCAGAACTCCATTTTTTGATGTATTTTATACAGAAAAAAAAGATGTCTTTCTCTGTCTGACTTATTTCACTTAACATAATGTCCTCCAAGTCCATCCATGTTGCTGCAAATGGCAAATGTTTGTTCTTTTTATGACTGAGTAGTATTCCATTTTATATATATATATATATATATATATATATATATATATATATATATATATATATATAATCTCACACCTTCTTTATCCATTCATCTGTTGATGGACACTTAGGTTGTTTCCATATCTTGGCAATTGTACATAATGCTGCTATGGACATTGGGGTAAGTGAAATAAGTCAGAGAAAGGCAAATACTGTGTGATATCACTTATACGTGGAATCTAAAAAATACAACAGACTAGTAAATATAACAAAAAAGAAGCAGACTTGCAGATATGGAGAACAGACTGGTGGTTACCAGTGTGGGTGGAGGCAAGATAGGGGAGGGGGAGGGGGAGGTCCAAACTACTGGGTGTAAGATAGACTCAAAGATGTATTGTACAACGCAGGGGATACAGCCAATATTTTGTAATAACTGTAAATGGAAAGTAACCTTTCAAAATCGTATAAAAAATTTTAAAAATTAAAATTTAAAAATGATGGACACTCTTTCCACAGGCAACATGCTGCGCCTTGGACGGGAACTTGACCACAAGGAAGTTCTGAGCCACATCGACCCAGGTGGAGGCGCAGGGGCCAGAGCAAGTCTAGGAACAAAAGGTTTCTGATACTGAGTCCCAGGAACTCCCCGCTAGCTGTCATCTAAGCATCAGAATTGACCCGGTTGCTCTTCCAGGTGGAGGGCAAGAGTTTCCATCTTCAGGATTTTCCATCTTCCAGGTCCTGTGTCTGCCCCATCCCCATAAAAAAATAAAGATATCTGGTGCCAGTTGAATTCAAAGCAAGTCATGTCCTTGCTTTACTGAGTGATGGGATGTGTAATATGTTATGGGATGGAATCTTGGAATAACATCTTGAGCTACGGACCCCCTACATTCTTAGACATTTCCAGACTCTGAAGATCTATTTATATGAGAGTCCAGGGAGCACATGGCAGGGCCGATGATTAAACACGTGGTGTGATCAGGGACCAAGGCCACGCGTTCATTCATTCTTTTTAGTTTTCATTTATCAAACATGACAAATAAAGGATTGTCCCTGACTTTAAGGAGCTTGCACAAGACAGACATGTAAATAAATGATTATGTCCTTTGAGCAAAGCGCCGTGCCGCCGGCAAGCATTTTACTGTGAGGTCTCAGAGGAAGAGCACCTTAATCAGATTCAGGGGATAGAGGGAAGGCTTCCAGGAAGAGAGGAGGCTTAGCTCAAACATTGTAGGATAAGAACATGCTCATTGGATGATTAAGAGGGAGAAGAACATCTGTGGAAATATTTAGTTTACTCACCATGTATTTGCTGAGACTCTATTACATGCCAAATCCTCTGCTAGTGTCTGGAAATATATGGTGAATGAAATAGACACAGACCCTGGCTTCATGGAAATTGCACCTAAGTACTTACCATAGATACCATATAAACTCCCGCTCGGCATCCTTGGTAGAAAAATAAATTGGAGAGAGATTTATTTTATAGAAAGTGGCAGCAAGGAATGGGTGAAAGTTAAAGAAAAGCTGGAATCAATGCTTCTGTGGAGACAAGCAATGACTTTCAGTTTAGGAACCTGAACCAAAATCCTAGGGAACAGAATGGTGGGATAGGGTGGCAGGTTGATGCTACGGTAAGACTGAATCTGACGGAATAGCTATATCTCTGCATCTTTTGGTAGAAACCAAAGCTTTATAACCCAGTGAGAGAAGGCAGTGTGGGTAAAACGGAAGGTGAATCCCCAGGGATTCACTTGATGATTTCTGGAACAGAAGAAATTTGTTAAGTTGTTAAGGAGATGGAGGAGTATCTCACCTCAGTAGCCTTGAAGCAGGGAGAGGATGACCCTTCAGCTAAAGGGCCACTGAGTGGTCTGTATCAAGGGAGGGAGAGCTAGCAGGTGCCAGGGATAGAAGGAAATGCTGGGTGCAGCCATTGGTGTCCGTTAGGAGGCACCCTCATGGACCCCTGCAGAGAAGGTTAGAAGGATTTGGATGGGTGTGGTCCTAAGGACTCCACGATAGGGATTGAGCCAGGGTATCAATTTTGGCATGGCCCCAGAGAAGTCATGATACCCCAACTCGAAGGCTACCACCTCTTGTTCATTAAGACCTCCCCTCTTTGAGATCAGAACACCAGACCTCAGGCCAAGATCCCTTGAAAGACAGAATGGCCAAGGAGGTAAAGTGAGCCTGACTGACCAGTTTCATCATGGGCAGCAGCAACTCCCTTTCAAAACGGAGTAAAAGAAGTAGAAGCAAAACCAGTGGCCCATGTTGGGAAGAGCAGGGTACTTTGTCACGGACTTTGACAGCTGCGTGGATAAAAGACAAATGCCTCCTCCCACATCAAACATCCCTTTCCCCTCTGAGCTTTCACACTCTCCCTCCCACTCCTTCTGCTTCAAAACATCCTACCTCTCCTTACTACCTGTGAACTTTCTTTATCTTACCTAACCTCACCACCACCTGCCCCATGGTGTTAGGTTGGGCTGAACCCCCTAAAACCCAAAACTGCTTACTGTTCTCTGAAAGGCCTTTTCTAGGGGGTACAGGGCTTGATTCTCTGGGGCAGGAGCCAGGATGTGAAAGTAGAGATCCGGGAGAGGTGTTTTTGTGCCTTACACTCCTGTATCAGCTTATTACATAGTATTTCCTGAAGGCAGCATTTACCTGGGAGGGAGAATGATGAAGAAAGAACCCAATGACAGGATGGGTGGGAGAAAGTGCATCAGGGGTGCAGCATTCAGTCTCATTTTACAAGTGATGAGAAACTGGGGCTCGGAGAGGCTAAGTGACTCAGCAAATGTCACACAGCTCACAAGTGGCAGAACTAAGCTGTGAACCCCGGTCAAATTTGAACTCCAAGTTCAACTTAGAAATTACATTATACCCACAATAACCATCCTGGTTAACATTTGTTGAGTGTTTATTATGTGCCACGCCTTGCTCTAAGCACATTTTACATGAAATAACTCACCTAATTCTCACAGAAACCATGAAAAAGGTTAATATTCTCCAAGGTAAGCACTCACACCCATTTTACAGATGAAAAAACTGGGGCCACCCAATTAGTGGGTGACAGCACCAGGATTTAAATCTAGACAGTCCAGCTCCAGAATTTATGTCTTAACTTCTATATCATAGTGACTTCCTAATTTTTGCCTATGATCAATGATCACTTCGCTATGCCCTTGGCAGAGAAATATACACAGGACAATGTCCAATTAATGGAAGGCAAAGTGATCCTTGATTTTATTAGCTGGGACTTGGGCTGAAAGTCCAATGCAGAGACCTCTGGCAAGATGGGCAGGGCAATGTACAACACCCTTTCCCCTAAAATAAGCTTAAACACTTCTAACGCCAACAAGACCCAAGTCCTGCTCTACTTTAACACCAGGGCTGTATCTCAGGTCTTACCAGCATGAAGTAAGGTCAGATCCCATGGAATGGGTTAAGATTAAGAATCCTTAATCTGCATTCCAGATTGTAGGGAGGTAGAACTCAAAGCCTGCAGAGGGATTTGAATTTGGCCAGAGAAGAGTTTGGACTCGGGTGAAGAAACATCAATGAAGAAGGTTAAAATCATTTGCTTGAGGATCTCAACCTAGAATTGTTTAGATCATATCATGGGCCACTGCTTTAGGAACCTCACTCTCCAGGCTAAGTTAGAAGCCAGTGTCTTGGAACTTGGATTCCAAGTAGATACAAGAGAAGGGGTAAGACTTAATGTTGAGTGCCCCAAAATTTCAACTTTGACTTTCTGAAACCCCCATTTTGCAATCAGGCTTGAGGTCAAAGTGGCCCCAGCTGTAGGGGACAGAGAACGAGAAGATACTAAAGACATCTTTGGCATATGGTGGTCCAGAAAATGTACTTAACTTCCAATGGGGACATCTTGGAACCACCCTGGAGGTCAGTAAGGAAGTAGAGAAGTGAAGTTATTGGCCAAATCCCACTTCTGCTGATTTATTCCCTTATCCCACTGTTGTCAGGAGTCTCAGAGGGAATGTTCAACTTTATTCTTCCACTTTAACCATTTCACAGAATGTGAAACCATTTGAATGGAGTCTCTAAAACAATGGGCTTAGCTCCTGGCACTTAGATGCCCTTTTCTTCCTCAGTGTCCACGTGTAAAAACACAGGTTCAAGTTCTACCTTTTCCCTTCTGAGCTGTGTGACATTGGGCATGTTACTTAACCTCTCTGAGCCCTGGATTCCCATCTGTAAAACTGTGAAAGATGATAGTGATGGCACCTAATTCAGTGGATAATTATGAGGGTTAAATGAAAGAGGTGTAAAATGCCTAGCATCATGCTTGGCACATTGTAAGACCATAATAGATGTTGCTAACGCATTAATTTTTTTCTAGCTTTACTGAGGTATAATTGACAAACAAAACTTGCATGTATGTAAGGTGTACAACATGATGTTTTGATATACATATACGTTGTGAATGATTAACACAGTCAAGTTAATTAACATATTCACCATTTCAAAAGTGGGAGAATGCCGTTCAAACAAGTTCCAGTTGAAACCAACTCAGGGATTTTCACTACCCCCAGATCTGCCGTGTTAGCCAGTGAAGAAATTCCACATCCTTCCCCACCAGTGTCTTCCAAGCCATCAGTGCCCCCCTCGTGCTGCTGCCAAGTTCCACAGCAGTCACTGGGCCACATCGGATGGGCAGGTGCATGTGGCCCGAGGGAAGGACAGACAAGAGGGACAGGCAGACGACTCCAGGAGACATGAAGTCAGAACCCAAGATTCCGGGAACCGTGCACACTACAAGGTTCCCTCTGTCCCAGCAAGTTCCAGGACTCTTCTTCCTAGAAAGTTTTTGAAAAGAAAGAGAGAAAAAGAGGAAGAGAGAGAAAGCATTATTTTACTGACTTTAAGAGCCCTGACTTTTTAATCCAGCCTTCTAAAGAGAAAATGGTTTGTGCTTCACAATTTCTTTGGAGTCAATGATCCTGAATGCATTCCTTGAAACAGGCTCTCATAAATCTATGTATGCACAAGTAAAAAAGATAACGAAACGCTCCGATTCTGAGAAGCAGCAGTCCTTGACAATTAAAAGACCCAAAATGCATTCATCTCAAATTCTTCTCTTCTTGGACCCAAAGACCTTTCTTCTCATTCTCACTCATTCTCATAATAATTCAATCAAAGCAACACCCTGAGCATATTTTCTTGTCCAGTTCGAAGAAACCCTCGTATAGAATACAAAATAAATAAGAGAATGGGGCCCCTATTCTCAAAGAACTTAGACCAGGGGCAAGGTAAATTCAATTATTTGCCCCACCAGTCAGGTGCTAGAGCTATAACAGTGTCCCGTATACAGTCTTTAACCATATGGAGGTTAAAATCTATTGAAAATAGGTAGTGGGCAAAGCCAAAGTTAAACTCAGGGGCTCGGATAAGTGGCGAGGACAGGGAAGAAGCTGAAAGTGTAACAGGACGAGGCTGATACTGAACCCAAATTCGACTGCTCGTCACTCAAAAGGCCAATACTTGAGAGACAAGTGTTGGTGGAAAAGCAGAAGTTGCTTTATTCAGGAAGCCAGCAACCTGGGAAGATGGTAGACTAATGTCCTAAGACCATGTTCAAGTTGACGGTTAGGAGACAAAGCTTTTCGAGGCAGTGTGGGGGAGTGGGCTGCAGGGTGTGAGATCAACTTGTGCTCAGTTCTCGGACTGGTTGGCACCAAGGTGAAGTTTTGAGCATCACCAATCTTCTAGTTTCAACCCATCTGGGGTCTACGTGCTTGCGGTTAGCAGTTTTCATCTGGTGGAGGTCTGCTTCCTGTTAAAACAACTTAGGAATGTGCGTCAGACCTTCATCTGTATCTTTCAGGGAACTGGGAGTTTGGTAACTCTGCTAAGTGGCTGGTTTGTAGTCTGAAGTGTTACCAGTTTCCTGGCCCAGCGAGTATTCTTTGTTTCTACATTTTCATATTTCCCAATCATTAACTCTTGAACCAACATTTTGAGACTCAGGGGAGGACCTGGGAGACTAAAGCAAAAGGGACACAAGAGCTTGTATACAGTTTCAACCCCCCCTTTTCTTTGATACCCCTCAACCTGGAGGGGAACACGTGTTGGACAAGAAAGGGAATAACATTTTGTATAGAGAGGGCAGAGGAATGCCTGCTCTCTGCCAACACTATGAAGGATGCTTTGCATGTACCGTATCATTTAATTTGACAAGGAAGAGGTAGAGACTGTGCCACTTGGTGAGGAAATTGACTGCCTCCAGATCGCATAAAGAATATGATGAAAGAACCCAGATTTGAAGCCAGGTCTCACTCTAAGTGTGTGTTCTTTCAGCAATCACAGAAGTGCTACAGCTTAAGACGCTGGATCCAGGGAACAAAGAATTGATTGGCTCCCAAATAAGTGGTGCTAGGAAAGCAAATTCCTCATTTGGTATTGAGGGTCACTCAAACGGGCGTGATTCACCACAGATTGAATATGGGCACTGTTATTTCCCTGCCTCAGGTGAAAGCCTCCTGCTTTGGAGAACTTCTGTTTCCAACTCCCCTTTGAGTGAAATGAAAGATTCCACCATTTGTTCCTGGAAAGCGTCAGTATTGGTTTTGTAGGGCGGCCATAGCAAGTTACCCCACACTTGTGGTGAAAAGTTTCAACAACAGAAATGTATTGCCTCCCAGTTCTGAAAGCCAGGAGTCCCTAGTTCAATCAAGGTATCAGCAAGGCCATGCACCCTCTGAAGTTTCTAGGGGTGAATCTTTCCTTGCTTCTTCCAACTTGTGGCTCTGGGTGTTCCTCGGTTGTGGCAGCATAACTCCAATCTCTGCCTCTATCTTCACATGGCTTTCTTCCCTGTGCCTCTGTGTCCTCTCTTCTTTTTATAAAGAAACAAGTCATTGGATGTGAGACCTACCCTACATCCAGGATGATATCTTGATATCCTTAATTAAATATATTTGCAGAGACCTTCTTTCCAAATAAAGTCCTATTCTGAGGTTCTGAATGGATAGTTTTGGGTGATACTATTCAACCCACTACTGAACCTCATCATGCATTTCTTTGTTTTATAAAGATAACTATATGTTAGTCAACTCAAAATAGTTCTTTCCTAAGCTTCATACTAGGACATGAGGAAAAAGTGGAAAGGACATGGTCTACACTAACCTGAAAAGTTTTTATGATTTGAGAGGTGTAGTAGTGACAGTATAGCATATGAGCTGGAAGATAATGCTTTTAGTATTAACCCCATTGTTTACCAACAGTGGGACCTTGGGTAATTTATTTAACATCTCTAGGAGCTCCATTTCTCAGATAAGGAAATGGAGGCTTAGAGAGGTTCAGAAATAGCTAACCACCCACCAAAGATTGTTGTTATCTCTTCAGTAGTATAGGTTATTGCTTCAAAGTAATTGACCAGCCAAACGTTACATTTCAAGTTCACCTTTCATCTAATTGGGCCCTTTGAAAAGATCTTGCCAATGGAATGTGTGTCACCTCCAGGCTGAGTTGACTAAGAAGTGGTTACACTTCTTCTATCCTCTATTTCCCGGTATACAGATTGAATGAAGAGGATTCTGAGGGCCTCTGAGAGGGTGGAGCCCCCAGATGGGCAGAACCTGAGTTCCTGAATCACCATATGGAAGGCCACCCAATAACAAGGAGCACAAGTGTCAAACTCTTAAGTGAACAAGAAATAAACATCTATTACATATCCCATACATTTGGTACTTCATTTATGATCGCATATAATATCACCCTAAATAATACCCTACCCAAAGTTATGAAATGAGTGGGCTGAGATGCAACTAAAATCTTCCTTTAAACCCCATATTCTTCCCACCATACTTTCCTGTTCCAAGATGTGAACGGGAGCAGGATCTGGACTCAGGCCAGAATCTCCATCCTAGAATCAAGATGAGCATTTGGCTGGAATAGAGCTTATCCTAAATCTCTTAGGAAACTGAGTTTGATGGATGCAGTACAGAAAAACAAGTGCTAAAGGGCGTCACAGAGTAAAACTGGAAATGTAGATTGAGTGAATCAGCAGGAAGGTTGCTGAGGGTGAGTTCAAGGCCAAAATTGGAGGGAAATCTCCACATCAATGGGTGAGTCCTCAGTTTCTGCAAAAGGAGGTGTCTTTGAGATGCAGGGTAACCTCTTTCAGACCTGCCACTTCCTCATTTTCCATACAACCAACCCAACACAGAACAACTTCTCAAAGATGTTTTATTGTTCTTTTAATAAACCTAGGTCTCTCTTCTCTCTCCTGCCCCCCAAATGTATGGGCCTACTGTTAAAAAATCCCTAACAACAAATTCAAACATCAGATATTAAAAGTCAACTGTTGAAGTTTAAAAAATAAAATAAAAAGAACGCTTTCTTGTACAGCACAGTACTTTGAAAAGCCTTTGTATTTCCCATTATTGAAGTGATGGTATTTTATTCAGCCCAACATAAGAAATTTGAAGCCATTGTAGAATATCCAGAGGAAGTTTGCAGATGGAATTTTCTGTCTGAGATTAAAGGCATGTTTGAGCAAATGCTTAGCATTTTATTATACATAGGAGATCCCATCAGAGCTTGGGCTTGGCTAGGTGGTGGAAAGTCCTTTATTGCTGCATTTAATACCTTGCGTTATACGAAGTTTTGTACGTTCAGAGCACTGGATTTGAAGCCTGACAGACTTGATTTCAGGAATTCATCATAAGGTTTTGGTCTTTGGAACCCAAAACAGTACTCAGATCCAGCCACCCTGGATCAGAGACACTTACAAAGGACAATCACAAATGAGAAAATTCAGTAAAACTTTATTATTAGTTGGGCTTGTGCCTAAAGCCCCATGCAGAGCTCTCTGGTAAATTTAACTGGAGAATGAAGAGGTTCACCTGAAGCCTGGGAGAAAAGGTTCTACTCCAAACCCATGGGACCAAACCCTGCATTCACCAGATGACAACATTCAAGTTTGATGGAGAAAGAGAGAAGGATGGGAAGAGAGAAAAGAAAGAGAGAGAAGCTATTATCATCCTAGTGCTGCCTTTGTAGGGATATTCACCCTACCCACTAGGATACTGAGCTTAATCAGATTTCTCAAATTTACCTATCACATGAAGAAATCCTGCATGAAGGGTGAAGGGAAAGCAAGGTTGCAGGGGGAAGGGAGACAAATCATTTGGATACATCTCACATCCTAAAAACCTAGCCTTCCTCAAAACCCATCCCTCCCTCTTACTATTTGTGTGCCCTTGGGACAGTCATTGGTCCTTCTGCCTTGACTTTCCTCAGATGATTGACAGGGGCAATAAAAGGAATGAAATACATAAAGTTTCTAAAGCAATGCCAGGACTCTGTAGAGGTAGTGCCATTCCCAGGTCAGACCAAAATAGGGCCCTAGAGATTAGGTAGAAGGCTGAGCTGAAGATGGAGGTCAGGGGGCCTCAGGTGGCAAAGTAAGGAGGATGCAGGTCTGAGGGGGATTCAAAAGTAGGATGACAAGCCAAGAACGAGAACAAGTACTGAAATTCCTGGTTTGGAAGAAATAAGAGCCAGGCTCACCCTGGGGCTGGAGGACACGTCACCATGAGATCCTCAGATAGATTAGGTATCCAAGGATATTTCTTTTTTCCTCTGATTAAGAGTCTGGTTAGTTCCAGAGCCTGAGGCAAGCCAAGCCTGCTATGGGGGGCTAAACAGCCTGTGCGGTAGGGGATTGGAGAAATATGAGGGCAGGGAGCCAGGTAGATTTATAACGAATTCCAGGAGCCAACCTACAAAGGAAGTGGAGTCTGGCAATCACAGGCCAAAGAGCGGCCAACACTTTTGACAACTGTCATTTGGTTTAATTGTTCTGAGGCAGCATTGCTCAGCACTAAATACACTTAGGAGGCTTGCAGAGAACTTGGATATTCTGGTGGCCACTGTGGCATGATGAACAACTGAATAACTCTATCAAAGGTGGGGGGGGCAGGGGAGGGAAGGAGACAGTTGTGAAGGGAACTGTGCTGTTCTATTGTTCTGGCAGAAAAATATCCAGGACTCAGAGCTCAGCAGTTCCTCTTCTGGGCATGTGCAAAGGATTTTCCTTAACCAGAGCTATTAGGTGAAGATTATAGAAAGTAAACAGTAATTGCTTATATTTACTAAACATTTATAATTTTCAAAGCACTGCATAAGTGCTTTCTAAAGATTATCTCATTTAACCCTCTAAATAACCCTATGGATTTAGAACAATTATATACCAAATGTTTAGATAAAGAAACTGAGGTTTATGTATGTTAAATAATGTACCCAAGAACACATAGCTGGTCAGCAGCCCATCAGGAACTCACACCAATGCCCATACCCCAAGCTACATTGCCATGTTGACAAGAACCTAAGGACCTGATGAAAGTACATATTTGGTGCCATTTCCACTAGGATGCATTTGGCTGCAAGTAGTAGATTGTTTGAGAGTCGCT
The DNA here is from genome assembly GCF_949987535.1 of Balaenoptera acutorostrata. Lineage (NCBI taxonomy): Eukaryota > Metazoa > Chordata > Mammalia > Artiodactyla > Balaenopteridae > Balaenoptera > Balaenoptera acutorostrata. The sequence goes on from NC_080074.1 coordinate 13,602,602, forward strand.
TAGAGCCTAGGAATTGTTACTATTTGCTTAATAAATTCAGTACCTCATCAATGTAAGGTCTCTGGCCAAAGTTTCTGAAGTTTTCTTGGCCTTTCCCTTGTGGTCAAAAGGTCCTGCTACAGCTACAAGTATTACATCCCACCTAACAGCTACTACCCCATTTCTCTTCTCCCCTTTACAGGGAGGGTCTGCAAAATATTGGATTGGCCAGAAAGTTCGTTCGGGTAGTTATGGAAAAACCCAAACAAACTTTTTGGCCAACCCAATAATTTTTCCATGCCCTCTGTTTCTCCTTCACCTCCAGCTATTCTCTCTGGAACCAAATCCAATCAGGCTATTTCTTTTTTCTACCAATCCCACTGAAACTGCCTCTTTGAAGGTCACCAATAATCTCCACATTGTCCAATCCAAGAGTCAATTCTCAGTACTGATTTTACTTAACCCATTAGCAGCATTTGATACACATGACAACTCCCTCCTTTTTGAAACATGGTCTTGCTTTGCTTCCAGGATATCACTCACTCTTGGTACCTCCTTCTGGTCATTATATCTCAGTCCCTCTGCTGGCTTCTCTCCATCTTTTCCAACTTCCAAATGTTGGTGTGCCTCAGGGCACAGGAGTTAGACCTCATGGTCCTGTGCCTCATACACAATCCTTAGGTAACATAATCCAGCAAGGCTTTAAAAACCATTCATAAACTCATCACTCAAAATTTATGTCTCCAGCCCTAACTTCCAGACCTAAATATAAAACTGACTTTTGAACATCTCCACTAAAGTGTCTTCTAAGTTTACATGCCCCAAACAGAACTTCTGATCTCATTCTCTCTCCCAAACTTAATTCTTCTTCAGTTTGACCCTCCTCAGTAAATGACATCTCTATTCCTCCCGTCACTCAAGTCTAAAGTATTGGAATTGTCTTTGTCTTTCGCTTTTATTTATCGCCCCACATCCAATCCATCAGAAAATTGTATTGGGTCTATCTTTGAAATAAATCTATAATCAGACCACTTCTCATCACTTCTACTACCTGTCTTGTCCAAACCACCCTTATCTCTTATGTGGGCTATCACAACAGCCTCTGACTGTTCTCTGTGTCTCCACTTTTGGCCTATTACATTACATTCTCCAAAGAGCAGCCAGACTCATGTTTTAAACACACAAATCACTCCATAACTCTAAATGTTTTAACAGCCTTCTTACTCACCCCTTCCAGAACCTAAAAAAGCCCATTCTCTGCCCTTCACTACCTCTCTGATCTTAATTCCTATCACTCTCAACCTATCTCAGTGTAACTGTGGGCTCTGATCTACTAATAGGTTATATAATCAAGTTAGATAGTCATGACCAGAATTTTTAAGGAAATAAACAAAATAGAATAGACAACATCAGAGTGCATTGCACAGGATAAGGGTAAATATTCCTTTGTGAAATTTTGAATTCAGTGTGTGTGTGTGTGTATGTAAGTGTGCATGTGTGTGTGCAAGTGAGTGAGTGTGTGTGCACTCTGTTCCAATAGAAAATTTATGTCTCGCTCTGGGCCATGGTCCAAAAGTTTGAGCTCTAGCTGCCTCTGCTCCAATCATTCAGATTCCTTTTTAATTTCTCCAACATGTCAATCATACCACTGCCTGAAGGACTTTGCCCTCTGCCTGGAATACTCTTGCACCAGATATCTGCTTTCTCGCTTCTTTTCAATCATTTCTCAAGGTTCCCCTGATGAGAGGTCTTCTCCGGTCACATTATATAAAATAGCACACCAACTCTATCTGTCCTAGCCTGCTTAAATTATTTTTTCATATTGCTTCTCACCACTTGACATACTATAGATTAATTTTTTCAACTAGTTCCTTGTCTGCCTTCCTCCAGTATAAGTTCCATCAGGGTAAGGATTTTTTCTGTCCAGTTCATTAATGTTTCCTGGCAAACAGTGGGGACTCAATAAATATTTTTCAAATGAATGAATTATACAACTCAAATAATATCCTTTCTAGAGATGGGAATAGATATTCTCCCAGGATATTTGATCTCTCTCGTTAAGAAGAGGTAGGAGAAGCCTCCTTTGAAAGGCTGGGTATACTCAAAATTGGGAAGGAAGAAGATAGACACTAGGGTTGAATCGTGAGCTAAAAGCTTACAGCTTCTTTAAATGAGTTCCTTACCCAGCAGACCAGTATTGGTCTCTGTGTCTGGGCATCAGATGGGAAGCCTTCTTATCTGCCATCCCCTGCTCCTGGCTCAGACTCAGGACAGGCCCCAGCTCCATTTTAAATAGCAGTGAGAGTTTAGTTGGTCCATCTCAGGGGATAACAACACATTCATATCCCCAAATGTTTAATGAACATTTCTGTGTGAGGCACTGCTCTAAGTTCTGGGGAGCAATCTTAACAACGGGAACAATTATGATTGTTCCATGGCCTTGATAAATGTTTGTCAAAACATCACACTTACTACCATTTATAAATCTATAGAGAAATGAGAAAATTTAAAAATGAATACAGTAGTTCTATTTTCCTTCCTAGGTATCCCATCTCTGTGATAGGATGATATGTTTCTGCCTCATCCCCATTAGATTTGCTGAGGACAGTGGAATGTAACTTCAGAGCAAAGTTTTAAGAGCTAGCTCTTGGTTCATGTCTCTCTTTTCCATCTCAGTGAGGTCTGCTCCTTAAGCTAGTGAAGTAAGATGATGTAGAACAAAGCTACAGACAACCCCCAGTGCTCCTGTAAGTTTAATGAGAAGCAAACCTTTATTGTTCTAAGCCAGTGGTTCTTAAACTTTAGAGTACACTGAAAGCAACCAGAGGTCTTGGTAAAACAAGAGAGATGGGACCCATCCCAAAGGTTTTCATTCAGGAGGTCTGGAGTAGAGGCCAAGAATCTGCATTTCTACCAAGTTCCTAGGTGATATTGATGCTGACTGTTCAGGGACCACACTTTGAGAATCACTGTTCTAAGCCACTAAGATCTGGGGCTTCAGTTGTTATGTGGCATAACTTAGCCTACACTAACTGGTATAGAGCAGAACAAATGAGTTATGTACGGATGGAGAAAAAGAGCAATTCAAGTAGAAGTTAATTCAGGGCTTTGGAATTAGAAAGTTTGGAATTAAAATCCTTACAACTACTTATCATATGTCAGGCATTGTGCCAAGATTCATGAAAATGACTGAGAGTTCCTGCTCTCAAGAAGTTTATACCCTTGGAATGTTTGTCTAGATTTAAAAAAAAAAAAAAAAGACTCTACTTTGATCACCCAGCAAAGTAATGTTTATGATTCCTCTAGGTGACTTTACACTGAATCAAAATGGACCAATTTGAATATTTCTCCCAGAAATTTAAAATTTGATTATGGATATTCTAGTTAAGCCTGACCTATACTTACAGACGATGTTAACTCAAGATTCTATTGTGTGGCCAAGGATAGCTTGGCATGTGTAATGAGGAGTAAAAAAAGAAAGCCTTAGAAGAATATGAAATAATCGTTCAAAGAAAAGTAAACATGTGAGTTAAAGAGATTGTCCTGATGTCTTTCCAGATTCTGGTTCTAATTTTTTCCTGAGACTCAGCTACTTTCTTTCCCTTGGGTGACATGAGACATATATTTTTATAATGAAGTCCTCTGATCCCGCCAATATATTTTTTTTTTTTGCTTTAGCAATCTCCAGTGGATATCTATAATTTACTCTCAAAGAATTATAAGAATGGAGCTTTTAAACAAAGAAATACAATATACTGTGAGAAGTATAATGGCATTAGTCCATTGGATATACTCTGAATGGTTTTGATGAGTTTGATCATCCTAACAACTCTGGCAAACACATTATCCTTATGCTCTAAAACTGCAAGACAGATGTAATGATATGTTTCTTTGCCAGTATTTAAATATATAATAACTCATTAAATTCTCATCTGACCAGACACTGCTTTTAGACAGGATGCCATATAGGGGATTGTAGGAAGTGGGATGTTTGTTCTCAGAGCCAAGGAGGGAGTAGTCTTAGAAGGAAGAGACTTTATGTTAAGGGTTTACCTTTTCCACCCCAATCTCAACCCCAGGTACTGGAAGGGTCCCCTGCTTGGTCTTAGTAACCAACTTAGACATGCTCCTTACATAAAAGAACTTGAATTCTTACCTTGATCATTGATGTGTGACATTACCTGCTGCTGGAAATGTTTGTTCTCATTTTCAGACTGAGGTCTGTTCAGGGCACACACTATCAATGGACTGATGAGGCATAACTGCATCTCCAGGTGCATTCATTTCTTCATCCATCCATCTATCTATCCAGCCAGCCAGCCAATCATCCATTCATTATTCATTAAAAATCTAATTCTCAATCACCTATCATGAGTCAGATCTCATGTTGTAGATATTCAGACACTGCAGATATATACATAAATACAATATTATTCTTACCTTCCAGAAGTCTAAAGTAGTCAAGACTACACATGGTAGTCAAGAGCAGAGACTTTGGAGTTTCTTCATCTTTAAAATGATGACTTGTTCATCATAACTTGTTTTAAATATTCATTGAGGTGATGCATGTAAACAAAGCACTAAGAACAGCCTGGTATTCCGATAAGCATTTAAGTATTTGCATGGGGTGTGTGTGTGTGTGTGTGTGTTTGTGTATCTCCATACTTTTAACCTATGTCCTTATATTTAAAGTGGTTTCTCGTAAATAACATAGTCTAGTGTTTATTCTTTATCCAATCTGAGCATCTTTGGAGTATTATACCATTTTGATTTAATGTAATCATCAGTATGATTGTGTTTTAAACTACCATATTGCACATTTGTTTTCTTTTTATTCCATCTGTTCTTTGTTCCTTTTTCGCTATTTTCCTGCCTTCTTTTGAATTAATTCAGTATATTTTAGTATTTCGTTTTCTCTCTATGATTGGCTTCTTGACTATACTTCTTTCATTTATTTTCTTCGTGGTTGCTCTCAGGTTTACATTATACAACTTTAACGAATCAGTCTACCTTCAAACAATATTATACCACTTCATGGAAAGCATAAGAATTTTATAGCCGTGCAGCTCCTTGTCCCCTTTCACATCCTTTGTTTGTGATATTTTTATGTTACAGTTCTTTCCCTACATGTGTTATAAACCTCACAATATATTGCTAAAACTTTTGCTTTAAACAGTTAACTTCTAAAGTAATTAAAAATGAGAAAAAGGGAATCCCCTCATGGTCCAGTTGTTAGGATTCAGCACTTTCACATCTGTGGCCCCGGGTTCAGTCTCTGGTGGGGGAACTAAGATCCTGCAAGCCGGGCGGCACGGCCAAAAAAAAAAAGAGAGAGAAAAAGTATCTTATATTTATTCCAACATTTGCCACTTCTGGTGGTGTTTATTACTTAAAGTGATTGAAATTTCTATCTGATATCATTCTCCTTCTGCCTAAATAGCTTAACAATTCTCATAATGTATTTTATTCTTAAATTGGCCCAGTTTTATTTTTCTGATTATTTTTGAAAAATATTTTCACTGGATAAACAATTTTTCTGGTTCAGTCAAATATGTCACTCCAATGTCTTCTTGCTTGTACAAATTTTGATGAGAAGTCTGCTGTGATGGTTAAATTTGTTCCTCTGCATGCTATATGATTTTCTTTTGCTCTGGCTTTTCTTATTTTCCCATTATTACTAGTTTTTAGCAATTTAATTATATTTGTGTAATTTTCTTTTTGAAATTTTTTGAAATTTTTATTGGAGTATAGTTGATTTACAATGTTGTGTTACTTTCTGCTATATAGCAAAGTGAATCAGTTATACATATACATATATCCACTCTTTTTTAGATTCCTATCCCATATAGGTCATTACAGAGTATTGAGTAGAGTTCCCTGTGCTATACAGTAGGTCCTTATTAGTTATCTGTTTTATATATAGTAGTGTGTATACGTCAATACCAATCTCCCAATTTATCTCTCTCCTCCTTTCCCCCCGGTAACCATAAGATTCTTTTCTACATCTGTGACTCTATTTCTGTTTTGTTAATTTTCTTAATGTTTGGTCTTCTTAGGAATCGTGAGCTCTTTGGTTCTGTGAGCATATAGTTTTCATCAAATATGGACTTTTTTTAGTCCTTATTTCTTTAAATACTCTTTCTGTTCCCCACTTCCTTCTGAAATTCTAAACACATATGTTAGATTGTTTGACATTCATGCACAGAACAGGGCAGATTTCCTTGTAGCCTATTATGAAATATGTGAGTTCTCTAAGGTTGGGGTTCCTGAGCAGTGGTGCAAACACTCCTGGGCCCCTCTATGTTGCTCCTGTGGGATTTGGGAGGCCAGGAAAATCTGAAGCTCATGCTGCCTGCTGTGCTGTGAGCAATCAGTGCCCTTTGGCTCTGACTCAGGAAGTTCACGTCTTCGGCCAGCATCCAGGAAAATGTAGCAGTACATCAGTTCTTGACAGTTGACTCCATGTCATACCCTATACCACACAGTCTAGGCTAATTGTGATAATTCTGTCCCTTTTTATAGACATACTTAGGTACGGACATGAGCTCTGATTGTAGCCAATGAGATATGAGAGGAAGCTAACATCATGGTGATTGTGGACAAAGCTCCCTGTTTTCCAAGCAAAGGAGAAGAAGGAGGAGGAAGAGAGGAAGGAGAAGAGGAAGAAGAAGAAGAAGAAGAGGAAGAAGGAGGAGGGGAGGGGGAGGGGAAGGAGCAGGAGAGGGAGAAGGAGAAGGAAGGAAGGAGGAGAAAGAGAAGGAGGAGATTTCTTCTCTCTGTTTCTCTGTTTCTGTAAGATGGTGATTTCTGAAACTAACAGAAACTGATTTAACCTGGTTAAAAGAAAAAAATAAGGAAGTTTATCTCAAGGAAGCAAAGTCTAAACATAGGAAGCTTCCAGGGCTAGTTGATCCAGTAACTCAACCATGTGGTCAAGGACTCAGATTTTTTCCATGTTTCTGCTCTGCCATTTTCAGCATTTTTAATTAATCTTTAGACTGATAACAAATGCCTACTCATCAAAACACATTTAGAGGAAAAACAGGGTAACAGCCTGTGCTGCTTCCACTTTCTTCTCCATTCTGCTCCACTGCCCTGCCTTCTTCCTCCTTCACCGCTTCACCCTTCCCCTTCTCTCCCACTTCCCCCTCCCCTCACCCACCCCCCCCCCCACCAGAGATAGCCAAGTCTGCACTAAAACCACGGAGGAGGGATGCCGCTTGAAGCACTGAAGAGGGCCATCCTGATGATGCTATGTTCACCGAGAAGGAGGCTGCTGTGGTTAAAGCTAGGACCGTCCCAAAAGGAGGCAGCTTCTTCTGGAGACACTGCCAAAAGCAGAAAAAGAGAAAGCAAATGTAAGGCTTCTCCCCCTCTGACAGTATCTCCGTGTTGGCAAAACTGAACAAGGAGCCAGATGGCCGGGGAGTTCAGGAAATGTAATTTACACAGGCTCCCAGCCTCAGCATTACAGAAAGAGGTAACGGTATATTACCTCTACTGGAGAAAGGAAAATGTGCTGGAAGGAAAAAGATGATGATGATGATGGTGGTGATGATGGTGATGGTGGTGATGATGATGAGGGTGGTGATGATGATGATGGTGGTGATGATGGTGATGGTGGTGATGATGGTGATGGTGGTGATGATGATGATGGTGGTGATGATGGTGGTGATGAATTTGATGATGACAATGACAATGGTGATGGTGATGGTGATGATAACACGTACAATAAAAATACTAACAACAGCAGAACAATTAGCATTTGTGGCCAGGCCCTGTTCTAAACACTTTGAATGTATTTGCTCAGGAGGGAGAAGGAAGGAAAAGAGGAAAAATCAGAGGAAAAGAGCAAAGAAGAAGCAAGCCCACTGTTCTGAGATGTGGGTTTTCATCACTGAGGAACTTCGTTTTGTCCTTGTTCTTGCTCACATCCTTCCTCTAAATACACAAAGGAGAAAAAAATTAGCATGTATTGGATAAGAAGTCAGGGGCTAGACATGGTGCTGAGGACTCTTCACCACGTTACCTCATTCGCTGTTAAGGATAATCATGTGTTAAAAAGGGAACCAGGACAAGACAGGTTAAATAAGTTGCTCACTGCCAGCAAATAGCTCAGAGACAGTAATATTTAATTCTTTCTGATTTTAGAGCTCGTGTTCCTTCAAATTAAGTGAAAAGAGTTAAAGCTCTTCTTATCCAGATATCCAAACCTGGTGCTCATACCTGCACCCTCTCAGAACCCTGTTTCCAACCACGAGAGGCTCCAGGGATGCGGTGCTGTCTTTTAACTGGGAATCTGAGTGAGTCTGGAGCCTCTGGCCTGGGGCAACCCACTCTGGCCTAAAGAGGATTTGCTTTGAGAAAGGGATTTTGAAGTTAACAATGAAAGTAATCTTCTCCCCAATGGAGTGAAAATAGCAGATCATGAAAATCTGTCAAGCGTAGAATAGTTTAAAAGAAAGAAAAATTAAAAGTGCTATCACAATCCACCTCCCCAGCCCCCCAAGAAGAGGATATAATTCAAGACATAATGAATTATCTAAAGTAGATAGTCACAAACGACCAGTAAATCTTTTTTTCCAGCTTTATTGAGATATTATTGACATATAACATGTTTAAGGTGTACAATGCGATAATTTGATACATGTATATATGCTGAAATTGTCATAAAAATGTTAGTTAACACTTCCATCCCCTCACATAATTACCATCTTTTTGTGTGGGTGATGGTAACAGTTAAAATCTAGGCTCTTAACAATTTTCAAGTATGTTATACAGCATTGGTAATTATAGTCACCATGCTGGATATTAGATCCCCAGAACTTATTCATCTTATAGCTAGAAGTGTGCACACTTTGACCAACATCTCCTCGTTTCCCCCACCCCCAGCCCATTGTAACCACCATTCTACTGTTCATTTCTATGAGTTAGGCTTTTTTAGATTCCACGTATAAATTAGATCATACAGTATTTGTCTTTCTCTGTCTGACTTATTTCACTTAGCATTATGCCCTCAAGGTCCAACCATGTGGTCACAACGGCAGGATTTCCTTCTTTTTTATGGATGAATAACATTCCACTATACATATATATATATATGTATGTATGTATGTATATCACAACTTTTTTACCCATTCATCCATCAGTGGACACTTAGGTTGTTTCCATGTCTTGGTTATTATAAACAATGCTGCAGTGAAAATGGGAATGCAGATATCTCTGCAAGATAGTGATTTCATTTTGGATTCATACCCAAAGTGAGACTGCTGGATCATATGGTGTTTCTACTTTTAATTTTTGGAGGAATCTCCATGATGTTTTTCATGCTGGCTGTACCAATTTACATTCCCATCAACAGTGCACAAGGGTTCCTTTTCTCTACATCTTTATCAGGATTTGTTATTTTATGTATTTTTGATAATAGCCATCCTAACAGGTATGAGGTGATATCTCATTGTGGTTTTGATTTGCATTTTCTGAATGATTAGTGATATTAAGCATCTTTTCATGTACCTGTTGGCCATCTGTATGTCTTCTCTGGAAAAATGTCTATTCAAGTTTTTTACCCATTTTTAAATCAGATTTTTTGGGTTTTTTTGCTATTGAGTTGTATGAGTTCCTAATACATTTGATAAGGGGTTAACATGCAGCAGACTTTTTTACAAGGAGACACAGCTTTTAAGGCTCCCTGTGTCTGAGTGCCTCTGTTGGGAGGGTAGCTGGTCAAGTTCACGTTAGTATGAATGGATTTACTGTCCTTTCCCAAGAGACCTTTTTGATGATTGAAGAAAATAAAAACATCCAGGCCCTGGTGCTCAAGGCTGGAAGGAAAAGGGACCACTCTATTCATAGTCTATCAGTGTTGGTTTCTGCCACTGCAGACATTACACTTTTTTTTAGTGACTTTGCACATTTATTATTTCATAGTCTCTGTGCATCAGGAGTTCCAGCATGGCTTATGGTTCCCTGCTCAGGGGTCACAAGGCTACCTTCACGGTGTTTGCCAAAGCTGGGTTCTCATCTGAGGCTAGAGGTCCTCTTCCAAGATCATTCAGGTTGTTGGCAGCGTTCAGTTCATTGCAGTTGTAGGATTCCTAGTGGCTCGCTTCTTCAAAGCCAGACACAGAGAGAGAGAAAGAGAGTCTAGAGTGAACTGGTCAGCAAAATAAGCCTTACATAACATAAACGAAAGAGGTCCTATCACCTCTGACATATCCATTGGTTAGAAGCAAGTGACAGGGCCCATCCACACTGAAAGGGAAGGACTCATACAAGGGTGTAAACACCCAGAGTTGAGGATCCCAGGGACCACCCTAGAGTCTGTCTGCCATAACAACTGGGGCTGTAGAACACAGTAATGACAAGATGCTGGTGAGAACCTCCACTGCTTTCTTACTTCCTCTCTCCCTATCTTGTGCCTATCACTCACTCTTTTCCTACCTTGCCCTCCCACCGACCCCGTAGACCATGCAGCTTCTCATCACATCTCGCATCTGCCCAGAAACAACACAAGAAGTCTTTGCTGCTCAGGGCTCTCCTGACAGGTCCAGGAGCAGGAAAGAAGGCCTTCGAGTGCTCTGTGTGTGTCAGTGGATACACGCCGACGACCCCGGCACCAGGGCCTATTGTGGGAATGGAGAGGAAGGTATTAGCAGGTGATGAGAATAGGCAGGACTGTGTTTAAAGCTTCTCCCCTATTTAATCTCTTATTGACCAAGAAACATCACAAGGAGGTGTCTGGGAGGAATTAACACTAATCCCTTTCCAACTCACCAACCCTCTCCTCTGCCTGGACGCTCCACTGGGAATCTGTCAATCACAGAGGATCCTGGGTAATCATTTAAGATGTTCACACAGCACCTTCAGAAATGCATTAGCTCTGGTCCCACCAATACATTTCACATTAAGTAAATCACAATCAAAGTGAGATCTGGAGCATCACAAATGAATTAAAAGAGGAAGATGAAAGTGGGGGAAGACAGGCATGGCATAGGTTTTCATTTAAATAGGAAAGGAGAGGAAATTTAAACAAAGAAAAACAAAGGGAAAGGAGAGAAGAAGAAAGAGAAAGGAACGAATTTTTCTTTTAAAACTTAATTCTGCTGCTACAAACTGAGCCAGACAAGACCCCTAGGAACCTGCTTGGAGTACTTAGGCCTGCTAAAAGCGAGATTCACAGTAGTAAATATATAACAAGAGCCAAGGGGTCCAAGATCAGGGTCTTGCCAATTAGAAAGAAGTCTTGTCCTTGTGTCTTGGGTCCATATTGCCCAGCAGATATTCTGGAAATGTTTGTTAAATGAACCAGTCTACTGATATTTTCTATACCAAAGTTTAATCACGTTAGCCCCCTCCAAAGTTCTGGTCACCCTATTTTCATTCACCCGTCCATCAATTCATCCATTTATCAGATATCTGTTGAGTGCTGCCCCATCTGTGCCAGTCATTGTGATAATATGTGGTGGCATATCAGTGATTCAGATAACACGGTCACTTTCCCCACACAGCCCTGTTACTGGGCAGATGTTCATAAAAGCTAGAAGATGTTAAAAGTGATAAGTATTACCTTAGGACCCATAGGAGAGATATTTAACTCCAGTTTTATGGGATACAGAGAACATTTGGGAGCTAGTTACATCTAAGTTAACCTAACAAGTGAAAGTAGGCAAGGGGGCTTGGGACAAGGGTATTCCATTTGGAGAGAAGAGCACATTCAAAGCACTGATATCAAAGTAGCACATCAGAGGAAATCAGTGTGGTTCAGAATGACAAGAGCAGGGACCAGGTACAAGTTATGAAGTATAAGAAGTATAGGGTTGTCTGAGACGTAAGCCTGGAGGAATAAGCAGGGTCAGATTACGTTGCGTATTTTGTTGTAAGGGCAACAGAGGTCTCCTGGAGAGTTTTAAGTAGGAACAATAGCATAAGCCAATTTGTGTTTAAAAAGTTTTACCCCAAGCATAGAGAATAGATTCAAGGAGGTAAAACTAAAGGTAGTAAAACTAGTTAGGAGGGAGGCTGAGACAACACAAGAGTCCAGGTAAGAGATAAAGGTGACTTGAATGTGGGTAGTCATGGAGGCGATAGTGAAGCATGAAGAGATTTTGGAAACAAAACAAAACTGGCAGAACTTAATGGCCAGCTGTGCATGGGGGGATAGTCAGGAATGACTTTCATCCTGGTATCTCTCTTGCTCAACTGGTTGGTTGGTGGTACCATTTACTGGTGGAGTAAGAAGGATTTTGGAGGGAGAAAGATGATGGGTGTAAGTTTAGAGGAGTTCATTTATCCATGACATATCCAAGCAGAGATGTCCAGTAGGCTTCAGGAGAGAAGTCCCGGCTAGAGGCATCAGCATATGGGTGGTGATCAAGGTCATGGAACTAGATGAGATTATTCAGGGAGATGTGGGTCCAGCAGCCATGCCTTGCCCTACTCATTCCTTCTTCCCCAGTCAAAACCTTGACTCCCAGCCCATATCAGAGGTATGAACATGGCTGAGCTCCACTAAAATGGACTTTACAGCAGCTTTGGCGGGGTTATGGCGGGGGGCGGGGGACAGCTTCTTTAGCATTAGGTTTGGACAACAGAAAAGCTTTCTGCTGTTCTCACTGTGATTCTTAGAGCCAGAAAGATGTATTTGGAACGTTGGCTATTTTTATACTGCCTGTATTCGCTGCAATTATTTCCTTTCAGTTTCCCTTAGTGTTTAGTAAAACTCTTTCTGAAAATACCAGCCTGTCTCAGTTGTGTTAAAGGGATAGATGAAAAGGGAGTTTTGTCAAGCTCGGATTCAACTATTGAAAGGGCAACTGTGGCCCTTGGGTGCTTGGCATGGTGTCACAGGAGGAACCAGCCAGGAAGAGACCCAAATGGAAGGTAAAACCCTGGTGATTGGAGTGGAGCCATGTGTACATGTGTCCCCTCTTACCTGAAGATGGTCTTCCAACCTGATTCTCTGCTCTCACTTGTTCTGTGAGATATGGTGGAATATTGTGAAAAGAAAAAGGATATAGAAGTCAGACAGAAATGACTTTGATCCCCAACCCTGTCATTTAACAAATTGAGAGACTCGGGGCAAGTTATTTAACCATTCTGAGCCTCTGTTTTCTCATAGGTAAAATGGAAATAATAATAACCAACTTCTCAGTATTGTTAGAAAATGTCTGTAAAGCTCAAGGCATAGAGTAGGAACTCAATAAATGGTGTCTGTTGTCATGGTTATCCCTTGAGTAACCATAAGGAGTGAAAACAACTGAGGGTTAGAATTCAGAAGTCAAGGATGACCCTAAAGGAGCTGAATCAAGGGAACTAAAAGGCAAAACTGGGTCAACATTGAGGTCAAAGCCAGGCAATGGATTCCAACCCATTTGGTCAGAAATAAGAGGCCCGTAGGAAACAGAAGCATAGAACATAGAGGAGATAAGAGGCCCCAGCTTTCAGAAGATGCCAACTTGAGACCAAGTCATGCCCCAGTCCTTGCATTTTTGTATTTTTCCTGGTGGTACAGAAGCCTACCCATCAGCACAGCTCCCCCCATGATCTGAGGTTGGCCACTGGCCAGAGGGAGCAGGTGCCTCGAACATAAGTGGGGGATTCTGATGTGCTTTCTGGGATGATGGAGTTATTAGCCTATTCACACTGAGCCGCTACTGCTTGCCAGTGACTCTGGGTGTAGCCTATATGCTCTATCTACCTTCTCCATCTACTCTGTCCTTCAAGTCCTAAGAGGCAGAGTGGGATGAGACCTCAGCAGCAACCCCATCTTAGCACCTTTCAAAGACTGGGTGAGTGACTACAGAGAGCAGTGGCCTCCAGCCCATTTCCTCCCCCTTGCTAGTTGTCTGTGTTCCTCTTCCCACCTCCCACGATGGGGGGAGGTGGATGGATTACAGTCACTTCCTAGGAATTACGGTTGCAAAGATGACAAGATGGCTAAGAAGTAGGTATATCTGGCACAATTCACCATTTTTTTTGTAGATATTTATGATGCCAGAGATGAAAGGGCTCATGAAATCACAAAATCCAGGGGTTGCAAACTCAAATGTGGTCACCTCAATCCTGTGCTCTCTTGTACCTGGGAGACAAGGTACACAGGCCAGAGTGGTATGCTCTCTGAGGCATCTGCCAACCAGCATGTGGCATTCTCCTGTGGGCTTAGGACTGATGTGTCACAGGAGAATGAGCTTCAAGACCTTTTATTCAGTGGTTGGTAGATAAAAAAGTTATCTCTCTGCTCCTGGATATGAGTGGGGGACCAGGCCCTGGGAGCTGTCAGCATCTATATTATTGACATGAGAAGTCAGCCTGAGATCAAAGACAAACTACAAAGGAGTAGAACCAAGACGCCTGGAGGGAAATGGACCTGCAGCCCCAAGACACCTGGGGGGAAATGGACCTGCAGCCCCATATCCATGGTGAGCCCCTAAATGAAACAAACCCTGAAACCTGCTCTCCTTCTAGTTTCTTTGGTCACTGCCTGTAAACCCCCTTGAGTCGACTTCCCATTGGTTGAAATGTCAGAGCTCCCTCTTAATTTACTACCTAGAGACTCCTACTGTTCTTCTCTCACTTTAGATCAACATGGGCTACAGAAAAGTAAATCCCCATTACCACACTCTTTTCTGGAGTGCTGACTACCCTTTTGATCTTTGGAAAATTACTTAACCTCTGCATCTCAGGTTTTTTATCACCAAAATGGGATAATAATAGACCCACCACAGAGAATGTGTTCAGACCAGCACCTGAGTGTTCACTGTACATTGGTAACTGTTATTGCAAACAGTAGTAACAACAGTGACAGTAGTCATATCAGTATTGGTATTATTACCCACAACTCTATTTCTGGGCAAATTCTTCATTCTCTTCCTTGCTCTGGGGCCTGGAGTAAGTCACTGAGGATAAGAGTTAACTTCATATTCAATACCCTTAAGTTTGGGAAAGAGTCTGGGTCTAAGAGGGACGTGGGAGGGGAAACCTGGCCAGGTGTCAGTCAAGTGGAGTGTGCTGGCATCTGGATGATAAGAGGTGACAGCCAGACTGAGGTGTCTTATCATAGGAGAGAGGAAACAGCTGAACAGGCAAGTTCAAAGCGAAACACTTACTGCTTTGAAGTAGCCTATCCAGGCAAACTGAAGTCAACCAAGTCTAAAGGTGAAGAGCCAGGTCAAAATTCAGGCACAAATTAGAACAGAACTAGGGTAGGGCAGGAAGAAAGGTTCTAGGGAGATTGCTCTCAGGCCATGTGATCTACGGTGAACTGGACTGTTTCCTCTAGACACTGTTGTCACCAAGAGAGTTGGCATGCTCCCAGCTCCACCTTACTGGTCATTGGTTGTGTGGGTCATGGGGATGGGGGCAGGGGGAGCTGCATTAAAGAATCAGGGTCAGGGTGGACAAGAACTACTGAGGATTCAGTGTCAGTTATTGTGAAGTCCCTATGGGTTCTGTGATTCAGTGAGCCCTAAAAAAATAGGGGCAATCATTCCTGTTGTTTATTTTGTGCAATTGTCAACCTCCAATGGCATCCTGAATTTTTCTTATGGCAAAATAGTCACCATCCTGCCTGATGCCCTCCTGATCAGTCCCTCTTCCTGCTACCAAGTCATTCCAGGTGGATAGAACAATTTTCCAGGGAAACCAAGAGATATCACTTTGCTTTCTTCATAATACAATTTGTCTCTGATAATCCGCTTGTCATATCTAACTTTCCCTCTTTCTGCCAGCAGCGACAAGGGTCCCTCTCATTACATGGCTGCCAGGCTTGCTCCAGGCCAGCCTGCTGCAGAATTAACATGTCATGTCCACCTCACCATGGGGACCTGCGGGGTGTCAGAGACTCAAGCAACTGAAATGCCCGTGGGAAAGAGGACCAGCTGCCTGCGTCGTTTCCCATCTTCAGCACCACGGCCAGCTCATTAAGGAGTGCGTTGGAAAGTGCTTTTGAGCCTAAAGCCAGGAGGACACACGTTTGTTTGTAGGACATTTTCCACCTTCCAAAGCACTTTCTCCCATTCTCAGGTGTGAAGCAGGCCGTGGGGAGGTGATTATTTCTCTTTTCACAGAGTTGGCTGTCATGCTGCCGAAAAACATCGCGGAACTCTGAGTACGGAGCACCCATCTAAGTAATGTCTCTGCTACTAACCAGTTTGTGAATCTGTGCAGTCCCTTAACTTTTTCAATCTTCAGTCTTCTTAGTTCCCAAATCGAGGCAATAAAACAAATGTTAAGAGGACATGATCAGATGAACATGATTTTAAAATGTTTTATAAACTCTAAAGTGCTGTAAACATTGATCCATTATAATGATTCCATTATGAAGCTGCAGCTCAAGCTGAAGTGACTAAGTGTAAGCGAAGGCAGGAGGGCAGCAAGTACTATGGGGCCAAACTCCTCAGGTTCCAGTCTCTGTTCCTCCTCTTCCTCACTCTGTGTCCTGGGATAAGTTACTTAATTTCCTTGTGGATCCATTATTGCATCCGTAAAATGGAAAATAATAAAAGCTACCTTGAGGTTTACTTTGAGGATTAAGCAAGATAGTGCAGGCAAAGTACATACAGAGAGGCTAGAACATCATAAATGTTCAGTGAATAGTTGGTATTATCATCAACATCATTATTCACTTCTAGTTACTAAACTTCAGGATCAGAATCCAGAATCCATGATTCCTGGTCCAGTGCTGCAGAAGTCTCCCATCAATTTCGTGACTCTAATGACCCTGACCTCAGACCACAGAAGGTTAGAGCAAGGGGCACTGGCAACCACAGCCCACCTTTCTGTTATTATAAACAAGACAACTGGGGTTCAGAGAGGAAACTGAACTGCCCGAGGTCATAGGAGGTAGGAAAAGAGTTCAGACTTCAACCCAAACTCCTCAGCTCTCAGTGCAGTGCTCCTTCCACCATCCTGCTGAGTTAGAGACCCACAGATCTTAGAACTGCAAAATCTGTGAAGGACCATCTAGGTCTCATCCATTACTCATAATGGGAGGCAGTCATGACTCAGCAGACAAGGAAACAACATTGCTACTCCAGGGTCCTCCTCACTCACCTCAAGTCTCCTAAGAAACTTCACACTGAACACGAAAGTCAAAATGAAAATCTAAAAATTCCAAACCAAAAGAAGAAACTCCCTTCAGAGAAACAAAAGTGAGAAACATAACTTACTTATCAACAGATACCAGCAATGCCAGAATACAAAAGAATGGCCTCTTAAAGCTCTGAAAAAAGCAATTGCCAGTCTAGAATTCTACTCAGAAAAATCGTCCTTCAAAAATGAAGGTAAAATAAAGACATTTCCAGAAAAACACAAACGGAGAGAATTTGTGGTCCACAGACTCACATTGCAAAAAATGTAGCTTTTTGGAATGAAGAAAAATTATTCCAGATGGATGCATGACAGTTCAAGAAGGAATGGCCAGCATCAGAGAAGGTAAATATATAGGTCACTTTAAGAAATATATGGATGATTAACAGCAACAATAATAGCAATGCCTTGTGAAAAGTATAACAAAAGCTGAGGGAAATATACGGTAATAATAGAAAAAAATAGAAAAGAGATAAGTGGAGTTAAACAACAGTAAAGATGAAAGAGTGTTCTGAATGTGATAAAATATTAATTGTAGGTAGGCTATAATAAGTTTAGAATGCATTTGGTAATTTCTGAGATAATCACAAAAAATGATGTTGAAAAATAGAAAAAAAAATTAGAGGAGGTAAAATGGACTAGTGAAAATTCTTAATAAATACCTCAAATGTAAACAGGGAGTAATAGAGCAAAGAACAGAAAGGACATATAAAAAATACCAACATGCTGAATTTGATAACCTTAATCTCAATTTTATCAGTAGCTGCATTGAATTAAAATAAATATTTCAATTAAAAGATTTCCATGTTGGAGTAAGAGAAAACAAGGCCTACCTATGTGTTAATTACAAGAATTACATTTCAAATATAAAGGACAGGTTGAAAGTAAAAGGATGGAAAATATGTATCACACGATATTTAAACACTAAGCAAAAGAAAGAAGGTGTGGCTGTATTAATATCAGAGGAAGGTAACATTAAGGGAAGAGTTATGGTGAGTGAAAAAGAGAAACATATAATACAAATAATAAAAGAGTCAATTTAATTGGAACATATAGCTATCCTCAAGTTGAAAGTACTTAATAATAAACCTCTAATATATGCAAACATTAAGTAGAGCTAATGAGAGAGATAGACAATACAACACTAAGGGTTGGATATTTTAACACATGTATCTGAGTAAATCATAAAACGATCATAAAAAAACAGTGAGTCTATAGAAGATTGGAACAATATGACCAAATCTGACCAATCTGACCAAATGGGATACACCCAACAATGCAGAATGCACATCTGTTGCAAGTGCATGTGTAACATTTATCAAAATAAACTGTACTCCAGGCTACAAATCAAGTCTTAAAAGAATTCCAAGGAAGGAAATAATTTAATGTGTATACTCTGACAAACTCAATAACAGAAAGATAACTAGAAGATTTCCAAGTGACTGAAACTTAGATAACACCTCAAAATAAACCATGTGCAAAATGGAAATCTAAATGGAATTTAGAAGATAGTTTTATCTGATCACTAAATATCTCAAACACTAAATATCTAAATTTGAGAAATGAAGTGAAAGTAGGACCTGGGAAGAAAGTATATATTTATGTGCATATATTAGAAAAAGAAGAAAAGTTGAAAATCGATTATCTAAGCTTCTAATTCAATAAACTTGAGAAAAACACCAAATTAAGCCCAAAGGATGTTAAAGAAAACAAAAATACAAGCACAAAAAATTATAAGAGAATATAGACATAAAATAGAGAAATTAACACAGCCAAAAGATGATTCTTGAAAAGATCAATAAAATAAGTAAAACATTAGTGAGATTAGGAAATAAAACAAAGAGCAACTACAAATTACCAGTATCAGGAATAAAATGTTACATTCTTATAGAATTTGCTGATATTTAAAGGGTAAGAAAATACTATGAAAAATTTTATGCCAATACATTTATTAAGTAGATGAAATGGACAAATTCCTTCAAAGACACAATTTACCAAAACTTTTACTGGAAGAAATTGAAAATGTGAAAAATGCTGTAACTACATGGCTTCATTATCAGACAGTGGACAAGTAAATAATACAAACCTTTTTGAAACTCTTCCAGAGAAGAGTAAAACAAAGAACACTTGCTAACTTCTATTATAGTTCTGTATAATCTTGTCCTAAAACCTGACAATAACATTGTAAGAAACAAATTGAGGTCAATATCCTTCCTGAACAGAGAAGAACCAAGTCAAGTCAAAATATCAGCAAATCTAGACAAAAGACCTGTATGCAGAAAACTATAAGACACTGATGAAAGAAATTAAAGATGATACAAACAGATGGAGAGATATACCTTGTTCTTGGATTGGAAGAGTCAACATTGTGAAAATGACTATACTACCCAAAGCAATCAGCAGATTCAGTGCAATCCCTATCAAACTACCAAGGGCATTTTTCACAGAACTAGAACAAAAAAGTTCACAATTGGTATGGAAACACAAGAGACCCCGAATAGCCAAAGCAATCTTGAGAAAGAAAAACGGAGCTGGAGGAATCAGGCTCCCTGACTTCAGACTGTCCTACAAAGCTACAGTAATCAAGACAGTATGGTACTGGCACAAAAACAAATATAGATCAATGGCACAGGATAGAAAGCCCAGAGATAAACCCATGCACATATGGTCACCTTATTTTTGATAAAAGAGGCAAGAATATACAATGGAGAAAAGATAGCCTCTTCAATAAGTGGTGCTGGGAAAACTGGACAGCTACATGTAAAAGAATGAAGTTAGAACACTCCCTAACACCATACATAAAAATAAACTCCAACTGGATTAAAGACCTAAATGTAAGGCCAGACACTATAAAACTCTTAGAGGAAAACATAGGCAGAACACTCTATGACATAAATCACAGCAAGATCCTTTTTGACCCACCTCCTAGAGAAATGGAAATAAAAACAAAAATAAACAAATGGGACCTCATGAAACTTAAAAGCTTTTGCACAGCAAAGGAAACCATAAACAAGACGAAAAGACAACCCTCAGAATGGGAGAAAATATTTGCTAATGAAGCAACTGACAAAGGATTAATCTCCAAAATTTTAAGCAGCTCATGCAGCTCAATATCAAAAAACCAAACAACCAAACAACCCAATCCAAAAATGGGCAGAAGACCTAAATAGACATTTCTCCAAAGAAGATGTACAGATTGTCAACAAACACATGAAAGGATGATCAACATCACTAATCATTAGAGATACAATGAGGTATCACCTCACACTGGTCAGAATGGCCATCATCAAAAAATCTACAAACAATAAATGCTGGAGAGGGTGTGGAGAAAAGGGAACCCTCTTGCACTGTTGGTGGGAATGTAAGTTGATACAGCCACTATGGAGAACAGTATGGGGGTTCCCTTAAAAACTAAAAATAGAACTACCATATGACCTAGCAATCCCACTACTGGGCATATACCCTGAGAAAACCATAATTCAAAAAGAGTCATGTACCACAATGTTCATTGCAGCTCTATTTACAATAGCCAGGACATGGAAGCAACCTAAGTGTCCATCGACAGATGAATGGATAAAGAAGATGTGGCACATATATACAATGGAATATTACACGGCCATAAAAAGAAATGAAATTGAGTTATTTGTAGTGAGGTGGGTTGACCTAGAGACTGTCAAATAGAGTGAAGTAAGTCTGAAAGAGAAAAAGAAATACCGTATGCCAACACATATATATGGAATCTAAAAAGAAAAGAAAAGATGGTTCTGAAGAACCTAGGGGCAGGACAGGCATAAAGAGGCAGGCTTAGAGAATGGACTTGAGGACACGGGGAGGGGGAAGGGTAAGCTGGGATGAAGTGAGAGAGTGGCATAGACTTATATATACACTACCAAATGTAAAATAGATAACTAGTGGGAAGCAGCTGCATGGCACAGGGAGATCAGCTCGGTGCTTTGCTACCACCTAGAGGGGTGGGATAAGGAGGGTGGGAGGGAGACACAAGAGGGAGGGGATATGGGGATATATGTATACGTATAGCTGGTTCACTTTGTTATACAGCAGAAACTAACACAACATTGTAAAGCAATTATACTCCAATAAAGATGTTAATAAATAATTAAGTGAAAATAGGCCACAAACCTTAATAGACACTTCACAAATAAGAACACCCAAATGGCCAATAAACCCTTGTAAAGTTGTTCAACATTGGGAAAATGCAAATTAAAATCACAATAGGACACTAGTTCATGCCCACCAGAATAGCTAAAACTCAAAAGATGAATTCCAGATTTTCGCAAAAGAGTGGCACTTCTGTGTCATAAGTGACAAAAAATTTCCACTCCTATGTATGTGTAGAAGAGAAATGAGTGCATATGTCCACCAAAGATATGTATAGAATTTTTATATCAATTTATTCATAACAGCCAAATCCTAAATATGATCAAAATGTCCACCAACAGAAAATGTGATAAAATTTGGTATATTGGGTATGAAATACTGCACAGTAATAAGAAGAAACCACTCAAACATAGAACAGCATGAATAAATCTCACAGGTATTAGGTTGAGTAAAAGAAGCCAGTAGTTTCCATCTTCTGACTGGCCCCTGATGGAAACAAGTATACACTATATGATCTCATTAGACATTCCTGAACAGACCAAATTAAGCTACGATGATAGAAATCAGAATAGTAGTTACCACTGGGGTGGTGATATTGACCAGGAGAGGGTAGGAAGGAATCTTCTGAGGTGTTGGTGGTATTCTGTATTTTGACTAGTATGGCAGCTACACAGTCATAAACATATGTAAACATTCATTGAGTTCTTCCCTATATATAAAAAAGGAGAAGTATTGATATTGAATCACCCTTTCAAATCTATTTTCTTGTTACATTATCTTTTTCTTGCCAAATTGTAAGCACATTTTTATTTTATACATACCGTGTTGATCTATTAGCAATATTAAAATTTTCAGATCTATTATTTATTGATTCTGTCCATTGATTTTGTTTATGGTATCTTTTGTCATACAGAGTTTAACATTTTTATATAGACAAATATTCTTCTTTTAAAGCTTCTGGACCTGTAACTATGGTTAGCAAGTTCTCAAGGTCCCAGATTGTACATGTTATTCCCTGGACACCATGTAAGACTTTTATTCATTCTTTGTTGCATATATATTTAAATCTTTAATCTATATAGATTTTTTGTACATAGTGTGTTCTATGGGTTGAATTGTGCCCCCTCAAAATTTATATGTTGAATCCCTAACCGCCAATGTGACTATATTTGAAAATATGGCCTATAAGGAGGAAATTAAGGTTAAATGAGGCCATTAGGGTGGGACTCTGACACTATAGAATTAGTACCCTTATAAAAAGGGACATGAGAGAGATATTGCTCTCTCTTCACCATGTGAGGACACAGTGAGAAGATGATTGTCTACAAGCCAGAAAGAGAATCCCCATCAGAAACCAAGCATTTCCAGGACGTTGATCTTGGAATTCTTAGCCTCCAGAACTGTGAGAAAATAAATTTCTGTTGTTTAAGCCACCCAGTCTATGATATTTTTTTATGGCAGTCAGAGGAGACCAAGACAATCTGTTATGGAAGTCTATTTTTATTTTCTTCCAGGTACATAATCAAACCCAAAAGATTTTAAATAACCTTTCTTTACCCCAAATATTTTGGGATCAATGTCTGAATTCTCCATTCTATTACACTGATAAGTTTGCCATCTTTATACACATTTCAATGCCATATGAAAGAACAAAGGCCCAGGAATAGCCATTAAAAAAAGAAGAATACTAAGTATTCAGGCTATACTATAAAGCTCCTGAAATCAAACTAATATAGTGTTGCTAATGGGGATAAACTGAGAGGTGCTTTCACATATTTCTGGTAGAAATGTGAAGGCCACAGCATTTGTAGAAAACAATTTTTCCAACATCTAATAAGTTAATAATACATATTCCCTTCAGTGAGCCATTTCAATTCAGAGTATATACCTATAGAAATGAAAGCATAAGTACATAAGGGCATGAATCCTGGAGTGCTTATTTCAGTGTTGTTCTAAGTGGCAATGAACTGGAAATAAAGTGAATGTCCATTAATAGATCAATAACTGAGCAAACTATGGGACATTTACATAGAATATTATGTAATTCATTATAGAAAATTAATTAAAGCTATCTGAGGA
This sequence comes from Balaenoptera acutorostrata, assembly GCF_949987535.1. NCBI lineage: Eukaryota > Metazoa > Chordata > Mammalia > Artiodactyla > Balaenopteridae > Balaenoptera > Balaenoptera acutorostrata. The sequence continues at coordinate 13,625,867 of NC_080074.1, forward strand.
CTTGGAAGAATTTCCAAAAGGAACTGTTGAGTGGGAAAAGCAAGATGCCTGAAAGATTGCATACTATGACTCCATTTGTGTAAGGTGAACAATACCAACAAACTCTTGATATGTACGTGTATACAATAAATATCTATAAAGAATCATATGGATACTAAGAGAAATATGGACGAATTCAACATAGGTCATTAAGTAAACAGCGAGAGCAAGAGGGAGAAAAGGATTAAGGATGTGGGAAACAAAGAACACACTAAGGTGGGAGCAGGAGTGCCAGTGGTGGGCCCAGTGGCTGGAAGCCAGACTCACCACACACACTGCTCTCTTTTGAAAGGAAAGAACATACTTTCACTTGAAACTCTCCTTAGAAATGAAAAAGGGGAGAGGGACCTTCAAGATGGCGGAGGAGTAAGACGTGGAGATCACCTTCCTCCCCACAATCACATCAAAAATACATCTACATGTGGAACAACTCCTACAGAACACCTACTGAACGCTGGCAGAAGACCTCAGACTTCCCAAAAGGCAAGAAACTCCCCACATACCTGGGTAGGACAAAAGAAAAAAGAAAAAAAAAGAGACAAAAGAATAGGGACGGGACCTGCACCAGTGGGAGGGAGCTGTGAAGGAGGAAAAGTTTCCACACACTAGGAAGCCCCTTCATGGGCGGAGATGGGGAGTGGTGTGGGGGAAGCTTCGGAGCCACGGAGGAGAGCGCAGCAACAGGGGTGCGGAGGGCAAAGCGGAGAGATTCCCGCATGGAGGCTCAGCACCGAGCAGCACTCACCAGCCCGAGAGGCTTGTCTGCTCACCTGCAGGGACGGGTGGGGGCTGGGAGCTGAGGCTCGGGCTTCGGAGGTCGGATCCCAGGGAGAGGACTGGGGTTGGCGGCGTGAACACAACCTGAAGGGGACTAGGGCACCACAGTTAGCCGGGATGGAGTCCGGGAAAAAGTCTGGACCTGCCTAAGAGAAAAGAGACCATTGTTTCGGGGTGCGCAAGGAGAGGGGATTCAGAGCGCTGCCTAAATGAGCTCCAGAGACAGGCTTGAGCTGCGGCTATCAGCGCGGACACCAGAGATGGGCATGAGACGCTAAGGCTGCTGCTGCCGCCACCAAGAAGCCTGTGTGCGAGCACAGGTCACTCTCCACACCGCCCCTCCCGGGAGCCTGTGCAGCTCGCCACTGCCAGGGTCCCGTGATCCAGGGACAACTTCCCCGGGAGAACACACGGCGCCTCAGGCTGTTGCAACATCACACTGGCCTCGGCCGCCGCAGGCTCACCCCGCATTCAATACCCTTTCCTCCCCCCGGCCTGAATGAGCCAGAGCCCCCTAATCAGCTGCTACTTTAACCCTGTCCTGTCTGGGCTGGGAGCACACACTCTCAGGCAACCTACATGCAGAGGCAAGACCAAATCCAAAGCTGAACCCCAGGAGCTGTGCGAACAAAGAAAAGAAAGGGAAATTTCTCCCAGCAGCCTCACGAGCAGCAGATTAAATCTCCACAATCAACTTGATGAACCCTGCATCTGTGGAACACCTCAGTAGACAACGAATCATCCCAAAATTGAGGTGGTGGACTTTGGGAACAACTGTAGACTTGGGGTTTGCTTTCTGCATCTAATTTGTTTCTGGAGTTATGTTTATCTTAGTTTAGTATTTAGAGCTTATTATCATTGGTAGATTTGTTTATTGCTTTGATTACTTTCTCTTTTTATTTTATATATGTATATAGTGTTTTCCTTTTTCTCTTTTTCTGAGTGTGTATGTGTATGCTTCGTTGTGTGATTTTTCTGGTATAGCTTTGCTTTTACCATTTGTCTTAGGGTTCTGTTTGTCCATTTTTTGTTGTTGTTATTTTTTTTAGTATAGATTTTAGTGCTTATTATCATTGGTGGATTTGATTTTTGGTTTTGATGCTCTCTTCTTTCTCACTTTCATTTTTTAAAAATTACTTTTTCATTTTTAAATTTATAATAATTTTTTTAATTTTTTATTTTAATAACTTTATTTTATTTTATTTCATTTTATTTCTTTCTTTCTTTCTTTTTTTTTCTCCCTTTTCTTCTGAGCCATGTGGCTGACAGGGTCTTAGTACTCCGGCCAGGTGTCAGGCCTGAGCCTCTAAGGTGGGAGAGCCAAGTTCAGGACATTGGTCCACCAGAGACCTCCTGTAATATCAAATGTAATATCAAATGGCTACAGCTTTCCCAGAGATCTCCATCTCAATGCTAAGGCCCAGCTCCACTCAATGAACAGCAAGCTCCAGTGCTGGACACCCCATACCCAACAACTAGCAGGACAGGAACACAACCACACCCATTAGCAGAGAGGCTGCCTAAAATCATACTAAGTTCACAGACACCCCAAAACATACCACCAGGTGTGGTCCCACCCACCAGAAAGACAAGATCCAGCCTCATCCACCAGAACAGAGGCACCAGTCCCCTCCACCAGGAAGCCAACACAACCCACTGAAACAACCTCACCAACTGGGGGCAGAAACCAAAAACAACAGGAACTACGAACCTGCAGCCTGTGAAAAGGGGACTCCAAACATAGTAAGTTAAGCAAAATGAAAAGACAGAGAAATACACAACAGATGAAGGAGCAAGGTAAAAATCCACAAGACTAAACAAATGAAGAGGAAATAGGCAATCTACCGGAAAAAGAATTCAGGGTAATGATAGTAAAGATGATCCAAAACCTTGGAAATAGAATGGAGAAAATATAAGAAACATATAACAAGGACCTAGAAGAACTAAAGAGCAAACAAACATGATGAACAGCACAATAAATGAAATTAAAAATTCTCTAGAAGGAATCAATAGCAGAATAACTGAGACAGAAGAAGTGATAAGTGATCTGGAAGATAAAATAGTGGAAATAACTACCACAGACCAGAATAAAGAAAAAAGAATGAAAAGAATGGAGGACAGTCTCAAAGACCTCTGGGACAACATTAAATGCCACAACAATCGAATTATAGGGGTCCCATAAGAAAAAGGGAAAAAGAAAGGGACTGAGAAAATATTTGAAAAGATTATAGTTGAAAACTTCCCTAACATGGGAAAGGAAATAATCTATCAAGTCCAGGAAGCACAGAGAGTTCCATACAGGACAAATCCAAAGAGAAACATGCCAAGACACATATTAATCAAACTATCAGAAATTAAATACAAGGAAAAAATATTAAAAGCAGCAAGGGAAAAGCAACAAATAACATAAAAGGGAATCCCCATAAGGTTAACACCTGATCTTTCAGCAGAAATAATGCAAGCCAGAAGGGAGTGGCAGGACATGTTTAAATTTTTATTTATTTATTTATTTATTTATTTATTTATTTATTTATTTATGGCTGTGTTGGGTCTTCATTTCTTTGCAAGGGCTTTCTCTAGTTGCAGCAAGTGGGGGCCACTCTTCATTGCGGTGCGCGGGCCTCTCATTATCGTGGCCTCTCTTGTTGCAGAGCACAGGCTCCAGACGCACAGGCTCAGTAGTGGCTCATGGGCCCAGTTGCTCCGCAGCATGTGGGATCTTCCCAAACCAGAGCTCGAACCCGTGTCCCCTGCATTGGCAGGCAGATTCTCAATCACTGTGCCACCAGGGAAGCCCCCACAGGACATATTTAAAGTGATGAAAGGGAAAAATCTACAGCCAAGGTTACTCTACCCAGCAAGGATCTCATTCAGATTCGACAGAGAAATTAAAACCTTTACAGACAAGCAAAAGCTAAGAGAATTCAGCACCACCAAACCAGCTTTACAATAAATGCTAAAGGAACTTCTCTAGGCAGGAAAAGACCTACAAAACAATAGAAGGTAAAGACCTACAAAAACAAACCCAAAACAATTAAGAAAATGGTAATAGGAACATACATATCGATAATTACCTTAAAGGTAAATGGATTAAATGCTCCAACCAAAAGACATAGACTGGCTGGATGGATACAAAAACAATACCCATATATATGATGTCTACAAGACACCCACTTCAGACCTAGGGACACATACAGACTGAAAGTGAGGGGATGGAAAAAGATATTCTTTGCAAATGGAAATCAAAAGAAACCTGGAGTATCAATTCTCATATCAGACAAAATAGACTTTAAAATAAAGACTATTATAAGAAAAAAGAAGCACACTACATAATGATCAAGCGATCGATCCAAGAAGAAGATATAACAATTGTAAATATTTATGCATCCAACATAGGAGCACCTCAATACATAAGGCAAATGCTAACAACCATAAAAGGGGAAATCAACAGTAACGCAATCACAGTAGGGGACTTTAACACCCCACTTTCCCCAATGGACAGATCATCCAAAATGAACATAAATAAGGAAACACAAGCTTTATATGACACATTAAACAAGATGGACTTAATTGATATTTATATGACATTCCATCCAAAAACAACAGAATACACTTTCTTCTTGAGTGCTCACGGAAAATTCTCCAGGATAGATCATATCTCGTGTCACAAATCAAGCCTTGGTAAATTTAAGAAAATTGAAATTGTACGAAGTATCTTTTCTGACCACAAAGCTATGAGACTAGATATCAATTACAGGACAAAAACCTGTAAAAAATAGAAACACATGGAGGCTTAACAATACATTAGTAAATAACCAAGACATCACTGAAGAAATCAAAGAAGAAATCAAAAAATACCTAGAAACAAATGACAATGAAAACACCACGACCCAAAACCTACAGGATGCAGCAAAAGCAGTTCTAAGAGTGAAGTTTAGAGCACTACAATCCTACCTCAAGAAACAAGAAACATCTCAAAAAAAACAACCTAACATTACACTTAAAGCAATTAGAGAAAGAAGAATGAAAAAACCCCAAAGTTAGCAGAAGGAAACAAATCATAAAGATCAGATCAGAAATAAATGAAAAAGAAATGAAGGAAATGATAGCAAAGATAAATAAAACTGAAAGCTGGTTCTTTGAGAAGATAAACAAAATTGATAAACCATTAGCCACACTCATCAAGAAAAAAGGGAGAAGACTCAAATCAACAGAATTAGAAATGAAAAAGGAGAAGTAACAATTGACACTGCAGAAATACAAAGGATCATGAGGGATTACTGCAAGCAACTATATGCCAATAAAATGGACAACCTGGAAGAAATGCAGAAATTCTTAGAAAAGCACACCTTTCCGAGACTGAACCAGGAAGAAATAGAAAATATAAACAGATAAATCACAAGCACTGAAATTGAAACTGTGATTAAAAATCTTCCAACAAACAAAAGCCCAGGACCAGATGGCTTCACAGGAGAATTCTGTCAAACATTTAGAGAAGAGCTAACACCTATCCTTCTCAAACTCTTCCAAAATATAGCAGATGGAGGAACACATCCAAACTCATTCTACGAGGCCACCATCACCCTGATACCAAAACCAGACAAAGATGTCACAAAAAAAGAAAACTACTGGCGAATATCACTGATGAACATTGATGCAAAAATCCGCAACAACATACTAGCAAACAGAATCCAACAGCACCTTTATAGGGTCATACACCATGATCAAGTGGAGTTTATCCCAGGAATGCAAGGATTATTCAATATATGCAAATCAATCAATGTGATACACCATATTAACAAATTGAAGGAGAAAAAACATATAGTCAGCTCAATAGATGCAGAAAAAGTTTTTGACAAAATTCAACACCCATTTATGATAAAAACCCTCCAGAAAGGCATAGAGGGAACTTACCTCAATATAATAAAGGCCATATATGACAAACCCACAGCCAACATCATTCTCAATGGTGAAAAACTGAAACCATTTCCTCTAAAATCAGGAACAAGACAAGGACACCCACTCTCACCACTATTATTCAACGTAGTTTTGGAAGTTTTAGACACAGCAACCAGAGAAAAAAAAGAAATAAAAGGAATCCAAATCGGAAAAGAAGAAAAAAACGTGTCACTGTTTGCAGATGACATGATACTATACATAGAGAATGCTAAAGATGCTACCAGAAAACTACTAGAGCTAATCAATGAATCTGGTAAAGTAGCAGGATACAAAATTAATGCACAGAAATCTCTTGCATTTCTATACACTAATGATTTAAAAATCTGAAAGAGAAATTAAGGAAACACTCCCATTTACCATTGCAACAAAAAGAATAAAATACCTAGGAATAAACCTACCTAAGGAGATAAAAGACTTGTATGCAAAAAACTATAAGATACCGTACCGATGAAAGAAATTACAGATGATACAAACAGATGGAGAGATATACCATCTGTTTCCATCCATATATATACCATCCATATATTCTTGGATTGGAAGAATCAACATGTGAAAATGACTACACTACCCAAAGCAATCTACAGATTCAGTGCAATCCCTATCAAACTACCAAGGGCATTTTTCACAGAACTAGAACAAAAAAGTTCACAATTTGTATGGAAACACAAAAGACTCCAAAAAGACAAAGCAATCTTGAGAAAGAAAAATGGAGCTGGAGGAATCAGGCTCTCTGACTTCACACTATACTACAAAGCTACAGAAATCAAGACAGTATGGTACTGGCACAAAAACAGAAATATAGATCAATGGAACAGGATAGAAGCCCAGAGATAAACCCATGCATATATGGTCACCTTATCTTTGATAAAGGAGGCAAGAATATACAATGGGGAAAAGACAGCCTCTTCAATAAGTGGTGCTGGGAAAACTGGACAGCTACATGTAAAAGAATGAAATTAGAACACTTCCTAACACCATACACAAAAATAAACTCAAAATGGATTAAAGACTTAAATGTAAGGCCAGAGGAAAACATAGGCAGAACACTCTATGACATACATCACAGCAAGATCCTTTTTGACCCACCTCCTAGAGAAATGGAAATAAAAACAAAAATAAACAAATGGGACCTCATGAAACTTAAAAGCTTTTGCACAGCAAAGGAAACCATAAACAAGACGAAAAGACAACCTTCAGAATGGGAGAAAATGTTTGCAAACAAAGCAACTGACAAAGGATTAATCTCCAAAATTTACAAGCAGCTCATGCAGCTCAATATCAAAATAACAAACAACCCAATCCAAAAATGGGCAGAAGACCTAAATAGCCATTTCTCCAAAGAAGATATACAGATTGCCAACAAACACATGAAAGGTTGATCAACATCACTAATCGCTAGAGAAATGCAAATCAAAACCACAATGAGGTATCACCTCACACTTGTCAGAATGGCCATCATCAAAAAATCTACAAACAATACATGCTGGAGAGGGTGTGGAGAAAAGGGAACCCTCTTGCACTGTTGATGGGAATGTAAATTGATACAGCCACTATGGAGAACAGTATGGGGGTTCCCTAAAAAGCCAAAAATAGAACTACCATATGACCCAGCAATCCCACTACTGGGCATATACCCTGAGAAAACCATAATTCAAAAAGAGTCATGTACCACAATGTTCACTGCAGCTCTATTTACAATAGCCAGGACATGGAAGCAACCTAAGTGTCCATCAACAGATGAATGGATAAAGAAGGTGTGGCACATATATACAATGGAATATTACTCAGCCATAAAAAGAAACGAAATTGAGTTATTTGTGGTGAGGTGGCTGGACCTACAGTCTGTCATGCAGAGTGAAGTAAGTCAGAAAGAGAAAAACAAATACCGTATGCTAACACATATATATGGAATCTAAAAAAAAAAATTGTTCTGAAGAACCTAGGGGCAGGACAGGAATAGAGATGCAGATGTAGAGAATGGACTTGAGGACACGGGGAGGGGGAAGGGTAAGCTGGGACGAAGTGAGAGAGTGACATGGACATATGTACACTACCAAATGTAAAATAGATGGTTAGTTTGGAAGCAGCCGTATAGCACAGGGAGATCAGCTCCGTGCTTTGTGTCCACCTAGAGGGGTGGGATAAGGAGGGTGGGAGGGAGACGCACGAGGGAAGAGATATGGGAATATATGTATACATATAGCTGGTTCACTTTGTTATACAGCAGAAAGTAACACACCATTGTAAAACAATTATACTCCAATAAAGATGTTAAAAAAAAAAAAAAACAAAGACCACACTAAGGAAAAGCAGGTATATGACTACTTTCATACATTTATGTAAAATTGTGTGTATGTGTGTGTGTGTGTGTGTGTGTGTGTAGTGGAATATGTACAAAATCTTTTAAATAGTTTTGACACCAGAAGAAAAAACACTGAAGATTAATTAACTGAGTTTAAGCCCAAGAAATTACATCAAAAACCTGAGAAACAGAGGATGAAACAGTAGAGACAATATTAAAAAATAAAGAAATAGAAAAAACAACTATAAAGTTGCATAATAAAATTTTTTTAAAACTAGGTATTTTTAAAGACTAATAAATTCAACAAACCTCTGGCAAGATTGATCAAGGAAAAAGGAAGAGGGATTGCGTACAGTAGCATGTAGAAAGAAAGAGAGATCTGATAAATGAAACAAAAGATTGTCCTAAGAATCTAGGTTTGGAAGAGGAGTTAATCTTCACTTACTCCACCAATTTAAAAAGTGATGGAATTCTCATTCACCTTAAGAGTGTCTATAATCATGTGTGTAGCTACATAACTATTCCAGCACTACAGTGGGCTTACAATAGGCAGATCTGGATCAAATTACACATCTACAACAGCGGGACCATGAGAATCCAATTCAGTTTTCCAAATATTTATTGAAGCTTGACTCTGTGGCAAACCTTGTACTATAAGCTTTATCTGCTTTGTAATTAATCTTCACAGCAATCTTGTAAGGTAAGAACTATTATTATTTTGCCCTTTTTTTTTTCAGATGAGGAAACTTCAACATGAGGAATTAAATAATCTGATCAGAGTCAACTAGCTTGTAAGTGATAGAGCTGGAATCATTCCAGGTACTAAGAGGCTCAGTTTCTCATCTGTAGAAGGTAGCTAAGTGACCTCTGTCTCAGAGGGAGGACATCAGAACAAAGACATCAGGAGGGTGAATGTTGAAAATTACAAAAGGTGGATGAATATTACCTGGTCTCCAGAGACAAACAGATCTGGTTCAAGTCAGTCTCTGCAACTGAGAAGTGGTCTTGAGTGAGTCTCTAAACCTCCATTTACAGTTGCCAGATTTAACGAGGAAAAATACAGGAAGTTGAATTAAATTTGATTTCCGATAAACAATGAGTAATTTTTAGCATAAGTATGTCCTAGACAATAACGGGGACATAATTATACTAAAAAAAATGTTCATTTGAAATTCAAATTTAACTGGGCAGCCTATATTTTATCTAGCAGCCCCACCTCAGTTTTCTTATCTGAAAAGATGCATAAGGTGAAAATAACTGCCCAGCACATTAGTGTCACTGAGTATGCTAATTGTCTCCAAATATCCATCCGCTATCCTCTTCTCCCTTACTAACAGAACCCTGATTTGTAGCTGAGCATATAGCTACCCAACTAAATAACTACATTTCCTAACCTTCCTTGCAGGAAGTTGTGGTCACGTGATTTAATTCTGTCCAATGAAGCAGTCAGAGGACTATAGAGTGGATTCCCCAGAACTTGCCTTGAAAGTTAATCAAAGGATATGTCCATCCTTTATCTCCTTTCCCTCCATTCTATTTCCCAAAACATGGATGTGATGGCTGGAATTCAAATAGCTATCTAGAGCATGTGGATTAGCCATGAGGCTTGTGTCTGTCCTATGGTCTGCAGTCACAAGAGTTGGAAAGACTGGGAAGTAATGACCATTAGCAGTGATCCTTAACTTGCCTGCATATTAGAATCATGTGGGTAGCATGTAAAACTCCCAATATCTCAAATGATCAAATTAGAAACTTTGTGGGCATCTGTATGTTTAAACGCCGCATAGGGTTACATTATTTGGCCAAAGTTGAGAACAGCTGTTTTAAGTTCTCTTCTTTTTATTTTATTTATTTATTTTTCATTGAAGTATAGTTGATTTACAATGTTGTGTTAGTTTCACGTGTACAGTAAAGTGATTGAGTTATATATATATTAATATATGTATAATTAATATATATAAAAATATTAAACATATATAGTTATATATATAAATATTCTTTTTCAGATTCTTTTCCCTTATAGTTTATTATAAAATACTGAGTATAGTTCCCTGTGCTATACAGTAGGTCCTTGTTATTTATCTATTTTATATATAGTAGTATGTATATGTTAATCCCAAACTTCTAATTTATCCCTTCTTCCCCTTTCCCCTTTGGTAACCATAAGTTTGTTTTCTAAGTCTATGGGTCTATTTCTGTTTTGTATATAAGTTCGTTTGTTCATTTGATTCTAAATATAAGTGATATATATTTGTCTCTTTCTGATTTACTTCACTTAGTATGATAATCTCTAGGTCCATCTGTGTTGTTGCAAATGGCATTATTTCATTCTTTTTTATGGCTGAGTAATAGTCCATCATATATATATATATATATATATATATATATATATATATATACACACCACATCTTCTTTATCCACTCATCTGTTGATGGACATTTATGTTGCTTCCATGTCTTGGCTATTGTAAATAGTGCTGGCTACAGTGAACATTGGGGTGCATGTATTTTTTGAATTATGGTTTGCTCTGGATGTAAGCCCAGGTGTGGGATTGCTGGATCATATGGCAACTCTATTTTTTGTTTTTTAAGGAACCCCCATACTGTTCTCCATAGTGGCTGTATCAATTTACATTCCCACCAACAGTGCAAGAGGGTTCCCTTTTCTCCACACCCTCTCCAGCATTTATTATTTGTAGACTTTCTGATGATGGCCACTCTGACTATTGTGAGGTGATAGCTCATTGTAGTTTTGATTTGTATTTCTCTAATAATCAGCGATTTCTCTAATAATGAAGTTCTCTTCTGTGTTTCCCAAACAATGTTCAATGAATAACAAGAGTCACTCTGCCCTTCCATGCCCATCCAATGGAAATTATAATTCAGTAAGTTTGCATTGGGGCCTAGGAATCTTGTTTTGTTTTTGTTTTCACTCAGCAGTCCAGAAGATGCTTATCTTTAGTCATGTTTGGGAAACACTGTCAGGGTCAGTGTGTCTGGGTCTGTGCACCTAAAATTATAATGAGCATCAAAATCACTTGGAGAGCTTTTTTTTTAACAACTTTAATGACATATATTTTACATATCATAAAATTCACCCATTTTACATGCACAATTCAATGCTTTTCAGTAACTTTACTGAATGGCACCATAAATCAGTTTTATAATATTTTCATTGTCCCAGTAAGATCCCTCATGCCCATTGACAATTAATCCGCATTACCACCCCCAGGTGCAGACAACCACTAATCTACATTCTGTCTCTATAAATTTTGCCTTTTCTGGACATTGCCTATAAATGGAATCATACAATATGTGGTCTTTTGTGTCTGGCTTCTTTCACTTAGCATCAAGTTTTGGAAGTTTGTCCATGACATAGCATTTACCAGAAGTTCATTCTTTTTTTGCTGAGTGGTATTTAGAGAATTTGTTAAAACCCAAAACTAGCAGTGGGGTGCACCCCTCAGAGATTCTCATTCAGTATAATTTGCATTTCTAACATGCTCTTAGGTGGTACTGATATTGTTGGTCCACACACCACACTTGAGGAGCACAGGTCCAGAAAATGCCAAACCACAACTGCCTAACACACCAGTCTACTAAATACCATTCCCCATCAAGTGACGGGATATCATTATGAAGATTCTCTGGGCATATTGTTTCATCCCGAGGAGGCTTATTGCTGGAAGTTACCTTTTATTTTTCCTTTGTCATCTACTGACAAAGGTGTCACCGCACACACGTCCCTGCAAAAGTCTCAGAAGCCATTTAGAAAAATAGGGAAATCAGGTCATCGACACGTGGGAGCATTACATTTGTCCAATAAGTGGGAAGAAAATGTTGAACTTCACTAATAATTTGAAGGATAAAAATTAAAATCATATTAACCTATCAAATTGTCAATGATGGATTTAAATATCAAATGCTCAGTGTTGAGGAGGGCAACGTGAAATAAGTGTCCCCATTTACAGCTGGTGGAAGATTAATTGGTAAAAACATTTTGGAGGGTAACATGCAATAGTGATTATATCAAGATCCTTAAAATATCCATGCTCCTTTCTCTTCTTAATTCTATTTTTTAAATTAATCCTAATCAAATAAATAGAAAAACACACTTGGACAATTTTGTCTGAGGCAGTGTTGTTTTTCATGTTGAAAAGCTAACTGCAAATTAAGTGTTCAGAGCATTAAGGAGAGGGGCTACACATATTTTAATGCATTCAATATAGTATAGAGGACAAGAGGAGTGATTTTGATTTTTGCTCTAATTTAGAAGAGTTCAAATCCCAGCTGTGCCAATTGCTGGCTGCATAACTGTGGGCAAATCACTTAATATCTCTCTGCCTTGGTTTCCTCATCTGTAAAATGGATATAATAATATTACCTACCTCCAAATGTGTAATGGTTAATTTTATGTGTCAATTTGACTGGGACACAGAGCACACAGATATTTGCTAAAACATTATTCTAGGTGTTTCTATGAGGGTGTTTTGGGGGAGCTTAGACAATTTAAGTAAATTGTCCTTCCTTAATGTGGGCCTCATTCAATCAATTGATGGCATGAATAGAACGAAAAGGGCTGACACTTCTCCAGATAAGAGAGAATTCCTCCTACCTGACTCCTTATGAGCTGGGACATTGCGTTTTCCCAGCCCTTGAGATTCAACTGAAACATTGGTTCTCCTGGGTCTCCAGCTTGCTGACTGCAGGTCTCAGGACTTGTCAACCTCCATCATCACAGGGGCTGACTTCTTATAGTAGATCTCTTTCCATAGATAGATAGATAGATAAAGTATATTTGTTTTATATATGTGTGTGTGTGTGTGTATATATATATATATATATCTATATATATATATATATATAGATATATATATATATATATATATCCTATTGGTTCTATTTCTCTGGAGAACTCCGGCTAATATAAAATGGCAGTATGGTGATTCCTCAAAAAATTAAAAGTAGAATTACCGTATGACTGAGGAATCCCACTTCCAGGTATATATCAAAAGAAGTGCAAGCAGGGACTCAAACAGATATTCGTACCTCCTCGTTTGTAGCAGCATAATTCACAATAGCCAAAGGGTGGAAGCCACTCAAGGGTCCACTGATTGATGAATGGGTAAACAAAATGTGGTCTATATACATACAATGGAATGTTATTCAGGCTTAAATAGGAAGGAAATTTCGGACACACGCTACAACGTGAATTAACCTTTCAGATAACTATGCTAGTCACAAAAGGACAAATACGGTATGATTCCACTTACATGAGGCACCTAGAACAGTCAACTTCATAGACAGAAAGGAAAATGGTGGTTACCAAGGGCAGAAAGAAGGGGAATGGAGAGTTGGTGTTTAATGTTTACAGGTTCAGTTTGGGAAGATAAAAAAGTCTAGAGATGAATGGTGGTAATGATTGCACAATACTGTGAATATACTTCATGCTACAGAATTATACACTTAAAAATGGTTAAAATGGCAAATGTTATGTATACTTTACCACAATAAAAAAAAAAGGAAAGAAAATCACTTTCCTCATAGAGTCTCTGTGAGAAATAAATGAGTTAATATATGTAAAATGGTACACACAGTAAGCATGATATAAATGATATTTGTTTCACAAATAAAGATCTCACATATTGATATTTTCAAAGTACATTAACACATAAAACTACTCATGAGAGAAGGTAAAATTAAAATGCAGAATACAAAACTATGCATTACCAGTATAATTCCAATTTTGCTTGAAATGTTTTAAAGATCTATGTCTATCTATGCATAGAAAAGAAAGGAGGTGATCAAGAGCAGTAAAATGTTAACCTAATTCGTTCTGGGTGAAGACATTACGTGTGACATTTGTTTGCCTTGATGTATTCTGATTTTCGCAATTTTGACAAAGGATTGTGTTATTTTCATAAGCTTCACCCCTAAATGATGATTTTGGGTGCTTAAGGGGAGCTTATCTGTGTTCAGTATCCTGTTGCCCCTTCCTCGTTAACTGGAGGTGACTTTCTCCTTCCAGGAGGAGAGATGACCAGCGTGCCATCTCTGTGCACTGTTTATATCCCCCAAACACTTCATCTGTGTGTCCAAGACAGATGAAGGGTCTCTGTAGTAGGGACATTCCTTGGAGCATTTGTTTCACATCCTGCCTTCAGAAGAATTTTGAGAAGCCACAAAGATCTGGAGACTACAGATAGGAAACAGGAGTCAGGCAAGAAATGTGGCTTCTGTCAGACATGGGCAAACTTGGCACTTTTGTGTATGTTCCACTTTTTTGTCAGTTTCATGGACATCAGGGACCTCACCCCATGTCCTGTGTAATCAAGGCTTAATTGGACATCTTCGAGACTGTACTAATCTCTGGGCTCTCTGCTGTCAATCACGTCTTCTCTTGCCTTCTGTATAATTGGAGGGTTTCAGAAGAAAAGCAAAACTCCAGAGAATGTCACTTCACGTCCTTCAGAATTTGGCCTCAAGTCTCATCACCTTGCTCCAGGTATCCTGTATCTAAAACATGCTGAGGCGGGAGATAGATGGGCTCCAGGCTAGACATTTACAACTGACCTCCTGTTCACACCGCCTGGGGTGAGAAGAAGATGGGCTCCAGGACGGACATTCATTACCAGCCCCCTGTTTACATTTCCTGAAGCAAGAGACAAACGGGTTCCAGGACTACATATTTATGACCGGACTCCTGTCTATATTTAGAGATCTGCACCTCAATATAAAACCAGCAACAGGAATAGGGTAAATAACCGGACATTGGGCATTTTTATGGCAGGGACAGAGTGGGACTAAACCCTATTAGAGGATCAAGAGGTCACACACTTCTCATCCTTGGGACAAGGGAAACACTACACATACGCAAAAGCCTTCATGGGGTCAAAGAGGCAGGAGATGCCAGACCATAGTAAGTCCTGCCATCTCCTCCCCGAGGCCTTTGCAGTGGGATCCATCTTAACTAAACGGTGTGTACACACCCAGGGGAGGGTCAAGAGGCAAATTAGCCATGGGGTCAAAACAATACGATTGGCCAAAAAGAAGACAAAGACCCGGAAGACTGCCCCCTCATAAAGGATTTAAACTTCCCAAAGGCGCGACTCTCAGAGTTCGCCCCTGCGTCTTTCCTCATGTACTTTGCTTTTCCAATAAACTTTTTACTTTTGTCTTTACCTTCTGCCTCCTTGCCTGACTTTTTTCCTGACAAAGCAGGTAAGAACTAGGGACCCAGGCCCTAGCTGCTGTCCCCTGTGGTCCAGTGGTTAGGACTCCCGGTCCGGGACATAAGATCTTGCTTCCTTGCTGCAAGCTGCTGCTTGCTGCTGCCTGCATCCGAAACCAATACCAGCTACAGCTTTCCACCATCCTAAGCTGGGCATGTTCACACCATGCTTGTGCTTTTCTCTCTGCCCAGAGGTATTCTTCCTAGTCTTCTGCATTTGTCAAAATACTTCCCATTTTTCAAGGCCCAAAGTGGACTGTCGTCTTTGGGCGGCCTTTCCCAACTCTCCAGGCAGAGCGGAGCTCTGCATCCTCTGCGTTGCCTGGGCAGTTGGCAACCACCCAAATGATTCTCTCGTGTTGTATCTCCCTAGACAACTAGAATGTGAGCTTCCTGAGAGCAGGGATGGTACTCAGCTTTGTAGCAGGAGCTCAATGAATACCGATCTGATACTAAAGTATTCTGTTCAGTTTCCCCTCAGCTGTGACATGTCCGTAATGGTATCCACAAGCTCAAATGTTAAATGGAGAGACCATTCTTGTCTACTTTGCTTGGTTGGCAGGAGAATGTGAAGCTCCAATAAGTTACTGAAAATCTCTTATTCAGAGAGTTTCAAAATAATCCCAAAGGATCTTGATAATAACCATGAACTTGCCTGACACCAATGAAGCAAACCGGGCCCAAAACATTGCTGTGGGCACAGCTTTGCTTTACACTGCTAGAAATGAAATCTTTTCAACTGCATTCACCTGAATAATTGAATGGTTCATTGCTTGGGAGAGGAACAATTGAGCATGAAACTATTTGGAAGAGAAATAATTAGGCATTCCATTGTTTAGGAGAGGAACAATTGAATATCCCATTCCTTGGGAGAACATTTTAAGACAGACTTTCACCAATTTAGGATGCTGTTCTACCTAAAAAAGTTAGTTTCCAAGTCATTTATTTGTTTGGAACAGAGAACACTTTTACCCAGAGAAACAACGTTTGTAATGATTTATAGATTTGTAGGTTTCTAGAGTAGCACCTTCACCCCCTCAACATCTATTAACTTTCCATTATATTTGAAGTAGAGTTCTGGCTTCAATTTCATTTTCACCACACCACTTCTGATAGTGCATCAGTAAGGCAATGAGTACCTAAATTCAGCCCTGGATGGCGAGAGTTTGCATTCCCTGCCTTCTCTGCAAAATTGTGACCTCTTCTTTCACTGTCCCTGTCATTTCATTCCTTCACAGGTAGAACAGACTAGATAGCCCAGCCTGGTCACTCTCTCAACCACTCTATGTAAATTGAAATCAGTTCTGTGTATTGGCAATAAAAGAAAGGAACTCTCTAGGCCATTCACTCCTCAGGATGTCCTGAATGTCCAAAGGTCAGTGCTACACCTCAGGTTACTAGAGTTCCATTGCTTTATATTTCTTATCTTCCAAGAGCGAGTGACAGTGAGTTGTACCATCTGCTAAGCCATTGGGACAAGATTTCTTTTTTTTTTTTCTCTAGATTTTTTTTTTTTTAAGTATAGTTGATTTACAATGTTGTGCAATTTCTGCTGTATAGCAAAGTGACTCAGCTATACACATATACACATTCTTTTTTTATATTCTTTTCCATTATGGTTTATCCCAGGAGAATGTATATAGTTCCCTGTGCTATATGGTAGGACCTTGTTGCTTATCCATTCTAAATGTAACAGTTTGCAACTACTGACCCCAAACTCCCAGTCCCTCCCTCTCTCCCCGCCTCCCCCTCGGCAACCACAAGTCTGTTCTCAATGTCTCTGAGTCTATTTCTGTTTCATAAATAAGTTCATTTGTGCCATATTTTAGATTCCATATATAAGTGATATCATATGATATTTGTCTTTCTTTTTCTGATTTACTTCACTTAGTAAGGGACAAGATTTCAAAGCATTCACTTTCTCGGAGCTGGTTGCCTCTTCCAAGCACAAAATAAATCTCTGACAGTGACAATGTCCTTCAGATAGGATTTTAAATACATCCTTCCACCTTTCCTTCTCTCCATCTTTATATCTGTGATAATTGTTTGCAAAACTGGCTGCCATAGTTACCCTCCCTGTGACCATACCCTTGGGTGGCCCCCTCCCATGCTGACTCTGGGCTTAGCCATATAACTTGATTGATCAATAAGACAACAGAGAATGCAATGCAAACAGGGAATTGAAAAGTGTTTATGTATTTAGGGCTTGTTCTATCTATTCTTAAAACTCAGCTATCATGTGAGCAAGCCTAGCTTGATCGATGATGGGAGACACATGGCCAAGTTACCCCTGTTGCCCCAACTGATGGGCTTTCAACTGCCAGGTGTATGAGTGAGGTCACAGATGACTCACTCAGTCACCGATCACTCTACCAGGTGACAACAAGCTCATGAGCAAGCCTAGCAAAGGTCAGCCAAGCTGGCTGGCCCAAACCAAAAGAAATAGTTGCTCCATGGAATCAGAAGCTGAAAAAATGGTTGTTATCTTAATCCAGTGAGTTTTGGGCTGGTTTATTACACAGCGAAAGCTAACTGGTACAGGAATTGATACCTAAAAGTTGGGAGCTGCTATAACTAAAATCTAAAACATGTGGCATTGGCTTTGGGACCAATGGATGGAGCCTGAAGAAAAGGCAAGGGAAATGTTAGTGAAGACTAGGAAAGTGGTGAGCAAACTGTTAGTGGAAACTGGAAAGGTGGTGAGGAAACTGCAACAGAAATATCAAAAAAATTACCTATGATATATAGTGGTGGAACAATTAGTAACACTGACATCTGTGGTAATACATGATAGCCAACGTACTTTAGGACCTTAGCAAAATTATTTCCAAGCATATTGTTGAAAGAGTCAATTGGCTTATGCCTGTGATCAGATACAGGAAAAAGAGAAGGTAATTAAAGGAAGGATTGTTCATTTTGCAAGTAGAATTTTGAAGGCACAGAAGGGTCTGGATTTGCTGGATCATAACATAAATGTGTTTTTCAATCCCTGTCCCAGTCTTTCAATCCTAGTAAAAGATTCTCAAAGTAAGTGATAACTTCAAAGTAAAGGTGACTTAAGGATATGGCTCTCAGAAATTTCATAAAGACCTCTGAAAAATTTAATGTGCTACCTGTCGGACATTCTTAGCTAGAGAAAAGGGCTTAGAAGAATCTTACAGCAATTGTCCCAGAATAGAGACATGCTTTATATATTTTTGCAAGAGAGAGGTCTTACAATTTGATACATAGAAAACCCACAAAGTGTTGAGGGACTTGTATCAGTAAAAGGGCCATCAGCTTTGACTGGAGTTGACCGATATTGCTCAAATTGCTAAAAGACCTCTAGGGTTCCCACTTTAGGTGGGCATAAAGCAAGCAAAAAAATCTACTCAGCTGCCAACACACATCATTTCTTATGGAAAAGAAAGAATACCTCAAAGGTAAGCTTGAGAGCCAAGATAATGGACCCTTGAAAAACAATAAACTTGGAGTCCCTCTCAAGATGTTAAACTGAGTCCTGATCAAGGAACATTTATTGTCTCCACAGTAGGTATACAGGGCAACATCTGCCTGGAGGGGTTTCAGAATTGCTATGGACCATGTTTGCTATGTGCCTCCCATTATTCTCATTTTTATGATTGTCCTTCCCTGTGTTAGTATGGTATTTGGGGGGTCAGTTATCTCTTTTCTAGTTTAAGATCTCTAGATCAAGGGGACCCACATTCAAAGAACTGCACCCATAGAGCCTCATCCATATCTGGACCTCATGTAGTTCAGGAGATCCTAGACTTTAATCCTGATGCTCTAACTGGATGATATTTTAGAGGATCCAGAGATGGGGCCAACATATTTTGCATGTGGGTGGAATGTAATTTATTCTGCACAGGGCAGACTGCGGTAGATTGTAAAGGTAGCCAACGATTCTTCTTAAAAAGGCTTGCACACTGGGGTTTTCACTCTCTTGCTTCTCTTGGAACCTGCCATCATTGGAATAAGCATGGGCTAGCCTGACGTGTGAAAAAGCTTTAGCTAGCCTGCTGGATGATGATAGATGTGTGACACAGCTGCCCCTGCTGCTCCTAGACAGAAAACCACCAGAAATTTGAGTGAAGTCATCTAAGACCAGCCAACCTACCAATACCAAACAATACAAAGTGAACGCAAACATATGAGCAAACTGCTGAGATTCATTGAGTCCTACCCATAAGAAATGTGAGCAAAAACTGACATACCTCCAAATACCTATGATCTACTATTAACCACCTTATTAAAATGGTACCATAGGGGCTTCCCTGGTGGCGCAGTGGTTGAGAGTCTGCCTACCAATGCAAGGGACGCGGGTTCGAGCCCTGGTCTGGGAAGATCCCACACGCCGAGGAGTGACTAGGCCCGTGAGCCACAACTGCTGAGCCAGCGTGTCTGGAGCCTGTGCTCCGCAATAACAGAGGCCGCGAGAGTGAGAGGCCCGCGCACCACGATGAAGAGTGGCCCCCGCTTGCCACAACTAGAGAAAGCCCTCACACAGAAACGAAGACCCAACACAGCCATAAATAAATAAATAAAAATTTTTTTAAAAAATGGTACCATAAAACCATTGGGATAAATTATACTAAAAAAAAGTTTCACCTCTTCCCTATATAGACTGTAAACTCCTTTACCAAAAATATATGGCATAGTGGTTAATTGCACGTAATTTGGAGTCACACTATCTGGGTTCAACACACAACTTCATGACTACAATTTCTGTGACTTTGAGTAAGTCATGTGACCTCACTGTACTCAATTTTCTTAGCCCTAAAATTGGGATAAAACATTACTCACCTCTAAGGCTGTGGGAGAATTACATGAAGTGATATGTGTTATCTGTTGACAATAGTGCCTGGCACTTACTGATAGTGAGTTATATGTGTTTCCATTATTTGAGGTCCAAGATGACTTTTAGACAATGTCACATGCCCTTCACTTCCTGGTGCTTTGATTGGTAACACATATCTATAAATAAGTAATCTTTAATTAAAGATGTGGGGAATTCCAGGGATTAATTAGACTATGAGGCAGTGAATAATAGATGTAATATATTCATAATGTTGTCAGTATAAGGTATTTGTGCAGCACTTTTCCTTTGAGGATCTGGGAGTGTTCCTCAACCATTATCACAACCATCTCTGCCACCTGCCCTGTTAAGTTCTAAGCCTAAAAATGGGTAGGTGACTTTTTACACATTAGTGCTGTGTTTTATTATTAGTATCTCCCTTCCTATGCAGAGAAAACAAGAAAACACCTGTTGTACCATCTCAGAGTCTGGCCAAGGCTGAGAAGAGCAGCCTCCAGATACTCATATCCCACCTTCTTGATAGAATCTACCATGTGGTGTGAGGGCACTGCTTTTCAAAAGACCTTTATCAAATCCCTGGACAATCAAGCAGCACGGTATCTTTGAAGGCAAAGTTACAACATTGTTGCATGAGACAAAATCTGGAAATGAGTCCTCCATAAGCCAGCACAGGTGGAATTTCCCTATAGACAGAGGAAGGATGAATAGGTAATTCCATGAAAAGAGGAAGTTTCCTCAATACAAGGAGTCTTCTTCATTTCCTCAGACATGAGGCATATCATCCTCAAGTCACCTGTGGTCCCAATAAGAATGAGTACCATTGAACAAGTTGGGCATAGCTTGTTGGTATCAATAAACACCTGCATTGACTTAATCTGCCCTTCTTGCATCCTGGATATTCGTAAAATATGATCCTTGACTCTGCATCAGAATCTCCAGGGAGCCCACTAAAAATTCTGATGCTGAGTTCAACCCAGACGTATGGAGTCCGTGCCCCTAGGGTGGGTGGGGCCTGGGAAGCTCCTCTTAATGATCTCCCCAGATGTCCCTTGTGCACACTAATGTGTAGATCGGGTGATGACTTGTGCTATAATGACAAGAAGCACAGTGAGGAGACTTAAATGTGAGGAAATGGTGCATCAAATATCCATTCTTAACAAGTTCCTCCTGTAATTAAAGAGAGATAGAGAGAGTGAATGTCTGTAGAGAACACTTTTTACATCAAGATCTGACACACATACCCATAAACATACACACTTAACCAAAACACAATTTTCTGGAAATAATACTTACAAAAACTTCCTGACACAACCTGAATTTCTTCTATCTTTTTTGTATATTTTTTAAGAATCCAGTCACATTCAAGTAAATTGGTTTTTTCCACCCACTAATGGATTGCAAAAAGCATTGGTGTGGAAGAACTGGTGTGGTGGTGATAGTGGAAATAAAGGTACACAAGAATCAAAGCTTGGGCAATGAGAGCAAGTGACTAGTATTGACCAGAAAGAAAATATAATAGAACACCCTTTCCTCCTCTTGTCTCAGCGATGATTGTCTAGTCCCTTTCGTGAAATGGATGTTATGAATCCCCTAAGATAACCAACAATCTTGGGGAAAGTGAATTGAGAACAAGAATAGTAGTTAGGCAGGAACCAAACACACTGACCTGTGAGAAGGGAGTAGAGTAAGATGATTTTGCTATTTGTGGAGACTCTTAGGTTTATACCAAAGTTGTTTCTCATGTAGGAAAAATTGTGCTTAGGTCAATATGAATCTGCAAAGAGTCAAGAGAAATTAAGTTCTGCGTTGTGGCCAAAACACCTAATTTTCCACAACATTCCTTTGTTAGTTCAACAAATATTTATTGAGTGCCTAGTAGAACTAAGGATAGAGCAGTGAACAAAAAAGACAAAATCTCCTGCCTTCATGGAGCACATATTCCAGTGGAAGAAGGCAGAAATCTTTTTTAAGTGAGCAACATATGTGATATGTTTAATGTAGGTGTTAAGGAAATAAGGAAGAAAGAGTGACAGGAGGTATGGGGAAAGGGCTTCAATTTTAGATAGGGGTGGCCAGAGAAGGTCTCACTTAAAAGTACCTGTAGAGGGTAGAATTGTGCCCCTCCAAAAAAGATATGCCTAAGTCCTAACCCCTGGTACCTGTTAATGTGACCTTATTTGGAAACAGGGTCTTGGTAGATGCAACCAAATCGAGATGAAGTCATACTGGGTTAGAGTGGGTCATAATCTGATGACTATTGTCCTTATATGACGGAAATTTGGACATAAACATGGAGAAGAGAGCAGCACGTGAAGAGAGAGAGACACACGGGAAAGGCAGCTATGAGACAGCAGAGGCAGAGATTGGAGTGGTGCAATTGCAAGGATTACCAACAACCACCAGAAGCTAAGTAGAGGTAAAAAAGAAGAATCCTCCTCTAGAGGCTTCAGAGAGACAGTGGCTCCTCCAACAACTTGATTTTGGATTTCTAAGCTCCAGAAAGGAGAGAGAACAATTTCTATTGTTT
Source organism: Balaenoptera acutorostrata (assembly GCF_949987535.1). NCBI lineage: Eukaryota > Metazoa > Chordata > Mammalia > Artiodactyla > Balaenopteridae > Balaenoptera > Balaenoptera acutorostrata. The sequence goes on from NC_080074.1 coordinate 13,648,518, forward strand.
TAGGCTACCCATTTTGTAGGACTTTGTTATGGCAGCCGTAGACAATGAGTGCAATGGCATTTCAGGATATTTATGAAAGCAACGAGAGAGCATCCCATGTGGATATCTGGAGGGAAGAGAATTCCAGGCACAGGGGACAGCCAGTGCAAAGGCTCTGAGATGGGAGCGTGCCTGACATGTTCAGTGATGAACAAGGAGACCCGTGTGGCTGGGGCAAGGTGAGCAAGGGGAGTAGTAGACAATGAGTTCAGAGAATAAGTGGGAGCCAGGTCACACTTGGCTTTGTAGTTTTATAAAAAGTTCAGTGTTTACTTTGAGTGAAAGGGGGAGCACTGAACAGAGGGGTTACTTGATGTGACTTCCATAGGAAGTAGGATCACTCTGTGTTCTGCAAAGAGAATAAGTTAAAGTAGAGTCAGGGTGGAAACAAGGAGATCAGTTAGGAAGCTATGTAAACGATCCAGGAGAGAGATAATGGTGACTTAGATCAGAATGTGGCAGGGTTGGTGGTGAGAAAGGGTTAGGTTCTGAATATGTTTTAAGGTATTGCCAACAGGATGTTCAGTCAATCGACCCCCACAGCTGTCCCCAGAACATCACAATCCTGATTTCCATCACTGTAGATCAGATTTGCATTTTGCATCTTTTTTTTTTTTGCTCAGCAAAATGTGTTTGAGATTCATCCACGTCAGCGAATGTACCAGTAGTTATATTATTGCTAAGTACCACCACTATATGGATGTCAAATAATTTATGTAGCAAGTCATCAGTTGATGGACAATTGGGCTATCTCCAGTTTTGAGCTATTATGAATAAAGCTTTCAGGAAAAGTGATTTACTAGTCTTTGTGTGGATATATGTTTTCATTTCTCTTGGGAAAATGTCTAGGAGTGGTATGGCAGGGTAGTGTGGTAAATAAATGCTAAACTTTTTAAGAAACCATCAAACAATTTTCAAAGAGATTGTATCATTTTATATTCTCATCAGCAATGTATGATTTCCAGTTGATTCATATCCCTGACAACACATGGTATGGTCAATTTTCCCGATTTCAGGCATTCTGCTAGGTATGTAGTAGTGTCTTATTATGGTTTAAAAAAATTTTTTTTTAATTTTTATTTATTTATTTATTTATGGCTGTGTTGGGTCTTCGTTTCTGTGCAAGGGCTTTCTCCAGTTGCGGCAAGCAGGGGCCACTCTTCATCGCGGTGCGCGGGCCTCTCACTATCGCGGCCTCTCTTGTTGCGGAGCACAGGCTCCAGACGCGCAGGCTCAGTAATTGTGGCTCATGGGCCCAGTTGCTCTGCGACACGTGGGATCCTCCCAGACCAGGGCTCGAACCCGTGACCCCTGCATTGGCAGGCAGACTCTCAACCACTGCGCCACCAGGGAAGCCCCTTATTATGGTTTTAATTTTCCTTTTCTCCATCTCCAGTGTTGTTGAGTATCTTTTCATGTGATTGTTGGCAATTCACTCATCTTCCTTTCAAGGAAGGAAATCTATAGTTTTATTGTAGTATAAATATACAATAAATGGTACATGCTTAAAGTGTGTAATCTGATAACTTTTGATATACAGATACCTGTGAAACCATCTATAACCTTCCTTCAAAGAGTGCTGGACTTTTTGTTCTAGCAAGTGTTTAAGTTACTGGATAATTACCCATTCTTTCTGAGGTTTGTTTTGAAGCTTCATTAGGTTGCGTTTACAGTAGACTTTAATCCAGGCTAGTTTATCCTTACTACTAAAGTAAGGATATCCTTACTTTAAGGATCCTTAGTACTAAAGACCCCTCTGGGGTCTCAACTGAATGCCTGATTTTCAACAAGGACTCTCCACTCAAGCTGGTGGGAACTCTAATATCTCCAGCCTTGTATGGGATCTGGGAATTATTTAACTTACAGCTCCCTGGTTGTTCTTTGCCCAAACTTGCAGTTATACCGTATGCATTTGTGTAATATATCAGTGATTTAGTATTTGTCAACAGACTCAAGAAAACCGTGTTCAGATGTCTGGAGCTTTCTTTCTACTGCATTCTCTTCTCTGATTCTCTTTCCCGCAAATTCCAGCCGTTCATCTCCTCAAACTCCGATCTTTGTCTTCTCAACTTGGTAAGACCATAATGTTTTTCCTGAGATGCCTCTCGCTGCGTCAGGGTCTAAAGACTGCCTCCATGGAGGAATCCAGAGCGCTCACTGAGCTCACGATCTTTCAGGAATCAGGCTCTGTACTATCTCTTGTTCAATGTCTGAAACCTGGGTCTTTTTCCTATATATTTTGTCCAGTTTTCTAGTTATTTACAGCAGGAGGGTTAGACTTGTCCCAGTTATTCCATTATAGCCAAAAAAAAAAAAAATCTTGTTTGGGCTTAAGTATGTTTATGAACACAGATTTAAATATATTTTGTAGTCTCTTTTTTGCAAATAGATGTCTCATAAAGGTGGCTTCCAAGCCTTTTGGACATATTCCCATTAAGTTATAACCACTTTGTGGGTTCTAGGAAAATGGTCTAGGCTCATCTTATTATTTTGTCTGTCCAAGATCTGGAGTCAGACATTTCTACAGAGTGCCCTAGTTTCTTCTATTTGGAAGTGGAATTTGGGGACCACACTATGAGTGCTAGGGGTACTCACTGCTACAGGATTGGTCATTGTGTCTAGTTCTTTTCAGTGGGCTAAGCTAGAAAATAAGGTTTTTGTTTTCTTTTCATTTGAGGAAATTCATTATGAGTCATACTCAAACTTCTAAATCAAATTCAGGACTAAGGGGTTTTTACTTATTCTCTTCAACCTGACACCTTTACATCTTTTCCCCCACACTAATAATTCTAGTTCTCAAGATACCAATATAAGCACTCAACTTATCTCACAATGTACACACACAAGTCTCAGAATAACCATACCAACACTACACCAACATTACGATTACTGCAGATGTTTAAGTGTATTCTATAGCTATTTTTAGCCATGGGGTATATGCCACTAGAGATGCAGTCAAATTATTGTGTTTTGAAGTCACTCAAAATAATTCTTCTCTATTTGGTTATTGAACACACAATTAAAATTCATTTCTTTCACTTTGCTTTCAATCTTTAGAGATTGCTGTCTTCTAAATTTGATTTTGCTTTGTAATTATGTAAAATGTCTTTCTGGTTCCAGAGTTGAGTCTAATTCAGAGATATTTAACTTCACCCCCTATGTCCCTCATCTTGTTTCTTCACTGCTCTTAGAGGTATGTGTAACCTTTTTCATTTGCGTTTTTGGTTTATCTTCCCAGCATTATTATAAATATGGACCCAGAGTCTGTCATACAGAGTGAAGTAAGTCAGAAAGAGAAAAACAAATACCATATGCTAACACATATATATGGAATCTTAAAAAAATGTTACTGATGAACCTAATGGCAGAGCAGGAATAAAGACGCAGATGTGGAGAATAGACTTGAGGACACAGGCAGGGGGAAGGGTAAGCTGGGACGAAGTGAGAGAGTGGCATGGACATATATACACTACCAAATGTAAAATAGATAGCCAGTGGGAAGCAGCTGCATAGCACAGGGAGATCAGCTTGGTGCTTTGTGACCACCTAGAGGGGTGGGATAGGGAGTGTGGGAGGGAGGCTCAAGAGAGAGGGGATATGGGGATATATGTATGCATATGGCTGATTCACCTTGTTGTACAACATAAACTAACACAGCATTGTGAGGTAATTATACTCCAATAAAGATGTATAAAAAAATAAATATTCGTATATAAACATGTATATACATATATGATTTATATCCTCACCCATATTTTCTTAAATTACACATGTTTTTGTCCATTTTGCTTAATTTACTTCCAGAATATATTTTGAGATCACTCCATTGCTGTTTATAAACATACTCCTTCTTATAGCCATGTGGCCATACCAAAGTTTATTCAACTAGTGACTTGTTGATGTACTGCATTTACGTTTTTCCACTCTTTCATACATCTTTCTTTTTGCCCAAGAGTATTTTTAGGCTCTTCTTTAAATTTTATGAAACCTTTGACTCTATAGACAACATGAATCTCTAAAGATAAGTTGGGAGGTAATAGATGGAGAGAAATACACCCTGTTTATGTCTTATTTCAACTTCACGTGTGTTATTGACCCTGTGTTATGTCCAAAGCACTGTGCTAAGTGTCACAGGGGACACCAAGATAAAGAGAACCATCTTGCCCTAAAGGGCCCCAAGTGAGTCAAAAAAGAACAAGAGACAATCAGTTGTGTAATAAAAGGCACAATAAGATCAGTGTTACAGGAGAATTATAGATGAGAAGCTGAAGAAAAAACATGTGATGACTTATAGCTGGGAAGGATCAGATACAACTTCATGATGGAAGAATAGTGGATCTTTTAAACCATTGCAAAAATTTTGACCAACATAGGTAGAGGAGGATGGGCATGACAGGAAGAATTAAGGGCATGAACATAGGTGTGTTCAAGGGATGTGTGAGATGAAGCTGGGGGATTCAAAGGGAAACATTCAGAGGTGACATAGGGATAGCACAAAATTATGGCTTGGGAGTCAGACACTGGAGTCCAAGTCCTGGATGTTCACTTAGACTCTGTTCTTCAGCAAGTTCACTCAACATGTATGTTTGCTTATACAAGACCTATTGTGAGTTTTCCCTTGTCCAATTGAGTCCTAAAATAGAATTCCACAGTGTCCAACATTGTTGATTACCTCCTTCTTAAAACTCTTCATCTTGGATTTCTGAGATGACCTCCCCATTTTCTGAGACAAACTACTTATTCTCCTCCCCTCTCAGGGGCTGCCTTTCTCCTAAGGACACGGGGAGGAGCTACAGCTGCAGAGGAAGGCTGGCCTTTGTTCTCAGCACAGAGCTCTTCTTCCCCAGGTGTCCACCTTCTTGGTTTGGGGAATGTACTGGCTTCTATGGCAACTACCTCTGCTACACACTCATCTCTACATACACATCTCTTCCCTCAGATACCTCAAGAGCACTTTTCCAAGCCTGGGATGCTGGTTTGCACCAGCAATGTCTCAGCCATCTTAGGATTATATGTCAGAAGAGTTTCCCCAACTCATCTTTCCCAGCACACCTTATTCTTCGTTGCCATATAAACTCCTTCAGACATTGTGATGCAAAATTACCCTTCATCTCTCCTCAATAACAATAATAATGATTGCTTGATAGCTGACATTTTAACGTATATTCAACAAATATTTGTTGCTTGCCTATTTTGTACCAGGCAGTGTTCTAGACATTGAGGATAAGGTCGTGAACAAAATACCTGGATGAGGCTGTTATGGAGCATGCGATATATGCCAGGCATTCTGCTAAATATTTTATGTCCATTGGATGGTTGAATCCTTGCAACGTCTGTGAGATCAATATTTTTGTTAAGTCTATTATATAGGTGAATAAAATGAGTGTTGGTTAGAGTAACTAACGTGATACCCAAGCTTGTATCCTGCTCTTCCTCTGACTAGTTGTCTAATTTTACCAAGTTTCTTATGACTGCTCTGTGTCTCACTTTCCCTGTCTGAAAAATGGGGATTATAGTAACTCCCTCATAATGCCTTGTGAGAAATAAATGAGCTCTCACATGGAAAGAAAGTAGAACAGCACGTGGCACATTAACAGTATTTCATAAATGTTAACAATTATTACTGTGTTTCCAGTCTTATCAAATGATATAACATTCATTTGTTTACGCATTTGTCCCATTAGCTCGTGAGATTCAAAGGATCTCGATTTTGGTTTTTTTCAGTTTCAGAATCCTCATGTGCACAATGGGGTTGTTAATTCTTACTTTGCAGCTGTGTTGAAGGATTATAGAGAAGGTTTTCTGTTTATTTAAAGCACTTAGCACAGTTCCTAATCTATAGTAGACGCTTAATAAATTTCTATTTTTACAATTATTATTATTACTATTATCACTATTAATTCTTCAATGATTAGCACAGTTCTAGTAATGGAAAGAGTGTTCAAAAAACATTTTGTGACTCAAATGGAAATAAATGGGATAAAATTGATTCGGAAGCACCGCCCACCGCCCATGGGACCTGAAGGATTACCATTGCCTCTCTCTGTTTCCTGAATGGCAACTCTTCACTTGCTTTGGTTAACACCGAGCAGTGAGGGCTTACCCTTGTTAACTACTTAAAAACTAATATTGGGTTTGCAAAAACTGCTTTTTAATGATCTTCAACAGCCCTCCAGAAAACCCCATTAACAGGCACCGAATCACTTGGGGCTGTGCAGAAGGAGGTTTGCATGCATGGCCAGAGGTCGTTAGCTCCCTTTTTGCTCTGACTGAAGGCAGAGCACGTGTTCTGGACAAGTTCTACAGAGACCCCTCCTCCAAGTCTCTGAGAGTCACCTCTTCTTCCTCTTGCCCGTCTTATCTAGGGGCTCGGGGCTCAGTCACCTGTCAGCTGACCCACCAGACTCCAGACTTCTCCTGCATGGATCCTCCCTGGTCCTAATAGCTAGTCATCATCCCTCGGCTCAAACGCCCAGCATGCAGCCCTACCACCTCTGCCACTAACTCTGAGTTCTTCACAGGGGCCCCTTCCCACCTCCCTCTCTTGCTTCTCATGACTCCCCCACACTGAGACCATTTAAATCAAGTGAATCAGGATGTTCTGTCCCAGACCCACATTTTCCCTGCTTCTAAGCTTTTGCACATGAAGTTGCCACCAGCCAGATTGCCACTGCTTACTCCACAATTGTTCCTGTAGCAATGTGGGGGAGGAGAAAGAACTCAGGTCGTGGACTCTATAGATAAGGGTTCTTATCCTATTTTTGTCCCTAAACAATTCTTTGCTGAGAGCAAATACATCACTCCATGGTCCCCCTGTTCTTCCTCATTGTTCAAAATATTGCAACAGTGTTGACATTTAGGGCCAGACAATTCTTTGTTGTTAGGGCAAGGGCAGGGCGGGGGTGGGGGCACCCTGTACAGTGTAGACTGGGAGCATTCCATACCTCTACCCACTAGATGCCAGTAACTGTCCCCTTTCCCCAGTCATGACAATCAAAAATGTACCCATACATTGTCCAGTGTCCCCTGGGGAGCAAAACTGCCTACAGTTAAGAAGCGTTGCATCACACTGACTATAAGAACCTTTGTCATATTCTACCTGGGATACTGTAATTTTCCTCTTCACGTGTCTAGTTCCTCTTTTAATAAAAACAGCAATAGCAAATACTTATGTAACACTCATTTTACACCTAGCATTGTCCTTAAGAGATCTACTTATGTTAATTTATCATCACCTACCCTATGAAGTAAGTACTTTTATTGTGTCTGTTTTATAGATGAGGAAAATAAGAGTCACAGAGAAGTTAAATAACTTGGCCAGAGTCACACGGTCAGAATTCACTCCCAAGCAGTGTGTCTCCAAATCCCTCTTCTAAATCCACAATGCCTCTTGAAATAAGCAGGTATTTTGAAATAAGAAAGATCTAGGTTTACATTCCAGCTCTGGCACCTATGAGCTCCAGAGCTTTGGGCAAGTTGGATCTCTGATTTTCTTAGTTAGCAAAATGGAGATGAAAATACTTATGTTGCAGGACTGTTTGAAGTTTTAAAATAACATATATATGTGTGTGTATATATATATGTGTATATATATATACATATATATATATATATATATATGTATATATATATATACACACACACACATATATACATCTAGATATATATCCATCTCCTAGAATAGGTCTGACCCGTAGAAGATGCTCCATGAAGAGAGCTGATGGTGGTGGCGGTGACCAAGGTAAAAGAGGAGTTGAAAAACCAGGAGAGGAGAAACTGTAAAATCCTAGAAAAAAGGTCAGTGCTTTTTTTCTTCTATATACTCCCATAGTCCGGAGAGTGCCTGGTATAGAGTAGATGCCGTATCTCTGTCTTTCTGGGCCCCCAGAGCATAGGCTGGCAAACTACAGTCCACAGGCCAACCCGGCCCACCATCTATTGTTGTTAATAAAGTTTTATTGGAACCCAGCCCCGCCTGTTCACTTAGTCATTGTCGATGACCACTTTCATGCTATAGTAGCAGAGTTGAGTAGTTGCAACGGAGACCGATGCCCACAAAGTCAAAAATATTTGCTATTGGGCTTTCTACAGAAAAGGTTTGCCTACCTCTCATGTATAATTAGAATTAGAAAACACTAAATGTGAAGATCTCCAATATCCTTTCCTGGCTCAAATACATCCAGTGATTTTCTGAATTCCCAGCTCCAAACTCACCCCTTCCACATTACCTTTTGTAACTGACTTCACCGAGTTCAGGCTTTGCTGATTACTTTTTCGCATTGTCCCCCTTGCACCCTCAGATGAAGGCACTATGATATTAATTTTCACCATCTCTCATGTTGTCAATCTGCAGGTGTCTCACGATTGCTTCCAGCACATCCTTCTACAGACAAACTCCCCAGGGCTGTTCAGTGTTGTTGCCAAGGGCTGCCCTCTGAAGCTTTCTGACAGCCCAGGTGCCAGCTTCCAGATTGGAGAAATGACACCAGCCTCACATTCAAAAGGAATAGACTCAGGCAGGCCCACAGTTGACCATTCCTTTCCATCTTGGTTTTCCCTCCATCCCTACTAGTGGCTCCAGATCTGGTTGGTTTCCTGTAGATATCACCATGACACTCACCAGCTATCAAAACTCCTCTCTATCTTGATCAGTTACAATATGACAAAGTTCTCTCTTAAGAAGAATTCAGAAGCTGGATGGGAAGAATAAAACAAACACAAAAGTATAAACAAAAAGAAGTTCTGAGTCCATTTTGCTTTCTAGAGATGAGTGCTTAATTTCTAAGGTAGCTTCCAACTCTGCAATTCCATTATTCCACAGAGTGATGCTGTGATATTAACAGATAGGGTATTTAACAAATATAGGTTGGGGCCACTTACCAGCTGCATGACACTGAGGCATCTCTCTTCATTAGGGAAGAAAATTCTTAAAATAAGTTCATATCCTCTTGCCATAGCTGCAAGGGAGTTTGAGGAAGTGAGCACCTATCATTTTCAGCATCTGTCGTGGGAAGTGGTCTATTCCAGAAGGAAGAAGAGGGAGGGGAATGGCTGTTGTTCAGGAGCAATCAGTGTTTGTCATCATGAGTTACTACTATTCAAATAAAACACCCCATTTCTATATACAACTATGTAGATTATTGTTTACAAATGTCAGCTACCCTGAGGGCTCACACTGTGAGCCTCTTTTCATTTTTGCTCCTAGAAAGACAGGACTCTATTCATTCTAACAGATGCTTTTCTCCCCTTCGAAAGGCTTGAAATTTCTAACAAATTCTTTGGGTCATCTTTCCACAGCCTGGCAAGACTGGCACATTGGAGATGAGGGAGGGGGACACGGTAGCTTAGTATCTGAATATTCAGTGTCCCCATGTAGCCAACCCTCTTCTAATTACTTTCTGTGCATAATTTTATTTAATTCTCATATCAACCATACGAGGTAGATATGATCATCACCAGGGCCAGGGGACTAGGGTGAACAAGTTGGGTGCCTAGGGCTAAAATTTTAAGGAGGTACTTATTCTCAGGGCTGAGCCAGTGACCTCCCTGAACTGACATAACCTAGAGAGTGGGTACCTCCTTAAATTTTGCACTGTAGGCTCCCCATTCACCTTAGCCTCATCTTGGCCCTGATCATCACCACTGTATAGATGAGACCATCAGAGAGGTTGTAACTTATGGAAAATTACATTCCTGAAATTTGACAGTCTGCCTGACTCCAGAGAACTCACCCTTAAACACTGGATGCTGCTGCTTTGAGTACGAGTGATGCAGGCAGGTACCATGGAAAGAGGGTGGAGGTCTGTTAAAAGAGCTGGGACCAACTGGTAAACCAGACATCTTAAAGAAGCAAGACTCCACTTCACTGATTAGCTCATCCATTAATGGCCACATGTTGACCACAGCTGGTAGAAGGCAGCTGCCTCACTTCCCCTCCCTGGTTTGCATGTCAGTCCCACCCATAGCTCCAGCCCATTTGTTCCCTTCCTCCTCTGTGGCATTTGCCTTCCCTCCTGGTGGAACACACCTGCAAGTCCCTATAGCACTCCTGAATCTCTCTTCTAAGTAATTAATTAAAAATCTAAAATAGAGCATTACCCCACACCTCCCTGGTGTCATTCAACAAGAGATCATCTCTCAACTGGATACCTTGTTATTTACCAGTTTTTAGTTTAGATTTCCTATATGGTAAGCATTGAGGAAACTGAGTAACAGAGTTCTCTTTCACCCCCAGGTGAATGTCACAAGACAGTTTGTCTAACTGTGCCTGTGCTCTTCTAGTTAATCACAAGAATCTGAGTATAGAAAAAAAAAAGCCATCTGGTCCCTAGAAAAGACGAGAATGTTCAAATGGTGTTTAATATTTGACTGGCAAGTACTCAGTAAGTTGTTATGATGTGTGAGACACTGTGCAAGTCTTTGCCAAGGACACGAGGACACATGTGCTGAGCTGCTGAGGCTCTGCCCTCCCTCTAACCTAAATTTATTGGCCAATTAACACCTATCCATAGATCCATCCTGCCACAAATGTGGAGACAAATTTTTATTACTCAAGTAAGGGGTACATTGCAAAAGACATCCAAATCTGCCCAGCCCCACGCTTTAGCTTTTCTTTCCCTAATTAAATGAAGTGGCATTTTCCTTTATCATTTAACAGCTAAGCCTCTACATTATGTCCCACATTTAGGAAGTAGGTCTCTCTTATCTCACTAGGCTCATGCAGCTCCTTTCCTGTCCCTGGCTAGACTTCATGGTGTAATGGAAAGAACATGGACTTTGGAAGGAGTTAAATCTGTTTAGGAAAACCTGAGCTGAAGCAGGAAGATTCCCTCTTAGTCTAAATATAACCTGTTGATACTAGTTAACACTTAGATAGCACTGATCATTTGCCAGGGACTGTTTTGAGTGTTTTATATAGATTGACTCATTGAATCCCCATAGAAACTCTGTGATTTAAGCACGATTATTATGTCTATGTTATCAACGAGGAGAACTAAGGCACAGAGGGTTTAAATTTCTTGTCCAAGTTTGCATAGCAGAGAGCGGTAGAGCCAGGACAGCCCTGGTAGTCACATGTGAGAGACTGTGATCTTAACTATTACGCTTCACTGCTTCTCATACAGAATTCTTGGACGAAAGTAACGACAACAAAAATTAAAATGCTCTTGCATTTTTAAACAATGGGGATGATTGTCAGATGCCACAAAGAGTGAATTTAAAGCAAAGAGGTAAGCAGGAGCTGAAGTAAATATCCAAACTGGTATTAGAACAAAACATGGGACTTAGGAGCTGTGACTGGGGTTTTGATATTCATTCACGATCAGGGACTGAAACCTCAGTTCCTAGGTGACCAGAGGAAACTTCCTGTCATAGAATTCATAAAAATTCTAAGTAAAGTACTTTAAAAAATGAAAATTCCCCAGAGGTTAAAAATGATGGGAAAATAAAGAAATATGGTTCAGAAGGGAAATTATTGTTTTCCCTAGAGTTTCAATTTCTAGTGACCAAGAACTTAGGTTTTAACAAATCATGCACCCAGGGGACAGTTGACATAACCTAGGACTTGCTCAGGGTGAAAGTTGAGTTAGGAATCCCTATGTAAAGACAAGACTCTCAAAGTGATTCAGGAAAAATAAATTTTTAAAAACTTGCCCTCCAGAAGTCATGGTTGGGATATTTGCTTTTCTCTGGGTAAAGCAAATTAAAGCCTCCTCAGGACTCTCTACCCATAATCTCTACCCATCCACACATGAGTTTGGGTCCAGAATTCACGTGTGCTATATAGTCCAAAAAATATCTCAGAACAAAGATGTAGCTGTGAGTAGTCCAGTGCTGTAGTAGTGCCCCAGGGTCCTGGCAGAATATAAGTCAAATCCTCTTTTGAGGAATGCAATTTAAACTCAGGTCCCTGAGGAGTGATGTTGCAAAGAATATGCACTCACAGCAACAAATTACATAATTTGCAAGTCATTATGATTAAGATTTAAAACATGAACAGCAACAAAACCCAAAATTGCAGAACTGGACTCATAAAGACTCTCAGTATTAGAATTAACATAAGGGAAATTTTAAAATAAGTATAAATAAGATATTTAAAGAAATAAAATATGGTATTAAAAGTATGACAAAAGACCAACTCCTCCCCCCACCAAAAAAACTATCAAAATTGATCAGGAAATTTTGAAAAAGAACCAAATGGAACTTTAAAAATAATAACTGAATAAATAATACAGTAAGTCCCCTACATATAAACCTAAAAGTTGCAAACTTTCAAAGATGTGAATGTGTGTTCCATCAACGTCAGGCGTGAGTGAAATTGTAGCTTGCCCTCCATCTCCTATTGCTGACAATCTTTCAGCTCTACCATCTTTCACCTCCTCTCCCTCCTCCAGTCAGTAACTCTTCTTGCCTGTTCACTGGATGCCAGCCCCTGCATGCCAGCTGTTGTACTGTACTATTGTACTTTTCAAGGTACTTTAGTCTAAGATTGAAAATGTTTTCTTTATTTTTTTGTGGTTTTTTATGCATTATTTGTGTGAAAAGTATTATAAACCTATTACAGTACAGTACTATATAGCCTATTGTGTTAGTGGGTACCCAGGCTAACTTTGTTGGACTTATGAACAAATTGGACTTGCTCTCAGAATGGAACTCATTTGTGTGTAGGGGACTTACTGTAATTAGAAACTCTATGAGTAGATTACATGGCAGATTATGTAGAGATGAAGAGTCTTGGTGAACTGGAAGATAGGTCTAATTAATTACCAAGATTGTAATCAAGAAAGACAAAAAGACAGGAAATATGAAAAAAGGAGTCATAGAGGATAGAGCAAGGAGGTCTAATAATCAACCAATTGGTTTCCACACAAGACAATAGAAAGACTAGAGAGACAAAGGTCATACTTAGGAAGATTACTATCTGAAAAATTTTCAGAATCACTAAAAGGCATAATTCCACAGGTTCAGGAAATCTAATAAATCCCAGAAGACAAAAATGCACATTACTGTCAGAGGGGCTACAGAATGACAGATGACTTCTCATCCACAAAAATGAAAGCCAGAAGGTGATTGAATAATATCAAAAGCAGTGAAAGAAAATCATTGTCAATCTAGAATGTATGTATTCAGAGAAACCATCTTTTAAGAAAAAGAGTGAAATAAAGATATTTTCAGACAAAAAAAATAATATTTACTACCAAGAGACCTTCATAAACTATATATGTAAAAAGGGAAAAAATGTGAGCCTCAGAAAAGGCATAAGATACAAGGAGAGATGATGAAGGAAAAAAAAGTAAATGTGGGAAAAGTAAATGTGGGTGAATCTAAATAACTTAGAATTGTACACAGCAATAAAATGATGTCGTTTGTGAGGTTAAAAAGGAACTAAAAATAGGCATCATTTTTATTATTGGAGGGTAAGAAGCATAAAAGCATTCTATGGTCCTTTTATTGTTCAGGAAGATAATAAAGATAAACTTTAGGTTACTTTAAGTTAAATATACATAATAAGACATCTAACCACTAAAAGAATAGAAATAGCTAACTTTAAGACTAACAGTAAGAAAAATATAATATGAAAGATCTCTGTTCACAAGATGACACCAAAGGAGATGATATTGATAGAAACATATAAATTAAAAACAAACAAAAGTAAAACATATTATCTTTATTCCCTTCCACTGCTTAGAGAAGGAGCAATGAACTTTGCTGATCACCTGAGCTGGAGGAAGATGTCTCCACAGAATGACTCCTTAAGTTAGGACATACAGGATTCACAAAGGAAAACAGCTGCAACTAAAGATGAGCTTGTGGTAAAAAAAAAAATTGTAAACTACATGAGGAATAAATGTCAGTGAAAGTCGGTAGACATAGCAAATGTCAGAGTCACACCCCAAGAACCAAGGATGATAATGATGATCATGATGATGATAATGATGATGATGATAATAATAATAAATAAAGCACTATTCTGTAAACATAGAACTCAGTTTTACTGAAGTTAAGCTGTCTTTCTAGTATTCAGTATGTTACCTTTTACCCAACATTCTGACATTTTGGAGCCAAGACCAGGTTGGGAACGGGGCTTCCAGCTTAAGTATGTTTACAATATTCGAAGAGATAAAGGAAGGAAGAGAGTCAATCATATAATAACTACAAAAAAAATTACCAACAGATTTGAAAAAGAACCAAATACAAATTGAGGAAGTGAAAAATATAGCAATAGAAAACAAATAAAACCTCAGTAAATAGATTGAATGGTAAATCTTTAATTGAATTTCAATTCTACAACCTACTGATTAACATCAGTAAGGCAAATTAGTTTATTCCTCCAAACCTTTGTTTCTACATTTATAAAATGGTCTATGAATAGCTATCACATAAGATTATCGTGACATTTAAATGAATAATATACATAAAGCCTGGCATATGGTTAATCTCAACCTTGTTCATTTTCCACACGCCTGCCTAGTTTGTTTGGTTTTTTTTGCCTTGTATTGTAGTTATTTTTATACTTGACTTTTCCACTACCGGATTGTAAGTTCTTCACAAGCAATAATAATAAGTTTGCATAGAGAGGGTTTTTGATAAATAGAATTTTATATATATACATAATATAAAACATAATAATATAAGGAAAGTAAAATATATTTGAAAATGAAGTAAAGTAGAAAATGAAGGATCACTATCCAAACACACTCAAAAAAAAAAAAAAATTCTGAACAACTGCCCCAAATTTGAATTGATAGTTCCTGGCACTCAACCACACTTATTAAAGTAGCTCAGGAGTCAGCAACTTTTTTCTGTTAAAGACAAGGGAGTAAGTATTTTAGGCTTTGCAGATCGCATGGTTTCTGTTGCAACTACTCAACCCTGCCATCGCAGTGCAAAAGCAGACTCTATGTAAATAATTGAGCATGGCTGTGCTCCGATAAGATTTTATTTATAAAAACAGACAGCAGGCTGGACTTGGCCCATAGGCCATAGTTTGCCAACCTCTGAAGTAGGCTACTTTTTTCTATGCCCCTTGGCCATTTAGTTCCTGCCTTTTCTAGCCCTTATCACACTATATGGACATTATGAGTAGGCACATAGGCCTCCTTTACTAGACTTAAAAATTCTCCAGTTTAGGCGCATAGGTGATTCACTTCTGCAACCTGCAGTAGTAGCTAGCCAAACGTTGGCACAGGATAAGAGCTCTATAAATACTGACTGCAGAAATGAATGCTTGAGAGATGGGGTCTAATATCCTTTCTCTTGAATCTGTAACACTCTTAGGACTTACTTGACTAATACGATGTGACAGTAATAACAGGGGGACTTCTGAAGATGTGACACAGCAAATCTTACTGCTTCTGCTTGGGTTTCTTGAAACATTGTCTCATAGCCCTGAGCAGCTATATAAGAAGTCAGACCGCTCTGCAAGAGAGAACATTTGGAGAAGCAGGTGCAAAGACTACATAAAAAAGAAGAGTGACCTAAGACTGGCCTTCCAGTTCCCTCCATCAAGGCACCAGGGATGCGAACAAGTTATATTAGACCCTGGAGTCCAGCCCAGCCATGGGTTGAAGACTGAGTGATTCTAGGTGATGCAACGTGGAAAAGGAGAGTCATCCAACTGAACTGAGCCCTGTCTGAATTCCTGACCAACCAAGTCATGAGATAAAATAAAATGGTGGTTGTTTTGGGCCACTATGTTTTGGGATGGTGTGCTACACAGCATCAGATTATTGGAACTCTTGGAGATGTAACTATATCAAGGAGGTAAGCTCTATCTGTGTCTCTGGGTACCACTGTCTGAGAATCAGTCTCCTCCAGGCAGTCTTAGAATTTTCCTGTCCCATCCTTCACTTTTCCAGAGGGTCTTCCCAGCTTATGATGACCTTTGAAAATCCTGCTTTCAGGATTTTCAGGACCAACCCCTCAGATCCCCAAAGAAAGGCCTTTCTGGACTCCTCCAGGCCATGGTCAACACTTCCTTCTGTACAAATAGATAGTATGTATTTCCTATACCACTCCTTGGAAATACTTCCATCACTATTACATAAAATTGTTGTTTAAGTCTTACCTGGGTTTTTACATTTTATGTTCCTACATTTGTGGTAGATTGGGCTGTATGACTTCTGAGTTCTCTTCCAGCTCAGCAATTCCAAGGTCACATCTAGGATAGCTGAGCTCATACTCTAGCCAGGTTTAAACTTCTCTTTAGCGATATAGCAGGGATAAAGCCTGGAGCAAACCCCTGGGGATCACTAGATGCACAGGCAGAAGGGCAACAGGTTCGTGGGTGTCCTGTAATCTCTGCACCTTGCAGTGATGGGTACTTTGATCTGGGCACAGCTGGAGAATTTGTGGGCCTGGGCTCCAGAGAAGGGACCCCACCATTTTCTCTCCTTTTGTACTGGGCGAGCATGTAAGTGACCTTGCAAAGGGAAATACACATTTTGGACTTGTGTACCAGGCAGACTGAGACTGGGTGCTAGATATCGAGACGAGCCCTGGGGATGCCCAGACGCCCAACACCTAGATACCTTGGAAAGCGAGTGTCAGGCATAGTCCCTCCCACTAGGGGGCGGGGCGAAGACCCAGCTCACTGGTTGCCTGGCAGCTTGAAGAGAGATGGAGGGGTCATTCAGCCATTCTAGGCTGCACTGGGAGGCTTGTCCCGTTTCGGTTTTACGTTGCCCCATAGGCTAAAACAATCCTAAACCACCGTCTTTGCATTGCCAGACCCCCTCCCCTACCAGTTTTGCCCTATGGAGAACAAACAAACATGCCTTGTACCTCTTCAGTGCTGTCAAGAATTTCTTTTTCTCACACTCCGCATCCTTGAGCAGTCCTTCATGAATCCACAGCAGATGTTCCTTAGTCCTTTCATTTTCCTCTGTCAGAGGAATTGTAATCGGCTGCGCTTTAATTAGGATCTCCCGCAGGATACTCCGGCTTTCTTCCACACCCGGGAGTTCGCAGCTTCCCTCTTAGTGCACCAGGCTGATTAGATTTCTTAATTCTCTAAGATTTGCTGTCTCGAAGCCTAATACCCTTGTAGTGCTGAAGTCTGTTTCTCTCCCTCTCCTCTCCTTATTGTGCTCAATCCAGGCAGCCGTCCCTGCTAAGGTGCTTATTCTCTGACTTGGGATCCCTTTCTCGGGAGGGTACGTTGGCCTCACAGATGGAGCATCTCCTGGGTGAACAGCTTTGCTGAAGTTGAACTATGCCCTCTGCACTGATTTGGACAGTCCTCCTCCTCAGCAGACTGGCCTTCACCCCACTGGGTTGGATCTAATTTGGAGGGACCAGAAAAAGCCTAGCACAGGTTGTAGCTTCTCATTCATTCACCATCACTCCTTTCATGAATTTTTATGGGGCTCCTACGATGTGCAGTGGAGATATCATGATAAACATGGTTCTTAATTTCTTAGAAATTATCAGTATTATCTAGTGGGAGAGACCAATAAGTGGAAAGACAATTAAACACCCTGTGGTGCTGTGAAAGGGGCTATGAGCAAAGTAGGACACCTAGGTGGGCATCTCACCAGTCTTTGGGGTATAGAGAGGGATTTCTGGGAAGAGGGACATCTACACCGAGACTTGAAGGGTAAGTAGGAGTTTCAGGCCAAGGAGGTTGGGGATGGGGTGAGAAGGCATGGTAGAAAAAGAGGAGAGTATTCTAGGCAACATGAAGACCTGAAGGCAAGAGAGAGTGAGGCTTGTCCCAGGACCTGCAAGTAATTCATTGTTTCTGGAGCGTGAGGCAGTGGGCAAGGAAGTGAGGCGGGGTGTGTGTGTGAGGAGTGTTGAGAGCTAAAGATGGCAGAGCAGGCAGAGGCCAGAGCATGCAAGAACCAGGGAAGCAACCGGAAACCGTGTTAATCACTTGCATTGCATCTGGTTGAAGTGGATCTCTCCCCTTTCTACCCCTTACAGTGTGGACTTCAGGACCTGGCACACCGTGCTCACGGGAATTGGGAGAGCCCATCACTACTCACGCTCTAGTCAAGGCTGGTCCTGGCTGCAAGTGCCATCAAAACCTGAAACACACACCATCTCTGCTCTCTGAAGTCTGCAAATCTTCTGACCAAGGAAACAGTCTGGAAAAGACAAAATGGGTCCAGCAGAGAAGTAGATGGAAAATACTTACAGCCTCAGTGAACCAGGAGCTGGGTGTTCTGGGCCCTTGAAGAAGAAGCCAGAGTGATGGGGCAAAGCTGCTTTCGACTTTCTATGGTCAGAAACACCCTCGCTACATCCAAGCATGGCCCAAGAGCCACTCCAGGTGGATCCTGTCATTAATACTTGTCACAGATATATGGATTGCCTTTTTTGTTTTTTGAAGCTTTGAAATTTTAGAGTTTGTCTCAAAAGCTTCTTTTGGGGCTAAAGGGTAGAAGAATGGAGGAAAGGGGCAGAAAAGGCAGTTTGTTATTTCTTACCCAGATTCAGGGCAAAGCAGAGGAACAGAACTCTCGAGGAGGATTCAAGGTGAGGATAAATAGGAATTCATGGAGATCAGATAGCAGAGCAGGCCTGGAGTTAGGGAACTAGGACAGGAAAAGATTAAAGGGTCCGAAAACAGCAAAAATTGAAGTTGGCCAAAAGACAAAAACCACAAAATCCCAGGAACGGTTTGGACCAAACTACCAGGCACTGAACATCACCAATTATCAGTCAATTGATAACACTGTTATCGATGTTAGTTGATAATGATTGTTATCATTATTAACATGATAACTATTGTTATCAATTGATAACACTATCAATGATCACCATTAATAATCACAATGTGCATTTATCAGGCACTTACTATGTGTTGGGCACTACAATTTACAGAGGATGGATAGACAAATACATACACACTTACGTACATACATACACACTGTTAGATAGCTAGGTAAGTAGGTAGATAGATAGCAGTACTGTCTGTCTCCTGTACCCTCTGATCAGTAGATAAAATCTAATTACTTCGAAGCCATACTTGGGCAAAGTGCTTCCAAAGTTAATTAAAAAAAAAAGTTTATATTGACCAAGAAAGACACACAAGCACTCTTATCAGATTGAAAAATTATGCTAGTGAGAAACTGAATCTTATATGTTGCCCTGGGTGGGGGGGCTTTTGACAGAATATTAAACCTTGAGGGACAAGGTATCTGATTTTTTTTTTTTTTAACTCCTCCAGGCTATTGAAGAAAAACTGGGGAATGAAAAGTCAAGAGTGAACCCAGGGCAGATGGTTCCCAAGTCTTTCCCTAACCCCACTTCACCTCCGTGGTTTTC
Source organism: Balaenoptera acutorostrata (assembly GCF_949987535.1). Lineage (NCBI taxonomy): Eukaryota > Metazoa > Chordata > Mammalia > Artiodactyla > Balaenopteridae > Balaenoptera > Balaenoptera acutorostrata. The sequence goes on from NC_080074.1 coordinate 13,667,829, forward strand.
TATCTGCCCTTACCCAGCAACAGAAATAGATGCAAGCATCCTGAGATGCAGAAGGAGGCTGAACACTTGATCACTGCCGGGGAAGGATGATGGCCTGGGAAAAGGGGGAGGGGGCTTTGCGAGAAAGGCAGGAATCTGCTTGACATTCTTCACAGGCTGAGAGATTGTCTGTCAGGGCGCCTGGAGGCTGTCAGCTGGGGAGTCGCTGTAAAAGCCCTAATCCAGAACGATTAGAACCAGCTAGTTGAAAAGATGGTTAAAGAAGAGAAATCTTTAAAAATGAAAGATGCCCGTCTTAAAAATTGTGTTCCAACCTGAAACGTACTCATGCATATTTGTTTGCCTTCTGCCATAGGGCCCATATCTTCTTTTCCCCAGCATCCTGCAGATTGGATACCCTCAATCTTCTGGTATAAACCTCCTTTACGTTTCAGCTTCTAGTTTCCAATCCTTTAAAATGGGATGAGAGTGTAGAGACTCACGTGAAGCAATCAGAGTGAAGAGTCATTCTCCATTTACACTACTGTTTTGCAAGCACTTACATATACTTGATGGAACAGCATTTTTAAATGACTTGGCTTTTCAAATTTTTCCAATTAATTTAATTTCATTTTTATGGAAATGCTCTATTTCCTTTTACATGCACATTTTATCAACTTATATAATTTCTAATTAGGTTAAAGTAACAGGAGTAGCAGGATATTAAATGGAATTTTTACTGTTGACCCAGAATTAGCAAATGGCAAAGTAGCATCAAGTAGCCCACACTCTAAAGGCAACTGAGAACATTGGGCAGACACACACCCGCTCGGAGTGTCAAAGGGAGGCTGAACCCCCAAACCTCTCTTCTGTATGACCAGATCGCCAAGAGAAGGGATGGAATTCCAAGATAGCCACAGAGTCTAGGGGAAGGGATGGAATTCTGAGATAGCCACAGAGTCTAGGGGAAGGGATGGAATTCCAAGTTAGCAATAGAGTCTAGGGGAAGGGATGGGATTCCAAGATACCGGCAGAGTCCTCATAGATGTGAGTATGGTTTTGTTCCTCTCTCCCCGCAGGGGAAAGAGAGGGTCACTCCTTCCTCCAAGACACGAGAGGAAGGCTCTGAGGGCATCACCAGTAAAGACTGGGGACACTTCATTCTTTGGTGAGATGTTGGATGTACTTTGTGTTTTCTGATCTCCCCCTGTTCCATGCCTATTTGGGCAGAGGGAGAAGAGGGCTGGGAAGAAATGCCAAGACAAAGAGGAAGAAGCAGCATGAAAGGCTGCACTCCCACAGTTGTGGTGGGGAGGAGGGGTCTCTGGTGGGCTAGTGGACACTGAAGAATGTAGCCGCGGGCTAGGACCAGGGAGCTGGTCACTGGTGAGGAGACTTTTCTTCGCAAAAGTCTATGAGTTGGGGGCTTCCCTGGTGGCGCAGTGGTTGAGAGTCTGCCTGCTAATGCAGGGGACACGGGTTCGAGCCCTGGTCTGGGAAGATCCCACATGCCACGGAGCAGCTGGGCCCGTGAGCCACAATTGCTGAGCCTGCGCGTCTGGAGCCTGTGCCCCGCGACGGGAGGGGCCGCGATAGAGAAAGGCCCGCGCACCGCGATGAAGAGCGGTCCCCGCACCGCGATGAAGAGTGGCCCCCGCTTGCCGCAACTGGAGAAAGCCCTCGCACGAACCGAAGACCCAACACAGCCAAAAATAAATAAATAAATAAATAAATAAATAAATAAATAAATAAGAAAATCCTTTAAAAAAAAAAAAAAAAAAAAAAGTCTATGAGTTGGAATACAGGGAATGAGCAGAAGACAGGCGCTACATCACAGCACCACGCAGCAGAGGAGCTCCCGCCGAGGACCACACGTGTGTCCCGGAGAGTCAACATTTAAGTATCGCTGGCAATCAGTGATGGACACAGCTGGCTTACAGCACGATTCATTTCTCCCCGTTGCTAATTTGTGTCCCAGGAGTTAGAGAGAAGAGACGTTGGTAATCACCGTGGAGAGAAGAGAGTACATTTAGAAACTGTATCGGAATCTACATATAAATAGATACCTAAACAATTAAAAAAAGATAGTAAATCTTTACATGGTACCTACTAATAGATACTACTCTAAACACTTTACTTGTATATGAATTCATTCTAAATATTCATTTGCATATTTGTAAGAAGATAAAAGAATATACACAACATATGCATTTTATCCAATAGAAGAATTTATTTATTCAGGCACAGGTACCTGTGGCAGATACTGTTAGTGGCTTACCTACCAGCTCTCCTTCTTTCTTCTTCCTTTTTAACAGAACCCAATTTTATTCTGGGCAAAAAACATGCCCAACCCCAAGGGGTGAATCATGATTTTTCTTAGGCTTTTCTCCTTGCTACATGTCTGTTTCTTCTCAAGAGGTAAAAAGGAAAGTGTGCTGGGAACTTTTCAGAAAGGTTTTGCTTTTCTGAGTAGAGACAGATCACTGAAGCTGCTCCTTCCCCACTTCCTTCTCCTTGGATTTGGATGTGGTATCTGGCACAGCAGAAATCATTTTGCATTTATTAGGTAATAATTATGATTATGAAAAGCCAGTGTGCTAAGGATAGTGGAGCAGAAAGATAAAAAGATTCATAGTCTGTGACAACATTATTCAGCAGTTGAACCTATAGCAACAACAAACTCCCTAATGGAGCAAAGGTGGGTATTGTTTCATCATTGCTTAGGTTTTATGCTATTAATAATAGCCACCCTCAAAGAGACTTATTCCTAAACTACTACTTATCAAGATTTAAAATCCCTTTTGATACAATTGTATCAATTGTATATTAAGAAACAAAATAAGGTTTGGAAGACTTGAAATGAGTTCATAAGAAGAATAATATATAAATAGTACTGTAACTATGAAACATAATTCCTATATAATTAGTCAACCTCAAATAAGAAGGGATTAAATGACTCTGAAACATGGTTCTGATTAGAAATATATGTATCATCACAGAGTTTTATCAGAACAAGGAAAGTTACGTTCTCATTAGTTTTCTGAGCATGTCTGTTCTAATTATAAAAGGATAAGATTTAAAAATAAAACAGAAGAGATGTGCATGAGTAGCTGGATTTCTTGAGCAAGGCAGAAAAAATTGGGGGGAGGGGGAGGGTACTTGATAAGGAAAAGGATTGCTTCAGTACTAATTAGGAATAAATAAGAAGATAAGTTACACTCCGTATTGAACTTCATCAACTTCGGTTACCCCAAACCACCAGAAGTTAACTTGCACTGGGATTTATCAAGCATCCTGTATGTTTCTCCTACATTTGCTGAAGATGTGCATTCAGATCCAGGCTGAAAGGTGCCCCAAGTGAATATTAACCATTTGGCCCCAGGAGTCTCCTGAATAGACCGCTCTTGATACAGAAGTAAACCTAATCTGAGGAAGGCAGTCGCAGGACCTTCAAATTTTGAAAAGCAGAGGCTGGAAAAGTATCTTGGTCAAATCTCTTTCGCAGATGACAGAACCCAACTCAAACCAGCTTTGAAAGGATGAAGGGTAGTGGTTTGTGGCTCGTTAGAAGGAAAAGTTGGGTATTCTAGCTTTAAGCAAGGCTGAATCCACTTAGTCAGACAATACTGACAGAAATCAATCTCCCCGTCCCTTGACTCTGCTTTCCATTGTTTTGGCTAAATTTTCAGCCAAACCTTCTCCATAACGGTTGCAGGAGTGGGGATAAACGGTAGAAGCTCCTACGAGTTCCATGCTTGCACTATTCCAGCCTCAAGGCCAGAGGAAAGCAAGTTTCTCCTTTCTAGAAGTCACAACAAAAGCTTTATAATTGCATCTTATTGATGCCCAGACTGGGTTGCATGCCCCTTGATTTGGTCTGCTTAGACTGCTATAACAATGCACCGTAGATTGGGTGGCTTAAATAACAGACATTTATTTCTCACAGTTCTGAAGCCTGGAAGTTCAAGATCAAGATGCTAGCATGGCCGTGTTCTGGTAAGAGCCCTCTTCCTGGCTTGCAGATGGCCGCCTTCTCACTGTGTGTCCTCATATGGCAGAGAGAGAGGGCTCCGATCTCTCTTCCTTTTCTTATAAGGACACTAATCTTATTATGAGGATCCCACTCTCATGACCTCATCTAAACCTAATTACCTCTCAAAGTCCCCACTTACAAATAACATCACGTTGGAGGTTAGGGCTTCAGTGTACAAATTTGAGATGGGGGACACAAACATTCAGTCCTTAATACCCATCCTGAGCCAACTGCTGTGGTGAAAGGGAGAAGGCTGTGCTGTGAATGGCCAAGCTCACAAGAGCTATGTACCCTTCCCTGGGGCGAGGGGTGAAGTCAGCTCTACCTGAAGCACACAGACTAAGCTAGGAGCACTTTCCCCGAGGAGTACCAGGATGCTGTAATAAGGAGAAGGGGAATGGATTCCTGGTAGGAAAAAGCAGATTTCTTCTACAGATAAGGAAGATTCTTGAACTGCCATTAATTGAGCGTGTCCTATGTGCTGAGAAAGCTACATGCACTGTGTCCGTTCATCTACACAACCACTTTCAGAGATAGATGTCCTTATCCCTATTTCACAATAGAATACACTGAGACTGAGAACATTTAGGAAACTTTTCCCAGCATCACAAAACTAGTAAATAGAGTTGTGGGGACTCTACCGCAAATACATCTCATCTCAAAGTGCTACTCCCTGGTGTTCTGCCTTCTGTTGTGTCATCTACAAACCCACCAACATAGCAAGTAAGTTCCTCCTCAGTTTGAGGTGGGCGTAAGGTTGGTACTTACCTTCCACGGTCTCGGGACCAGCAGGTAATTTCAACGTTGAGCAGAGACGTGAACAGGACCTTGAAGAGGAGGCAGAGGTAGTTTCTTCTGAAGAAGACACATTCAAAATTATAAATACTGAATAGTCTAACTCCATTAGAAATGTAGAGAAAAGGAAGGAAGGGAGGGAGGGAGGGAGGGAGGAAAAGCGAGCTGGAATCATATATCCAAAAGTTTGAGAGTATATGCTTCAGGGAGTTAAAATGTAAGGAATTATTTTCCTCTTTATATTTTTCTGATCTTTCCGAATTTTCTGCCATGAGAATGATTAATTTTTAATCAGCGGAAAATTTATTTTTAACAATCCTGGAAACATAGGGTGAGGAAAGGTAAAATAACCTCTAAGATATTTGAATCAGGTCAATAAGCTGGAAAAAGCTGGAAAAACCTTGTCAGGTTTCTGTGAATGAACTTTTAAAAATAAAGCATTGGAGTTAATAGCAAATTCTCTGCATGAACAGAAGTTAATATTTTCATGCCCTCTGGCACTCACTCAGAGGCCAGCAGCACACAGTTGTTATATATTAACAACCTGGACACAGGTGCAAATTGCAAAAATTTGCTGAGTCAGCCAAGTTCCCAGAGTTGGATGAGATGAAGCAAAGACAAAATCTGAGAACTCTTCCTGGAAGACCTGGAGCTTCTGGGATCACAGGCAGATGGAAAGTTGAGCCATGGACCTGGAAAAAGAGAACAAAATGGAATTTTCCCCTGGTATGCAAAGCGCCAGGCGATTCTTGGCCGGGGCTCCGTCCTGGTCACCACCTAAAACCTTTTTTCCTGGTGAAATCTGAGAAAATAGTCTTCATCACAATCAGGGCCCCTCAGACCTCTCTATTCATCACAGGTTGCAAACCACTTTCCCATTTACCGGCTCACTGTACTCCGGCTGTACAAAAGAATGTTTTTGTTTTTAGGATATACACATTGAAGTGTTGGGGGTAAAAAGGCATCAAGCTAGCCACTGAAATTATTCAGAGAGAGAGAGAGAGAAGGGAAGAGGGAGGGAGGGAGGGAGAGAGAGACCTACACAGAGAGAGAGAGGGAGAGAGACAGAGAGAGAATGATAAAGCCAGTCGGTATATAAAGGTAGACATAGAAATATAGGGATAGATATGAAATACTAAAGCCTGCTGATGGTTGAGAAATCTGAGTAAAGGTTACAAAATATTTCTTTGTACTCTTCTTGCCACTTTTACGTCAGTCTGAAACTATTTCAAAATAAAAAGTTTAAAAAGAAAGAAAATAAACAAGCACTTCTAATAGGGCAAATCTGGGGTAGATGGGCACATCTGAAGCAAGATCTCATGGCATCTGACAAAGATGCAGGAAGAAGACAGAGGGTTGAATATGGTCATGGGTGGGACTCATGAAGTGTATATTGCTTGTTCCCAAAATGAGCTGGACCTGACTTGACTGCATTATTTTTCCTACACAAGTCACTGTGTGTAGAGGATTCACTATGGTCACATGAATCTCCAGCCACACACCTGCCTGGAGAGACATCCTAACCCATGTGAATATCTTGCCTTGGAACCAAGGATTAGAGATAAGGGGAAATTGGCTGTTTATGACTCCTCTAATAAATAGACTTCAGTCTTAAGAGTATGAGTGTTAAAATCATTTATTTCAACTGGTCCATGTGGATGAGTCATTGAGGATTGTAATAAGCTGTTCTTATAACTGAAACAGTGGGGCTTACCCATGAGCTGAACACCAAGTCTCTCACCTTAGCTATAGTGAGATGACCCAGCAGAGCCAAAATCATCCTGTCTTCAGCCCAAACGAAATGGAGAGACCACAGAAACCCTGCCTGTGGCAAGATGCCAGTGAAGTGCGTTAGACTCAGTGCCCAGACTAGGATAACATCTGAGGAAATGGCACTCAGAGACGTCTTAAATAACTTGTGTGACTTGTTCACAGCGTTTCAGAGGACTGTCAATACCACCCAGTCATGGATTAAATTTCAAATCCCCTACATCAGGGTCGGGGGGCTGCTGCTTACCATCCTAGATAACCCAAGGTCTATTTGGAAGAACAAGTCCCTTTTCCATTTTGAAGATGAGAAAAGCCCAGAGATTACATGGCTTGCCCAAAGGCACACAGAACAAGACTATAGACCTGAAAATTACACATTTTATAGTATATCCTCTTAATTGTACATTTCACCTGAGCCACTTTTAGAACTTGTGATTTTCCACACTGTATTTCCATCTTTTATGTCCTTGCCCACTAGACAAAAACAGTTTGTCGACAAGGTCTTTGTAGATTTTGTTTTGAATTTACCCCAATCCTAGTGTAATACCAGTATGTAGTTAATGTATAATAAATGTTTGTTGAGTAGATAGTAATGAAACCCTAGTGGTCATCTAGCCCAGTGGTTTCCAGTCGTGCCGTAGATTAGATTTATCTTGGAAGGTTTATTTAAAAACCTCAGTGCCCACAAAAAGAGTGGATATATGTATATATATAATTGATTCACTTTGCTGTACAGCAGAAACTAACACAACACTGTGAATCAACTATACTCCAATAAAAATTCAAAAAAGAAATAGAAAAACCTGCAACTCCACTCTAATCATGAAAAAAATATGAGACACACACAAATTGAGGGACACTCTACAGACTACCTGACGAGCACTCCCCAGACCGTCAAGGTCATAAAGTCGGAGAAACTGTCACAACCAAGAGGGGCCTGAAGGGACATGACAACGAGATGTCATGTGCGATCCTGGCTGGGATCTTGGAACAGAAGAAGGACATTAGGGGAAAACTGAGGAAGTCTGGATTTTAAAAAATGGACTTGAGTTAATAACAACAACAAAAAATACAATTAAAAAAATTAAAAATTAAAAATAAATAAAAATCTCAGTGCCCAAGACTCACCTTAGACTGACTAAATCCAGATACCTGGGGATGAGGGAGGGGATGTGGGAAGGGAGAGGTTCTATATATCTTTAAAGTTCTCCAAGTGATTCTAAAATGCTGCCAGGATTGAAAACAGAGATGAAACCAAATTTTTCAGGTGCAGAATTGAGGAATGGGGAGAAGAGAAATGAATTTGTCTAGGTCTTACATAATTAAATGCTATGACAGGGACTGAAGGGCTCTTTTCCTGGCTCTCTGCCCTGTAATCTTTCCAGTCATTATGATGCTTCCTAATTCATTCATATTGTTTGGAATGGAATGAGATGGGATTAAATGGGGTGGCATAGAATGGAAAAGGATGGAAAGAAGAGGAATAAGATGGGATGGGAAGGAGTGGAATGAGAAAGGATGGAAAGGGGTGAGATGGGATAGGATGAGATGGGTGATAATGGCCTGCAGTGGAATGGAGTGGGATGGAGTGGAATGAAATTGAAAGGAATGGGATGGGAAGAGATGACATGGTATGGAAAGGAATGAAATAGAAAGAGCTGTGATGCAGTACGGTACCCTGCAATGTGATGCGATAGAGTTATAAGATGGGAAAGACACCGTCAAGCAGAAAACAGAACATAGATGACAGCTCCGAACATTCATGGCAGGAGACAACCTTGCACCTGGATAGTGCGCTCCATACTCAAAATTCTGGGTGATTTAGTTCTATGTTCTTCTACATTTTCTTCTCAGAGAGAAATCCATAATATGAGCATCTGACTTTCCAGTCAGGAAGATCTGGATTTTTTTTTATCCACTTGCCAGCTAGGCAACTTTGAAAAAGTCCTTCACATCTCTAAGTCCCAAGCCTCTCAATGGAAAAAATATACCTATGTCACCGGGATTTAATGAGAAAATGTGAGATATACGATCAACATGAAAGTGCCCAGAGGAGAGGTTGGCATGCAAAGGTACAAAATATATCTTATTCTGATTTTGTCCATTTTTGCTTTCTCAGCACTTGACTGCCACATACGCAGTGCCCCAGAGTGACTGAAGAGCTAGGGTGAGCCTCAGGGTCTTCCCCCTGGAAGAACCTCATTTCACCATCCTACACTGAGTGACCATGTCTGACTTGAATGTGGGGTCATGAACTACTGGGGTTGCTTTTGGAAACTTAGCCTCTTACCAAGTAAAATTTGAAACATTTTTATCCAAAATGGAGGACAAAAACATCAGTGAACTTAATGGAAAATACAACAACATGAACCACCTTTTTTCTTAACAAAGCCACAAAAATGAGGCATCATTATTAATAATGGAAAGTGATGCTTCATTACACTTGGCACAATTTGTGATTTTATACTTATTCTTTTTTTTTTAAATTTTTACACTATCTCCCCTCTAGACTATAAACACTGTGAGGGCAGAAATGAAGTCCTACTCATCAATGTTTCCATAGTGCCTAGCAGTGACTAGCACATGATAAATGCCAAATAAATGTGCATTGAATGTGTGACTAAATGGATGGGATTTTCTAGGTCTGCAGGGTCTTCTTAGATCACTTGCAGCACCGTAGGACTTTTGTCTGGTTTGCATGCATCTAACTTCAAACAGTCTGTTCAGTTCTAAAAAATTATCCATGGAGTGTTGAAATACCGAATATGGAATTATTCATATTCTAATCTCTTCCAACCTCAGTTTACTGGGACTCATCCTGAGAAGAGATACCTTAATTCCCCTGGGTGCAGCTACATTGGAAGACTTTCCCTCTGTCCTGATTCTCGAAAGGGCTGAAGATGAGGCTTCAGGGACCTGGACCTGGAGCTATCTCCTGGAGTGAGCCTGTCACCTGCAGATGCAAAATCAACAGTTTTCCAACTACTGTCTAAGGTAGCCAAGTAGTGGGGGACCTCGGCAATCAATGGAGGCTTAGAGAGGAACAGTCAGATGCCAAAGCCCATCTGGACAAGGGTCAGAGTAGAATGAGTTTCTGTTTCCTGGCTACCTGGGTATGTATCCCAAATCCACCAAGTGAGTGCTCTGTGATCTCGGAAAATCCCATCCATCATGAGTGCCTCAATTTCCTCATCCTTCAAGTGAAACGGGATAACAGAATATGTTTCACGGGATTGTTGTGAGCCATAAATGAAGTAATACAAATAAAGAAATTAGAACAGAACCCGGTACATGGTAAGCACTTTGTCTTTGCTGTTTTTATGGTTATCCATGGTAAAGAATGAACAAGTGTCAACACGAGACCAAGTAAGAAGACCTCAAAGAGGAGACACAGGAATCGTGACATCACTTCATCGGATAGAGCACTGGTGTGACTGCATGCTTTTAGAGACCAGCACCACGCCCACTGGACCATGCCATAGCTGTCTTAAAGTTTCCAGAAACACTTGACACAATCCACTGCTGAATGCACAGAGTACCGAACAGCTCCCTGGAACAAATGCATTATGTTCCTCTGCCTAAATTCAGGGTTGACTCCATCCTCCCCCATCACAGGTTCCTGAAAAGACCAACTTGAAACTCATATCAGCATTTAAATTGTCAGGATGTGATTAAGCCTTAGAGAAGATTAATTACTGACTTTCTTATGTATTAACCCCCTCCCCTGCTCACGTTCCCTACCCCCCACTAAGCCTCTGAAAAAATCTAACATTATAAACAAGGACCTAATTAGCAACTTGAATTCAGGTTTAAGATCGTCTGTGAAAGTTTGGTCATAGATGCTGCTTTAATCTCTGAGGATTATTCTTCAGCATCCAGAGACACTTCGGTTACCTTCCTGGGCCTTTGAGGAATTTTATCTTATTTGAATACTGCTGCCAGCTTCAAGGACCTGCTGAGAAGTGGACCCAAGTTTAGCCCTTAGAGGGCTAAAAAGAGCTCTCCTTCTAGCGTTAGACTTCCTTCCCATTCTATTTCCATCTTCAGAGGAAGCTAACTCCCCCAACTTGAGTTTCTCTTGGTTGGGTTGACAAGGCAAATATGAGTCTTCAGTTGCTGGCTTCAAGTTGGGAAAGATACAACAGAGCTCTGTTTCGCTTGCCAGCCCGAAGGAGCAATCTAGCTTTGATGGTCGCGGCCCTCAGTGTGGCCTCTGGAGCTCATGTTCCTTCCCTCCCCCAGTTCCCACCGCTCTGCCCTCATAGGGGTCCACATCGCCTCTTGCCTGGACCACATCTACCTCTACTCCGCTCCCGTCTGTCTTCACTCCTACATAACTTTCACGCTACAGCCAGCTTCACGGTCTTCAATGCAACTCTCATCACATCCCTGTGTCCAAACAAAAGCTTCAGTGTCTCCTGGCTGCACAGTGACCAAAATCCAGAGTCCTTACTCTGGCATTCAAGAGCCTCCCTGCTATGGATCCAAACCACCACATCTATCCCTCTGCTTTACCCCGACTGACCCACCTCTATTCCAGCTCTTCAAGCTGTAGGCAGTGGCTCATTAAGAAGGTCCTGAAATCAACTGAGTGTATCGTGACCAGCATTTTTAATGAGGTTTACAGCAAAATGGCAAATATTTACTTGGCTTTTCCTTAAAGCAGGCTCTGTGCTAACTCCTTACAAAGACTCACAGACTTTTCACACTGACCCTATGACATAGGCAGCATTACCATCCCTGTTTTACAGCTGAAGACACTGGGGCCCAGTGAGTTTAAATAAGTTGCCTAAGGTGGTTAAGCCAAGCTTGAACCCAGGCACCCTGGGGGCAGAGGCCATATTCTTAACCACTATGCTATACTGCCTCCTATGGTATAGAACTATATGGAATAGAATCGAAAATCCAGGGTGCACTGCATCCGTAAGGGTAAATGTTTCATGAAGTTTTGTTGCGGATGAATAGATAGGTATACACACAAGTATAACAGAAAATGTGTGTCACATTGAGTGCACAGTGTAAAATGTGTCTTACAGGGGCTTGAGGTCGAAATGTGTGAAACCCACTCTTCCAGCCAAACTGAAGGGCCCTCCAGTGGTTGCTCACACCTCTCTGCCTCCATGCCTTCACCCACTCTGATCCCAGCACTTGAAATGTCTTTCCTCATCTTTTTCCACCTACACATCTTCAGTCCAAATGTCATCTCCTCCACAAAGCCTTTCTAAGTTCTTCTCTCCATTCTGTCTTCTAAAGTAGAAGCTTCTCAAGGACTTGGGTGCATTAATTTCCCCATCAGGACTCGCTTCCTGAATGAGGTTTATCCTCCCAGAAGTTTTCACTCTTACTCCCCATTAGTTTGATGGTTTTCTGGTATTCAACTTCTTTCTGTGTCAGTTCAGGGCAGAGGGAAGTGTGGTCCCCAGACCAGCAGCTTCAGTACCACTTGGGAACTTGTTAGAGATGCAAATTTTCAGACCCCACCCAAGACCTTCTGAATCAGAAATTCTGAGGGTGAACAACAGGTATGTGTGATATAGCAAGCCCTCCAGATGATTCTGATGTTTGCTCAAGCGTGAGAACCCCCGGCTTAAGGAAAAGTCATTCTTATTCAATATTCAATATCAGAGAAGAGTTTCCTCTGTGAATCTGGGCCAGTTGGCTGCAGTGCAATGCTGATGAGGACAAGGTCATGGGATCAACCTCATGGATTCAGGTAAGTGATATTTCTCACTTACATGCTGAACTCTAATTTTAACCTTTGCGCAATTGTAGGCTATTTAGTCCTAAGAGAAACTATGGATGCATCAATGCACACCTGCCCCCTGCTCAAGGCTAACTCGCAGCTCTAATTTACTACTGCACTGCCCTTGCTCATTCATGGAGCCAGGTTTGGGCCATGAGCAGCCAGAAGCAGGCAGTAAAAGCAAAACCAGGAATGGACAAGGATAGGTTTAGAGGCCAAGAGAACTTGGGCAGGATACCAGTCTGTAAGGCAAAAGCATTTTAGGAAGTATGGTCAAGACAGATTGCAAATGATTACGAATGACAATGCAAGTCCATGTGGGTTTAGAATGGTATTAAAATTTCACAGGACATCCAAGGTCACAAAGATAACAAACATGGAAGGCTTGGGAGCTAGCTCTTTTGGGAAATACAAAAGCATTTCCATGGACATTTTACATTTGGAAACTCAAATGCACATTCTAAGAAGTGAAGAAACAAGATTATACAGTCAGGAAGTGGCAAGTCCAGCTTTCTCTGTCCCAGGCCTCCCTGTCTGCAGGGAGCTGCCTAGTTTTCTGAGCCCTGCTCCAACTCTCTGTTCCTTTTCCTCTGTGCTCCAGCCACACGGTCCCCAAATACCACCACGCCTGATCCCACAGCTCTGCACTTTCTGTTCCTTCTCCTTTAAGTATTCCTCAGCTGCCCCCTCCTCACCCTCCCAGTCTCAAATTCAATGCTGCTTCCTCAGAGAGGTCTTCTCTGACCACTCAGCCTACCTCTGCCCCTGAATTAACTTCCTGAGAGTGCCAAAATCAATGGCCACAACTGGGTGGCTTAAAACAACAGAAATGTATTCTCTCACGGTTCTGGAGCCCAAAAATCTGAAATCAAAGTGGCAGCTGGACCACGTGTCTCTGAAGGTTCTAGGGAAGAACCTGGTCCATACTTCTCTCTTGGTTTCTGGTGGTCGCCAGCAACCACTGGCGTTCCTTAGCTTGTCGATGCATCACTCCAGGCTCTGCCTCCATCATCCCATGGCATTGTCCTCTCTGTGTCTGTGCCCATGTTTCCTTCCGAAGGACACCACTCATGGGATTAGGGACCCACCCTGACATCGTATGAACTCATCTTCATTTGATTACATCTGCAAAGACCCTATTTCCAAATAAGGTCACATTCCTAAGTACTAGGGGTTAGAACTTCAACATATCTGTTTGCGGGAGGTGCATCTCAACCCACAACAGCCCCAGACACTTCCTACCACAGTATCCTATTTTATCATCTTCATAATGCTAATCAGTGCATGAAGTTATCCTATTTATTTATAAGCATATTCATTGTCGCCCACTCCCACCCTCAACTAGAAAGTTGAGTATCTTTCCAGCCAGGGTGCCTCTCTATCTTGTTCACCACTGAATCTTCAGCACCTTGAATGGGGCCTGGCACAAAGTGCTGTTTATCACATATTGGCTGAGTAAACTGCCTCTCCCCACTGGGATCTTTAATTACATGGACCCACCTCCCCAATCACAGGGATGAGTGTATGAGCTGGGCTGTCCAATCAGGATCATTTTAAGGATAGACTGTGGGAGAGAGGGAGCCATACTCTTTCTTCTGAAGCTATTGGCTATGCAGAGGATTGATGATACCGTAGGGGTGCCAAACAAAATACGGAATGACTAATACATGTTTTAGTATAAGTATATCCCAAATATGCCATGGGACATACTTATACTAAAACATGTATTAGTTGTCTATCTGAGATTCAAGTCTGAGCCCCCTGTATTTTTATTTGATAAATCTGGCATCTCTATGATGCCAGCTTCAAACTCCCAGCAGCCACCCCCTGGGAGAAAACGTGCCTGAGAATGAAACTTTTCTAGAAGAAAACAGAGCCAAGAGAAAAAGATTGATTCCTGATAATATTTTCCAAGTGCCTGCATCCCATCATTCCTAAATTCTTCCTTCACCACTGGGACTTTCCAGTAATCTGGGTCAATAGAATCCTCTTTTTTTTCGTTCCTAAACTTGTTTGAATTAAGTTTTTGCCACTTGCCAATGAAGGAGTTCTGGTGAATACAAGTCACCTTCCAATCAACGCCAATTCATAGCTTCGTGAACAGCTGAAAGTCCACGATCTCTCCATTTCACTCCCTGTTTTTCTACCAGTTTCTTCAAGTATCCCTATTTCATTCTGATGTGGTTCTTTGTGTTCAGGCCAGACATGTCAGCTGTCATCCCTGGATCTGCATCATCAAGTCTCATCAAGATGCAGAGCAAGAATCAACAAGACACAAAACTTCACATGGTGATATTGATCACTTTTCAGAGCATAAATTCATTATGTCATACTATGCAAATCAGGAGTGATGAATGAGAGAGACCACAAAAGGTGAAGAAGAAGGCAGAGAACCTCATTCTGCTGTAACAGAAACTTCAACAGAGCCTCTGAAGAGACAGGCACCACTGCTTGGTCTGGATGCTGTAGGTTTCCTGAGCTGCAGGACCCCAGCCTTTCAATCCCTTTTCCAGCTTCACTGCAGAAGTCCAAGAGAAGAGCCAGTTGACCATACAAGAGTGACAGCAAAGGGTAAGACCCACAGAGGGAAGGGAACTCCCCAGATGACATTACCTGCAGATAATTTGTGCATTATTCCTGCTGTAAAACGTGTCCCTTTGGTTCTGCATCATTAATCTTCTCTTTTTGAAGTGGCAGACAGCTGGGATCACTGCATTTAGTTTTGATAGATCCTGATTTGATAAAGATTGACTGTTTCATTCCAGGCAGAAGAGAAGAAAGAGGCCTAATACTACCGTGACAGTCCCTTACCATCTGGGCATGAGTGAAGAGAGAAAACTCATGACCTTGCCAAGAGATCATTCAAATGGCCATAGCCAAGGTCATTGACCTCTACTCAAATTAAACACTCAGGCTTCTGATCCCAGTATTTGCCAAGCATGTACTTCATAAATAAAGATATTATTTATCCACTAAATATTTATGAAGGTTAAAGAATATACAAACACTGTGCTATGCACTTGGGAAACAATAGTGAGCAAATGTGAATGTAGTCCCTTCACTCTTGCTTCTCTAGTTGGGAAGGTGGACATTAATGGAATAAATACTCAAGTAAATGAAAACATTATTGTTGTAAATGCTTCCAAAGAAAGAAACATGTAATATGAGAAAAATGAGAGGTTCACCAGACTTGATTAAATATTCAACAAATATTTGTTGAGCCCTTGCTCTGTGCCAGATACTTGTGGGTAAGTGACAACCATAGTTTATTCATCCAGGGTTTGGATCTGTTTACTAACTGGAATTATTTACCCCCCAGTGCAGAAGCTCATCTCAGTCCCAGCTTGTGTAATGAATATTCCTCCCATCCCACTGCCCACTTCGTGGTTACCTCCGTCCCAGAATAGACACTTGCCATACTTATTAGTTTAAGCCCACAGAAGTCCAGGGTCTGCAATCAGTCACCCTGGGCTCTCGGGAAAGCAGGGCACAAGCAAATGAGTTCTTGAATCAGAATAGAGCAGGCTGTTATTTTGTTTTTGGACTCCATCTGTGAGATGGGGTAGAACTGAGAGAGTTAGAGAGTAGAATTAATGTAGTACCCAGCTGATTAGCATTCAGGAGCTCTACACTTTGCTGATGATTCATGAGGTGGGAAGTTTGGAATTTTAACTGCTATATATTGGCCTTTGTGGGTTTTTTGCTTTGTTTTGTTTTGTTTAATACTCCTGGCTGCCCATGACTTCTCTCCAAGTGATGGTCCCTGTGATAGTTTGACTTCAGACCTACCCACCACAGTCAGCTGAGGAAAACCCACTGGTTGCTTCCTTGCCACGAAATTGCCCTTGCTCTTCTATAAAGTCTTTTGGCTGTTGGACCAGACTCAAAATTCTCAAAAATTTTGCAAACTTAGAAAGCATCTTCCAATGGCTCCGGACCCCAGCATCTCTTGGGTTAGTCAAGTCTTTTGACTGATGGTGAAAACAACCGACTTTAAATTAGCTTAAGCAGCAAAAACAAAAGGGGAAAGGATTTATTAGGAGGAGACACATGTGAGTTACAGAACCCGAGGGAGTATCACGTCGCTGAGCCCCACAAGGGTCTGGAACCAGGAACTGGGAAGGCAACAGAGAGCAAGATGACCACAAGTCAGTGTCCTCTGTGTCCCCGAAGTTTCTCATCTCCGCTGACCTCTATGTTACCTGGGTCATTCTTTTCCTCTGCAGAATAGCTGTCTCTTTGCTCTGCACACAGATGGAAGGATGACTACTCTGCAGTTCCTGCATTTCCACATCCTTGTTTTCTGCCACACCAGAGACAAACTAGCTGTAATTTTGCTCTGAAGTTGTAGAATTCAACCATGTATTCACTTAACTGCACTTATGAAGCACCTGCCATGTGCCTTAGACACTGTTCTAAGTGCTCTATAAATATTTACCCGTTGAGCTGAGCCCTTCAAAAACCCCTAAAGCATCATTGTGAGGGTCTTTTGTGAGGGTCTGATAAGTGCCATCCCCTCCCACACCTGTGTACAGAATAATTTGAGAGAAAGGAATATCAAGTCAAAATATAGTTCTTATTATTGATTAAGGCTAGGTTGGATTATGTGAGTTCTATTTGTAGGTTTTCTAAAACTGAACCCCAGAGTTTAAGACTTACCCTCTCAGACACAGGCAAACCTGCCGGGATAGGCCTAAAGCCCTAAGCAGAGATAAGAGTCACTGCCTGGAGGAGCAGCTTGGAACTCATATACCCTAAGGGCGGCTCATCCCAAGGAGGAACCAGGAAGAGCCGAGATGAGGGTGATCCGTTTACTTCTTCTAAATTTACCAAATAGATAAATCACTTTGCCTCCCCTTGGGCAGAGTGGCTAAAGAGGCAGAGAGAGCTCAGGAGTAGGAGAACAAACTTGCTACATAGAAAGAAACATTAAGAACAGAAAAAAAATCCCCAAATAATCATGTGTAATATTATTCTTTGTCATTATCATTTAAGTTTTTAAAACCTTTCATCAAAAAGTCTGATTTTCTTTTCTTTTTTTTTTTAACTGTGTGGGCATGTTTTTCTGATGATATTTTGGAAAGTTTGGGGGGGTTTTATGTTCTAGTGGTTGTCTTTAGAACTATAACTACATGTGATACTTAATTCTCTATTCTTTAGCCAGTGTCTATCAGCTCCCTAATATGAGCCATGACAACAGTACATTTCCTCTTCCTCTCACATCCTCTATCTTTCATTGCCACCCAGTTTTCATTGATTCTTTTTTTAAAAATTGAAGTATAGTTGACTTACAATGCTGAGTTAGTTTCAGGTGTACAACAAAGTGATTCAGTTATACATATTTATATATTTTTTCAGATTCTTTTTCATTATAGGTTATTGCAAGATACTGAATACAGTTCCCTGGGCTATACAGTAGGATCTTTTTGTTCATCTATTTTATATATAGTAGTGTATATCTGTTAATCCCAAACTCTTAATCCCTCACCCCCTTCCCCTTTGGTAACCATAAGTTTGTTTTCTATGTCTGTGAGTCTGTTTCATAAGTAAATTCATTTGTATCCTATTTTAGATTACACATATAAGTGATATCATATGATATTTATCTTTCTCTGTCTGACTTACTTCACTTAGTATGATAACCTCTGGGTGCATCCATGTTGCTGCAAATGGCACTATTTTATTCTTTTTTACGGCTGAGTAATATTCCAGTGTGTGTGTGTGTGTATGTGTGTATACCACATCTTCTTTATTCATTCCTCTGTCGATGGACACTTAGGTTGCTTTAGTTAATTCTTACATTTTAAAATATACTTCTGTTACATGATTTATCAGCTTTAAATAATACCTGTTGACCTCTGGCTATGAAAGGTTAAGATGGCAGCCTATGTAACGTCACCTTCCACCATGTTTCCCTCTTCTTCTTCCAACTTTTCTTAATTGAATAATTTCTACACTGTGAAAGTTTACAAGGTTTTGTTCTGCAATCATAATCCCCAGGTTTATTTTAGTCTTAGTTCCATAGTTAGATGGATGCCACACTCATTGTGAGCCTTACTTTTGTGATTCCTCCTGTCATCCTGAAGTTCATCTTCTGGTCACTTCTTCAAGCAGGACTCTTGGGAAATGCATTCTGAGTTACCGCACACTCAAGAAGATCCATCTTCTGCCTCTACATGCAATTCATCTGTGTAAAGAAAAATCATTTTGTCACATTTTTTCTTATGAATTTTATAAGTATTGCTCCACTGCTTTCTTCCTCTAAAAATTGCCATGGAGAAGACTGAGACATTTCCAGTGACTTGATACTTTTCCTGGTTGCCTAAAATATTGATTCTTGACTTCTAAAGTCTGTTGGCCTAATTATTGTATTATATGTCTCAGGGTTGATCATCCTAAACCAGTGTCTCCAGGGTATGCCTTAAAGTATGTGTGTGTGTGTGTGTGTGTGTGTGCGCGCGCGCGCACGCACACGTGTGTATAATTTCTGAAAACTTTTCATGAACTATGTTTTGATTATTTTTCCGTTCCACTATTTTAAAAGACATATTTTATCACTATGCTAAAAAAAAACTTAAAAGAAAAAAAAAAGTAGACCATCCATTATGTGTGTTGTAGCTCCATTATCCATATTCCATTGTTATCATTTTGTGTCTAATCCATTTTAATCCTCTGACCATGGCCATTTTATTTAACTCACTTTTCTTATTCTCTCTTCTGTGTCCCTTATTATGTTTTCAGCCATGAATAGTCTATTTATGTGCCTCTTCCAATAAAAAAAACCTTCATCCCTGTGATGGTTTTACTTTTATCTTTCTCTTTTTTTCCCCCTGAGTTCTGCCAGCTCATACTTAAACTATTTTTGTTGTTGTACCATATTTTCTCTGACCTATTGTATTCCCACTTTAAACTAAATTTATGGAGGTGATTGTTTCATTGAGGTGGGTTATTTTTTAACATAATAATAAAATATGTCTTTTTAAAAATCTGCTTTATAGTAATTCTTTATAGAAAGATGGATGAAGCCCCAGAGCTTGACTTGATCTTTAAATGCACCCAATCTTTCAACCAAGCCACACTCACATACAAAGAAGATACTCACAACCTCAGCACTGCAGATTGTCTTGGAAATGCTCAAGACTAACCTCATCATGTCTGTATTCCTGTTTGTCAAAACCACCAGAGTTCTAAGACTCTCTGGATATCCGTTATCATTTGGACTCTCATTCTCACATGGCAAAGTTTATCCTTTAGTCTAACCCTCCCCTACCTTGCTTCATTTCTGGAAAATTTTCTTCTCTGCCTTCTGGAATTCAGAGTCCATTATCAACAAAATCCCTTATAGTCTCACATCTGCTCTGAATTACCCCTTCATCTTTCCCATCTAAGTGAAGCCTGGCCCTAAGTGAGGACAATTTATCTCCTACAGAGCTTTTCAGAGCTGGCTGATTTCCCCCACATCCCTCTGTACCACTGGACCTGGAGGTGTAGTGTTTACCTCTCTTATTCATCATTGATTTTTTTTCAGACAATTTTCACTCCTTTCTCCTTGAAAAACATCGACTGTGAATTTTATACCATCAGATTATATGACAACGACCCCTCCTTCTTGAAGCTGTCTACAGAAACCTGGATTGATCCCCCTCATCCCTCAAAGATTTTCACACCTCAGTCTCTGCAGCTCCCTACAATAATATTCTGAATTATTTCAATATCCTCATGTAGGATCTTCCCAATACTGTATTCTCTAAGTTTCTTTGACCCTTCTGTTTCAATGATCTCATTCTCCACCTAACTTAACCTCTTGTTCCTGTAATCAAATCACAGGTAGGTCTTATCATTGGTACTGATTGCAGCCCCTCCTGAACTGTTTCAGGCTCCTAAGCCCTACCTCCTTTGAACTTTCCAGCTCATTCTTTTTATTTTCCCAACACCAATAATTATTTAATCCAATGAGGACCTTCAGTATACTGATTCTACCATCATTTTATTGTCCCCCACTTCACATTCTTACCTCCTTTTTTATCCAACTCAGATTTCACATTCCCTTATGTTTATCTTCAAATACTTTGCTTTTTTTCTCCCTTTAATATATTGGTCTGGGGAAAAAAACAGAACCTTGGTTAAATACTTCTTACCCAGACAATTGAACATGTTCAGAAAATATGCACATGCAGGTGCATGCACATGCACACACACACACACACGCACACACACACACACACACAGAGACACACATTTTTGCTTGGGCTTACTTTAAATCTATGACCATTAAATTCTCATGAGCCCTTTAGGAACACTCAACAATCATAATAATTTTCCTTAGCTCTTTCATTTTCCCTCTCCTAGACAATAATTTTGCATTTTCTCCTTTCTCCTCAAATCTCCTCCCTCATTTTGCTCTTGGTTGATTATATTGCTTTCTGTTTCTTTGAAAAAATGGAAGCAACGAGAAGAGAACTCCAATCTTCTCCCCCCACCGCATCCATGAAACTACCAGATTTACTCCCATATACTGTGTTCCCTTCTGTTGTCAACAATGAACTACACACGCTCCGGTTAAAAGTCAAATCCTTCTCCTCTACAGGGGATCCCATCCTGTCTCGCCGCCACAAGATTATTGCTCTTACATTTGTCTCCTCCCCTTTCTCCTACATTATCAATATTTCTCTTTTAAATAATTACCATAAGCATACTAACATGCGTACACTCCTTGTATTAGTCAGGATATTCCAGAGAAACAGAATCCATACAAGATAGATAGATGATAGACAGATAAATAGATGGATAGATAGATATAGAGATAGATATATACAGAGATTTATTATGAGGAATTGGTTCATGCAGTTATGGAGGTTAAGAAGTCCCACAGTCTGCCATCTGCAAGCCATAGACCATGCAAGCAAGGAGAGCCAGGGATGTAGCTCCAACCCAAGTCCAAAGGCCTGAGAACCAGGAAAACCAGTGTTGTGGATCCTAGGCCAAGTTCAAAGTCTTGAGAACCAGATGATATAAGTCCCACCCTGAGGGCAAGAGAAGAATCAATTTCCCAGCTCAACAGTCAGGCTGAGAGAGCAGATTCTCGCTTCCTACACATTTTTGTTCTATTCAAGCCCTCAACAGATTGGATGATGCCCATCCACATTGAGGAGGGAAATCTACGCTGAAGACTGCTTTACTTCGTCTACAAATTCAAATGCTAATCTCATCCAAAACCCACTCACAGACACACCCAGAAATAATGTTTGACCAAATATCTGGGAACACAATGACCCAGTCAAGTAGATGCATAAAAGTAACCATCACACTCTTCAACCCCACTTTCCTGCAGGTCCTACCCCATTATTCTGCTTCCCTTTATACTAAAACTGATGTACTTCCTCACCTCCCATTCTCTCCGGGTGTTATCCAGTGGGTTTTCATCTTTACCATTCCACATCCTGATAAATGTCATTCTATCCTTCAGAAAACTCTGGGCTCTTCTGCCTCCCCTGGCTCACCTGCAGACTGCTTCTTGGGTTTATGATTTGTCTGTGTGAATTTCTCACTCAGCACTATCTTCTCTGCTTCTCCTTCAGGTCAAATTGGGTCCAGGGAAGCTCCTGCCATAAATTTACATGTCAGTTCCTGTCGTTTCAAATAAGGGCTCACCAGGTTTGCCCTCTGGATATGCCATGAACTTTGGAGAATGTGTTTGGCCGTTTTCTCCTGAGATCTGTAGCTGTGAGCACGCTTTCTCTGCACGTGCCCTCCCCTCATTTGATCTTCACTATATTTGGCAACTCCTCTCTATAAGGAGCTGTGGTTCAGGGTTACAGATGTCTCCTGGCATCACCAGAGACGGAGATTTCATTTCTTTCCACATAATCTTTGTTGCTTTGAGGGTGACCTCCAAGAGGAGGAAGAAGAAATAATCTCTCTCTCCACCATTTGAAACTGCAAATCACAGGGTATGTGATTAGTAATTTCCTTTTAATAAGATAAATCTGACCACAGGATTTAGGATGGATTGGGAGTAGAAAACCAACAGGCAGGGACACTACTTGGTAATGGCAGATGGTCAAAAAAAGGTGTCCAGGAAGCTGTTGGAAGTGAGAGCCCGAAGAGGTTAGAGAAGAATTGAGCAAGATGGTACCTTTAGAAATGCATTCACTCCAGTGTCCTAGTCAAGGCTGTTGTAGATAACAAAAACTAATGCTTTTTAAATTTTTTAAAGATATTGAGGCAGGGAATCAAATGCTTATAAAATCATTACAAGCTCTGGAGAAATAAGTTCTAGGTAGGGAATGACCAGGAATGACTCTCAAAGAACACTCCAGAACTGACTCATCAAGGGAACCACTGCAATAATAAGACTATTAGGGAATCAGAAAGCCAGTGTTCTAACTACTGCTTCCACAATCCAGGCTTCAGGAGCCCAATGCCACAACTGTTGGATCCAGGAACAATTCACCTTAAGAGTAATGTGGGGTTTCGGAAGCCACCATCAGCATGTTGACCCCTCTAGAGCCAGAGTGGTCCAGACACTGGCAACATAGACATTTCATATGTGCTCCCTTCCCACTCATCTCAGTTTTGAATCCAAGTCTCACATGTGTCTGATTGGCAAAAATTTACATCAAAAACTATACCTTCAATGGAGAATGTCATTTTTAGATTCCTAAACTGTCTAGTTTAGAAAAGCGTAAAAGAAGAAAATTGGAGCAGATGATGAGCAAAAATACCCAACTTCGGTCCAACTTTCTTCTCCCTCCCCTTGAGCTCACTTCATTGATACTTTTGTTGCTATTAGCGCTGATTCCCTCAAAGCCCTTTCTTTATTCCCCAGTCCTCTCCCACAAATATCTCTGTTACTCTATATCACATACTTTCACATTTGCTTATCATGACAGCCCTAGGTATTATTAACCCCCATTTTATAAACAAGGAGACTGAGACCCATACAAGGTGAAATAATTTGCCTAAGGTCACCCCGACAGTAAATGATGGATTTGGGACTTAGTCTCATGATCTAACTCTGAAACCTATTGTCTTTCTTCTGCCTGTTAAATTCATGAACTTCTTTGACTGTGTCTCCTTCTAAACTGAGAAGGGCATCAGCCTCTCCTGAGAAAGTAAAATAGGTTTCCTAATCCCTATACTTTTCTGAAGCCTGGTTACTCAGTACCCCTCACTGCTGCATGTCCAAATGGTTAATGTTGTTGCCAGCCTGGCTGAGGGCTACATGTAACACTACCCTGTTCTTAAGGGGCTGCCATCTTACTGGTTGCTGCATTTTGCCTGTGTGGATCATCAATCAAGTTTTCCCTCATTGGCCAAAGTTATTGAGGGTCACTTGCTCTTGAATGTCTAAAAGGTAACTTCTGTTCTCTCCAACCAACAGGCCTGTTCAGTCTGTACACTGATTGGGGCCCATACTGGTCCCAACTTTTTCTGATAACTATAACTTCCCTCCACAAATCTGGCCAACTTAAACTTCTCCTTAGTCCTGGACATGCCCTTGCTTTCATGACTTTGTTGATAGCTATTCTCTCTGCCTGGACTTTCCTTCTCTTTTCCAATGCCTGGGAATCCATATCTTCACTCATCTTACAAAATTTATCTTAATCAACCCCTTTTCCACACTGTTTCCCTTGAATTCTTGAGCAGTTAGTGGTAAGTTCTTCTAATTTTGAAACAATTTTGACATTTCTCTATGTATCTCTACTATCACATACCTGACTTTCTACTTGGTACTAAATAAACATGAGGTAGGTTAATTACTGGCCCCAAATCTTTTATTCCTCTGTGGTAATACTATATACCTATACTGTTGGCATGGCCAGATGTACTTGGCTTTGGGCTTTAACACGTGACTTTCTTTGGCCAAAGGGATTGTTATAGAATGTGATACAAGGAGAGACTTGAAATGTACTTGCATAGCCAGGCCTGTCTTCTTGCATTTCTGCCTTTTGCCAGGAAGAGAACATCTGAGCGTAGATGTTGGTCGAAGAATGGAAAGCACACGGAGCAGATTTGCACCCAAACGGCAGCTTCAAACCAAGCCCAGCCTAACCTAGATAAGCCAAATCCCAGCCAATCCAACATCTACAAAAGTGAAAAATACATGCTTGTTTTGCACGCCGCTGTGATTTTTCCAGTGCTTTTATACAGCAGTAACAGACTAACAGCCACCAAACTTCACCTCCTTCCATAGATTGTGTACTCCTAGAAGGCAAGCTTTCTATTTTACTCTTTGTACAGCTTTGTGACAACAATAGTATCTAAACATTATAGGACGCTTACTATGTATCCTATGAAAATGCTGAGGTCCAACAAGGTTTAATAGGTTATCTAAAGTTTCATAATGAAGTAGAAATGTAGGTGGGGTTCAAATCCAGGCAGCCCGTCTACAGAGGCTGATACATACATCCACCTACATAAAATATGTTCAAGAAAATATTTGTGGATGGAAAGGAGAAAGAAAGAGAAAAAGATAAAAGAAGAGGGGAAATAAAGAGCTCTATAATTTTTCTTTCATTTTTAAAAAATATTTCTACATTTGTTATTGATATTTTAAAAGGATAATTGTGATTTACACCCTTGAAGAGAATGTTTATCATTTTGCCTGCTCAGGGGTCATTCCTTTTTTAGAGCACCTGACATTTTAGGGAGCACTTGCTCTCACATGTCTTGGAGAAGTGTACATCCAGGCAAGGACTCCTCATTACAGAACCCCTCCACCTACAGAATTTTCTTCTCCCTGCCACAGAAGAGACAATGGATGGGCTTGTGACCCAAGCTGACCCAGTTGGCTGCTCTGTCCAGGACTCAGGTGAATGATGGAAAGAAGAGCTGCAGTCAGTATCACAGGAATGTGTGCATGCCAGACCTCCTCGTTGGGAGCCATGGCTGGAACTCCTACCATGAGCTCTCCTGAGCTCCCCAGCTCCTCCCCATTTCCGTGCCCAGTCCCAGCCTCCTTTAGGTCTGTGAGTTCCCCACACTCTTCCAATTTATCTTTCACCTAAGGAAATCCAGTGTTGGTTCTGTTGCTTGCGACAAACCCCCCAATAGATTCTATTCTTTTCCCCCAAACGAGCCCCTTAGTTATGGAACTGTGTGCTCCATTTGCTTGGAATCATGAATAACCTAGGTTTTGAAAGAAGTTCAAGGACACGTTGCTTGTTAGTTGCCCTTTTGCTAACTGTGGTCTTCAGGAGAACAGCTCTGAGCCCATTAGCCAGTGGTTTGAATACATCTACTGCCAGAAGAGGAAAATAAACGTGATCTTTTGACACTTTTCCAGTAAAAGAAAAGATAGTAAATATTTGAGCTTTGCCAGCCATATGGTCTCTATCACAAATACTCAACTCTGCCATTGTAGTACAAAAGTGTCCTTAGACAGTATGTAAATAAATGGAGCTCAGAAGCCTCCCAGATACCCCAGACCTTGGGCGCCGTGCTCCACCTTTGACCCTCAGGGCAGTGGAGACTTCGGGTATTGCCCACCCCGTTTGGCCCTGTTTGACCCCATGATCAGGTGAACCCGCAACACCTGCTGTAGTCCTGGATGGAATCACAAAATGTTCAAACTGGATATAACTTTAAGCACATCTAGGCCAACCCCTTCATTGAAAAAATGAAAATAAATGAGGCCCTTGTCCAGAGTTGAACAACTTAGCAGCAGAGCTAAGACTAGAATGAGTGTCTCCTAATTCCCATCCAGCACTCTTTCCACCCCACCACCTGTTCTCTGTTGCCAGAGTGTTTTGTTCTCATTTAAAAACTACACAAATTAACACAACATTGTAATTCAACCATATTTCAATAAAAAATAAATTTAAAAAAAACCACGCAAGTAATATAGTGGTTAAGAGCACAGTTTTGGGGGACAGACCGCTGGGCTCATATCTTAGCTAAGCCACTTACAACTCTCTGACCTTGGAAGAATCACTTTCCTGTCTGTACTTCAGTCTACTAATCTGTAAAATGAGGATAATTATAGGATTATCCCCAAAAGACTGTTATGAGAGACAAATACCATAAATATGTTAGCCTAGTACTGGGCAGATAGGGTGCTAGATGAATATTAGAAATCACTATGATTATTCATAAAGGAAGTAACCTTGAATATCAATTATTCCTCATTTTAGAATTTTAACAGAGATAAAGGGACCTGACCAAGGTCATACATCTTGAAAATGGCATACTGTTCCCACACACCATGCATGTCTTGTCCAAGCCCAGTCTACTGTCAGTAATAATTGACAGGAAATCTCAACCTATTGAGAGCTTATTGACTCATGTAACTGAGAAGGATGGTTGCTGATTTCTGTCGTGTTGGGTCCAGCTGCTTACATAATGGTCTCAGTCTCTTTCCCTGTCTCTCTCTCTTCTCCCACCTTTCTCCCACCTCCTGGCCTTATTTCCCACTGGGTTGGCTTCATCCTTAAGTCCTCACATGGAGATTCTTGCAACTCCAGACTTAAATTATTTTTACAGATAAGAAGTCCTATGAAAAAAAAAGAGCTATGATTTCCCAGTTGTTTCTGCAATAGTTCTGGAACCATGCTGATTGGGTCTATTGCAGTCAGGTATTCAAACCTGAACCAATCGCTTTGGCCAGGAGCACTTCAGTGATTAAGCCAGGGCTGACCCATGTGTGCATTTCTGGATCTGGGTAGGATGGAGTCACTGCCACTTAAATCACATAGACAGGGTGTAGGAAAGAGAACCAACACCAGAAGAAGACAGGATGGAGATTGCAGCCAAGTGTGATCAAAATTAGGAGCCCTATCTTTTCACTCTTCTCCACCGGAAAGACACCAAAAGCACCCATTTGCCATCCCTTCTCTTCCCCTCTGGCCTTCTCCATTCTGTCTATCTCTCTATTCTGCTTCAGCTCCTCCTTAGGACTTAAAAATTCTAGACTCCTGTGTAGATTCTGAAAAAATATCCACACCCAAACCTGAGCTCTAGCCACTGCGTACAAAAACTTCCTGCACCAAACATAGAAATGTGGTAACCTACAAGCACAATTACCTTTGAAGCCAATCTGGAGGCTCAACCAAGAGGGTGACACACTTCTCTTTTCTTTAGCACCTCAGACCCCGTCTTGGTCAGGGACTGTTGGCTCCAGCACTGGCCTCATCCCTCAGCAGCTGGAATCCACTAAAGAAGACACAGTGGGAGCTCAGATTTGCTGAGAGCCACCATGGCTTTGAACACTGCAGGGGAAAGTCAGAGTCACCCTCTCCTACTGATTGTAGGATTTCAACAGCAAGCAGGCTGTCTATTTGCCTCTTCAGAAGGCTTGGGGCCATAGAAAGGGGCATATGCTTTGGAGGCATTGGTTCTAATACCTGATCTCCAGGTAGTAGTCAGTGACCTTGGGCAGGGCACGTAGCCTCTAAGACAACTCAGTATTCCAATCTGTAAAATAGGAGCAATGATAGCTAAGTTCCAGGGGTGATGTGGGCATTAAATGAGATAATGCATGTATTGACCTCTAGTGGTTACTCAGCACTCTTTGGTCCCCTCCCCCTTGACCCCTTCATTTTTCCTCTCTATGGATCAGTCAGGATAGACACAGGGAGGACACAATATGAAGGCAGAAGGCGAGATTGGAGTGATACACCTATAAGCCAAGGAATGCCAAAGATTGTTGGCAAAGGGCAGAAGCTAGGAAGGGTCCTCCCTTAGAGCCCATAGAGAGTATGGCCCTGCCAAAACCCTGATTTTGGAAGCACGAGACAATACATTTCTGTTTTCTAAGCCACCCCATCTGTGGTACCTTGTTATGGCAACCTGCAGAAACAAATACAATTAGCTATTATTATTATGTGGTTAAAAGGCTTCTTGAGGACTTCCCTGGTGGCGCAGTGGTTAAGAATCCACCTGCCAATGCAAGGGACGTGGGTTCCATCCCTGGTCCGGGAAGACCCACATGCCATGGAGCAACTAAGCCCGTGTGCCACAACTATTGAGCCTGCGCTCTAGAGCCCATGAGCCACAACTACTGAAACCACGTGCCACAACTACTGAAGCCCATGCACCTAGAGCCCGTGCTCCACCACAAGAGAAGTCACCGCAATGAGAAGCCCGCGCACCGCAATGAAGAGTAACCCCCGCTCACCACAACTAGAGAAAGCCCACGCGCAGCAATGAAGACCCAACACAGCCATAAATCAATCAATAAATAAATAAAAGAAAAAAAAAAGCCTTCTTGAATACAAGGACAATTTCGTGCCCTTCAGACATCCTCTTTGGGTTTCTGGGGCCCTTTGGGAGCCTGGAGAGAGCAGTCTGGTTTGCAGAATCATAGGAGATTTTACTGAAATCATTCTTTTTATGACATCATGGAAACAAAACCATGAATATCTCCTGCCAGGTTCACTAGGTGAATTTTAACTGAGGCTTATATAAGTCACACGCACACAAAAAGCACCCTGCTCCTTTTCTAATGGCTCCTAGTTCTCATACAAGTTTCAACCTAACTTCCATCACCATAATAAGCCCTATCCCACGACAAGCAACAGGAATGCCACATACAGAGACAAGGAGAACCAACCAGGCAGTGCAGCCTCTGTCCCCATCTCAGAAGGCTTGTCATGAGAGGTCACATCCTAACTGGTTTACTTTCTGCATTTGATTCTCGTTCCCATGAGCTCTGAAAGCACTCCACAGGGAATCAAACTTCCGACAAAATCTTGGCACCAGGTATATGACTTAAAATCTTCCTCCACGTATTTTTCCATCCAACCTCCTCCTGGTGGTCACATCAGCTAGAAGGTATATATCTTATTGGATTGATGCATACCAATAGTGGACATAATTGGTAGCCCACTCTGCATCCATTTGTCCATTTCTCCCTCTTCCTCTTCCACAAGCTGTGAGTCGCAGGAAACCCACCCACCCTGAGTTCAGGACTAGGTCCTAATTGGTCTAAGTGTAGTCTCATTTCCCTGGCCAGGGGTTGGTGCAGGACTGAGCAGTACCCAATTCAGAAACATAATGTCTGAGGGGAATTCTGCAGGTGGGCTAGTGAGAAAAATTTCCTCTCTCAACCAAAGAGTGGGAGAGGGAGACGGGAAAGGGAAGAGAAGACAGAGAGGAGAGAGAGAGAGATGTAATCTCTTTTCTTTTCTGGACATCACTGGGTCTGGATATAATACCTTCAGCTTAAAGATGAAGACAACACCCAGGATAGCAGAGGAGAGATTTAGAACCTGGATCCTTGATAAAAAATGCTGAGCTGCTAAATCAACCAATTTGGAAAACTGACATGTTTGGGGGTATTTTCTATTACATGAACTTATAACTATTCTTTATTATTTAAGCCAGTTTGAGTCATGTCTGATAATAGCAAAATAAAAGCATTTCAACAAATAAAATATATATTTTTAAAACAAAATTACAATATTGAAAATAAAGTTTATCTTCTTCACTTACCAAGAGCATTATCTTATGTCGGTAGATAAACTTTATAAATTTAATTTTATAGAGAGATTATTTTATTTTGAAAATGCATCATAATTTACTTAACTATTCACATATTTTGGGCAAATTAGATTATTTCCATTTTCATTATTCTAAATAACATTGAAATCAACATCTATAAACAACCCTTTTTAGTTCCTTAAGCTAGATCAGAGAGGTAGAACTTCTGCTTCAAAAAAAAACTTTTTGAAGGTTTTTGATATTGCCAAATTGCTTTCTAGAAAGACTAAATCCATTTAAACTTCCATTAGCATGATATAAGAGAACCTATCTCACCACAATGTAAATCAAAGGCAATTTATTAAGATAAAGGAATAGTATTCTCATCTTAATTGAAATGTTTGATTACTAGTGATGCTATATTTTCCTTTGTTTACTGGCCACATATATTTTTCTTCAACAAACTGCCCATTCATATTTTCACGAATTTTTAAATTGAGGTTTTATATTTCCCTGCAGACTTGTAAGAGCTCTAGGACTAATATGTGCAATAAACTTTAAATTCATAATTTACTTTAATCCTCAAAATAATTTTGTTAGGTAGGTTTGATTAAACCCATCTTACAGAAGAGAAGATGTAGTGTCAGAGAAGTTAAATAACTTTGTAGCAGTCAGAAGGGTGTGTTTCAAGGATGACTACAGGCGTGCACACACAATACCAACTTGCCATTTGCCATTTGAAGTGACTCAGCTGTCACCCAGGCTCTGTTCTTTTTCCAGCAGGTGAACCTTTAT
This sequence comes from Balaenoptera acutorostrata, assembly GCF_949987535.1. NCBI lineage: Eukaryota > Metazoa > Chordata > Mammalia > Artiodactyla > Balaenopteridae > Balaenoptera > Balaenoptera acutorostrata. The sequence continues at coordinate 13,698,365 of NC_080074.1, forward strand.
ATCTGGATAATTTTCTAGTTCTCCATGCAAAAGAGATATTGGTAAATATAAGGGTGTATTTCTTCCACTATCTATGTTTCCTATTCTTTTGATATAACCTTAGCTCCCTGAGAGTAACATATTTCCACCATCGGATTACCCCACAGTGTGGCAACTGTAGCAGTAAACACAAATGTTCCTAATGTGTGAAATCTGGCCAATAACTGCCTTCACCACCTGCTTCTTGCTTGTTAGCAATTGCAGGGATAATTGCATCCTATGCTCGCACTGACAGATGATACAAGTGGTAGTAGGATACTTTGAGCTCCCATTTTGGTAGAAATTATAAAAGTAACCCAAAGGAGGAAACTGGTGGGGTATATCAGGGTTGGGAACCATAGAGCAGTGGTTTTGAAGCTGCATATAAGAATCACCAGGGAGATTTTTAAAACCCCTATACTTCAAGTCATACTCAACACCAACTAAATCAGAATCTCAGGGGGTGGGACCCAGACATCACTGTTTTTTACAACCCCCCCAGGGGATTCCAACGTGCAGCCAAGTTTGAGCACTAGTGCTGTAGAATCACACCTCTGATTTTCCGTCTTGAAAAGGAAACCTTGCACAAAGAGATCCATAAAGGCTCCAGGGGAGAAAGAAGAAAAGAAGAGCTTAGGTAGAGCTTGGAGATCTGGCAGGACCAGCCAGCCTCCGCTGGTATGGCTTCTTCACTGCCTCAACTTGAGGGTGTCCTTTGATTTAAAAGTAAGATACCGCCACTGCTTTGGGTGACCGATGTTGAGATATTTCCATCTACCTTTGCGTAAACTCATACGCTGAAAAAGCTCATTGTCTGAAGAGAAGGGCATGGGTCAAACACGGAGGCGGGTCCTTGGCTTAGAAACCAAGTCATTGTTAGGAGATGGAACTTTTTTTTTTAATTTTATTTGTTTATTTATTTATGTTTTGGCTGCGTTGGGTCTTCGTTGCTATGCACGGGCTTTCTCTAGTTGCGGCGAGCGGAGGCTACTCTTCATTGCAGGTGCACGGGCTTCTCATTGTGGTGGCTTCTCTTGTTGCAGAGCACGGGCTCTAGGTGCATGGGCTTCAGTAGTTGCAGCACGTGGGCTCAGTAGTTGAGGCTCGTGGGCTCTAGAGCGCGGGCTCAGTAGTTGCGGCGCACGGGCTTAGTTGCTCCATGGTTTGTGGGATCTTCCCAGACCAGGGATCGAACTCGTGTCCCCTGCATTGGCAAGTGGATTCTTAACCACTGCACCACCAGGGAAGTCCCCTATTATTATTATTTTTTAAAAAGAAATCTCTCTTGAGCCCATGAAAAAGATACAAGCTTGAAGATGAAAGGACCCAGGGACCCTCCTTGATGAGCATGATGATGTTATGAGCACTTCCCAAACCCCAAACTCTGTCACATCCTTCTGAGGGAGATGGTTTCCTAGAGGCTGTGGACTCATAAGAGGATATCCCCCCCTACTCCCATCTAACAAACCAAAATAAAAAGGGCAAGCATGCTGAAGGAACTCCTCCTCTAAGCGCAGTGAACTCCCGTTTCATCTTTGCCTCCTTTGGTTCTCCTTCCACCTCCACAGTGGGCTTTCTCCTGAGGCTAATTAAATGGTGGTTATTTATGCACAAAGGTACTTCAACATTTCTGTTGTCCCAGAAAACTCTTCCTCTCCCATGATCACAGTTTGAACTACTTCTTTGTCTTCCCTTATGGTTACGTGTTTTCTACTCTCTCTTTCCCATTACTGTTATCAAAAATCCTCTGATGTGGAGCAGGAGCTACAATTCCTAATTTACAGATGAAGAGGGCAAGAGCATTCCCAGGTCCCAAATCTACTCAGTGGAAAAGCTGAGAAACAGTGAGACACAGATGTGGCCAGAGAGATAGACAGTAGCTCAAAGACAGTCAGAAAGCAGAGAGGTGCTCAGAGATTCGAAGAAAGAGAAAGACACAGAGATTCTGGTGGATGCAGAGACATAGAAACATAGGCGAGACTCCAAGTCAGGCATAGAAGGGCTTTACTTCCACTGGAGGCCAGTCTTAGCAACAAAACCTACTAACAGGTGGTATTGGGTCATTTCTGCTTCTCAGTTTCCCCCTGTGCAACTGCTGGGAGTAGAACAGGGATGACAAATGAGTTTCATTTTGCGTGCCAACTCCAATCAAACGGCAGTCTCTTATACACTGTATTGACAAGGATTTGAGGCTACACCTGGGCTCATAGAAAAAGACTACAGTGATGGATTAGCAACGTCTGCCAAGGATGTGGGTGACGAGAATTACAGCACACATGCCAAATGTTCTCCATCTCTGAAGTAGATTGTTTCTAAATTCTAATTTCAGCTCTAACATTCTATGATTCAATGCAACCATGGCAAAAATGCAAGATCTTTTCACCAGACCACATTTTCCTCTCAAATTGTAACTATTAACTGCCATCATTGGGTACGAGGGAAAAAATAGGATAGAAGGAATATTTAAAGAGAGAACATTTGTGGGTTTTCTTCTTTTCTCCCAGAGCTTCTAGAAAAACGAACATTTTAGAGTGCTAGAGGCTGCTTTTTGCTTCCCTTGAAGAGATGGAAAAAGGGAGACAGCTGGAAAAATTTAGGGCAGTTCTAAATTATTTAAGACACTTTGCTTTACTTGTACTTTCCAAAAAACACAGGCACCAAGTTTTCAGCCCCATGCACCCTGCTTGCTCAATAAGAAACATGGAAGCTTCAGCTGTGAAAACGAAATAACCACAGCGTGTGCTCAGAAACATCTGAAAGCTGGAGTTTAGTGATTTGTGTTTTACAGTACGGGTAATCAGTCCTCCAGGAACTGAAATCTGTAAAGGAGTAAGGATGGTTGGCAAGGCATTCAGACCCAAGGTGTTCGGGGGGTGGTGATCTTGGGGAACAGAATTGTCTAGCTTGGGGTCTAGTACAAGGCTGTCCTTGGGGGTCTAGCCCTCCTAATTACCTTACAGAGGAGGCAGCTCTATAATGAGATGCTCTGGGCGTGGGAGTCTGAAAACCAATTTTAGATTCTGAGTATTTCAGAAATCTGTTTCTTTCTTTCTGACTCTTCCACTAATGCTCTAGATAAGGTCCTCATCAACTTTCACCCAGACTCCCCCTAGGGTCTTTTATCTCTTCTCTTTCTCTCTTATCTTGACCCCTTGGTCTATCCTCAACACTGCAGCCGGGCTGATCTCTTCAAAACTCATACTTGCCCATATGGCTCCTCCTAAAACCCCCTCAATGACTCCTTTTACCTTTGGATGAAATACAAGGTCCTGAAAATATCCTAAGAGACTTCGATCCCTACTTCACATGCTACTAGTACCAACATAGTGGAGTTTCCCCTACATATTGTGCCCTATCCTACCTTTAATCCTTTGATCGTGTTGCCATCTGGAATGGCTGATCTACAGCTGTCTGCCTGGATCACTCTTTAGTCCTCCATTTTGCCTCCTTCTTCATATCATGACATTTATCATATTTTGCTATAATAAGTATATTTGTTTCTCTACTCTTCCAGACAGGAGCACCTTGAGGATAAGAACCACATCCTACTCATCTGTAAATTTTGCCATCTAAATACGTGCCAGGCACCCTACAAATCTTTACTGAATACAATGAATGAATGAATATAAAGAAAGTACCTACCTTTTACAAGACTCACTCCTGTTCTTTAGAAAATTTACCCAAAGAAAGTTACGGTGTATCTTAAAAAGGATTAAATCAAGGTCAACTTGAAATTTTAAGTAGTGTAGAGTAGTCTACCTATCCCTTTTCTACTAATCTTCCCATTTTGACCATCTTCTCAATGAAACCTTAATCAGCTCCCCACCTCTTCCTGATCATGTGGAATTATTGTTCCTCCTCATGGTTTCCTTAACATCTAATTTCACATCTTCGTTTCAACACAAAGTAAATTTTAATTTTATATACCAATAGAAATATGTCTCCCCATCTAGAATATGAGCTCCTTTCGAAGGCAAGAATTGTGGTTGATTTGTCTTTGGAGTAACAGATTCACAGTGCAGATAGTAATCATTTAATAACTTTTAAAGCAAACAAGTAAATTATTATTATAATACTTTATATTTATTAAGTACTTATTTAACTTTCACGGTAACTCTGTGAGGTAGGTACTATTGTTATACCTATTTTGCAGATGAATCAACGGAGTCTTCTAGATGGTAGGAGACTTGTCCCAGGTTACATTATTCCCAAGTAGCTGAGCTGAAACTGGAAGCTAGACCTGCCACACTATGAAGTGCCTCCGTGGATGAATGGGTGGATGGATGGATGACAGGCAAACTACTTGGGTTCTAAAATCAAAGGGAAAATTAGACATTCTTCCCCACCACTACCACCATCACCCCATCCCCATGTCTTGAGAAGACTGATAATTCCAGCACTCACTGAAAATGATGATTTTGTAATCAAGCAGGACACTCTGGGGCCTTTCCAGGACAGATTCCCCTCCCCACATCCTCTGCCTGCCTCTTGTCTTAGGAAAAACTTTAGCCTCCTAGGCCTCTCCCAAGTTCCAAAGAATAAATTTAATCGAGAGAAGTGAGAAAATGCAGAAAGAAAGGAAAACAGTCAAGCAAGACAAAATAATAATAGCTTAGCCATTAAATAAAGTCAAGGGCTTTTAGTTCCTCCTCAGGGGCTATAGATAATGTTCTGAACCATATCCTCTGAACTATCTTGCAGATACTGAAACCCCAGAGGCATGCAGACCCCAGACCAGTTGGAATAAGAAGGTTGACGATGTTGACTCCCCACTACCTCACCACCCACCAATCAGAAGAATGTCCACAAGCTGATCACGCACCCCTCAAGCCCCTCCCTCTCTCTATCTTTAAAAGCCTTTCCCTGAAAGCTATTGGTGAGTTTGAGTCTTATAAGCACCAGCTGCTTAGAATGCTTACTTGGCGCCCTGCAGTAAACGCTGCTCTTTCCTTCACCACAACCCGGTGACAATAGCTTGGCTTTACTGTGCACAGGCAAGCGAACCCAAGTTTGGTTTGGTAGCAATCTTAGGGGGAAGGAGGGGAGAAAATCTGGGCGGAGAAGCCTAGACTGATTCACCAAGAAATGATAGTTTCTTAGTACCTGCATCCTATCTGAAAATTTATTTTAAGTTATAGGACCTAAGTCTTTGTCCAGATTTCTTCATTCTTTTTACTCCATGAATACTACTAAATTATTGTGTGTGCCTGTGTGTTAGAGTCTTTTCCCTTTTTACAAAAGAAATATTGACATTTCATTTTGTAAAAAAAAAAAAATTATATGATTGCACTAAGAAGATAAGTGGATTTATCTGGTTTCAAATGCTGCTGGAAAAAATATTTCTCCCTGGTTCTTGACATTTTCCTGTTCCAGAAGGAATTCTCACTTAGTCTAATAAGACTTTCTCTCTTCTTCACTGGGTCTCCATCACTCATTAGTTTCCAGCTGGGTGATGCATTACAAGTTTTCTAATTACCTTTATTTTGTAGGCATCCTTACCTGCAGGTGGCCAATGAATGCTTACCTAAGCCAGATTGCTTATCTCCACTGATCATTGACCTAATAATATCTACAACCTGCTTCCCCCGCATCTCCTCTCATCCTATTAAGAAATCAAGAACAAAGACCTGCACCGTACAATATAAAGAATATTATCAAATATAGGTTTCTTAGAGGATCACCATACTCAAGGTGAAGAAGTAGGGTTTCACTTTTGAATTTATCCTTCTCAAAGCCTAGAGTTTATTTAGCACAAGATTTCTCAATCAGAGAACCTGGTCCAACAGCAGCTCTCTATGCTTACCGGATGAAACCTCTAGCTGGTTGCTACCAACTGCCACTCACTTGAATGCATCAGCAGCTCATAGAGATTTTCAATAACTACAGTAACTTTATAATTTATCATCCAAATTAGTGCACTTTTGGAAGTCAAAGTGGGCACTATTATAATGATACCAGGAAAACAACTGTAAACTAGGGCTATCCCAATCAATAACCCTATTAATAACTACTTAAACATCTTTGATTCCACCCCTTAACCTCTGTTCATGTTTTCCAAGTCCCGCGAGGCTTTGTGATGAAGCCCCCTGAACTACGACTCAGTTCTCACTATGACTTTCACTAATGCTACCCCAACCAGCTCCTATCACACAGGTTTACTTTATCATGATTGCTTGTGTCATTGTGTTCCCTTCTAGACAATATGGTAGATGATGGCAAGAGTTTGGTCTCTCTTGTGTCCCTAGCACTTAGCACAGCTCCTAGTATACATTAGGTACCTAATAAATACTTGTTTTGCACGTGAACAGACAGTACCTACCATGTAACCTGGTTCACTGGTGACCCAATAAAGACCTTTGGATCATGGTAATAAAGATGATGGCAATTCACCCACTCATTCATTTTTCCATTTACTGAGGACCTACTATACACTAGCCACCTATACCTTTATTTGTGAGCAAACTAAGTTAGGAGTATTTGGTGGTCTCTATAACTTTATTTTACATTCTCTCCTGAAGTGCATGAGCTGATATCATGTGGATCCTATGCCTTTTAATTCCTAAATTTTCCTTTTCCTTTTGCTGTTTTTGCCATCCAAAACACTATGCCTATTTTCTAAGTATAAAGTTTGTATTTTTTAAGAACTGGGTCAGAGAATTTTGATCTCCATACACCACAATGGGATAATATGATAGATTAAGCCTAGACAGTCACAATTAATTCCTTAACAGACCTAATTTAATTTCTCTTCTCCAATAAACCCAATTTACGTCAGTGGAGGTGTGACACATCTGATTAGACACAACACTGCTGAGACCAGCCGGCCTTACAGAGAAAGGGTTGTGTGCGCAAAACGATAAGAGATCAAAGCTGAGTGGGATCCTCAGCAGTGTGATTAGTTGTAATTTAGCAGAACCTCCAGTTTTGTTGTCCCTTAGTTGCTCTTTAATTGGAGGGATAATTACGCTGGGAGGGGGTGGGAATGGGGTTGCAGGGTCAACCCTCACTTAGCATTGGAATTACAGGGAGAGAAGAGACTCCTTCAAGGAAATAATTTTATAATTTTTGAATGCTAACTCAATGTCAGAATTCAGCTCCCATGGAGTCCTACTGAGGAGAGAATGGGGTCAATTCCAGTGTTTCAAAGATAGCCATTTTTCTCAAGAGCATTTAGAGAAACTGATTTTTAAGTCAATGTGCAAAGTATTTTTTAATTGAACAATTGATTAAGTACCTATTGATGCTTGGAGCACAGAACTTTTGGACCACACTGTTTGATGTACTCTGCGTGTTGAGGGTAGCGAAATTAATAAGACACACCAATTCTTTCACTAGTTCCCAAAAATTTTAGAGGTTGAGGGTTGCAGACTTTGGATTTCCCCCAGCCAGTCATCATTGTTAATTCTCCCTGATAATTTGATAATTATAAGCATTTATTGAAGCATTGATAATTACTTCAGGTATTTGAGATCTCATCCTTTATAAGGACAATTTCATCATCCTACCTCTCATTCCTTTAGTATCCTTCCCAAGACATGATAAAGACAACTGACTCTGTGTTTTTCATTCTTGCTCATGCCCTGACAAGCTGTGCAGCCTTAGGCAAGCTACCTAACCTCTCTGAGCCTCAGTTTCTTCTCAGCATGAATGAGGATAATATGACCTGCCAAATGGAGGTCAAATAAAGTAACTAACAGAAAGTACCCATTAATATGTTCTCCATAGAACATAGTGCCTTTCTTTCCTAGGAGTCACTACAGTAACACACTGCCCATGGAAATATTTCAAACAATTTCCAGATTAAGCAAGAAGGCATCACGATCAGGGGTCCTCAAATGACAGCAGGAAAAAGAAAGACAAAAATACCTCTTAGTTGTGACTCTGTTGAACAGAACTGAATTTTAATTAAGCAACAAGATGGGAGACACCATGCATTTCCAGGCAATTATGGAGCACCATAGGGGGTGTTGTAAAGTAAAAGGCTTCAGGCTGAGTGACTTCAGAAGTTCACCAATTCCACTGAAACATGCAGCCCAGGATGTCTTGTCACAGACAGGAGGCAATATCTATCAAGGAAAACAGGAGAGAACTCTGGTGGCAAGACCAAGAGGATCATCAGAGGAAAACGTTTGATTCTTTTGTCGGAACAGAATAATCCAGAGCTCTTTCCATGTAGTGCTGAGCACACACTCAAAAGTTCTTGATGGACAGATGTTAATATCTTATCCAAAGTTGGCTCTACTCATGTCAGCACCAGGACCAGTGAAAGCAGGGCAGGGTGCGTGCAAGGAGGGATGTAAGACCTGGAAAGCTAAGGCTGTCTGGGAGGCTAGGCTGGTGAACCAGCAGAGAATAAGGAATCATCAGAGGAATGACAAATCCAGCAGAATCTGGAACCTGGTTACGGAGGCAAAGTTAGGACCGTGGCACAAGATTCTGAGTGGAAATGCTGATTATATTTCAGGACTCATTCATTTCCCCAGAGCAATGCCTCTCTATGCACCAGGCATTGTGTCGAGTGCTCAAGATATGGTTTATTACACTCATTTAATAGAAAAAGAAATTGAGCCTCAGAGAAATTAAATATATAAGTGCAGGAATTTCTCCAAAGTTACACCGCTAGTAAGTGATGAGTGAGGATTTCAATCCAGGTGTTTGATTTACAACCTATACTCATGATTGCTATGATATTATGAAATATAATGGATACATTCAGCCAGATTCAAAATTCAGAGGAGACACTTTGAAAAGGGAGGAAAGTTGAGGTCAGAGTACCACAGAGGGTGAGAGTGAAGCTACAATGTGCGTTAGAGTCCAAAATGTTTAACTAAACTTTGAAGGACAAAGCAGTTCTATGGTCCAGAATGCATGAAGATAGTCTGAGTCACAGGGGTCAAGATCCAGACAAGTAGAACAAGGAGTCAGCACAATCTTTATATTGCGTCAGCCCTCTGCCTCAGCCTGGGAGCTTTTATATACTCCATGTTGAAAAGGGTCCTATCCTCGGGCTTTTTAAACTACTCCGTCGAGTGCCCCTTTGCCTTGTCTGCTTGGAGAATTCTTACTCACTGGTTCAAAGGCAGAGGTTGAAAACTTGTGCCCCCATAGCATCCTGCAGACAGGTTTAGTTCACCAGCACAATGTTCTTTATTTTTTTATTTTTTATTTTTTTTCAATCTCTCCCTAGCCCCCTGACAATCTCTTCTAAGTCACACCTAAAAGAAGCATTTATAGGAAGCATCTTACGATGCTTTCCTGTATACATTCATTTTAGTGCTCCTGTGGTTAAGAATTTTCATGATTTTTTTTTTTTGAAATATCTCTTAAGTTTCTCTCTTTTTTTTTTTTTCCACACACACACACTGTATTTTATTTTTACAAGAGATAAATAGACTGACACCAAGCATTGTACATGGATGACCACAACAAAAGCAACAATGATTGCAATTACCAAACATGAAACACAGTTATACTATGTCATAATATTGACATTCAGTCCAGTAATCCTCCACTGTAACAGCTCCTTTACTTTGCAGTGAAAATTGATTTGTATATTCTTTTCCTCTGAGTCCTTGTGGGATTTTTTTTTTTTTAAATTCAGACAGAAAGTCACAAAAATTATACTCATCCTCATCAGTTCACTCAGTCCCATGTAATTAATTTCTTTTTTTTTTCATCTTGATCTTTTGTTAGCCCTTTTATGAGTTCATCAGTTTTTCATTAGAGTTCTGAAAATGCTTATTCATTCAGTTCAGCAGTACAGTCAGTTACCAGAAACCTGTACTTGTCAGAGTCTTTTCCATGAATTTCTTGAAGATGAAACCCTTTTATAGGAACATATTTGCAAAATCATCAGAGTACACCCAGAACTGTCTGTAAATGACAAAAGACTTAAAAATGACCATGGTTAAAGATTTGATGAAAGTTCATAATAATGCAGTTGACAAGAAAATTAGTTATTTCTGAGATATACATTTTAAAGTAATAACTAGGATTATTACTTATAACATTATACCAGAACATATAAGATTTTTAGACGTTTCCTGTAATGTCTGAAACATTTATATTAACATATTTCCATACATATTTCCATACAAATACAAATATAAGATTTTTAGAAATTTCATGTAATGTCTGAAACATTTATATCAACATATTTCCATACATATTTCCATACAAATACAAATATAAGATTTTTAGAAATTTCATGTAATGTCTGAAACATTTATATTAACATATTTCCATACATATTTCCATACAAATACAAATATAAGATTTTTAGAAATTTCATGTAATGTCTGAAACATTTATATTAACATATTTCCATACATATTTCCATACAAATACAAATATAAGATTTTTAGAAATTTCATGTAATGTCTGAAACATTTATATTAACATATTTCCATACAAATAACCCAATGATAGTTTAGTATTAGTTGTTTTGTTTGTTTTTTTATACTGCAGGTTCTTATTAGGCATCAGTTTTATACACATCAGTGTATACATGTCAATCCCAATCGCCCAATTCAGCACACCACCATCCCCACCTCATCGCAGTTTTCCCCCCTTGGTGTCCATATGTCCATTCTCTACATCTGTGTCTCAACTTCTGCCCTGCAATCTGGCTCATCTGTACCATTTTTCTAGGTTCCACATACATGCATTAATATACGATATTTGTTTTTCTCTTTCTGACTTACTTCACTCTGTATGACAGTCTCTAGATCCATCCACTTCTCAACAAATGGCTCAATTTCGTTCCTTTTTATGGCTGAGTAATATTCCATTGTATATATGTACCACATCTTCTTTAGCCATTCGTCTGTTGATGGGCATTTAGGTTGCTTCCATGACCTGGCTATTGTAAATAGTGCTGCAATGAACATTCGGGTGCACGTGTCTTTTTGAATTACGGTTTTCTCTGGGTATATGCCCAGTAGTGGGATTGCTGGGTCATATGGTAATTCTATTTTTAGTTTTTTAAGGAACCTCCATATTGTTCTCCATAGTGGCTGTATCAATTTACATTCCCACCAACAGTGCAAGAGGGTTCCCTTTTCTCCACACCCTCTCCAGCATTTGTTGTTTGTAGATTTTCTGATGATGCCCATTCTAACAGGAGTGAGGTGATACCTCATTGTAGTTTTGATTTGCATTTCTCTAATAATTAGTGATGTTGAGCATCTTTTCATGTGCTTCGTGGCCGTCTGTATGTCTTCTTTGGAGAAATGTCTATTTAGGTCTTCTGCCCATTTTTGGATTGGGGTGTTTGTTTCTTTGATATTGAGCTGAATGAGCTGTTTATATATTTTGGAGATTAATCCTTTGTCCGTTGATTCATTTGCAAATATTTTCTCCCATTCTGAGGGTTGTCTTTTCGTCTTGTTTATGGTTTCCTTTGCTGTGCAAAAGCTTTGAAGTTTCATTAGGTCCCACTTGTTTATTTCTGTTTTTATTTCCATTACTCTAGGAGGTGGATCGAAAAAGATCTTGCTGTGATTTATGTCAAAGAGTGTTCTTCCTATGTTTTCCTCTAAGAGTTTTATAGTGTCCAGTCTTACATTTAGGTCTCTAATCCATTTTGAGTTTATTTTTGTGTATGGTGTTAGGGAGTATTCTAATTTCATTCTTTTACATGTGGCTGTCCAGTTTTCCCAGCACCACTTATTGAAGAGACTGTCTTTTCTCCATTGTATATCTTTGCCTCCTTTGTCATAGATTAGTTGACCATAGGTGCGTGGGTTAATCTCTGGGCTTTCTACAATGTTCTTTAAAAGGTTAAATCCAATGCCTTTGGAGAGGACAGGTATTCTCCAGGAGCACGGTGCTTCTCTTTTCCCTGCTGTTCTATATCTGGTCACTTTAATATTTATTTTACCTGTTTGGTCCCTGAGTTTGTAAGCCCAGCTCAGGGTATCACCACCTCCATGAAGGTGTCCCTGATTCACTCAGTCAGAACCTGCCCCCTGTTCCCTTAGCACCTTGCACCTAACTCTATCACAGAGCTTGTCGCACGGCCATTCTGCTGGTATGTCTTTCTCCTATGTTAGACTGTGCGTTCCTGCAGCACTTGCTCCTATCCTTGTTCATTTCTCCGGTACTCAGCATACTGTAAGGAACATAGAAAGAACTCAATAAATGGTAAGTGGGTGAGTAGGGCCTTGGAGGACTTCCCTGCCAAAGTGCAAAATGTGAGGCCCAGGGATAGGATGATGATTGACATGGTAACTCACTGGTTGTCTTCATAGATGTCTACACAGCCAGTGCCATTTTCAGACCAAGAGACCAAGAGTTTGGGCCTCAGATGGTTGCCCTAAATATGCTACTGATAAGAGCAGAGGTCTTAACGTTTGGCATAAATGCCCATAGTGGGAGCCATTCACAGTGGCATTCCAGCTGGTGGTAACCATACGGGAGCCTTCTCTATTCCCAGCTTCCTTTCTCAGAATGGATATGGTTGGTGGTGCTCAACTTACGTGATCCTGGGATGCGTACCTGGTCACACACACACACACACACACACACGCCACTCCAGAGTCATCATCGTCTAAGTTAGCCTAATATAGAAACTGTGGAATTAGACATCGCAGCAAGTGGTACAGCACAAGAAAGAGCAACAGGCAAGAAGATGTGGTGAAAAAGAACCCTGGACTACTAGGGAGGCTTGGGACTGAGCCCAACTGTGTCACTAATAACTGTGTGAACCTGGGCACATCAATCATAGGGTACGTGGTGAGATGCTGGGGGAGAGCTACAGGAGACATAAAATCCAACTCAAACTGGCTTGAATAAAAGGGGATCTTATTGACTCATGTAACAGAAAAAAACCAAAACAACCAGAGTGGACTGAACTTCAAGCATGGCTCGATCCATTTCCTTAGGTGATGTAATTGGGACTGTTTCTCCCCACCTATTGGCTCTGCTTTTCTTTGTGTTGGCATCATTCTCAGATGGCTCTCTTCAGCTGGTGGCTCCCAGAAATCCCAGGCTTAATATTCCTGGGCTCGAGTCCAGCCAACAAGAGAACATCTTCCTCCTAATAACCTCAGAAGTCATGAGATCAGCTCCAGTGGATGTTTAGGGTTACATGATTATACCTGGAGCTGCAGCTCAAGTCAGCTCACCTTAAAGTCAGAGGACCTCTGGGCTTTTTTGTTGGTCCTCTTTTTTCTTTCTATAATTTCTCCCTAGATGATTTCATCTGGTCCCTTTGTTCTAAACATCTTCTATACCCTGAAGACTCTCGAGATAGTCCTGTAGCTCTCTTTGGAACTCCAGACTCATGTATCAAACTATCTCCTTCACACATCTCTATTTACATGTCTATTATTCACCTCAAATTTAAATTCTTAGAATTGTTGATATTCTACCCCAAACCCATTCTTCCCCTGGTCTTCTCCATTTCATTAAATGTCACCAGATGAAAACTTAAGGATCAACCTAATTCCCCACTGTCTCCACCCTCCACGTTCACTCCACCAGCAAGTCCTTTTAGCTCTTCCTTCAAAAAATACATCCCACATCTAACCACTTCTAACATTTGTAGTGTCCTCCGAACCAAACTCTCAACTTCCTCTTTTGTTTCCTATATTTTATTCTCTACATAGCAGCTGGAATCATCTTTAAAAGATATAAATCCCTCCCTTACTCAAAACCCTCCAGTGGAATATATATTCACTCAGAATAAGATCCAAATTCTTTCCTATGACTCACAAGGTCCTACTTGATACAGTCCCCGCCTTTACCTCTCGCTCTTATCTCATTCCACTCCCGTTGCTCACTCTATTTCAGCCACACTGATCTTCTTGCTATTTCTCAAAAATGTCAAGCTAGTTGCCACCACAGGGACTTTGCATCTGCTCTTCTCTCTGCCTGAAATATTTGATATAACTATTATATGGCTTGTTTCCTCGTGTTATTTAGTTTCTACCTCAGTGCACTTCCTTCAAGAATATTTCCCTGTCAGGCATATATCCAAACAAAACTATAATTCAAAAAGATACATGCACCCCAAGGTTCATAGCGGCACTATTTACAATAGCCAAGACATGGAAACAACCTAAACGTCCATCAATAAATGAATGGATAAAGAAGATGTGGTATATATACACAATGGAATATTACTCAGCCATAAAAAAGAATGAAATAATGCCATTTGAAGCAACATGGATGGACCTAGAGATTATCATACTAAGTGAAGTAAGTCGGAAAGAGAAAGACAAGTACCATATGATATCACTTATACGTGGAATCTAAAATATGACACAAATGAACCTATCTACCAAACAGAAACAGACTCACAGACATAGAGAACAGATTTGCCAAGGGGAGGGGGGTGGGGAAGGAATGGATTGGGAGTTTGGGGTTAACAGATGCAAACTGGTATATACAGAATGGATAAGCAACAAGGTCCTACTATATAGCACAGGGAACTATATTCAATATCCTATGATAAACCATAATGGTAAAGAATATAAAAAAGAATATATATATATAAAAATAATTTCCATCACATATTCTTCTTTTCCAATTTTTCCCAGTCAAATTTTATGTACGACCTACTTTATTTTTCTTGATAATATTTCTCTCCTCCATAACTTGTATATTTATTTGTTTACTTCCTGTTCTCCCTAGTAGCATAGAGACTCCATCAGGGCAGGAATCTCATCCATCTGGCTCACCACTATGCTCTTCATACCTATAATTGTACCAAGGATGTGGTAGGAGCTCAGTAATATTTGTTGAAGAAAAGAATAAACTGATAGTGGAAGATGGGTCACCATCTAAAAAAAATCAGAGTGATTTAATTGGAATAACGATAAAAGAATGGTGAGCAGGTACTGGCCATAATGTATCCCTATATAAAATTATCTGGTAATCAGATCAACCCATTTTCTGAGAATTCCCAGTAACTAAGAGGTACCACACGTAGTAACACACATAAGAGTCCAACCTTTTCCTAACTCATCCAAAATACTAGATTTATTAAATATGTTATGTTCAAGAAAGACTATTGAGATTGATACAGGACTTATGTTCTGGGTTATTTAGACTCTTGGTTAAAAAGTTCAAAAGCAGACAAGAAGTTTGTGGAGAAGCTGTCAGAAGTGAGGTTGCATGGTACCAATGAAATACACTATCATACATTTCCTTTTAGCATCAGAACACATTGATTGAATATTTTCATTTTCATTTTTTTACACAAGAAGAACTATAAAGATGGGTATTTAAGAAATTAAAGGTAAAGATTCCATCATCCTGAGTGGGGCTGATTTGATTTCATACATAAAAGTTGAACTACTTAGAATGTGTGAACTAGATCATTCTCTTCCTATAAATACAACAGAGCAGCCTAACCTATTTTCAGATGACGTGACACCTTTTTTCTTTTTCCTTCCTAAAGCTTGTATTAAGAGTCTGATCTTAAGAGCAGGTGATCAACACCGTGACCTCATTTGCAATGATGAAAAGCTGAATTTTTTTTTTCACCGGTTTTCTTTACTCTCTTTCAATCAATTGCCTTGAGATTTTAGAGATAGCTTCATTGATTCCCCACATCTCCCCAACCACCCTTCTATCAATACTGAGTTCAAGGTTACAGGAGGTACCATTTGTCTTATTGATGTAATTCCTCCTTCTATTTCCACTGGCCTAGCTTGGATCAATTTTATTAATAATACAATTGGTATCTTTCCACACTCATCTCCTCCCTCAATCCCCAAATACATTTCAACTTTAACCTCCCCATTAAAAGCATTCACTCTTTCTTAGAACATTCTGAAAAACTGCACTCTCAAGAATAAACCCTCCCTTGGTTGTCTCTGAACTGAGGGTATTCGACCTTCAACAAATGTTCTAAAAACTGCATGGTGTACTTAAGAAGGTACAAGCTTAGGGAGTCTTTGCTTCCAATGTTTGCATGTTCTTTTCATTGCAAAGGGTTCAAAAGTCCAATCTCACTTTATTTATCTTTCTACTATGAGCGATCATTCCTTTTATGTGTTTCAAATCCCTTTTTTTTTAATTGTAAGCTTCTTGAAGGTAGATATTGTATTTTAGCTACCTTTGAGTCTCCCCTACGGCTTAGCAAAGAGCCTGGCACATAGGAGGCATTCAATAAGTATTTGGAGAATGCATAAGTAAGTGAAATGTTAAGGTTTCCGTAGGGACACATATGTTATCCTCCTACAGATTTTCTAGAACATAGACTCAAAATGAGTGAACTGACTCAACTGGACTGAGCTTCTAAGAGACTGGGTGTCCCTTATCTCTGTATCCCCAGTTATGAAAAAGCACAGCTCATGACACAGAGAAGTAAGGCTTGTTAAATGAGGGAAAAACAGCAATACTTCAAATTGTATGTTTACTAGAGAGAAAAGTTGCATATAAAGCTCCTTGAATTCCACAGGATGCTAGACATTTTCTGCTGGGAAGAGAAACTTGATGAAAGGCACTTTATGGGCAGAATGGTACTCTGAGTCCCCAAAAAGATAAGTCCGAGTCCAAATCCACGGAACCTGTGAATGTGACTTTATTTGGGGAAAAAAAGAGTCTTTGAAGATGTAATTAAGGATCTTGAGATGAGATCATCCTGGATTTCCTGGTGGGCTTTAAATCCAATGACAAATGTCCTTAAAAGAGACAGAAGGGGAAAATACACAGCAAAGAAGAGAAGGTGATGTGAAGATGGAGGTACACACTGGAGTGATGTGGCCAGCAGACAGCACAAGCTGGAAGAGGCAAAGAAGGATTCTCCCCTAGAACCTCCACTGAAAATGCACAACTTGACCCTGTGAGGCGTTGGGTGTCGACTACAGAGGGATCAGGCAGCCTGAGTGGAGAGGGGCCTGCCACGACCACGCAGGAGAAGGGTCCTGGAAAGCGGCTACAGAAAAACCTCCCATCTCGGCACCTTGCTTGCCAGTCACCTCTGTACACCGCAGGCCTCCTCTTGGCTTCGTAATTTTGCTCAGGTGCCTCTAGTTGGATCGCATCCCAATCTCGAGCTGCAGGTGTGGGATCTGCAAAGTGTAGTTTTTAGCTTTCTGACCTCCAGCCAGGAGGAGGATGAGGTGAGGTTAGACAAGCGGACTCCCAGTCCCAATGACATCCCACTCGTCTGCGGAGAAGGCGGGAAATTAACTGCCAACTGGCAGAGTGAGCAGCCTTGCTGAGCATCAGAAGAGCGGCCTAATAGAGCCAGTCTGCAAGGACTGGAAAGGAAGGGCCAGATACAGCAACTTATTCATGGCTATAAAAGGAGGAGCTTGACATGCCCACACCACTGGACCTCCAGAAACTTTCCTGAGTGAATTACAACAGGAGAAAATCAAACTTCTATGCAGTGGATGCTTGATGCATTTTTAGAAGCCTAAACTGTGTGGCTGACAGGGTCATGGTGCTCCGCCGGGGTGTCAGGCCTGAGCCTCTGAGGTGGGAGAGCCGAGTTCAGGACATTGGTCCACCAGAGACCTTCCAGCCCCTTGTAATATCAATCAGCAAGAGCTCTCCCAGAGATCTCTGTCTCAACGCAAAGACCCAGCTCCACTCAACGACCAGCAAGCTCCAGTGCTGGACACCCCATCCCAAACAATTAGCAGGACAGGAACACAACCACACCCATTAGCAGAGAGGCTGCCTAAAATCATACTAAGTTCACAGACACCCCAAAACACACCACTGGACGTGGACCTACCCACCAGAAAGACAAGATCCAGCCTCATCCACCAGAACACAGGCACCAGTCCCCTCCACCAGGAAGCCTACACAACCCACTGAACCAACCTTAGCCACTGGGGACAGACACCAAAAACAACAGGAACTACGAACCTGCAGTCTGCGAAAAGGAGATCCCAAACACAGTAAGTGAAGCAAAATGAGAAGACAGAGAAACACACAGCAGATAAAGGAGCAAGGTAAATACCCACAAGACTAAACAAATGAAGAGGAAATAGGCAGTCTACCTGGAAAAGAATTCAGAGTAATGATAGTGAAGATGATCCAAAATCTTGGAAATAGAACGGAGACAATACAAGAAACGTTTAACAAGGACCTAGAAGACCTAAAGAGCATATAAACAATGATGAACAACACAATAAATGAAATTAACAATTCTCTAGAAGGAATCAATAGCAGAATAACTGAGTCAGAAGAAGGGATAAGTGACCTGGAAGATAAAATATTGGAAATAACTACCACAGAGCAGAAAAAAGAATGAAAAGAATGTAGGACAGTCCCAGAGACCTCTGAGACAACATTAAATGCATCAGCATTCGAATTATAGTGGTCCCATAAGAAGAAGAGAAAAAGAAAGGAACTGAGAAAATATTTGAAGAGATTATAGTTGAAAACAACACTAACATGGGAAAGGAAATAGTCAATCAAGTCCAGGAAGTGCAGAGAGTCCCATACAGGATAAATCCAAGGAGAAACATACCAAGACACATATTAATCAAACTATCAAATATTAAATACAAAGAATAAATATTAAAAGCAGCCAGGGAAAAGCAACAAATAACGTACAAGGGAATCCCCATATGGTTAACAGCTGATCTTTCAGCAGAAACTCTGCAAGCCAGAAGGGAGTGGCAGGACATATTTGAAGTGATGAAAGGGAAAAACTTAAAACGAAGATTACTCTACCCAGCAAGGATCTCATTCAGATTCGATGGAGAAATTAAAACCTTTACAGACAAGCAAAAGCTAAGAGAATTCAGCACCACCAAACCAGCTTTACAACAAATGCACAGCTACATGTAAAAGAAACACACAAAAGTAAACTCAAAATGGATTAAAGACCTAACTATAAGACCGGACACTATCAAACTCTTAGAGGAAAACATAGGAAGAACACACTTTGACATAAATCACAGCAAGATCCTTTTTGACCCTCCTCCTAGAGAAATGGTAATAAAAACAAAAATAAACAAATGGGACCTAATGAAACTTCAAAGCTTTTGCACAGCAAAGGAAATCATAAACAAAATAAAAAGACAACCCTCAGAATGGGAGAAAATATTTGCAAATGAAACAACTGACAAAGAATTAATCTCCAAAATATACAAGCAGCTCATGCAGTTCAATATCAAAAAACAAACAACTCAATCCAAAAATGGGCAGAAGGCCTAAATAGACATTTCTCCAAGGAAGATATACAGATTGCCAATAAACACATGAAAGAATGATCAACATCACTAATCATTAGAGAAATGCAAATCAAAACTTCAATGAGGTATCACCTCACACTGGTCAGAATGGCCATCATAAGAAAACTACAAACAATAAATGCTGGAGAGGGTGTGGAGAGAAGGGAATCCTCTTGCACTGTCTGTGGGAATGTAAATTGATACAGCCACTATGGAGAACAGTATGGAGGTTCCTTCGAAAACTAAAAATAGAACTACCATACGACCCAACAACCTCACTACTGGGCATATACCCTGAGAAAACCATAATTCAGAAAGCCATGTACCACAATGTTCATTGCAACACTATTTACAATAGCCAGGATATGGAGGCAACTTAAGTGTCCATTGACAGATGAATGGATAAAGAAGATGTGGCACATATATACAATGGAACATTACTCAGCCAGAAACAGAAACGAAATTGAGTTATTTGTAGTGAGGTGGATGGACCTAGAGACTGTCATACAGAGTGAAGTAAGTCAGAAAGAGAAAAACAAATACCGTATGCTAACACATATGTATGGAATGTAAAAAAAAAAACAAAAACGCAGTTCTGAAGAACCTAGGGGCAGGACAGGAATAAATACGCAGACTTAGAGAATGGACTTGAGGACATGGGGAGGGGGAAGGGTAAGCTGGGACGAAGTGAGAGAGTGGCATGGACATATATATACTACCAAATGTAAAATAGATAGCTAGTGCAAAGCAACCACATAGCACAGGGAGATCAGCTCGGTGCTTTGTGACCACCTAGAGGGGTGAGATAGGGAAGGTGGGAGGGGATAGATGCAAGAGGGAGGGGATATGGGGATATATGTATACATATAGCTGATTCACTTTGTTATACAGCAGAAACTAGCACAACATTGTAAATCAATTATACTCCAGTAAAGATGTTAAAAAAAAAAAAAGAAAGAAAGAAAATGCAGAACTTCCAGCCTCCAGAGCTGAGAGAGAATACATTTCTGTTGTTTTAAGCTACCACATTTTTGGCAATTTGTTTCAGCGCTGCAGGAAATGAATACAGACACTTACATTGAGTTCTTGTCCCACTGAATCCTCTCAACTTCTAGTATTTTCATTTTTTCACATGAAGAAAGGTGAAACACATAGAAGTGAAGTGATGGTGGTCTCATAGCTGGTCAGTAACAGAGCTGAGATTGAAAAGAAGGCTCATCTTGAATAACAGTTCAACAGATTTTCATTGAGACCAGGCTTTTGCTCCCAGCCCAGGTGAGGCTCTGGGGATATAGACTTAAATAAGATGTGAGATCTACCTTTGAGGAGCTTTCAGGGAACATACTACATTATACCAAAGCCCATGTTCTTTCTTGTGTATGTGTTGTGAAAAGAAACTTAGAAGTTCAACCTACACACGTGTCAATTATTTCTTCCACACTGGTTTTCCAACCTAGATACCCTGTGTACCAGAAGACCATCTAAATTGTCTACCACAGATCCTATGTGCAGGGAAGGAAAGGAGGAAGAAGAAAGAGAAAGCCAGTCTACAAGGAAGTGGTAACAAGGAAGTGTTTTTGCCATGGAGAACATTGGCTATCTGATACACAGCTGGAGGCCAGTTCGGCCCTCTGGGGCAACAGAGGTTTAAAAAAAAACTGTCTTTCTCAGGAATTCCTCAGACATTGAAAACCAGCTGTTATATTCTACTTATGCGTACTCTTTTTTCAAGTACCTCTATCATTTGTGTACTGCCTTATAGTTTAGAAAACCCTTTCGTCATGTATTAACATGTTTAACCCTTCCCATGATTTAATGAGGTAGAAATAATTTTTTCACTTTGTAAGAAAGGAAGTAGTTTCATGGATATTAAGTGATTTTCCAGGTCAGAGGTAGGATCCGAACCCAAGAATTCTGAATACACATTTCCCTGCATCGGCATGTGAAAAATTAGGGACAGGGACACTTTGTATCAGAGGAAGCTAGTCCTCCAATATCCATTCTCCCCTTCAAATTTTAGCTAGGCTTGTGGCCACTCAAAATAAAAACAACGTTTCCTAGCCTCTCCGGCAGCTAATTATGGCATGTGCCTAAATTCTAGCAAAAAGAAACATGCAGAAAGTTTACACAGAAAAACTATGTCCTTCTTTTCTCTCTGTTCTCCCAATTCCTAGCTGGAATGCTGATGTGTTGGCAAGACTCGGGCAACTATCATGGACTATGAGGTGAATGCTGTTTGAAATGGTGGATTAGCTACTAGAAAGGAGCTGGGACCCAGTCGTCATGGAAATGTCTTGTCCACCTTGGATTATCTGTATTTACCTACATTTACATAGGGGAGAATTAATTTCTACCCATTTTGTTTAATTTATTATTACCTTGATGTTTCTGTCATTTTCTATGAAACCTAATTTTGACTGATATGGTTTCTAAACTTACAAGGAGACCAACTGGTTCAAAATCTCTTGGTTTTAAGGCTCAGGTGGCTTGCCAGTCTTTTAAATTTCTTAAAATGCTTTCATTGCCTGAAAACTGTAAAAATAGAGGGACATTGAAAAATTACAACTGCACTGAACTGTGGAATAGTTATAAGGAGCTGGGATTTCGTTAAGAATTATTGACATCAATACTGAGTCATTCTATTTCTCTTACGTCTTGCTACAGGTTGAATTATTGCCTGTTATAGAGATTGGTTAAATAATTGGGTTTTGTGTAGTCAGCTTATTTCATCCTTTTTCTTTTTTTTTGGTACCTGCTTTATTGAGACATAATTCACACACTCTTCAATTCACTCATTTAAAGTGTAAAATTCAGTGGTTTCTATATTCATGGAGTTGTTGCAACCGTCACTACAATCAATTATGGTACATTTTCATCATCCCCCAAAAGAAACCCCATGCCCTTGAGCAGTCACTCACCACTCCACCTATCCCTCCTCGGTCCTAAGCAATCACTAAGCTACTTTGTATCTCAATGGGTTTGCCTATTCTGGACATTTCATATAAATGGCATCATGTAATGTGGACTTTCTGCCTGGCTTCTTTCATTTAGCACAATGTTTTCAAGGTTCATCCATGTTGTAGCATGTGTCAGTGCTTTCTTTTATTGCCAAATAGTTTTCCACTGTATGGATATACCACATTTTATTTACCTAATCATCAGCTGATGGACACTTGGGTTGATTCCAAGTTGGGGCGATGATGAACAAAGCTGCTATGAATGTTCCTGTTTTATCTCCACTTTGAAGAGTTCTAACCATTACAAAGTTCTTATTCATGGCAAACCACATTCTAGTGCCCTCTAAGTTACTATTGGTCTTAATTTAATTTCTTGATATTTATTTTAGAAGACAAAATACGTTCCCATTAGTAAACTGGAGTTCTGTCATAACATCACAGGAAAAAACAACTTGTTCCTAGGGTCAGAGATTAACAACAGCAGCAAAGGTATTAACACCAAGAACAGTAGCTACCAATTGTTGAGATTCTCCTACGCGTTTATCACTTCCCATTAATTCAGTTGATGCACCTTAATTTGTTTAATAATTCCCCTATTTCTGATGGATTTGGGTTGCTCCCATTTTATAATATGAAGGTTAACATTTCAACAACCATTTTCATGCAGAGTTTTTTTTCGTTCCTCCAGAAGTATTTTCTCAGGATAGATTCACAATACTGCTGGTGACAAAGATAAACCGTCTTATGGCCTTAATGCTTAATTGCCATATTGATTTATAAAAGCGTATAGAAATACTAATTTCAGCACACTTCACCATCCATGGGTTCTAACCTTTAAAACTTTTACAAATTTAATCAGTGAAAAACACAAACTTCTCAATAATGCCTTAATTTGCATATCTTTGATTACTTCTTTATTGTTTTGTTGAGGACTAGGGCTGGGTTACCCTACGGAGTCTTTGTGGAAAATTGGAATTAACTGAACACAAACTTTAACCCAATATCCTTATGAACAACTGACCAATGGGGTGATAACATGTTTGAATTAAAGGTGATTTCCTGAAACAAGAGAGAGCCTCAGGGGAATTTCCCAGAAATGGCTGCAAAACTCAGGTCCATTGAATGTTTTATCTTCATTAATGATTTGGGAGAAAAGAGTAAACAGCACTGAAATTAACTTCACAGATGGCTCTAAATTGAGAGGATTGTAAACTGCAATGATTAATGAGAAATTACACAGGGACCAGGAAGGTGAGAACCAGCAATACATAAACACCAGTCCATCCTGGGAAACAAGGCTGCCAGAGAGGGAAAGCAGAGGCTTTACATCCAATACAAAAGTGAGGCGTTGCCACACGCCCACACCCACCAGACACCCACCCAGCACAGGGCAAGCACCAGGGCCTCTCAGGTCTCCACATGCAACCTGCTCTCTCATCCCTGACCATTCACACATGCTGTTCCCTTTGCCTGAATACCTTCTTCTCCCTTATTTACCCAATGGACTCCTCTGGGACTTTGTTCAGACAGCAGTCACCTCATCTAGCTGAACTCCAACCCCTGCCCTAACTTTCCTCCACACTTCAGGGGTATGCCGTGCCTACAGCTATTTTAGCACTTTGAAACCACATTTTGGAGTGATGGAAAGATGGCTACAATGGCACAGTAGCTTTTGAATCCCTTCCCATGAGACCATACAGAGCAACTAAGATAGCAAAACTGAAATTCCACAGACAGTAAGTATCTACAATGCAACCAGGTGACAAGATATCCTCAGGGACACCATAACAAGACCCAGTGGAGACAAACCATGGCTATTTGTGCTTCATGGTATCAGCATCTGTATCCAGTAGGAGAGGGAAGCAGTGAGCAATCTAGCAGACCGAGCCCAGAAAAGCCCCCAGAATAGCATCATATATTCACTAAGAAGTGCAGTGAGTCAACTTGAGAATAACATGACACTGGGAGGACTTTCCTCCATAATTTGTGAGTGAATGCCAGGGGGTCACACAAAGTTGAAGCAGTCTATGCCCTATAAACACTCAAAACTATCTGGTCAACATACCATACCCTTTCAAGACCAAGCTTCACACTGAGGAAAACCTCTGGAAATAGAGTTGATATTGAGTGGGATAGAGACAACAGGAGCAAAGGTCAAAGAAGTCCAGATAAAAGTGGAGGGAGGAAAAGCAACCATGAGCTTTCAGAATTCATAAGGCCTTGACTATTTTAACACTTTGCAAAAACAACAGAAAAGAGAACTCCAGAGTTCTAAAGCTAGAAAATCTATCCTGACCCATCTGTCCCTCCAAAGGGTGCAGGAAAATAAATTGTATGTGAAAATGAGCATGAGAAAAAGATTATGCTTAAATTCCATCAAAATTATTATAAAACCAGCAAAGGAAGAGAAGAATAATGTCCTTATATATGATAAAAGAATGACCCCCCCAAAATCTTTAAAGAAACAAATGAAGCTGTTTATAACCTAATATTTCCAAGGGATCTAAAAAGAAATTAGAGTCAATGATAGAAGATATGAGCTAATAAGGTAAATAAAAATAAGAAGTATTAAAAAAAAGGATGACAAAATTAAAGAAAAATTTAGAAACAGACAAAAAAAAACCCCAGCACTTCAGAAATGAAGACTGAAATAGAAAAAACGGAAGAGTAGAGAAACACAACAGATAATGCCTTAAAAGAAAGAGAAGATGAAAAGGAGGAATTTTTGAATAAAAAGAAATAAAGAAATAAGATGAATTTTTAAAAGAAAGTGACAAATATAGAAGGTAGTCAAAGATGATCCAACACGTGTCTAATTAGAGTTCTAGAACAAGAAAATCCAAAGAAGAGAACAAACCCTAAATCTATAGCTGAAAAAGACTATCCTAAAATTTTTTAAACTTGAAACTGCATTTAAAATGGCACATTATATATAATCAACCCAGGTCAACTAATATAGAGATATATTCTAATAAAATTGCTTGACTTTAAGGAAAAAAAGTCTTAGGGCATCCAAGCACAAAAACCAAGTCACTTATAAGGGAAAAATAGCAGATTGTCATCAATTGTTTTCAGAGCAGTACAGTATGCCAGAAGACAATAGGTAACATATTTAATATAGTCAAAGAAAGACAATGTGAATGCTGAGTGAATGAAGCCAGTCCTAAAATACCCATTTGTATGATTCCATTTATATGATATATCCAGAATAAGCAAATCTACAGAGACAAAAAGTAGATTAGTGGATGCCAGGAGCTGGAAGGAGAGGGAATGGGGAGTTACTGCTCATGCGTAGAGGGTTTCTTTCAGGACGATGAAAATGTTCTGGAGTTAGTGCTGATGATTTCACAACCTGGTGAATATATTAAAAACCACTGAACTGTACACTTTAAAAGAGTGAATGTTATGATACGTGAATTATATCTCAATAAAGCTGTTAAATGAAAAAAAGGAAAAGAAAGAGAATGTGAGCCAAAGATTTTCTATCTAGCCAAGCTGACTTGCAAATGTTTCTCATCAAGAATGAACTCAGAGAATACTGTTCCCGTGAGCTCCTCCTGAATATACACTTGAGTGTGAGCTTCAGTTAACCAAAATCACTGGACTATTACACATATATAAATGTTAAGTATATAAAAACTTGTTTGTGTACTTGTAATTTATATATATATATATATATATATATATATATATATATATATATACTTGTAGAACTGATACTATTATAAGAGAGAGTGTACAGTAGGCACTGACTATATGTTATGAAAGTGCTGGTACAGAATAACTACAAAAAATGGGTGGGAATATAGGGAGAGTACCTAAGAATTGAACTAAGTTGGTTGATGTACAGTTATTAACTGGGAATTACAAAGTATTACTTTGGGATGGGGGATGCGAGGAGGAAGAAGAAGCTGTTAATTAATTGCAATCGTTCATAACAGAGAACCAATAGACCATAACCAAAAACTGAGGGGATTGAGGGTATTAGAATACAGATGAAAAAAGAAATGAGACATATCTATATATACTGCTATGGAGTAAATCCCAAATTATATGTTTAAGAGAAAATTTTAAAATATAGAAACATGCATAGAGCATGCTCCTGTTTATTAAGAAAGAGGGATATATATATATATATATATATATATATATATATACACACACACACACACACATATACTTCAATTTTTAAAAAATCAATAAAAGATAAACCTGGATTATTTTTAATGGTTATCTATAAGGAAAGGAAGGACTAGGGTGAAAGGTACAGAGATAGAAGCTAGACTTGTTTGAATATATCTTGTCTTATACACTTGATTTAGAATCATTAATTATGTAATTGTAAACTAAAATAAAAAGTATTGGCTAAAAATTAAAAATAAATCAAGTTGACGACAACAACAAAAATCCCTAAAAATCTATCTGATTTGTGGCAGAGACACACAGAGAGGAATTATTCCAAATAACTTTAAAGGACAGTAATTTTAACTGTATATCCCTAGTGAGCTATAGACCAAGGATTTTTTTTAAAATAAAAAATAAAAATTAACTGTTTTCAGTAATCATATTGTTAGAGATAGTGTTGGTATTATTCTTCTGCTGCTTATGGAATAATAAAGCAACTTTCTCTAATACTCTAATTCGATTATTCCCAATTTTCATGAGATCAAGCATCTCAGAATAGAAGAAAGGAGATATAGATGTAATACAGAAAAGATTAAGGAGAAACCCTATAATCCTGGCATTGAATTGGAAATATCAGTATAAACTCATGATGTAGTTTCTCGTAGAAAATATTTCGTAGCACTGTCTACTGAAAATACCTAAAACATTGAAAACCTTAATAGCAATGAGCATCCCTAAAGCACAGACTGCAGTCTTGACATTTCTTTTCCCAGTAGAAGAAATCAGGTCTCCTGGCAGAAACGACTGATTCTCTATCTGAGGCAAGAAATGCACAAGGTGAGCCTAAAACATTATTAATATAAATTAATATATTAATATTAATATAAATATTGCCATACCGGATTCCTAGGAAACTCTCCAAGAAGACCAATAGCATAATGTCAGAAAGAATCCAGAACCAAAACGAAGAGACTTCCACTGACCAAAAATAGGACATTTTGAGCATCAGGGGAAAAACAACTTTCGTGGGTTGAAATACAACAAATTGATTTGCACTCGTGAGTGCCTAATGATGTTTTAAAAATTTAAACTAACTGGTCACCATTGAAAGATATTAGAGAACTCAGTTTACTACTTTAAAATACCTGACTTCCTTTACTTCTAGGCAACAAAACAGTAGAGGAAAAAAAGGTGATTTTTCTAGAATCAATAATTCTGTACCAAATCAATAACTCAATCAATGAATCAACAAGGAGCAATAAATTTGGAATGTTGCCGTTTTGTAAAAAGTGATGAGTACAGCCAACCAGTGATGAGTACGTAGGGTATGCAAGAAGTAAACCTCTGTGTTGAACACCACCAAGATTCTGGAGTTGTTTTCTATTACATGATAATAATAGCATCACCTGATAGAGAGTTACTGGGGTTCTGCTTTGCTTTATTTCAGCAGGAGCAAGAACAGGAGAAGCCGGACTTGCAGCAGCCCAGATGAGAGTTGATGAAACCATGAACTAATGGCAGTGGAAAGTGATGGGACTGAGAGATGTCGTAGAGGTAGCATCCGCAAGACCAGGAAAATGAATAGAGGGCATCAGGGAGAGGAAGATGCAAGAAGCAGTCCAGGGATGCCTGGGTGAATGGTGCTACTTTTTACTGAGAAAGGGAGCGCTGGGAGGTGAGCGGCAGGTTGTTATTGAAGGGGAAGATAATGACTTTGGTTTTAACTTAAAAGGGGTCAAGCAAGACTAAAAATACACTCTATTTGTGTCACCAAGTCCAAGTTCTGCTCTCCACACAACACGCCAATAAATCGGGAGACAGGGTATTGGGGCTAGGAATAACGCCTTTGTTTGGAAAGCTGGGGGTCTGAGAAGATGGTGACTAATGTCCTAGAGAACCGTTTCACCCAAGTCAGAATTCAGGCTTCTTTTATAGTAAATGGGGAGGAGGTGTGGCTCGTTGTTGCAGACTTCTTGGTATCAGAATCCTTTGTTCTTGCAGCTGTCCGGGAACGTCAGGTCATGATGTTTCTGTAAACCTCCAACAAGACAAATGTTATCCTCTGTTCTGCAACTTTTTATCTCTATATGAATGGAAAAGTGTTACACAGTTAAAGGTCAGAGCCTTGAGAATGGGCTATTCTGTATATTTCAGGCTACAGGCAACATTCTTAACTGGAAGAAAAAACAATAGAATACAAAGGTTAAAGTAAGAGAAACAGATCTAATATGGAGTTCGATTTGTTTTTCCCTGTTACATTTATACAGTCTAGCTGCTCAGTAAGCAAAGCAGAATCTCAACACAGACTGCAGGTATCAGAAAGGCGGTGATATGAGTGGAGGCCCCTCCCAAGGTCATGTACCTTTCCTGGCCTCCAAGCCCGGCTGGGCCTACAAAATCCCTGACATATGGGTGTGTTCCTGCTTCCCCACCTCTGCCAGGAAAGGCAATTTTCCTGACTTCTCCAGGACCCCAGCAGTGTCTGACAAGGCCTGTCCTTAGCAGGTTTTTCTCTTAGTAAGCCGGTAGCATTCACCCCTGGGGTGGGCAGACTACAGAGTATTAATCAATAATCCCTTTTATCAGGGCTTTCAAGATTTGGCGTTGGAGGTAGGATTCCTGGATTTCTGGAGTCTTTCTGAGCCTCAACTTTGAAAAGGCCTCTTTCCAGAAGTCTCTTTCCTTTCCAAAAGTAAAACACGCTGTGAGAGATCTAAGCCATACATCTTTATTTGGGAGCTTCCTATGGTAGCAGTCTCTTAACTGGTAGTGGTAATAATAAAATAAGAATTATAAAAATTATAATTTATTTAGTACTTTTATTATATTCCAGATATTGTGCAAAGGGCCACTGAGCCTGGCAGGAAGGGGGGAACGTGAGTCTTTCTAGTCTCAGCTGGCCTTTTCCAAACAGAGAATCGGACTTCAGTGAAGCAAGATGCTATCCACTCAACCCCGTAAAAGGACAGGACCTTCCTTCTGCCCGTCCCCACTACTGACCCCAATTACCTTACCAGAGATGCAGGGGGATATAGTTTGAGAAGCCAAGGTTGTTCCACTTACCAACTGGATCACCTCAAGTGATATAATTTCTCAGATCCCCAGTTCCCCAATAAAAAGAGCAAAATGGACAAGACCTGCCTAACAGTGAGCTAGTCAAGCTAAATTTGTCTAATGTACGTGAAAGCACTAAATATCAGGCTTGGTACACATTCAGCCAAAACATGGACATAGCGTCCCCCATCACCACTACTCGGGGACTCAGGACTTTTCTCTTGTGAGTCATGACTCAGAGGTAGGGTTTGGGAACTGGATACAGCTGGGCACACATCTCTAGGTCATCATGAGCTCTCTGAACTCTGTTCATCTGTAAAATGGGAACAAGGACAGGGGCTCCTTCTCAGGACTTGTCTCAGGTCCCAGTGAGATCTTACATATAAATCTCTCAGCATAGAGGCTGGCCCGCCATCAGGTTCCTCAACAAGGTTGTTATAGAATGTTTGGTCTGGCTTTGTTTTCAAACGTCCTTTCTTTCATTTCCCCATCATGTGCTGGCAGGCACAGAGCCCGCTGGCACTCACTTGAGAGGGCAGTGTTTGAATCACCACTCAGGCTGGTCTGTGGATGGGCAAACTCGGAGTCTCATCACGTGCTAACAATTCACAGGGAACACACTGTGACCCCAGACTGCATTTTGAGAGCATCCTTTTATTGGCTTCTGGGGAACGGATACCTCCTTCCAGATCTTTATTTTAGAGATATCTCTACTTAAAAGGGCAAAACATGTTCAAGGGAAGAGAATTATATTCTTGTTCTCAGACCTTGTTCTGGAAAAGGAACAGAAAGTGCTCCCAGTAGGTCGGTATCAATACAATTCTACATTTAATGGTGTGGTTTGCTTGGTCATTAACAGCATAATCACTGATTGGAATCGGTGCAGAGGGAGGAATTTCTTTTGAGTCTTAATTGTAAAGCAGATGGAATGAGTTTGTGTACTGACCTGGGAATGGGCCTGAAGACATCTTTCCAGTGGAGTCAAAACAAACAAAGCAGCCCACACACAGCCTGGCTCCAAACTCAGCCTAGAAGGTGACAGGGAAGGAAAACCAGACAAACCTTCCTTGGGCTGAACTCTGGCTCCGGTGGCAAAGGGTTTTGAAATCTTGGTTGACCACCAGAGAGACAAAGGCTAGAAGGATGGTCAAATATACTCATCAAGCTTGTTCTGAGCCCCTAATAAGTACCCTGACCTAGATGCTTACTACATACCAACCACACAACCCTGGGAAAGCTCCTTATTCTTCCTGAGTCTATTTACCTACCTCTAAAATGGGAATAATAATGCCTACTCAAGAGGACTGCTGTGAGATTTAATGAACTTCTGTCTGGTACATGGTAACTGTTCATTATGAACGATGATAATTGCAGGTGATATTTATCAAGTGTCCACTCTGTGACACGTGTTTTATATGGGTTATCTCAGGTAACACACGCAATCCTATAAGTAGGTATTCTTATTCTTTTTAAAAAAAACAGGAAATTTAGACTTAAAGAAGGTAACTTACTCTCCTTGATTTCAAAGCCAGCAAACATAGGCTAGAACCAGGTTTTAAATTCAGATAATTTTATTTCAAATCTCAGGTCTTAATTCCTACAATATCGTGGTCAGCGACAGAAGCAGGAACATCTGGATTCATCAATAGGTATACCACCGGGCTTCCCTGGTGGCGCAGTGGTTGAGAATCTGCCTGCTAATGCAGGGGACACGGGTTCGAGCCCTGGTCTGGGAAGATCCCACATGCCACGGAGCAGCTGGGCCCGTGAGCCACAATTGCTGAGCCTGCGCGTCTGGAGCCTGTGCCCCGCGACGGGAGGGGCCGCGATAGAGAAAGGCCCGCGCACCGCGATGAAGGGCGGTCCCCGCACCGCGATGAAGAGTGGCCCCCGCTTGCCGCAACTGGAGAAAGCCCTCGCACGAACCGAAGACCCAACACAGCCAAAAATAAATAAATAAATAAATAAATAAATAAGAAAATCCTTAAAAAAAAAAAAAAAAAAAAAATAGGTATACCACCATCCTGGCCCCCCAATAGCTGGCAGACTGATGGGGGAGTCAGACATGTAAACACATCAATGACTCAGCAATGTGTTAAACACTGGAATAGAGTCCCAGACAAATGCTGTGACTATATCAAGGAGAGAGAAGCTGATCTGCCTGGTGGAGTGAGAAAAGAATCACAGAGGAGGAAATACTGAAGCTGCAGAGCTCACCAGGCTGAGAAAAGGGGGGAGGGGGTGGTCAAAACAAGGAAATTGTTTAGCAGTTACAAGTTCAAAACATCATGAAGGGGCACGCTTTGTCCAGGCTAAGATGGGAAGTCCGGTGTGCCTTTACTGGATGGAGTGTGGATTGGGAAGGCAGAAAGAACTCTGCATGGAGAGTTTACTGGAGCCAGATTATGAAAGGTCTTACATATGGCAAGCTTGGGCATTTGTCCTGTAGAAACCAAGGGGTGAATGGCAGTTAAGCAGAACAATAAATGTATCAAATTGTGTTTTTTAAGAAAACTCTCTGATAGCAGTTTGGGGTAGCAGAGGCAGAACTGAAAAAGGTGAAAAAGACTTGGAAAATTCGATAAAGAACTGATGAGTGACAGACAAATTAGAACACGGTGTCAGCAAACTGTAGCCTACAAATGAGGCAGGATGAGTGCTCTGGTCCAAGAATGAAAGGCATGTTCTAAGATGGGGAATCGTGTCTGCATAAAGGTCAGACACAGAGATGGGGAGGCTTTAAAATGAGAAATGAAAGAAGGGAAATGCCCAGGTAAAAACCGTTTGCTTGAGGAAGATAAGCATGCATTCAGACATTCAGTAAGTTCGTATTAAGTGCTTACTAAATTGTAGGCACTGGGGACACAAAGATGAACACATCGCTGTAGTTCTTGACCTCAAGGAGCACAGAGTCAATACTTATGAAGCACATAGAGAACAGGAGGGTACCAGGGGTCACATGGGAAAGACCTTGGAAAACATGCCCAGGTTTCTCTCCACCTTCCTGCAGAGCAAGCGTGGATGATGAAAAATTTGACCTGGTGGTCATCACCCAGGGGAGCAATGCACTCCCAGAGCATCACAGGGACCTGGCGAAATAGAATTTGATATAGGATGACCAGGACATGGGAAGGTATTCTTTTTCCCTTCAAAATAAAAATGATGTAGATTCCATAGACCCAACATTGGTGACCCTAAGTGACAGTGGAGCATAAGTTTCTGTGTCAACATTTGAATAAGATAGAACAGCTTGGCGTCATTTTAGGAACATAAGAATTGGAGTTTTGCCAACCTAGGTTCTCTCCTGTTGAGCCTCTGAGTGATCTTGATTGGTAACTTCATCTTTCTCCTGTTTCTACAGCCTCTTCATCTGAAGAGTGTGGACGATAATATCTTCCACCTAGGTTTGTGGTGAGGAATACATGAGGGGACATTATGAAATGCCTATTGAAGGGACTGGAATACAGCAGAGTATTACAGTGCTGGAGTCTCTGAAGAAGACCTAAAATATTTATCTCTGCTCCCTGCCCAGATTTCTAAGCAAGGATAGAAACAAAACACAAGAGTATTCCATTATAACCTATATGGAAAAAGAATCTGAAAAAGAATGGATATATGTATATGTATAACTGAATCACTTTGTTGTACACCTGAAACTAACACAACCTTGTAAATCAACTATATTTCAATATAAAATAAAAATTAAATTTAAAAAAAAACACGAGTAAAGATGGAGGTCAAATATTAACTTTATTACTAATTATGTGCATAAGAACCACCTTGAAATCTAGTGACTTAAAAACAATACTTATTTTGCTCCTGAAGCTGCCATTTGGACACGGCTGAATGGGAACAGCTTGTCTCTGCTCCACTCAGCACCAGTTGGTGCAACTTGAAGGTCAAGGGCTAGAATCATGTGAAGACTCGGTCACACAACTGGCAATTGAGGCTGCCGTGAGGTGGGACCCATGGCTGGGACACTGATAGATGTCTTCTGCATACGCTGGCTGGGTTCCATGAACAAGCCTTCCCAGAGGACCAGGCAGAAGCTGTATTGCCTTTTACGACTTAGCCTTGGCATTCATCTGGCGTCACTTCTGCCATTTTCATAGACGTGCCCAGATGTAAGGATGGGGACAAATATTCTTGTCTCTTGATGGAGGAGTATCAGCACCACGTTTGGGGTACATATTGGCGCAGTCATCTTTGGAAAGTACAATCTGCCCCACCGAGAGATGCTACCCAGTCAGGCTAAAGTACGGAGGAGGGTTTAATAAAATGACCATTGACAAGGGTGTGGGAAAGGTTTAGAAAAGGACCTGGACCTAGTTACCATGCAAGCTGTTACTATGTCTTAGCCTAAAGGGGTAACAGGGAGGAGGGTTGCCTGACAGAGCCACAGACTTCAGTAAGGAGGACAACCAAAGGCAGTCAGTTCCGAGACAGCCAAGGGAATAAGTACCCCACCCTCACTCTCCTCTTTCTTTTTGATCTCCTTCTAGACCCCACAACCCGAGTCTGCAACCAGAGGGCAAGGTAGTCTGTTGATGCAGGAGACAGTGTGAGATGCAGCAGAGAACAGAGAAAGTAGACCTGGACCTGAAGGGGCAAACAAAAGTCATACGGCACAAAATCCATGTTGGAAATGGATCGACTATCTTCCAGCCTCTCAACCTCGAACTAGGACCGTCAGTAGGAAGTTTGCGTCTGCAGAGCAGATAGGTTTACCCTGACCATTGCCCCCTCTGGGTTGTGTAGAGAAGGAAGGAGAAAGGGACCATATCAGTCCCCTCTGGCAGGTTAGGCCAAACAGAAATGGGGATGGGTCACCAACTGGACAATTCACTCCATCACTCTGGAGGCGGAAGATGTAAAGGGGGTGGGGGAGGGGGAAGTCTCAATCAAGAAATTGGGTGGGCGTGGAAGGGAGATTCCCCCCAACAGGGTTCAGTCATTCTCTCCCTCTTGTCTACCTGCCCCTCGCCTCCCATTGAAGAGGAAACAATGACACCAGGTTATGTGAGCGGAGTGTAGGGTAGAGACAGAGGTTTTTGTCTGTATTAAGCCAGCAGCACAATCCATCAATTTCAGGCACATCAAACAGACCAGTTTAAAACAAAAGACTTTTCATTGGATTTCTGCATTTCCCACGTACACAAATAATACAAGAAGAGACAAGAAATACCCGAGCATCTCAATCTTCCTCTTTCCAGATCCTAACAGAACCTGACATTCTTCAGCGCAACTTCTCAAATAAACAGCCAGGAATGGACAGGAGGCAAATGCTTTGTGCAAACACCAATAATTCTCATTCTAGCCTCTTACATATTGACATGTTCTAGCAGTAATCTTTGTTTTTTTTAAGCTGTTCTCCTTTGGGAGAAGGTGAAGAGGCTCAGAAGGCAATTCCAATGATGGAGAAAGCAGAAGAGAAAGAAGAGTAGCGTGGGAGATGGTAGCCTGGCGGTGGCCTCCTCTGGGAACCCACCCCAGACCTCCCAGACCTCTCTCCCTCTCCTTTTCACTCCCCCAACACATTGAATCATATATGGCATCTCTCTGTTCATATGGTCCACCCTCCTAAAGGGCAGAGGCAGCTTCTTCCAGGTAGAGGCTGTATCTTTCTTACCTGTATATAGCTCAGTACCTGGCTCATTACACATGAGGTGTTTAACAGCATGAAATAGGGTAGGTTGGAGTGAACACATAGCTAAGGAGATAATTGTAACATTCTTCCTCTTCTTCACTTGAAATGTTCCATAAATGATACATGGGAAATTGCTGTACAAACCATAACACCTATAATGCACCATACTCGTCTGAGTGCTGAGAAGTGTGTGGTGGTCAAGACCCAGGGGATCCATGGTCAGACTAGTACAGACTATTTCAAATCCCCAAACTATGGCACTATGGTTAAAAGCAAGATGGTATTGGTTCAAATCCCAGCTCAACTTATTATTAGCTATGTGATTTTGATGGAGTCACTTACCCTCTCTGTGCCTTGGTTTCATCATTTGTAAAATTGGGAATATAATAGAATCTACCTCACAGAGTGGCTTGAGAATCAAACGAGCCAATATATAAAAACTTTTGGAACAGTACCTGACATAGAGCAAGCACTATGTTAAAATTAGCTACTATTGATAAACATCTTTATTTTCATTATTAATGCTAATAACTTGTATCAGTCTCCTGCAATTTTAGAAGTGGAGCGAATCTTAGAGGTCCTGCATTCTATCCTCCTGCCACTGCACCTCTGATGGGTAGGTGCACATTGCCACACATTTGTCCCCATAAAATTCAGTGAGGTAGATATCATTATTCCCCCATTTTATAGCTGGGGGAACTGAAGTTCAAAGGGAAAGCTACCCCTGGTCACACAGCCAGGAAATGGTGGCGTTTGAATTCCCACAGAGATCTCCATACCCTCAACCTTTCAGCAGCTCTTTTTTAGCTGGGGTCTCACTCTGGGCTCCAGTCGTTGCGTGTGAGCTCGTCTTCTCTCTCCCACCCGCTATTTCCTCCTGCTCCATCCCCTCCAACCACTTTAATAAGTGTAAAAATACTTCTACTGATTTATTTATCCATAATTTTCTGAACACCCACATGTGCCAGTCATTAGCATGTGTGCTGTGGGTACAAAAATGGAGTCTAGAGAACTCTGAGTTTCTAGTGCCAGTTAAACATCCATTGGGTCATTTCATGATGGAGATAGAGGAAGAGATGTACAGCCACAGGCTGAGGTCCCCCTGGAAAGCCAAGCCTCAGTCAGGGGCTTACATGCAGGTACTTTGTTTTGGAAGGTGAGCCTGGCAACAGGAGTGGGAGACTGGATAGTGAATCGTAGAAGGAGGGGAACCCATCTAAGGGCATGAGGCATCATGTGAAGTTGGTTCCCCCGCAGTGGACAACTGGGACACAGTTCCCCTGAGGCCTTCAGAGGAACCATCTCGAATGCATCTCAGAATCGTCTACCAACATTTATCTACCAGCTCTTATCCTCTATGGCTCAGGGGTTCACCAGGAGGTGTTAATTGCCTTGCACTTCCAGATAGCACACGCTTGAGTGCCACGCGGGCCTCCCACAAGCAGCCTCTGCTGGAAATCCAGAGATGCCCCGGGGCAGAAAGCAGTGCAAGTACATTCACCTGGGTGGAGGAGTTGGCTTCCGTAATGGCTGGAACAAAAGGAGGACCAAGCAAAATCAGCATCAGCTAAGAAGTTATCATAAAAACAAATTCTCACGCTCCACCCCAGACCTACCAAGCCAGATACTCTGGGGGTGGGCTCAGCAAGCTGTGCTCTACAAGCGCTCCAAATGATTCTAATGCACACTCAAGTTTGAGAACCACCCGTCTACAGATTTGTGGCACAGGATACAAGACGTGTCTAATACAGGTAACTGCACTTATCCATAATTCTAGCAACTGAATGAATATTCAAATAACTTCAGATCCCAAAGTAGAAATCTGCAGATCACCTTCAACTCTTCCCTCTTCCTCATCTCCCATGTCCAACGCAGCCTCGGCCATGACAATAACTTATTGTTTATGACTACAAACGGGGGCGGAATCTGCCACCCTAAAATTTGTCTCTTTGGCATAAGGATTATTTTGAGTTGACTGGTTTTTTCCAAC
Organism: Balaenoptera acutorostrata; assembly: GCF_949987535.1. Classification (NCBI taxonomy): domain Eukaryota; kingdom Metazoa; phylum Chordata; class Mammalia; order Artiodactyla; family Balaenopteridae; genus Balaenoptera; species Balaenoptera acutorostrata. Next base: position 13,735,304 of record NC_080074.1, read on the forward strand.
ATTTTATTATGAAAAATGTCAGATATATAGAAAAGTTGAAATGATTTTACAGTGAAAATTCACCATCTAGATTCTAAAATGAACATGTTACATCACTTCATCTAAATCTTCATCTATCCATCTATCAATCCTTCTGTGTATTTATCAGTCAACTTTTGGATACATTTCAGAGTAAGATGAGTTCTTGAGTATCTTGCCCCCTGAATATTTCAGTGTGAGTATCATAAACTAGAGTTATTACTTGTTTAAAAGAGTTTAGCATTTGTTTAAGGCTATTTTTTTTCTCTTGAGGTAAAATTTGCATAGCATGGAATGCATAAATCCTAAGGGCGCCATTTGATGTGTTTTGACAAATGCATACACCTGTGTAACCCAAACCAGCAACAAGATACAGAAAATGACCATTATCCCAACCAGGTCTGTTATGCCCCTTCCCTGGCGATCCCACTCCCCATCTCTCCAGAGGAAACATCTGTTCTGATTTTCTTCACAACGGATTAGTTTTGCCTATTTCAGAACTTCACACAAGTGCAATCACACAATACTCTTGTATAAGGCTTCTTTCTCTCAATGTAACGTGTTTCAGATTCAACCACATTGTTGCTTTATCTGTATTTTTTCTGACATCCCTTGTTTCTCTGAGCGACCAGTTCAGTAGTGTTCCTTTGTATGAATATACTACAGTTTGTTCTCCTGTTTATGGGCACCTAGGTTGTTTTCTGGGTTATGACCGTTACAAATAAGGTTGCTATTAACTTTTGCCTACGAGTTATTTTACAGATTATATTTCCATTTTTCTTGGGAAAATTTGAGCCGACTATTTTTTATGAAACTTCAGACACAGGAGAAGCTGTAAAAAATCAAGTCAAAGTTATAGTTTTGTAAGAGACATTTATATTTATAGGGAAATCTCCATTTGTAAGGGTGTCACCCTCTCTGTACCTGGAAGAGAAAACAGATTCTAAATCTCTAGAAATCCTTATCGATAGAGAATACATTGACTTAAATCTGTGTAACAAACATTCCCAAGTTTACTATGCTTTTCCTAGTAACCTCCCATAACTGCCTACCACACCCCTCACACACATCATCTTTTGTCTTTAGAGGGAGATATTATTTAAAGTAGTGGCTTGAGCCATTTCGGAAGATTACTCAGTTTTCTTGGGTCTCTCCCACGTATACGGGATGGGAGGTATACATGTTATTAAACTTTTGTTTGTTTTTCTCCTGTTAATTTGTCTTCTATCACAGGAGGGTCTCAGCGAAGAACTTAGAAGGGGAAAGGAAAAATTATTTTCCCCTCTGCCTCAACTACTTTCACTACAAAAGAGACCACATGTCCCACAGCCTAAAATTATTATTACTATTTAGCCCTTAGAGAAAAAATGTTCCAACTCCTAAAATAGAGAGTCCAGAAATTGATCCACACAAATATGGTCAGTTGATTTTTGACCAAGTTGCAAAGGCAATTCAAATGGTAATCTTTTCAGGAAGTGGTATTGGAACACTTATGTTTCCATGTGCAAGAAAATGAACCACAATCTATATCTTGCACCTTATACAAAAATTAACTTAAAGTAGGTAATAGATATAAATGGAAAATATAATCATATAAAAACTCTTATAAAAAAATTTCAGCAAAAAACAAATAGTGACCTTAGGCAAAAATTCTTAGACATGATAACAAAGGCATGATCCACAAAATAATAAATTTATAAATTATGGTTCATTTAAAAAACTTCTACTTTGCAGAAAGCAATGTTAAGAGAATGAAAGGGAAAGCCAGATACCGAAAGAAAATATTTGCAAATCATATATCCACAAAAAAAAAATTGTATTTAGTATATATAAAGAAAGTAAAAACTAAGCAATAAGAAACCAAACCTGATTTTTAAAATGGGCAAAAGATTTGAACAGATACTTCACCAAAGATATTTGGATGGCAAATAAAAAAATGAAAAGATTCTCACCATCATAAGTCATTAGGGAATGCAAATTAAAATAATGAGATATCGCTACACACTTGTTAGAATGGTTAAAATTAAAAATTTTTTTAAATCGGACACTACCAAGTGCTGGTAACTTCAGAGAGCACTGGATCTTTCATGCTTTGCTGTTGCGTATGTAAAATGATACAGGAAAATATTTCAGCAATTTCTTATAAGGTTGTAAACATACACTTATTGCCTGGCCAAGAAATCACACTCCTTATATTTACCCTAAAGGAATGAAGACATGTTTGCTTAAAAAACTGTATGTGAATATTTATAGCAGCTCTATTCAAAATCACTCCAAAAAACTGTAAATTACAAATAAGTCCTTCAGTAGGTGAGTGGATAAACAAACTGTGGTACATCCATACAATGGAATACTACTCATCAATAAAAGAAACAACGTATTGGTAGTCACAGCAACTTGGATGAATCTCAAAGGCATTATGCTGCGTAAAGGAAGCCAAGCTTAAAAGATTATATGCAGTATACCGCATGACATTTTAGCAAAGACCAAACTATAGGTAGATGCCAAAGGCTAGGAATGGGGACAGGTAAGACAACAAAGGAACAGCATGAGGGAGATTTTCTAAATCATGGGGCTGTTCTGTGTCATGAATGTGAAGGTGGTGACACAAATCTATGTAATAAAACTCATAGAACTGTACAGCAAAATAAAATGAGTTTTGTTGTTTATAAATTAAAAACAAACAACCAAAAACAAAATCTAGAAGGTAGGCTCTGGGGTCACTTTATCTATTTGGTTCCCAGCTGCAACTTTGACTGGCTGTGTGAACTTCAGTGAGTCACTTAATCTCTCAGTTTCCCAATATGTAAAATGAAGTTAATATTTTCTGACTCATAAAATTTTTGTGAGGATTAACTGAGAAAATCATATAAAGCACCCAGAGTGTGGCATATAAAATAAACGTAACCATAAAAAAAATTAATCTTATTTTCAAGTTTAGTCCACTTGTTACACTGAATTGATTTTACTTTGTTGTTCAAAAACTGATCTCTTCAGGGGGTTTGCACAGCAATTCTCACTTAATTCAGAATATCCTTATTTCTCATAGCAAGTTTTTCATCTGTACCAGATTCAGAAGGATTTTACGAATTTTGTACTTTATCCTTTTAAAGACCATGAGGTCATCCCTACGTATTAAACTGTCTGTCTGTCTCCCAGGTTTCAAAGGTTTTTCAAGTTTGCCAGTTTAAACTAGTTTGGGGGAGGAAGTCAGGACCGAAAATTAGAGTCCAGAAATGGCGCGGCGTCATTTGTTTAACACTGCATGGTTTGAATTCTTCCCAGCTAGTCTTGAATACCGTCACTTTGATGCAGTGAATTGTGATTCTTGACACATAACAACAAATGACTCACACACTCTTCCTCAACCGTGGAATTTTCTCAGTTATTCTTTTCTTTCCTGTCCTGTGGTTCTTGAAATAATCTCTCTTTTATATTCCTTCCATCCCCCAGCCCCTAGGTTCCCACCTACCCTAACACTCTAAAGTAAGGAGATGTTGGCCTTTCATATGCCATTTTTATCTTCAAAGGACTAAGTGTCTCCGTTCTCCTTCGCAAATCATCATTAGTCTTCTTCGGCATATTTTCCACCGGAGATAATTGTTGTGACATGTCCTCAATTCCTTTCTAATGAAAGTGGAGCGTAACCCAAGGCTTTTCAAAATTTGAACAAAAGGATTTCATCTCAGTCACACAAAACACAATCATAGCCAGCTGTCAGTTCAATGGCTTAACAAAGGTACATTGAACATCATTCGTGCCATGCACGGTAGGAACAGACATGACTAAGAACGGCCCCGCGGAACCACGGGATTCTCAGAGACTGCTGGGGACAGTGTAAATTGGAATAACACTCGAGGAAACACTTTGCCATTATTATTAAAGCTGAAGATGTACCCTATGACCCGACCATTCCACTCGTGGGTCTATATCTTAGAGAACCTATGTGCCTGTGCTCCAAGAGAAGGGTCTAAGAATATTACAGAGCATTGTTCCTTACAGCACCCAAAGTAGAAACAACCCAAAGGCTCATCAGCATTTGAATGGATAACGTATCGCTGAATGTTTATACAATGGTACACAGAAATGAAAATTAATTAACGACAGCTATGCACAACAACGTGGTTGAGTCTCACAAACACTGTCGAACAAAAGAAGCCAGACGTAAAAGAGTGCATTTGATTTATATAAAGTTTGAAAAAGGTATAACTAAGCCATACTGTGGTACAGATGGTGAGCAAAAGATAAGTATGGAAATGGCTACCATAAGAGTTAATGGTTACTTCTAGCAGGGAAGGGAACGAGTCATCATTGATGCTTTTGGGATATCAATAACATTTTATTTCTTAACTTGGGTGGTTATTTCATAAGTGTCAATTAATACTCATTTAACTATATATACATTATATGTATGTGGACCTATAGTTATAGATATATCTCATGCTCTTTTCTTATATCAATTCTTATGTCAATTTATACTCATTTAACTATATATACATATACATATATACATTATATGTATGTGTACCTATAGTTATAGATATATCTCATGCTATTTTCTTATATCAATTCTTATGTCAATTTATACTCATTTAACTATATATACATATATATATACATTATATGTATGTGTACCTATAGTTATAGATATATCTCATGCTCTTTTCTTATATCAATTTCTTATGTCAATTTATACTCATTTAACTATATATAACTATATATATGTGTATATGTAGTTATATATGTATCTCCCTTATGCTCTTTTCTTATGTATATTATGTTTCATAATACAAAGGTTTTTAAAAAGGTAAAATTTTTTTAAAATTTTAAAAAAAGAGAAAAGTGGAGAAAGAGATTCCACCATCTTTCTCTCACTGGATTCAGAGTGCATGGAGCAGCTCTTCAAAGACTCTGAAAAGTAAATAGCAGCAGGTAGACTAGGGAAGATGCGAATTTGAACCACCAAATGGGAGGTGTGTTTACCACAGTTTTTCCTCCAGTGTTCCCCAGCCGAATGCAATGCGGCCTGAAGCCAGGAGGCGAGCATCAACATGAACAGAGAGCTCCAGAAGAAGCTTCCAGCTGTGGCCCCAGGCACAGGAAAGGGAACCGCTCGCACTCAGAGGGAGTATGGAAGCACTCATTTTTTCCTTCTCTCTGTTCTTACATACCCAGATCTGAAGAAATCTTGTGTTGCCAGTGGCAGAGGCCCCTGTGGGAGGCCACTAGGGCCAAAACTCTGAGAGAGGGGATCTGGCTCTCTGATCTGTACAACTGTGATCCCTAGAAGGTGGGGGATAATTTGATTTTTTTTTTTTAAATACATGTTTTTATTGTAGAAGAGTTTTAGATTTACAGAGAAGTTGTGAAGGTAGCACAGAGAATTCCCATTTGCCCCACAGGCAGTTTCTCCTACTGTTAGCATCTTACGTTAGTGTCTTTTTCTCTGACCTCCCGCAGCTTGGCCCTGGATACAGGCACAGGTAAGTGGTTGGTGCAGCAATGTACCTAAAGCCCCACCTTTCTAACCAAAGGAGGGGAAAGGGGATCCCAGGCAAATGTAAAGTGCCAAAGACATAAGGGAGACAGAGGAGCTCAGGAAAGTGACTGCATAAAGAGGTCAGTGAATTCCTGTGCTCACCCCCAAGCTGTGCCCACATGGGTCTGATCCTAATCAGCATTCCTAATACTGAGAACTGGACCAACAGCTCTACCACTACTCATGTACTTAGACTGATCCCCACTGGGTGCAGACACGGGCAGACCTAATAGCACTGTGGAGGTTTGGAAACAATTGATATTAGAATCAGAGCCCACAGAAGGGAGGTTAGAACTTTCCACCTGAATCTAAGCAGATTGATTTCCTACTCATACAAAAATGTTCAACGGAGTTCAACAGGGCCCAGAGTTACATAACAGACTATTCAAAATGTTCAGAATCTAATCCAAAAATTACTCAGCATACCAATAACCAGAAAGCTTGTAACTCCTTTGGGGAAAAAACAGTTAAAAGATGACACAGATGTTGGAATGATATGACAAGGGGTTTAAAGCAGTCAATATACAAATGCTCCAATAAACAATCGTCCACAATTTTGAAACAAGTGGAAAAATTGAAAGTCTTGTTAAAGAAATAAAAGATATATCAAAGAATCAAATAAACATTAAAAATAGAAAAATTAAAATTAAAAAAAAAACCTTCCTGGATGAACTCATTTGCAGATTAGAGATGACAGAGTAGATATTTAGTGAACTTGATGTATATGAATAGAAATTATCCAACTTGAAGAATAGAGAGAAAAAGATTGAAAAAAATAAGCTGACCCTCATAGACCTGCGGCACTATAACAAAAGGTCTAATATTTGTGTTATCTGAGTCCAAAGGGGGAAGATAAAGAGTGTGATGGTAAAAAATATTTGAAGAAATAAAGGCTGAAAACTTCCCAAATTTGGCAAAAGACTTAAAGCTACAGATTGAAGAGGCTCAATGAATCCCAAACAGGATACCCTCAAGGAAATGCACATACAAGGACACATCACACTCAAACTGCTGAAACTGAAGACAGAGAAAAGGTTCCTGAAAGCAACTAGACAATGTATTAACTAAAGGAGAACAGTTATTCAAATGGCTATAAATTTCTCATCAGAAATCATGGAGGCCATAAAAAAAGTACTATAATATTTTTCAAGTGCTGAAAAAGAAAAATTGCCAATCTAGAATTCTGTATTTAATGATCTACATCAGGAATCAAGTTAAAATAAAGGCATTCTCAGATGGAGAAAAGCAAAGAGAATTTCTTGACAGCACACCTTTAAAGCACACTTGCTTCAAAGGAATTTCTAAAGCAATTTCTTCAGGCAGAAGGTACATGGAACCAGAAGAAAACCTGGAATGTTAAGAATGAAGAACAAAAGATACAGAAAATATCCGGATGATATCATGGACAATTCTTTCCTCTTGAGTTTTTAAAAACGCATTTCACAGTTGAAAGTAAATATTACAACATTTTCTGGTTTTAATGAATTTAGCTGTCATATATGACAAACATAAAGGTGGGAGGTAAAGTTACCTGTATAATGGTAAGTTTTCTGTATTCCACTTGGAGTGACAAAATTTTGATTATAAGTGGAGTGCAAGAAGTTAAATATGTGTATTGTAATCCCTTTGTTGAACACTAAAATAGCTATTAAAATGGATATAGTCAAAGTCTAAATAGAAACATTAACATAAAATACTAAAGAACATTAAAATAATTCATAAGAGAGCAGGGTAAGGGAAATAGAGAAACAAAACCAAAGGGAACAGAAAATTAAAAATAAAACAATAAATCTAAATCAAAACATAATAATCACATTAAATGTAAAAGGTCTAAATACACTAAATAAAAGACATATTTTTCAGAATAGATAAAACACATGACCCAAGTATATGCCATGTATAAGAAACTCACTTTGCACATAATGATATAGATAAGTTGAAATTTTTAAAAAATTGTTTAAAATGACATATCATGCAAACACTAATAAAAAGAAAGCTGGAGTGGCCATACTAAATAGACTTCAGAGAAAAGAAAATTAACAGGAGTAAAGAGAGACAATATATAGTGGTAAAAGGGTCAATTCAACAAGAAATCCAAAATGTATATGCAACCTAACAAGTTTCAAAACACATCAAGAAAAACTAACAGAACTGAAAGGAGAAATAGATAAATCCACAACCATAGTGTGAGATTTTTAACCCTCCCCTTTCAGTAATAGATAGAACTAACACACAAGAAATTAGCAAGGATATGGAAGAACTGAAGAAAAACATCAGTCAACCAGACCTCATTGAGGTTATAGAACATTCCACCCAACAACATCAGAATACATATTCTCTTCATGTGCACATGGAATACTTACCAAGAGAGACCATATTCTAAGTCATAAGACAAGCCTAAACAAGCTTAAAAGAATCAAAATTATGCAAAATATTTTCTTTGACTATCATGGAATTATATAATAACAGAAAGTCTGGAAAATCCCAATACAGTTGTTTATTAACAACATACTTCTAATTAATCAATGAGCCAAAGAGGAAGTCTCAAGGGAAACATACATCAAACTGAATAAAAATATAACATACCAAATTTGTCAGCTGCAGCTAAAGCAGTGCATAAGGGAAATTTTATAGTATTAAATGCTTGTGTTAGAAAAGAAGAAAGGTCTCAAATCAATAATCTGTTTCCACCTTAACAAGGTAGGAAAAAAGAGCAAAATAAACCACAATTAAGCAGAAGGAAGAAAATAACAAAGAACAGAAATCATAAAAGTGAAAAGAGAAAATCAATGAAACAAAAAATTGTTTTTTGAAAAGATTAAAAAAATGATAAACCTCTAGTGAGACTGACTATAAAATATACCAATTACCAATATCAGAAATAAAAGAGGAAATATCACTTCAGACCCTACAGACATTAAAAGGATTAAAAAGAGAATATTTTGAACAACCTGACAACATAAACTTGACAAATTGGAAGAGATGGAACAACACCTTAAAAAGTCAGAAACTTCTCAATTTCATCCAAGGTTAAATAGATAAGCTGAACAGACTTATAACTATTAAATAAATTGAATTCAGAGTTTTAAAGCCTTCCAAAAAAGAAATCTCCATACCCAAATGGTATCATTGCATATCAAACATTTAGGGAACAAATAACACCAATTCTACACAATCATAAGCAGAGGAAACACTTCCCAACTCGTTTTATGAGACCAGCATTACCCCGAGACCAAAGAGATTTCAGAGCTGACAATACAGAATTGGGAGTCAGCAGCATAATAGGAAATAACAGTGCATGTAAAATCCATGCAATTAGCTGAGATTACCCGAGGAGACACATCTAATAGGAAGAACCCAGAGCCCATGGGAGAATGCTGGGAAACCACAAGGGCCTGGCAGCTGAGAACATGGTCAGTGAAAGAGACCAAGAAGAAGTGGTCAGAATTGAGACCAAGAGAAACAACAGCTTCACAAAAAAACGAGAGGTCAGTAGTATCAAAAGAAGCAGTGCGATTCAAAACAAGAAGAAAGGTGCCTGCAATCATTGTCCACTTAAGAGTATAGCCTCCCTAAAAGGGAACCATAGTGCACTCACTGTTTGTGGGATTGTAAACTGGTTCAGCCACTATGAAGAAGAGTATGGAGTTTCCTCAAAAAAATTAAAACTAGAACTACAGTACAATCCATCAATCCCACTTCTGGGTATATATCCAAAGGAAATGAAAACTGGTTATGGAAGAGAGATCTGCACTCCCATGTTTCTTGCAGCATTATTCACAATAGCCAAGCTATGGAAACAACCTAAGTGATGTCAATGGATCAATGGATAAAGAAGATGTAGTATATATACACAGTGGAATACTATTCAGCCATGAGGAAAAAAAGGAGATCCTGCCATTTCTGACAACATGGATGGACCTTAAGGACTTTACGCTAAGTGAGATAAATCAGACAGAGGAAGACGAATACTGTAGGATAGCCCTTCCATCTGGAATCTAAAAAGAACTGAACTCACAAAACAGAGGGTGGAATGGTGGTTACCAGGAGCTGTGAGTTGGGGAAATAGGAGAGATGTTGTTTAAGGTACATACTTGCAACTAGTAGATAAATAAGGCCTGGAGACCTAGTAAAGTGATTATAGACAACAAAACTGTATTATAAGCATTAAACTTGCTAAGAAGATAGATCTTAATTGTTCCCACCACTGGAAGAAATGATCACTGTATGATGTGATGGAGGTGTTAGCTAACTCTACAATGGCAATCAATTGCAATATAAATGCATCAAATCAATATGACGTACCCATTAAACTTACACAGTGTTATATGTCAATTATACCTCAATTAAAAAAAAAAGAAGTATAGGTTTTCAAGTCCATCTCACTGGGTTCAAATCCTGGCTTCACTAACTCAGAGCCTCAGTGCCTTCATCTATAAAATGGGCTGATAATAGTTCCTGCTTCATAGATTGCTGTCCAAAAAAAAATGGGCTAATGGGAGTAAACACTTGGTACAGTTGCCTGGCACAAAGAAAGTGCTAGATAAATATTAGCTACTAATGTTTCAGCGCCCTTCCTGCTGACTTTCCTGGCAAGAGTCAGACCTAACATATGTGGAAGCAAAATGAGGTAAGCAACCAAACCCCCACCTCAGCTGGTCTCACTGCAAACACATCACGATTGCCTTCGCAGCAAATTCTGGCATCAATAGACCTTCAGCCCTTCTCTGAAAATGCTCAGAGAGCACAGTGAAAACCAAATCACGGGTGTGACCTTATTTTCTGACTGTGCTATGTAAATAAGCCTTATCTTCCACATATAATTCAAAGGCAGCATGGTATTTATATAGGAACTGTAGGCCAGTTCTCCAAAGATCATGGTTCTAGCCCTGGATTCTGCCACCAATGGGCTGTGTGAGCCTGGGCAATTCCACTGACTTCTCTGAGCCTTGTTCCCTCCTCAGTACTGACATTTATCTTCCCGTCTCATATAATACCTGTAGGGCTTGAGCAGTAACTGACAGCGGACTCTTCCCCTCCTTCAACATTCCTGAGAATCTTCAAGATGCGGCTGCGTCTAAAGTTGCCAGCCTGAGACTTACCTGGGAGATCTTGAAGATCAGCAGGCCAGTATGATGGAAGGAGTGACTGCATCACTCCATAGAATTTCACATCCCCTTCCAAGAGGTCAAGAGGTTCCCCAATCTTTCTGCCCTAATGTCCGTGATGGAGGTCTCACTACCCATCAAGACTAAACCCTAAAAGCCTTCTCCACAGCTGAACAGCTCTTGCCGTCCAAAAGTCCCCCTGAGGATATGGGAGAAGCAGAATCACCAGCACAAGAGTCAGGGGCCTGGGTGCCAAGCCAAGTCCTGACCCCAATTAACTGTGAGACCTTGGACAGGATACTTCCCCTCTGCGGACCAGTTTTCCAGAGTCCATGGGAACCACCCAAGAAGATAAACAAAAAGCAAGTAACTTTCCAACCAGAATACTTTGTTATTTTTTAACAAGATTTCCCACCCCACCCCCACCCCCATCCTTCTCTATCTATTTGGGTGGCATTTAATGTCCATGGAAGTGTAGGTTTTAAAGTTACCGTGGCAAAAATGCTAGATGACAGTGATGCAAAATGGGACGAGGGGAACTTCATCTTATAACTGCTTCTCATTCAGGGGCACAGGAGGAAATCAACTCCCCATCATTTCCCAATTATTTTTCCTCCTGAAGCCCATTAAGGCTTTCTCAATTCATAATCAATACATTAAGTCCCTCTGTTTTATAAAACAGTTCATCAATATTTTATGGTTTTAATAATTTATGTTTTATTACAGAAGCAGATGGAACCTTACAGCACACAAGGTCTCAAGAGACAACAGAGGAGATAGAAAACCTGAGTTGCAGATTCTGGACTTTAATAACCAGCTTTTCCAGGCCCCTGCCTCCAATTTGGAATTTTTGGAGGCAGAATGGTGGCTGGGAGATGACCCACCTGATTAGACACTTCATGAAGGGAGACACCATGTCCGATTATTTCTTGACCATCTATCCCGTGTCCGGCATTACACTGAATACTCTACAGGCATTATACCATCAGCTCCCGCCAATAACCTCATGACAGACTGAAATCATAGTAGAGTAATCCTAGTTCAGGCCTACAAAATAGAGTTGGGCAGCCATTGAGGATCTGGTCCCAGATATGTCCCTGCACCACTGAGAACCTGAACTTTCTGAACTGTACCAAAACCAAGGACACAACCAGCCATTTTTAGAATATCTGCTAGCTGCAACCTGGGAGTCTCAAGGACCTCTCCTTGCAACTAGGCAACCATTTCAGACCCCAGCCTATCCTTGCTTAACAAGCACCCTTACTTCCTGCCAGCTCCAATCATAACTCTTGACAAACCACATATGTAACTAACTGTGGCCTTGTGAGTTTTGCCTTTATAAGCTTCCTTCATTTTATGGTCCAGCAAAACAAACACAGTTCAAGTGCTTCTTGAATCTGTGCTTCCCGGGCTGCAGTCCTAACATAGCCCAAATAAACTCCTCTTTTCTTCAATCAGGTCTTTGTTTCTGAAATTTTGATAAACAAACCATAGGAGAAAAGTATTATTGTCCCCACTGCCCAGATAAAGAAACTGAGGCTCAGAGTTAGCCAGTAACTTAGCCCAGTCGGCACAACTAGGAAACGGCAACACCGGGATTGAAATGAAGTCGTCTGACTCCAGCATCTATGCCGTGAACAGCTTGCTATAGGATGGTCAACATATCTTCCTTTGGAAATGTTTATTTATTGAGCACAGACTTTTCTAAGCATTGAGGACGCTGAGATGCACCACACAGGCAGGGACCTGAACTCTTGGAGCTGACGTATTGGTGGGGTTGGAGCACGTACAAGGAAACGTTTTTAAAAATCAAGAGAACTCGGAACTCCCACCAGAGTCCATCCGATTTCCCCGTTGCAACAAAGCTCCTGCAGCCCATTTTGCGTCACTAGCCGGGTCATGGTATGACTTGACCATCTCAGCTGGGTTCATACGGTCAAGAACAAAGACCCAGACTAGACAATGGAGACACCTGACTACGTTACAAACAAGTACCCCCAGAGGTACATGTTTTGATTAACTTTCCCCCTGGGAGTGTGTTCTCCCAATGCACCAATGAATGTTCTCCTGGGTGTTAATGTTTTCCCAGTGGCTGTTATTCCCAAGGGAGCTGTGGTTTACTTCAGGGCCAGGGGAGTAGCTTCTTTTGTAAGCCCACGAAGGAACTTCAGGCTGGGGGACACATTTACTTCAGTTTCCAAGGTGGAGATGGATGTATAAAGGCTCATTTCACTATAATTTCATTGTCCTCTTATGAATCTATCTCTCACATTCATTTCTTAACACTGAGGTTTAAGTTTCATTACCTGTTAGATCCCTTTGCCTAACGCAATGCTAGATGCTCAATAGATGAATGGATGGATCATTGCTTGAGTTCAAAGCTGGGGGCTGTCATTTACTTCCTGTGCAACTTTGTGCAAGTTACTTAACTCTCTGTGCCTCAGTTTTCTCCTATATTAAATAGGGCATAAAATAGTACCCGCCTCATAGAGCTTTCCTGAGGATTAAGTGAGCTAAGAGACATGAAGCTATTAGAAGAATGCATGACCCATGATGTACACAAAATAAATGATACTTTCCTCTTTTTCACAGTGGGTATATAGTCAAGGCCATTTTCCTGATGAAGATATATAATTTTCCCATGCATATTTTCCCAGTGAGTATTTGTCGCATTCAGGATACATCTCCGTAGGTATTTTAAATAACAAGTCTGGTTTTTTTTCCAGTATGTATTTTTCCCTGTGCATATTTTTTGAGTGGTCATTTCTCCTAGTGAAAATTTTTCTTGTAGGCATTTTTCCCAGAAAGGCTATTTCTACAGAGGTTACCCCCACCCCCATCCCCCCTGTTTTTTTTCTTTAATTTATTTATTTTTATTTATTTATGGCTGTGTTGGGTCTTCGTTTCTGTGCGAGGGCTTTCTCTAGTTGTGGCAAGCGGGGGCCACTCTTCATCGCGGTGCACGGGCCTCTCACCATCGCGGCCTCTCTTGTTGCGGAGCACAGGCTCCAGACGCGCAGGCTCAGTAATCGTCCCCCTGTTTTTTGCAATGATTTTTTCCAATGGACACTTTTCCTAGTGAATATTTTCATGGTGAACATTTTCATAATTAACATTTTTCCTAGGGAGCATTTTTAGTGAGAATTCTTCCTGATGTGTATTTTTCACAGTAGGTACTTTGGCTAGACAGTATACATTTCCATGGAGAAGGAAGTGGTTGTTTTTCCAAATAGGCACGTTTTCCCAGAAGTTACATGTTTCTCCTTGAGTGTTTCCACCAAGAAGCATGATCCTCATTATGGACTGAATTTTGTCCCCCTCTCCTCACCATATATTGAACCCTAATCCCCAGTGTATTTGGAGATACGTCCTTTTAAGGAGGTAATAATTAAGGTTAAATGAGTTCATAAGGATGAGGCCCTGATCCAATAGGAATAGTGTCCTTATAAGGAGAGAGAGAAACACCAGGAGTGTGTGTGCACAGAGGAAAGGCCATGTGAGGACACAGCAAGAAGGCAGCTGACTACGAGCCATGGAAATTGGTCTCAGGAGAAACCAACCCTACTGACGCCATGATCTTAGACTTCTAGCCTCCAGAACTGTGGGAAAATAAGTTTCTGATTTTTTAAACCACGCAGTCTGATGTTTTGTTATGGCAGCCCGAGAAAACTAATATAGTCCCCAGTATTTAATGTTTTTCTGGCTGAAGCCAAAATAGCTATGACCTTTGGCCACTTTCTGCTGGTCCCTCCAAAGCATCCCTTGCTCACTCCACATTAAGGCTTAACGCTGTAGAAGCAGAAAGCCTATACTGGCCTATGACTCCCTTGTGTGCTGATAAAAGAAAATACCATCCTTAATCCAATTTATTTCCCAGCCTGCAGCCCTCCATAACTCCAGCCCTGCAAAACCAGCTCAACAATGAGTGCCTTGTTCCCATCCGTGCAGCCCGGAGGTTGTACTACAAAGTTGCAGACACATAAAGATTCTGAGGAGTGCAGAGAGGTGGCTTGGGTCATTTTGCCTGGGTAATCACATGGGAGGGGGCACCCCAAGAATCCTCTCCTCAAGGGTCCATCCCTTCCATCCTGAATATGGTTCCAGAGACCTGGATTTGGGTTTGGAGTTGTTCAGACCCTGTCCACTAGAGGGCTTTCAGTGGAGATGGGCATAGCATTTGCCCATAGCATTTATACATTCACACATTAGACTTTGAATAATCATATACTAACTCTATGTGAGCATAAGGAGAAGTACTGAGCAAAACAGACCAGAAAAGCCAGAGAGCCAGGCTGGTGGGTAGAGATTATATTAGAAAAAGATATTTCACCTTTAGCCTCCCAGCATTACATTCAAAGTTCCCTTCCTCTAGCTTCTATCCACATTCAAACTTACACCCCACACACTGGCTGATGGATTCCATGCCTTCTACACAACTCCACACCAAAAATCCTTTTACCTTCTTATCTCGATCTATTTTTTCTCAACAACAAAAATAATCAAAAACTGATTCATTCTGAAGTCCAAACAACTGATAACAACAAATAATTTCACTCCTTCTCCGCTTCCCATTTTTTCTCACACATTCTTTTAAAAGAATCAAAGCCTTAAATTAAAGGAATAAAGATCCACCATATAGAATTTCCAGGATTAGCTAATTGGGGGATGGATGATTGGCAGGTAGTGACATCTGCTCTGTACTTCCCTCTACCTTTCCCGCACCTGGGTGATGTTAGAGAAACAAAGGTGTCTTTCAGGGCATCGGAGTGGCATCCGAATGAGATCCTGAAGATATCAAACAAAGCACAACAAGATGCTCTCACCCCTACCCAGGGCAGCACAAGGCATTCTGTAGAGTGAGAACTCCATGAAAAACAGGTTCACCATGCGTCGTAAAAAGAATAATGCCCCATCCCCCCACAAAGATGTCCATGTCCTAATCCCCAGAACCTGTGAACATGTTACCTTAACATGGAAAAAGTAACTTAGCAGAGATGAGAAGATTATCTGGGATGATCCCTATAGGCCCATCATAATCTTTATCAGAGGGAGGCAAGAGGGTCAAGGTCAGAGAGAGAATTGTAATGCTGTGCTGCCAACATTGAACCTGTGTGAAGCGATCATAAGCCAAGGAAATGAGGTGGCTTCTAGAAGCTGGAAAAGACAAGGGAATGGATTCTCCTCTAGAGCTCTCAAGAGGGACACAGACCAGCTGGCACCTTGATTTTAGCCCAGTGAAAACCATTTCAGATTTCTATCCCCCAGGATTGAAAGATAATAAATTTGTGTTATTTGAACCACTGAGTTCATGGTAACTTGTTACAGCAGCAATAGGAAACTAATACACTATGGCTAAAGCCACTGCCTTGTGTTTACATGATTTTTCCATCAGCCCAGAGCTGACCCTCAGATATCCCATTATAGTGAGGGAGTAGATTATTTATCAAGCTGGTGATTGTAGTGGGTGGAATGGTGGCCCCCAAAATGGTATGTCCAAATCCTAACCTCTGGTACCTGTAAATGTGAACTTATATGGAAATAGGGTCTTTGCAGATGTGATTAGGCTAAGGATCTTGAGATGTTATTATCCTGGATTTAGGGTGGACCCTTATAAGAGAAAAGAGAGAGATTTATGAAACAGAGACACAGACGAGGTCATATAATTAATAGAGTCAGAGATTAGAGTCATGCTTTCCCAAGGCAAGGAAAACCTGGGGCCACCAGAAGCTGGCGAAGGCAAGGATTCTCCTCTAGATTCTTTGTAGGGAGTTCAGCTCTGCCAACACCTTGATTTGGGTCTTCTGGCCTCATAAACAATGAGATAATAAATTTCTGTTTGTGAAGCCCCCGAACTTGTAGTCATCTGTTATGGCAGCCAGGATACAGTTCAAATGTCGCCTGTATCATCAGCCTTCTCCCCATCACCAGGAAGAAGTTATCTCCCCCTCCTCTGGGTATCTCTGGTCTCCTCTTGGGCAAAGAAGAAGAGGGCAGCATGCGTGGAGCATAACAGCATACTATAGAGCCTCTTTGGAAACACTTATTCCATCCCAACACCACGCCCTTCAGGGTCTCATTGTCCCCATCTTAGTCAGAAGTACAAAAATAAGCTCGGAGAGGGTAAGTAGGCCAAGGTCAAACAGCCTGCAGCTGGGCACAGGATGCTGTCAGAACTCAACCCAGCCCTCTGTGGCTCCTCCCTCATGTTTCCTCCACTGCACTCTGCCCAGCTCTCATGGCATTTATCACTCCTGCCTCTGTTCTATGTACTTATAGCCATGTCTTATCTTTAAACTAGACCAAAGGCCCTTGAGGGTCCATGCTGGTTTCAGCTTGAATCTCCTCACACCTCTGGCATCTAGTAGATGTTCACCAGGTATCTGTGAAAGAGAGAGGTGAAAAGCAGAGGTAGAGGGGGAAATAAGGAAAGGAGAGATGGGGGGATGGGAAGAAAAGGTGGAGGGAAGGAATCAAACATATATTAGGCATTTCCCCTCTTTTCTGTTGTTCTATTACTCAGGCCCCAGTTCTGTCTCTTACTACCATGTGCTTCTGGTGGGCATGACTGGCACTCACCAATATCCATGCTCTCTTCTCCGGGGGCACACAGTTAGAAAACATTTTCCCAGTTGCGCCATAGAATTGAGTTCTGGACAATGAAATGTGAGCAAAATTGATGTGTGTCACTTCTACGTCTGGCCCAGAAATGCCTCCTTGGCATGATCCTCACACTCTTCCTCTAGCTAAACAGAGGTGTCTCTGAGGACTTGTAGCAGGAAGGAGCCACAAGGTGGAAGGAACCTGGGTTCCCAAGAGACCGTACGGAGCAGAGCCCAGGGCTGCCCACGCTGCGTGTAATGTGAGTGAGAATTACAACTTGACTGCAGTAAGCCACTAAAAGCTTAGGAGTCTTCGCCAGAGTAATTAGCCTACCTTGGACCATTTATTAGCCCTCTCTGAGTCTGAATTTCCAGATTAAGTAAAATAAAGCAATTGTGCAATTTCTAAGATGACTTGCCATAAAAAATCTGCAGGTCTCTGACTTTCTTCAGAATTTAGTTCCAGGTCTTCGGGGATAAAAAAACAAACAAACAAACAAGCATGTCCATCCACCAAGTAGGTTCCTAGTGTTATGTATGTTATGGTCTGAAGAGATCCATTTCTTTTAATAATAGAACAGCAGATCCATCCATAACTGGTTCATTCTGAAACAGGGTTTCAATTGCCTGAGCCTTGGAGCATTTGAATGCCATAACAGAAAATCAGTCAGCAATTGACTGAATTTAACTAATTTCAATTTGTGGGATGGCTTCTGATTTAAACACCACATCTTTTTTTTCCCACTATCACCCAACTCCTTGCTAGCTGAACACCTACAGAAGCATGATTATTCTAAATCTTCCAGCTAAGAAAGTTCCCTGGGGGTACCATCTGTTTTGATGGAACAAACATGCATCTTGATCTCCTCTGTTTGGGAAGTTTGGGGCACACCTAGAGGGAGTGACAGTTCTCTCCCCAGGCTAACTCTATTCACTGACAATAGTGAAGTCTTTCCAAATTCCCTTAATACTGGCTGCAGGTGAGATCCACCTGGGAAGGTGAGAGAAAAAAGACGTGTTTTGTTCGTTTGATGACAATGATTGATCTTCCTAATGGTCCCACCATTTCCCTGCTTGCCCCCTAGAGTTTACTGTCAACACAGCAGCCAGTATGATCCTGTTAAAACACAAGTTGGACCATGTCACTCCTCTGCTTGCAGAATTCCAAAGAATTCTATCTTGTTCAAAACCAAAGCTAAAGTCCTTCCAAAGACCCATGAGGCCTTACATTTTCTGGTCTGACTACATTTTCTTCTCATCTCTTGTTCTCCCGCCATCCCAGCCACATGTACTTTCTTGCTGTGACTCAATCACCCTAATCAGACTCCTGCCTCAGGGTCTTTGCACTTCCGGTTCCCTCTTCCTGGAACACACTTCCCAAGATCTCTTTGTACCTGCCCATACTTCCTTCAGCTCTATTCCAATTGAAAGTTCCTCCCTGAAAATTCTATTTATAATTATAACTCCTCTCATCAATGGCACTGCCTAGCCCCCTTCCCTGATGTTATATTCTCTGTAGCCCTTTTGATATTCTAACTAGCATACCTAGATTTTATTTTATTGTCTACCTAGTCCTTCTTGAATACTCTGTGAGTGCTTTATGTTGTTCTTTTGCTGCCATTCCCCTAGCACCTTGAAGATTGACTAGGACATAGTGAGTGCTCAATAAATATTTGTTGAATAGAACAAAAATTTCATTCTGCCCTTGTATTTATCAAATGATATTAGAAGCACCTTGCATTTAACATATTCCATTCTGTGCCCTGGGAAGGTGTCAATTGTTTTACCGTAACTCTTCTGTAATTGCAATTTTGTCACCCAAAGGTAGAAAATGCAATGGCATTGCCCCACTCTGAAAAGCCAGCCTGGGGAGAAGGAAGGCGTTGCTGATTGCAGAGACCCTTTTCACTCAGGGTTGGAGATACCTGGGCCACAGCAGAGGTTTCTAACCCAAGATGTATGAATCCCCTGCTTCAGAAGGCCAGTAAATCCCCTGAAACCACAGGCAAAAATGTGTGTGTGACATAAATATATGCTCATTCATTCTTTCCACAACACCTAAATACAAGTACCAACAGCTTCCTGGTTCCTCTTGGGTTACAAAAAAAAAAAGAACCCAAAACACAAATGCCCCTGCCCTTGTGCAGCTTACATTCTTGTGAGGGAAGAAACATTAAGCAAATATATGTTTCTGTCAATAATAAAGCTAAGAGGCCAGAGAGTGACCAGGCTGGCAGGTGCTGTTTCAGGTAACATGAGCTGGAAGCTCTCTTTGAGAAAGTGAAACTTGAGCAGAGATCTGAACAGAGTAAGGGACTGAGCAGTGCGATCGTCTGGGAGACAGCAATCTAGGCAGAGGGAACAGCAAAGACAAAGACCCCGAGATGAGAAAGTCTTGGCATATTCCGGAGATGGGAAGGAGGCCAGTATGGCTGAGTGTGGTGAGTGGTGGGGAGGATGGCAGCAGAGGAGGACAGAGACGGGGCAGGGCCGCGGGGGAATGGAGGTTTGTAGCATCCTGCGGAGCAATGTGCCGACTTTGCATCTGATTTAGCTGGGAGGACAATGCGATTCCAGCTGAGGGCTGTGAGCAAAGATGTAACGTGATCTGACTTGGGTTTTAAGTCTCTCTCAAGCTGCTGGGTGCAGTACAGACTGAAGGGGGAAGTGTCGAGCAGGGAGATAATTTTGGAAGCAAATGCTGTGATCCACCTGACAGTGGACGGCCTCGACAGAAAGGTGGCCACCAAGAGGTGAGAAGTGGGGTTGCTGACTGATTACATGTGTGTGTATGTACATTTTGGGGGAGCAATGGTCTTTATTGGCCATCTGTTTCTCCTGACAGCCCAGCATGCATTCCTGCTTCTTCTGGCAAAGGTATCTCCACTTTACCTTTGGTGAGTATGGAACTGTCCCTCAAAGTTCCCAAGCTTCCCCTGGCTGAGGGGCCAGTCCTGGGCACAGCTAGGTCAATGAGGTCCCTTCCCTGGAAAACTGTGTCTTCAGCAGAGTGTCATAGGTCTGAAATTGGGACATACTCACCCCGACAGTGGGGAAGGGGCTGCCCATGAGTTCTGCTATTTCCATAGCAACAGAAATGCACACATCAAGGGGGCTGATTTGCTCCCCTTCTTTTCCGATAATTGGAAGTTCCACGTTTCCTTTGTTTGCATCATCCTATTATATATATAATATCTAAAATTATATATATACACCTACATATACGAATACAGTTGACCCTTGAACAATGCACGTTTGAACTGCACAGGTCCACTTATTGCAGACTTTTCTCAACAGGAAATACTACAGTACTACACGATCTGAGGTTGTTGAATCCAAGAATTTGGAACCACAGATACAGAAGAATCACAACTTCATATACAGAGAACCAACTGCAAGTTATATAGAGATTTTTGACTGCATGGGGGGTCAGCTCCCATAACGCCAGCATTGTTCAAGGGTCAACTGTATATACATATATAAATTCATATAGACCATGATATATTATTTTATATAATTGATTATGTTATGTGTTATGCTATGTTATTCTACATGTGTTAGTCAGAGTTTCTGTTATCAACCACATAACCTTAGTTGTATTCAGATTCTCAAACCACAGACTGGTGGTTGCCAAGGGGGAGGGGTTGGGGGAGGGCTGGAGTGGGAGGCTGGGGTCAGCAGATGTAAGCTTTTATACAGAGAATGGATAAACAACAAGGTCCTACTGTATAGCACAGGGAACTATATTCAATATCCTATGATAAACCATAATGGAAAAGAATATTAAAAAGAATGTATATATATATATATATATATATATATATATATGTATAACTGAATCACTTTGCTATACAGCAGAAATCAATGCAACATTGTAAATCAACTACACTTCAAGTTAAAAAAAAAGAATAGTGTTCTGGAGCTTTATTAATCAAATTATGGCCTGACCAGCATCAGCATCACCCAGGTGTCGGTAAAAAATGCAGACTTTCAGACCCCATCCCAGTCCTATTCAATCAGCATCTGCACTTCCGCAAAATCCCCAGGTGATTGCTACGGAAGCTTGAAGGGCACTGCGTGAGAGCCAGCATGATGTGGAAGGAAGCTGTCAGACCCGGATTCAGGAAACCTGGGTACTAGACTTTGTTCTGCCACTAAATAGTCATGTGATGTTGCCAAGTATCTTTCCTTCTAATTCTCTGCTTTTAATTTTCTCACCTTTTACAAAAAATAGAGCAAGTAGATCTATGACCCACTCGCTGTATGCTCCCATGACACTTTGTACGTACCCGTATTCCAGCATGTGACAGAGAACATTATAACCCATTAAATGTCCATATTACCCCACTGGCTGGAGGAGGAAGCAGCTTTATTCATTCACAGAGAAATATTTGCTGAGTCCCTTCCATGTGCCAGGCATCTGCAATGTTCTGAGATACCTGTGTCTGCCCAGATCTGTACTAGTGTTCAGGAAATGTTTTTGAACAAATGATTTAATCAAAGGATTCCTTTAGAAACCAGTTAATGCATTAAATGTACCATCAAGAGTGGTTTTTAATCATTATTACTAGGATTATCTCTTTAGATACCTCTCCAGTTCCAACAGCCTACGAATCTATGGAATGAGTCGCTTATCACTTAAAGGGTTAGCAAGGATGCCTTTTATCTTCTGGAAATCACAGACCCTCAGCTAGTGCTCTTCTTAAAGAGATGTCACCAGCAGGTTATTCCAACCCACTCATAGAAACCTTCTTAGAAAACAAGGATTAGTAGATAATTCACCTGTCTAGAAAAAACAGGTGTTAACTTCTACTTTATGGCTAAGCTTTTGGGGAGGGGGTGATAAAAAGTAACTGTTTCCATAGCAACAGAAATGCACACATTAAAGAACATACTGTCTTGCTTAAATCTATTTATAAAAGAAAGTGTCGGAAACACAATTAAGAAAACTAACAGCAGATGAAGTACTTGGGCTCTGGCTTGTCTGTCTTCTATCATTTAGCACTCAAGAAAAATGGGTTGCGAGAGGGTTAAGGGGTCAGTGATTGGGGGGTGCACACCAAGAGGAGCACGTGACTTTCCTGCATCACTGCAGAGAGCTGAGCCCCTCCAGAGCCCTGGTATTCCCAACCACAAAGCTGCAGCTCCTTCTGCCGGAACCGGAACTGGCCCCGTTCAGTGTTTCAGGGCTGGCCAGAGTTTTAAGTTAGTAAGCCTTCCCCTTAGAGGCCTGATTTAATTGTCCCCTATGGCTTACTAGCTGCAAAAGTCTTTATTGTTGACCTGAAATTCCCACCATGAGATTCCCAAAGCTTCATCTATATCCCCTGCCTCTTTCCCAAAACTCATAATGCTACCTGGTGCTTCAATGGTGCCGCTAACTCAACATTTTTAAAGCCAGCTGCCCTTTCTGACCACCTTCCTTCTGTCCCATCACCCTCTCTAGCATCCAGAATTGATACCTCCCACATCCCTAAATCTTGCCCACTTTTTCTTCTCACTTTTCTCTTGCAACCTGTCCATCATTGTGACCAAAGATTTCACAAAATGCAGCAGAGCCCGGCTGGTTGCAGGTCTTCTGAGGACAGTTCTTGGCCCTTTCTTGGGCTACATCCCCTCTCTCATCACACACTCTGGTCCTGGGTACCCAACCCAGGGAGTACCCAACTGTCTAAATCCAGTATGCTAAGCAAAACCTTGACCACGCACCTCCTGAACTTCCCAGCCCAGCCCTTGAGGGTCAGATGCTGGTGCAAAAACATGCTATTCCGGGCTTCCCTGGTGGTGCAGTGGTTGAGAATCTGCCTGCCAATGCAGGGGACACGGGTTCGAGCCCTGGTCTGGGAAGATCTCACATGCTGCGGAGCAACTAGGCCCGTGAGCCACAGTTACTGAGCCTGCGCGTCTGGAGCCTGTGCTCTGCAACAAGAGAGGCCGCGATAGTGAGAGGCCCGCGCACCGCGATGAAGAAGGGCCCCCACTTGCCGCAACTAGAGAAAGCCCTCGCACAGAAACGAAGACCCAACACAGCCAAAAATAAAGAAAAAAAACCAAAAAAACAAAAAAAACATGCTGCTCTAATTCCCTGCACAGCATCACCAGGTGGGTTTCAGCCCTCACCTGATCTTGCGGAAGCTGTGGTTCTGCGCCTTCCGTCACCGCTGACCTCTTCATGGCGCACGACACCACACAGGGTGCGCCCAGCAGTCAGTGGTGACTGCCGATCTCTCTCCCACATCCTCTCACGCTCCACAGCAACAACAGACTCTTGTTCAACCTGGAAAAAGACCACCCGGAATACGCCTGTGTCTCTCTCACTAACGAGGCGAACCCGATAGAGCCACCTGCAACCAACACAGACTCCTGAGCGGAATACCATGTGCCTCTCCTCATCACGTGGGCTGATAATGACCCAACACTGCAACAGAAAGAGAAAACCATAAACACAAGCACAAGAATACACAGCAACCTTGCTTGTTCAACCAGCTTTCCTGATCCATTTCTCCAGCACGCTTCTCCCTCCCCCCGAAGAGTAAATCATCTTCCATCTTTCTTCTGTAAGGACTAAAGGTCAGCGTACTGCTGGAGGGAACTTCACCGTCAGGTCATCTTCCTCAAGCCAAGTCCAGGTTCTCCTCAAACAAGCCAGGTGCATTCCCTTGAGAAGGGCTGCTCCCTCCCCCTGAATCTCTTTCCTCCAAGTCATTGTTTGTTTGGCTCCTTTTGAGCATTCTGTTCTCAGCTCGGAGTAACCTTCCTGGACCACCCTGTCTAAAGAACCCCCCCTTCCTAAAAAAGTCATCCTCTGTTTGTTCAATTTCCTCCATGTCATTCATCCCTGCTTGCGATTATTTTGTTCATTTATGGCTTCACTTACTTATTTACTATTTCCTCCACTTGGATATAACATTTGTTGAAACAGATACCTTGTCGGTATAGTTCACCACGATATCCCCAGGGCCCAGAACAATGCCTGGCACGAAGTAGGAGTTCAGCAAATATACATTGCATGAATGAATGGTTTGCTCATATAGCCTAATGGTTAGAACCACAGGCTTCATCCTTGCTGTACAGGCTGACATCCTTGCTGTAAATCCTGGATTGAACCTTTAGTAGTTATCTAAGCACAAACTGTCTAAGGTTTCATTTTTTTCATTTGTAAAATACAGTCATTTATCTCCTAAGATGACTGTGAGAATTGAATGACATAACACAGGTCAAGCACTAAACACAGTGTCTGGCCCATAACCCCAACAAATGGAAATTATCATTATCTTCCTATTTTCCCCTTTTCTATTTTACAATACTTTCCATATTATTGCCAATTAATAGAAGTTAAAATTCATATTCTATCTCACCTATAGAAAGTTTTCTTAAGGAGTCTCTGGTCTAATCCAATCCTTCCCTATTGCCATATGGAAGTCCTATCTCCTCACAAATTACTGTAACATAAGAACAGAGTGCTTATTTTTATCGAGCATCTACTATACTCAGGCACTTGACACACATCCTCTCTCACCCTCAGGGAACCCTGCCAGGGAGAAGGCAGACACTGACAATTGTCACACAATATCCACTCTACTGTCCTTCTTTACTGACAGAGCCCTGATTACTGGGGGAGGGGGAGCAAAGAGAAAATTTTTCAGCCTCTTTTCCTTACCTTTATTCAAGTCAGTGGTATCTGGGCTCTTCTGTCCTAAGTAGCAAAACCTAATCCTAACCTTTACCATAAGCATTATAAGTCCATGTTCTTGATAAACAACTGGAAGCTCAGAATGAATGAATAATTTGCCTAAGATCACACAGCTAAAAAGTCACCAACCTGGTATTTGAATGCAGACAAACTTCATTCCCATATACAAGTAGTTCCCATTCATCTGCAAGCTATTTCTCAACTCAGAGCAGAAAGGATCTACAGGGGCTTACCTCAAACCCTCACACACTAGGGAATCCTGAAGGATGATGGTGGGTAATGTTACAGCTGTCCAAATTCCAGCCTTCAGCTCAGTGTCATACTCAACTGGCAGAGAGGCAATGGTACCAACATGGCCCTGGGAGTGGATAGAGGGATGAGATGGAAGGGGTACTCCTGGGTCCCCATGGCTGTACCAGTGGCCAAGGGACCAGGAACATCTACATGATCCAGTGAGAGGACACTGAGTTTCCAAGGGAAACATCAGAGCAGTAGCCTAGTGATGGAGCAAAGCTACCACAGAAGCAAATAACCAAGACCACAGACTCCAGCCGTGTCAGCACACATATCAACCCACAAAAACAGATGGCACCAAAAAACAACAATAACAGCAACAACAACAAAGCCCACAATAATGAGTATGTCAAATGAGTACAGGAGCCACTGAAAGAGCTCCCAATGGTGAAAGCTGGAAGAACTTGAGCAACAAAATAAAGTACTATTGGGTTATAACCCAAACCATAAAATAAATATTCATGAGTGTATGCAAATCCTTGAGTGAGTAGATAAATGGGAAGAAGAGAAAAATCTCCCACACAGAAAAATCTGGAAAAACTCCACCCTCAAGCAGGTGGAACATCATTTCCCACTCCTTAAGTGCCAGCTGTGCAGAGGGACTTCCTCCCAAAGAGGACAGTGTGGCGATTGGGCAGTGTGGAGAAGCCTGGCATATGTGACCTTGACAGATCATCAAGGTCAACATCAACAGTGATAAGTCATGTTGACAACGTGTACCCTTTACCTCTGTGATCTTCCTCCCCAAAACCCATAGCCCCAGTCTAATCATGAGGAAAACATCAGACAAATCCCAATTGAGGGACAGTGTACAAAATAACTGACCAGTACTCCTCGAGACTGTCAGAGTTGTCAAAAACAAGGTAAGTCTGAGAAAATGTCACAACCTAGAGATGCCTAAGGAGACATGATGACTAAATGTAATGTGGTGTCCTGGTTGGGATCCTGGAATAGAAAGAGGATGTTGGGGGAAACTGAGGAAATCTGAATAAAGTATGGACTTTAGTCAATAATAATGTAGCAATATTGATTTCTTAATTGCGACAAATGCACCATACTAATGTAAGATGTTAAAAATAGAGGAGACTGAATGTGCAGTCTATGGGAACTTTCTGTACTATCTTTGCAATAGTTCTGTAAATCGAAAACTGTTCTAAAATTAAAAGAGTATTAAAAATACAAAACAGATGGCGTCAGACAAAGTGTGCTTCAGGGCTCTGCACATCCGTGGAGATGCTCTGACCAGCCTCTCTGCAGCAATGACCAGTAAGGATCCCAAAGATTTGATCTGAATTCAAAGGCCCTGTTTCTCTCCTCCCCACCACCTCTTTAAGGTCACCTAAGACATGTTCTCCCTTTTTCCTCAGATTCTGACTTGCAGAGAAACAGGAGAAGGGCAACACTCTGAAAATCAATGAATTAATTATCACAGATTAAAAAGGAGCTTAAAACACTGGACTTTGATTACTGCTTGGACCCATCTCAAGGGGTGGAGACACTTGAATGATAAGAACAGTCTTGGAGAAATAAAGAAGCTCCATTTATGCTGCACATCTTTTAAAAATTTTATTGAAGTATAGTTGATTTACAATGTTGTGTTAATTTCTGCTGTACACCAAAGTGACTCAGTTATACATATATATATATATCCTTTTTCATATTCTTTTTCATTATGCTTTATCACAGAATATTGAATACAGTTCCCTGTGCTATACAGTAGGACCTTGTTGTTTACCCATCCTGTATATAATAGTTTGCATCTGCTAATCCCACACTCCCAGCCCTTCCCTCTCCCACCCCCGTTCCCCCTTGGCAACCACAAGTCTGTTCTCTATGTCTGTGAGTCTGCTTCTGTTTCGTAGATAGGTTCATTTGTGTCGTCATGCTGCACAATTGAATGCTACGTGAGTAAACGTGTACCTCCTCTATCCATGGGGCATGTTTGGGATTCTTAGGGATCTGTGCGCCATTTTCACCAGCCCTCCCAGGCTGATTACAACTCCCCATCAGGCCACCCTGAGGCTGCCGCCATGATGCCGAGAGACAAGGTAGATGTAGAGGCCCCATGGGAGTCCAAGAAAGGGAGGGCGTGGAGAGGAGAGTTCTCCCTACTTCATAGAGTTCCTTGTCATGCATAATGGTCTACCACTCAAATTCACTCCACTCCGCAGATGGATTATGAGGCTGGCCCGATGCAGACCATACTTGAGCCGCCAGAATGAAGACATCCGTACCTGCCCCTGATCCACCCCTCCGCTGGAGAAATTTCACTGATCCAACTGATGTTAGGGTCACTTTTTCTGGAGCAGAAGAGACTGGGGGGTCAGCACTGAACAATGCCACTGGTTTTTCTCCTTATTTTTCCATGTTCAGATGGGAAACTAGACCACCCATTGTTCTCTGCTTTGGGTGAGGAGACCTCTGGAGAATTATTTAACATGTAGCTAATTTTAGAAAAGGTTTGGCAGATCCAAACCAACTAATGTGATGTGGTATTATAGAGACGAATAAGGAAGTGTGAAAAACGGGAACCATGGCTTGCTAGGGAATACTAGATAAGAAAATACAGCCAGTGGCAGGAAACCCTTGCTCGTGTTCAGGAAGCTTGGCAGCCTGCCTTAAGTTCCAACTATAGAGGGAGAGTGGAACAGGGTAACCCACAAACTCAATCTAGAGCCCAGTGCTTCTCCCCCTTCTCCCCCACCCACACCCCCTGACCCTGAATCAGTGGATCTGGATTGGAGTCTGTGAATTTGCATTTCTTACAAGCTTCCGGGTGATATTGACTGCTGTCCCAGGGACCACACTTTATGTCACACTGATATGAATAATTTTTTTTTAACATCAATCTCTGGCCTCCTTTCCCCGAGATTCTGATGCAAATGGTCTGAGTTGGGGCCCAGACATCACTGGTGTTTTGTAAGAGCTGCCAGGTGATTCTAATACATAACCAGGACTGAGAAACACTGCTGTAGCCCATAGAGAACTTACAGGAGGACACGGACAGTGCATATACATACACAGACACACACATATACACAGATGGAGTCTGATGGGGTCTGAGCAGGCAAGAGGCAGAAACATAACAGAAGCATTCAAGGAGAAACTGGGCATCGCTACCCCTAACTCCATAGGACATCAGGAGAACAGTACAGCAGGGAGTCAAATTGTAGAGATGGGTGTGTGGGGTGACTTGGATTGCAGGGTTCTGGGAGTTCAGCTTTTGAATGGATCCTTTGGAACCTTTCAGTGTACAAGAGTGGAAGCTGAAAACATCTGGAGTAATCTAGAAGTATAGGGACCCTCAAAGAGTTAGGACCATGGGCTCCAGTATAGAACTGAAGGATGTACTAGTACTTAGTCCCAAATAAAGGAGTTTAGGCTCAGTTACTAACCATACTTTGTGAATGTGCCATCCACAAAAAATGCTTCCAGGTCTAAAAGATATGGTTCAGCTCCCTGAACCCCTGAAACCCTCCCCTATTTGGTGTGGGGTAAAGGGAATTCCTAAACAAACCTTAATATGCTTGGGGAAGGGGAAATGCAAAATTCTGCTAAGGAAAGAAACAAGGGAGAAAGTGTTTAGTCATTAATCCACTAAATAAATATTAACCGAGTAGCTATTATGTCCGGATAAAGCAGTGAACAGAACATCTCTTTTCCCATCTCAGTGTATGTGAGTTTCCTCCCTGCCTGTTAGAAGCATCCACGTTGCCTGAAGATGTAGGATTGTCAGAGAAAGAATGAAAAGAACAGAAAGTTGTGAGCTGTAGGGGATTTGATAATAAAGTGTTCTCCCATCCTGCTTGATGCACAGTTACTCTTCAAGACTCTGCCCCCAGGATCTTCCTGCTTGAGTTCAGAGATAAGTTTTGACTTAAACTGGTGAATTTAAAAGAGAAAGTGATTAAACAAGGACTCAGTTGAACACATGGGCTGAAAAGTCAAGGTCCCATTGAACAGAGGAGAGCTAGTTTCCTCCCACTGCCCTAGTTAGAAGTTTGGTTAGCAAGCCCGTCCTAACGAAAGCTGTTCTCACGGTGTCTGGAGTATAAATTGACATTCATAACACCCATCCAAGGAGTGGACAATAATCTCATCTACTATGCATTTATTTTAAAAGTAATTGCTTATCTCCTACTCTCATTAAATCATTTATTGAACACTTACTACATATTATATTCACTGGGGATAGAAACGAAGGACAAGGCCCCATTCTCAAGTGGTTCACAATCTAATGAGGAAAAAGGACAGATAAATGGACTGTGGTGGAGCAGTTTGATGTGTGCTGTGATAAGATATATTTGCAGAGAGGGAACTCAACCCATGTGGGGAGAATTGAGAAAGGCTTTCCAGAGAAATTAACATCTGAACCAAGACCTGTAGGACAAGAAAGACTTGGTCTATGTCATGAGCTGAATTGCATCTCTCCCCCCACACCCACAAATTCATATGTTGAAGTCTTAACCCCCAAAGTGATGGAATTTAGAGGTGGGCCTTTGGGAGGTAATTAGGGTTAGATGAGGTCATGAGGGTGGGGCCCATCATGAACGTGGGATTAGTGGCTTTATAAAAAGAGGAAGAAAGATCACTCTCTCAACCATGTGTGGACACAGAGAGAAGGTGGCATGGATGAAAGGTGTTGCCTGCTATTATCAGCAAACAAAGGTGCTGCAGACATCAAGCCCTCAGCCACTGCATCTCCCTCAACAGCGCATCCTGAGGGGACTCAGGGTAAGAAAGAACAGATACTGGCCCTGCATAGCTAAGGTGCATATCAAAGGAATGATTTCAGTGAGCCCAGACTCTTGCATCTTCCCATACATAGAAAAACGCTAAATTCATTTACTTGAAATGTCTGGTTTTCTTTAATTAACAGTAACCTTTGATGTTCACTACATGGTCTTTGTGTCCGGGCTCCTCCCTTACGTCTTCAGAGCTGTCCCTCAGAGCTATCTGAGAGGCTGTCTTCTGGACTTCAGTCCTCAGTTTTGTCTACCAAATAAAACATAATTCTCAACTTTTAGGTTGTGCATTTTTTTTTCAGTCGACAGTTTCCATCTGAAAACCAGAAAGAGAGTTTTCACCGGGCACTATCACCTGAGACTTCCCAACCTCCAGAACTGTGAGAAATAAATGGCTTTTGTTTGAACCACCCAGTCTATGGTATTTTTTTTAATAGCAGCCCGGGCAGACTAATACAGGCTAATAACAAAAGGAAGGACAAACATTCTAAGTAGCAGGAACAGCACAAGCAGAATCCCAAAGGGATGAGTGCCTGCCATGTTCAGGGAGCTCCAAGCACTTCTGGAGTACACGGTTCCCACATTACTTCTGCTACAAGGGAGGTAACAATGACAATGACAATTAGAAGTGGAAAATAGCAGATAACCAAGAGCTAAATTGCACACTACCAACCTAATTAGGATGTACACTCAAGGAAGGGCAAGTTCAGTGAATGCTGAGGGCGGGGGCCATGAAGCAGGGAAGATGCTTAGAGAAGGTGTGGCAGCAGAGGGGGCAGGCACTGGACCCAAGCCATGAATGGAATCCAGTACATTCCTATTTTGCATCCAACTGTAATATGAACATGGCTGCCTCTCTCTTCTCAGCCTCTTTGCAGAAGTTTTCTTTCCACCAGAATCTGTTGAGGGACTTGTATTTGCCTAAGGAAGATTGGAGAGGTCATGGCTTTGGTAAATGCACATGGAGCTCATTCAAATGGAATAGATTAAAGTACAGTTTGGTCAAAGGATTATCAAAAGGCTTTGCCAGGCTGGTTACACAGAGGCTTTGCTGCGTATCCTCTGATACCCTTCCCTGTGCTGGGCTGTACATCTATGACCACGTTTTAGGGCACTTACCCAGCAAAAAAATTAAAATATGCCTTGAAGTGGAGGCATGATGTACAAGAGAGAGACACACACATCTCTATTAAACCACTTAGCACCACCATCCTCAGCCACTTGGGACCGGAAGAGATGGTGTGTTTGAAAGGTGGTGTTTAAAAAAACTCTTTCCAAACACGTACAGAATTCGTTTTTTCTAACAACTAAGAAACATTTTCAGATACTTTGCTGTGATGGAGTATTTCAGAAACATTTGTGTATTTAAATGCCAGATTCTTAAGACTGGTTATTGCAGAAGTATGAAAAAAAAAGATTCTATTTGAAGAAATCTGTTTCAGAATTCACTCAGTGGTTTAACATGGGGGATTTTTTACTCTTTTTCAAACTTTTAAGCATATCCAGGAGTGCTTGGGACCTTTGAGGACCTTAAGACCAGCTCCCTACCTCTAAAGGTTCTTCTCTTGAAACTCTTCAGTTTATCTACTACATTCAAATACTGCCAAAATCTCAGTAATTAACCAAACGTTTCATGCTTTTGAGTGCCTTTGCTTCTGTGCTGTTCCCTTGACCTAGAATGAATTTTCACCCCTGTTTGCCTTTCCTACATCCTTTGAAATAGGTAGAGACATGACTTCCTCCAGAGCCCTCAAGATAAAATTTACTCATTTCCTCTCTTCTGCAGCAAAACCTGTGAGTTCGGTCCCTACTCTTGACCACTTGGACAGTATAAAGGAGCTTCTGCCCCATCCTCCATGGCTTATAAAAATGGAGAGTCACTGCCATAAAAAAGAATGAAATAATGCCACTCGCAGTAACATGGATGGACCTAGGAATGATCATACTAAGTGAAGTAAGTCAGACAAAGACAAATATCATATGATATCATTTATATTAGGAATCTAAAAAAAATGATATAAATTAACTTATTTACAAAACAGAAATTGACTCACAGACATAGAAAACAAACTTATGATTACTGGAGGGGATGGGGGGATAAATTAGGAGTTTGGGATTAACATGTACACACTACTATGTATCAGATAGATAAATAACAAGGACCTACTGTAGAGCACAGGGAACTGTATTCAATGACTCAATGTCTTGTAATAACCTGTAAGGGAAAAGAATCTGAAAAAGTCTCTCTCTATATATATATGACTGAATCACTTTGCTGTACACCTGAGGCTAACACTGTAAATTAACTATATTTCAATTTTTAAAAGTAAACAAATAGAGACACCAGAGGGCGGACAGCTGAAGCAAGAAGAACTACAATCCTGCAGCCTGTGGGATGAAAACCACATTCACAGAAAGATAAACAAAATGAAAAGGCAGAGGGTTATGTACCAGATGAAGGAACAAGATAAAACCCCAGAAAAACAACTAAATGAAGTGGAGAAGGCAAACTTACAGAAAAGGAATTCAGAATAATGATAATGAAGATGATCCAGGATGTCAGAAAAAGAATGGAGGCAAAGATTGAGAAGATGCAAGACATGTTTAACAAAGACCTAGAAGAGTTAAAGAACAAACACCTAAAAGAATTAAAGAACAAACAGAGATGAACAGTACAATAACTGAAATGAAAAATACACTAGAAGGAATCAATAACAGAATAACTCAGGCAGAAGAACAGATAAGTGACCTGGAAGATAGAATGGTGGAATTCACTGCCACTGAACAGAATTTTTAAGAAGTATGGAAAGAAATGAAGACAGCCTAAGAGATCTCTGGGACAACATTAAACACACCAAAATTCCATTACAGAGGTCCCAGAAGAAGAGAGAGAGAAAGGACCCAAGAAAATATTTGAAGAGATTATAGTTGAAAATTTCCCTAGCATGGGAAAGGAAATAGCCACCTAAGTCCAGGAAGTGCAGAGAGTCCCAGGCAGGATAAACCCAAGGAGAAACACGCCGAGACACATAGTAATCAAAGTGGCAAAAATTAAAGACAAAGAAAAATTATTAAAAGCAACAAGGGGAAAAAGACAAATAACATACAAGGGAATTCCCATAAGGTTAACAGCTGATTTCTCAGCAGAAACTCTGCAAGCCAGAAGGGAGTGGCATGATATACTTAAAGTGATGAAAGGGAAGAACCTACAACCAAGATTACTCTACCCGGCAAGGATCTCATTTAGATTTGATGGAGAAATCAAAAGCTTTACAGACAAGCAAAAGCTAAGAGAATTCAGCACTACCAAACCAGCTCTACAACAAATGCTAAAGGAACTTCTCTAAGTGGGAAACACAAGAGAAGAAAAGGACCTACAAAAACAAACCCAAAACAATTAAGAAAATGGTAATAAGAACATACATATCGATAATCACCGTAAATGTGAATGGATTAAATGCTCCAGCCAAAAGACACAGGCTTGCTGAATGGATACAAAAACAAGACCCATGTATATGCTGTCTAAAAGAGACCCACTTCAGACCTAGGGAGACATACAGACTGACAGTGAGGGGGTGGAAAAAGATATTCCATGCAAATGGAAATCACAAGAAAGCTGGAATAGCAATACTCATATCTGGTAAAATAGACTTTAAGATAAAGAATGTTACAAGAGACAAGGAAGGACACTACATAATGATCAAGGGATCAGTCCAAGAAGAAGATGTAACAATTATAAATATGTATGCACCCAACATAGGAGCACCTCAATATATAAGGCAAATGCTAACAGTTATAAAAGAGGAAATCAACAGTAACACAATAATAGTGGGGGAATTTAACACCTCATTTACACCAACGGACAGATCACCCAGACAGAAAATTAATGAGGAAACAGAAGCTTTAAATGACACAATAGACCAGATAATTAATATTTATAGGACATTCCATCCAAAAACGGCAGATTACACTTTCTTCTCAAGCGCACACAGAACATTCTCCATGATAGATCACATCTTGGGTCACCAATCAAGCCTCAGTAAATTTAAGAAAATTAAAATCAGATCAAGCCTCTTTTCTGACCACAACGCTATGAGATTAGAAATCAATTACAGGGAAAAAAACGTAAAAAACATAAACACATGTAGGCTAAACAATACATTACTAAATAACCAAGAGATCACTGAAGAAATCAAAGAGGAAATCAAAAAATACCTAGAGACAAATGACAATGAAAACATGATGATCCAAAACCTATGGGATGCAGCAAAAGAATTTCTAACAGGGAAGTTTATAGCAATACAATCCTACCTCAAGAAATAAGAAAAATCTCAAATAAACAATCTAACCTTACACCTAAAGGAACTAGAGAAAGAAGAACAAACAAAACCCAAAGTTAGTAGTAGGAAAGAAATCATAAAGGTCAGAGCAGAAATAAATGAAATAGAAACAAAGAAAACAATAGCAAAGATCAATGAAACTGAAAGCTGGTTCTTTGAGAAGATAAACAAAATTGATAAACCATTAGCCAGAATCATCAAGAAAAAGAGGGAGAGGACTCAAATCAATAAAATTAGAAATGAAAAAGAAGTTACAATGGACACTGCAGAAATACAAAGCATCATAAGAGACTACTACAAGCAATAAAATGGACAATAAAATGGACAACCTGGAAGAAATGGACAAATTCTTAGAAAAGCACAACCTTCTGAGACTGAACCAGGAAGAAACAGAACATAAACAGACCAATCACAAGTAATGAAATTGAAACTGTGATGAAAAATCTTCCAACAAACAAAAGTCCAGGACCAGATGGCTTCACAGGTGAATTCTGTCAAACAGTTAGAGAAGAGTTAACATCCATCCTTCTTTTGAGAAGAAAAAAAAAACTGCAGAGGAAGGAACACTCCCAAACTCATTCTAGGAGGCCACCATCACCCTGATACCAAAACCAGACAAAGATACTACAAAAAAAGAAAATTACAGGCCAATATCACTGATGAATATAGATGCAAAAATCCTCAACAAAATACTAGCAAACAGAATCCAACAATACATTAAAAGGATCATGCACCATGATCAAGTGGGATTTATCCCAGGGATGCAAGGATTCTTCAATATACACAAATCAATCAATGTGATACATCATATTAACAAATTGAATAATAAAAACCATATGATCATCTCAATAGATGCAGAAAAAGCTTTTGACAAAATTCAACACCCATGTATGATAAAAACTTTCCAGAAAGTGGGCATAGAGGGAATCTACCTCAACATAATAAAGGCCATATATGACAAACCTACAGCCAACATTGTTCTCAATGGTGAAAAATTGAAAGCATTTCCTCTAAGATCAGGAACAAGACAAGGATGTCCACTCTCACTACTATTATTCAACATAGTTTTGGAAGTCCTAGTCACGGCAATCAGAGTAGAAAAAGAAACAAAAGGAATCCAAATTGGAAAAGAAGTAAAGCTGTCACTGTTTGCAGATAACATGATACTATACATAGAGAATCCTAAAGATGTCACCAGAAAACTACTAGAGCTAATCAATGAATCTGGTAAAGTTGCAGGATACAAAATTAATGCACAGAAATCTCTTGCATTCCTATACTCTAACAACGAAAGATCAGAAAGAGAAATTAAGGAAACAATCCCCTTCACCACTGCAACAAAAAGAATAAAATACCTAGGAAGAAACCTACCTAGGGAAACAAAGACCTGTATGCAGAAAACAATAAGACACTGATGAAAGAAATTAAAGATGATACCAACAGATGGAGAGATATACCATGTTCTTGGATTGGAAGAATCGATATTGTGAAAATGACTATACTAACCAAAGCAATCTACAGATTCAATGCAATCTCTATCAAACTACCAATTGCATTTTTCACAGAACTAGAACAAAAAATTTCACAGTGTGTATGGAAACATAAAAGACCCCGAATAGCCAAAGCAATCTGGAGGAAGAAAAACGGAGCTGGAGGAATCAGGCTCCCTGACTTCAGACTATACTACAAAGCTACAGCAATCAAGACAGTATGGTACTGGCACAAAAACAGAAATATAGATCAATGGAACAGGATAGAAAGCCCAGAGATAAACCCATGCACCTATGGTCAACTAATCTATGACAAAGGATGCGAGGATATACAATGGAGAAAAGACAGTCTCTTCAATAAGTGGTGCTGGGAAAACTGGACAGCTACATGTAAAAGAATGAAATTAGAACACTTCCTAACACCATACATAAAAATAAACTCAAAATAGATTAGAGACCTAAATGTAAGACTGGACACTATAAAACTCTTAGAGGAAAACATAGGCAGAACACTCTATGACATAAATCACAGCAAGATCTTTTTGACCCACCTCCTAGAGTAATGGAAATAAAAACAAAAATAAACAAATGGGACCTAATGAAACTTAAAAGCTTTTGCACAACAAAGGAAACCATAAACAAAATGAAAAGACAACCCTCAGAATGGGAGAAAATATTTGCACGTGAAGCAACCAACAAGGGATTAATCTCCAAAATATATAAACAGCTCATGAAGTGCAATATTAAAAACACAAAAAACTCAATCCAAAAATGGGCAGAAGACCTAAATAGACATTTATCCAAAGAATATAGACAGATGGCCAAGAGGCACATGAGAAGCTGCTCAACATCACTAATTATTAGAGAAATGCAAATCAAAACTACAATGAGGTATCACCTCACACTGGTTAGAATGGTCATCATCAGGAAATCTACAAACAACAAATGCTAGAGAGGGTGTGTAGAAAATGGAACACTCTTGCACTGGTGGTGAGAATGTAAATTGATACAACCACTATGCAGAACAATTTGGAGGTTCCTTAAAAAACTAAAAATAGAATTACCATATGACCTAGCAATCCCACTACTGTGTATACACCCTGAGAAAATCATAATTCAAAAAGATACATGCACCCCAATGTTCACTGCAGCACTATTTACAATAGCCAGGTCATGCAAGAAATGTAAATGCCCATCGACAGACGAATGGATAAAACAGATGTGGTACATATATACAATGGAATATTACTCAGCCATAATAAGGAACGAAATTGGGTCATTTCTAGAGACGTGGATGGACCTAGAGACTGTCATACAGAGTGAAGTAAGTCAGAAAGAGAAAAACAAATGTCGTATATTAATGCATATATGTGGAATATAAAAAAATGGTAAAGACCAACCAGTTTGTAAGGCAGAAATAGAGACACAGATATTGAGAACAAATGTATGGACACAAAGGGGGGTGGGGGGGTGGGATGAATTGGGAGACTGGGATTGACATATATCCACTAATATGTATAAAATAGATAACTAATAAGAACCTACTGTATAAAAAATAAATAAAATTAAATTTTTTTAAAAAGTAAACATAAGAATGGAGAGTCAGAACCAGCTTCAGAACATGACCTTTTGCTCCTCATCCGCCTCAGACACACATCTTCCCTAGCTCTCCCTCAGGCTTATTCCAAATCTCTCTCAAAGCTCAAGTGGGCATGTTCCTTCCCCAGTAAGTGTCAGTTCTGTGTCCATTCTCTTGATGAACATATAGGTACACGGATGCACATATAATGATATCTGCCAGTTTGTGCTATGAGCTTTCTAAGTACATCCGGTGTCTCAACAAATGGATTATTTCTTACTGTCAGTCTTTATAGGCCTGGGCCTATGGGGCAGGGTAAACCAAAGGATCAGCCTCATATTGGCCAACTGGCCAAGAATGAGGATTGAATTCTAGGCATTCTGATGAGCACGTAATAGAATTTTTGGCACAAAGTGCTGTGGAAGCGCAGAGGATGGAGCTGCTGATTTTGCCCAGGGAGCAGAGATATCTTCACAACAGAGATGCCCTGTGCAATCATCACATCTTTACCAATGCATCCCACACTGCACTATGGGCTTATATGGGGTTTTTGATAGTACACGGATAAAGATTTAAGTTTAAAATATGTGTCAATTTAAAGATAAGAAATAGTAAAAGTGGAATATGGGTTTGGCAAAAATTCGAACAACCCTAGTTTACTACATACAATTCTATTTGCTTAATTGATGAATGCCATTCTGTCTTTACTGTGAGAGGGTCACTAATCTATTGTTTTCAAATATTAATTCTTCCGATCTTCAGAACAATTCTATGAAGTAGATACTTTACTATGTTTAAATCCATAGGATAGAGAAACTAAGGCACAGAAATGTTAAGTAATTTACCCAAGGTCATGGAACTAGCAAGTGGGGGATCCCAGGCGGTATAGGGTTAGAACCTATACACTTTGATACTATAATACGTTGCCTGCAATGCAGATAACCATAAGAAGAACCATAAGCTCAAGGAAGGTAGGACCCATATCTCCTTTTTTCCCTCCACTGTATATCCAGCCCTGAGTTTACAGCATGGCTCATAATAGGAGCTATATATTAAATATTTTTGAATAAATAGATGGTAGAAACAATGAAAAGAACAGCTTTTGGTTATGCTGATCCGTTGTTCATATCAATTTATGTATTTGTCTTCCCTTCAGACCTTGAGATTCTTAAATATAAGAACTGGATTTTATTCATCTCAGATTCACTTTGCTGTACGCCTGAAACTAACACAACATTGTGAATCAACTATACTCCAATAAAAATTTTTTAAAAAAGAATATAATAGGTTTCCTCCCTTATCCTGGTCCCCCTGAAATGAATTTCAAACTTATCATTTTCAAAACTTTACCTTGCACTCATTTTTTCAAGGACACTTCTGTGACCTAAAGTGAGTGTACCCATAAATCAATCAACTTACATTATGCACATATATGTCATAGTGATGCCCACAGGAAAGGGCACAGAGCATTCTCATCAGTTAGTTCATAATTCTTCTGACAAAATTATGTGATGGTTACCCTTTCAGTTGTAATTAGTGACATTATCCAATAGAGTATGGTACAGAATAGTGAAGAAACTATGAACTTTAAAATTGGACCCACAGGGGTTCAAATTTCAGTCTGCCACTTCTAGTTATATGCCCTGGAACATGTGACTCCTGAAAAAAAAATGGAAATAATAATGTCCATCTACATGGGGCGTTGTGAGATATCATATGTCAAGTGCCAGACGCATAGTAGTTCTGAAATAAAAATTTCTTCCTTTCTTTCTTTCACATGATCCTCTATATTCATAAAAAGTTATCAATTCCATACTGTTAATAAGAAACACCTAAGCTAGAAAAGACATGCCTTGCCAATGTCTTGACCCCTTTAGTCAACTACTCAAGGAGTCTGGTTATCCAAGGGGAAGACTAAGACAGACTAGCAATTGAAATAGCGTAATAGGATGGACTTTCCCAAATACTTTCAGGAGCATTTTAGTGAGTTCTTTGAAAACTCAACAAAGGGAATTTCCATTGTACTGTTTCCTGAGGTGAGTGATGCAAGCTCCAGCAAATTATATATAAAATATGCACACATGCACATACTCAGTATTACGATGTAGTTTTCGAAAATGTGTGTCCCAGAGCCGGACTACTTAAACTAAAACTGAGACTTCACATGTATTAGCTGTGTGTTCTTAGGAAATGTATATCTAACTTCTTTATGCCTCAAGTTTGTCATTTGTAAAATGGAGATAAGAATAATATCTACCGTTTAGGGTTGCTTGGAGGATTGAATGAAAGAAGACATGTAGAACACTTAGAACAGTGCCTACATGTTGGAAGTACCCAAGAAATCATGCACATCCAAATATTAATAGGGTTATCTGGGTGGTAAGATGATGGCCAATTCTCAGTACTTTATATTATTACATATTTCCTGAATCTTTTACAATGTGAGTGTATCAGTTCATCCTCACTCACACACACCCAAAACCTTAATTTTGCTTTGACATGAGAGATTTTTTTAAAACTGAGCAGCCTTTAATTCAAAGAGGTGAGAGTTGGAGACATATATAGAATCAGTGGGTAGAATACAGGAAGAACCAACAATTGAAGATTGGGCAATACCGTCTAGAGCAATTTCTAGGGGAAAAGTAGCTGCAAAAGCTTTTTACTAGATGGCCTGAAACTGCAGGCCACAGGAGTGAAAAATATTTAAAGTAAGATCCAAACTCAGACTTCCCTGGTGGCTCAGTGGTTAAGAATCCGCCTGCCAATACAGGGGACACAGGTTCTATACCTGGTCCGGGAAGATCCCACATGCTGCTGAGCAACTAAGCCCGTGCGCCGCAACTACTGAGCCTGCGCTCTAGAGCCTGCGAGCCACAACTACTGAAGCCCTCACGCCTAGAGCCCGTGCTCCGCAACAGGAGAAGCCACTGCAATGAGAAGCCCGTGCACCACAACGAAGAGTAGCCCCCGGCTCGCCCCAACTAGAGAAAACCCGCGCACAGCAATGAAGACCCAATGCAGCCAAAACTTAATTAATTAATTAATTAATTTTTAAAAATTAAAAAAAAAGATCCAAACTCAAATACCAGCAGGTGATACGAATGCGTGAGGCTGAGAGGTTGCCTCACCAGTAGGGAGTGGTGGGAACACTGCAGAAATGACAATACACAGCTTATCTAAAGAGGGCAGCTCTTGCTTGCTGTGGCCATGCAAAGTTTCCAGATCTTGTGATTTTTTTAAAGACAACTCAAAAACCTGGAACTTTGTGTAAAATGTCCTAAATTGTAAATGTTGGAAATTAAATTTTAAAAAAAATATTGAAAGCTAAACATGTCACAAAGCCATCAGTTTACAATCAATGCATTAAAAGCTCATCTCCATCCAAAGAAGTCTGTAGAAGAAGCAAAGAAAGTTCACCTAAAAACCAACAGGAGGCATGAGGGATGCCCAGAGGATGGCGGAATAGAAGGGACAGAAGAACCTGAATTCTTGATGATGTTGTTGAAACAATAAACCAATTATAGCACTATCTCCTGTCTTGCTAAAAAATAATAATAATAAGTGCTTAATGGTTTCATCTACTATCAGCCAGATCTTCTTTTACTTGGAGCCAAATGCATTCTGACATACACACGAAGCAAAAGAAGATCAGGAATAATCTAGAGAGAAAGGTAGCAGTGGGGACAGGCAATGGCCTCCAAAAAATGTAATTTGTTTGCTCAGTCTTTCTGCAAATATTTATTCTGTAACTACACTTTGCACTGGGCTAGACACCAAGGGTTTTGAGGATAAATCAGATTCAGCCTCCGCTGAACATTTGCAGATCATCTCCACGTTCTCAAAGCACAAAAAGAGTAGGTTTAAAAGATGAGGCCATGTAAATGGGCTGCTTGTAGGTACAATCTAGAGGACAGTTTCATGCCAGGCAGGGTGAAGAAATACATCTGTAGACAGGCCTTTGGCTGGTTGCCAAGAACATGGAGCCTGTGTACAAAGGTCAAGGACAGAGTGTTCAAACGGTGACCCCCATGCTTTATTTATAACCATTTTCATCTGGCTGCTATCTGGGAAGGCCCTGGCTCTCATCTCCTTGTCACTTTCTTGTACAGTCCAAACTGACAGTGTAATTTCCAGTTCTCCCTTCTCAGATACTCGCTAGGCCTGGGAATGAGTAGATAAGCAGGGTAGATGGCTCAAGAGAGAACTTAGGGAGACTGGGGCATCTGGGAGGAAGAAACTGGCTGGAAATCACTCTGCCTTAGGGAGATGAGCAGGAAGTTGTTATTCTCAGGGTGTCTGTCTGTATCTCCTGCCTCTAATCTCCCCACCACATTCTTCCTAACCCTAACCCTAACCCTGGCCTAGACACTAATGCCAGCTCTGGGGAAAAATTGAAGCAGATTCGACCATCTCAGAAAGTCGAGTAAATTAAAAGATGAGGGCTCCGTGTGTCCAATAAGAAGGAACCTCTTCTCTTGTTTCTACGTCTTTATGCTCAGAAGTGGGAGCTGGGCAGATGACACAAAGGGCAGAAAAGAGAATTTCTTCCCAAAAGAGCCCCATCTCCTTCTCCAAAGACACTCTTAAACTAGGAGAGGTTTTTTCACCTTTCTTCCTCAAAGCAGAATTTGCCCAATGTGGCTAAGGCCAGGCAGCACTTAATTACTTACAGCACACCGAATATTGGTGTCAAGGTCCCATATAAAGTTCAAAGACTCATAAAATTTCAGATCTGGAAGTGAATTTAAACACCATCTTGTCCATCCCTCCACCCCATCCCAAGCTTTAATCCACTCTGCAAAATCATTTATTCATTCAACAAACATTTCTTGAACACCTACTGTGTGCCAGGCACTGAGAATAGAACAGTGAACAAAACAGGCAAAGATCGTTGCCCTCATGGGGCTCACACTTGAATGCCAAGTGGTTGTCCTAACTTTGTTTGAATAAGTGAATGAGATCTTGCAAGCTCTGAGGCTAGAATAGCCCTTCTTGTGCCAAGTCTGATTTCTACAAGGTTCTTCCTTTCAATGAACCAAAACATCCATTAAAGTCCTTCTCTTCACATGCATTGAGCACCTACACGATTCTAGGGCATTTAGCTTGACACTTTCACCTGCTTGTAATTTTATGTTCTTCATAATGACTTTGCAAGGAAAATATTATTTATTCTCATTTTACAGCTGGGGAGCTGAGCCATAGAGAGACTACGTGACTTGGCCAAACTGGAATATAGATCCTGCCGCCTGAAATCAGACTTGCTGGTCAAAGGCAGCCCAGGACATCCTTGCTGGGTCCCATCCAGACAGAAGAAAGAACAACCTTTCTCCCTGAGATGGGTTCTTGGGATGAAAGCGGTTTGACCCCAGCTGACTGCAACGAATTCAAGAAAGAACATTTCTTCCTTCGATACCCCTGCTTTTATAGGAGCCTACAGAGAGGAAAGTTCCCCCACTTCATTGCTGCCTGGAAGGAATCTTAGCTGGTCACAGGAATTGCAGAGTAATGCTCTCTCTGCCGGAAGCTTGTTCTCAAGGACCCCTTGAAGCCTGCAGACCACCCTTCACCAGAAAATTCTGTAGTTATTAGGCTCCCTCATTGCAGCTCATTTCATTCAAGTAGCCTTTAGCGCAATGCAGTGACTCAAATCTCGGGGGAGCTCTGGTCTAGTCCCTCTCTTTTTACAGATAGGGAAACTGAGCCTCAGAAGCAGGTAAACTGTGGGCCTAAGGTCATGGCCAGTAGGCGGAAGAGTTGGGACCAGGGGTCAGAAGGTTGTGAAGAAAGTCTTGGTCTCATGTCACATCAATTGGGTGTTGACTAGATGCCCAGACCTGGTGCAGTGTCACAGCAGGGACTTTGTGGCTGTCAGTAAGGGAGGCACTGTCCAGAGGGCTCTGGAGTGACCACACCAAGCTGTGTGACCTTGAGAAAGTTACTTAGCTGCTCTGTTCAGCAGCAGCATCTATACAAGGTAGATAATAATGATGGTAATAGTACCTCTGTCATTGAGTTGGGAAGATTCACTGAGATACTCTTAGCACACAGCCTGGCCCATGGTGAGAGCTCAAAAAATAGGGGCTGCAATGGTAGGAATTGCTGGTGTGTACTGAGTATCTACAAGATGCTAGATACTGCTAAACATTTTACCTGCACTAGTTCCTTTCATGCCTTCCATTCCTTTTTAACCTTACTTCACTACACAAGAAATAACCAAGACTCGCTTAAGGCAGATTAGAACCTAGTTCTAGTCTGATTCCAGAGCCTGTGCATTTAAACATGACACGTATCTGCTAACACTGAGAAGGCACAGTTTCCTAGATAAACATTGGCCAGATGGACCACACCCACATTTCTGTCCGCAACTGTCCCCTCCCTTGGGGACTAGGAACTCCCCAAGAGTAGGGAGTTACCCATCGTGTTCATTACGTATCCCTAGAACTTGATACATTTGGGTGCTCAGTATTGGTTGAGTAACTAATTGAAAGAAAAGTAGTATCTCAGACGATGTCACTTGGAGGAAGAGAATGAAGGTGAGGGATGGCTGTTCAATCCACTCCTCCTCCCTTCCTCCTTGTGATTTCTCTTTCTCCCTCCCTCCCTTCTTTTCATTACTGAGAAGATCACACAAGCAAAGCCTTGAAACCCATCTCTCCTCCTTACCCTTCCTATGTTATTTCTGTTTCTGGCAAACTGATTTTTGACTAAGTGTCCTATATCTTCCACGCCCTCTCTACAGCTAACAAACTCCTAATCATCCTTCAAAACCCAACTGAAGTGCTACCTCTTCGGCAGTCTTCTCCTCTCCATCAGGGAATATAAGCACGACTCCCCAGGCTCTGAAGGACTTTGGCTGTTGTTCACGGTCCTGCTCTTGCACCTAACAGGCTGAAATCTTTGCTTACCACCAATGCTATGTCTGTCCTCCTCCCTTTAGTAAAAGCTACCTAGGGGCAAGGACCGAGTCTTCC
Source organism: Balaenoptera acutorostrata (assembly GCF_949987535.1). Taxonomy (NCBI): domain Eukaryota; kingdom Metazoa; phylum Chordata; class Mammalia; order Artiodactyla; family Balaenopteridae; genus Balaenoptera; species Balaenoptera acutorostrata. Next base: position 13,779,680 of record NC_080074.1, read on the forward strand.
TGTCTCTACCCACAGCATCAAGCAGAGAGGCTGGCAGCTAGCAGGTGTTCAGGAAATGTACTGAATAAATGAATGAATGAATGACCAGCGTGTGTCCAGTCTTTTTAAATAGAAGACTTGTCATTCTGAAGGCAGTAGCATTCAGATGTTCCATAGCTATTTCTTAAGTGCCTACTCTGTGCTGGGTACAGTTCAAGGCCCTGGGGCTAAAGTGTTGTACAAGGTAAGAGAGATAAGAAGCAAGTACAGGAATAAACAAGATAGGTTATATAGTCATGATGCTATGTGGAAAATAATGCAGGAGAATGTAAGAGAGAGTCACTGGGGTTTCTTATAAACAAGGGGTCAGGATGGCCTCTCTGAAGAGCTGAGACCTGAATAACCAGGAGGAGCTGGTGGAAAAGATCAGAGGGCAAAGCTATACTAGGCAGAATGAGCACTGAGAGACGTGCTCTCAGGAAGAACAAGCTTATCATGTTGGAGGTAGAGCGAGGGGACCTGGGTATCTGGTGGGGTGGGAATGAAGAGGGTAGAGGAGATGAGCTTGGAGACAGTACATAAGGGTTGGGTTGTTCAGGCTCATGGACCATGGTAAGGACAGCCAGAGGGTTTCCAACAGAATGGTGACTTGATCTGCATTTTGTTGTTGGGAAATCACTCTGGCTCAGGTGAAAAGGATGGGTTTTGATGCAATAGTAGGAGTAGACACAGGAAAACCAGTTAGGAGGCCATTGCATGAGTCCAAGTGTGAGCTGATGACAGCTGATCCAGGATGTATAGTGGTGATCGAGAGGGGAGGTGAGATTCGGGAGGTGTTTTAGAGGTGGGACCAACAGACCTTGCTGGTGTGGTCGGTGCGAAGACTAAGAGAAGAATGTGAGAGTAGGGTGATGACTGTTTGCACAAATGCATTTCTAGGCTAACACATTTCCGTTACTCCGATGCTTCTAGAGAGGATCCCTTTCGTTTCGCCCCTCCTCTTCCACTAGAGGGTCCTGGAGTGGGAAATCTACCAGCACACCCGGCTGCCTTCTTCCTATTCCCCAACCCTTCTCCGCTTGCCTCCTGAATCTTTTCTTCCTCAAAAACACTGCCTGAGCCTGCAAGTCATTGCTACTGATTTCTCCAACAAATGTAATTTGGGAAGCTAGTTTACTTTTTTTAAAAGCTTCATTTGTACACAGGAAAGCGTTATGTTGGGGCTGATGGCTTCTATGGAAAGCAGTGCCATCTCGGGCGTGGTACAGCATTGGGTGAGTCAACAGTGCCAGGGGCTGGGGACTGTAGCATTTCATGAAGCGCTGATTCCTTGCAGGAATTTCATGTCTTGGGGGGAAGTGGCCTGAGCCGATCTCATGCCTCTTTGCCTCGTGGTTGCTAGAGCCCTTTGAGGAGGTTGGGAGCCTCATTACAACAAGAGCCTATCATAGACCACACCCCATCGACTCCTAGGCCACGCTATGAAATTGACTTCTTGCACTTTATTTTCATGGTTTAAACAACAAACGGGGGTGTTGGCGGCTGGTTTACAAAAATCCACAGATGGAAAATGCACCCCACTTCCTGACTGCCCATTCATCCCTCCTCCCACCAGCATACATTTGTCAGACTGAGCCCCTCCCCAGGTTCTCAGAGCATTTAGTCAGTCGAACAATATACATTCGTTGAACACCTCCAAATGCTCTGGGGTTACAGCCATGAGCAAGATAGAGGCAACGTCCCTACTCTCATGGAATTCACATTCTACTAGGGAAGGGGAGGCTGAAATAACAAACGAGGTGATTTCATAGAGTAGTGTTATAAGGAAAATAGAATTGATGGCTATAGAGTGACTCCAGAACAGGGCCTGGCAAACGTTTTCTGTCAAGAGCCAGAGAGTAAATAGTTTTAGCTTTGTGGGCCATAGCGTCTGTGTCACAGCTACTCAACTCACCTGTTGCAGGATGCAAGCAGCCACGGGCAACATGTAAAGGGATGGGGAATAAAACTGTATTCCCAGAAACAGGTGGCAGGCCCAGGGACTATATTTTGCCCACCCCAGCTCTAAGGGGAGGTGGAAGGAATATTGAATAGGGTGGACTGAAATAGGATGACATTTAAGCCGAAGTCTGAATAATGAGGCAGAACCGGCCACCTAAAGATTAAAAGGGAAGGCATTCCAGATAAGGAGATGACCGCATGTGCAAAGCCCTGAGTCCTGATTATTTCAGGAGCAGAAACGCCCACCCACATGGTGGGGCAACAGGAAGGGGAGGGAGAGAGAAAGGTTGGCAGGGATCAGGTTACAATGGGCTTCACAGCCCATGATGAGGCCTGGCACATAGTAGGTCTTCAATTAATTAATTATGGCTCTAGCAAAGGAAATTTAAGGAGCTCTAGATCATTACCCAAATAATTTACATGACTTTCCATAATCTTTGTTCAGTTCTCTGTGCACCAATTCTAGACTCTTACTTTGCTCCTGTGATCAAACTCCCACTTAGAACCTCAGTTCCCTGAATTATGCTTTAGCCTTGACTCCTAAATATTAAGGGGCCCACCTGTGCCTAAACCCTGCCTCCATAACCTAACTTGAGACCCCAAATCTTCCAAAACCAGGTCCTCATTGACTTAACCCTCAGGAATTCTTGCCTCTGGCCCCTTAGAAAGGAGACCTCTACTATGTGCTAGCTGCTAACAGGTGGAGACTTGTTATGACAGTTATTAGAAATATACACAAATATTCTAGTTCTCCTTTTACCAGGTTCTTCCTCGTCCCTGGAAAGTTTTATGTAATCGGTGACTTACTTTAACCAATGAACTGTAAACAGACAGAGCATGTGTCACTTCCAAGTAGAAGCTTTAAGAGCCCAGGTACAAATTGCCACCTCTCTCTCTCTGCCATGACTGTGGAAGTGTCTGTCAAGAGGGAACCTCCATCTCACCCATGTTGGACATACAGTAGCAGCAGAAATAAACTCGTGTTGTATTAAGGCACAAAGACTTTGTGGTTATGACTGCAGCATGGTGATCTCCACCATCCTGACTTACACAGAAATGAGTACTTAGAAGTAAGAGACTATCGTAACAAAAATCTAATATATGCTACATTGACCTAGAAGTTAGGCAGTGGGTGACTCCAGATATCCAAAATTAAGTCAAGAGACAGTAAGCCATGGGAACATAGGAAAACAGCAAATCTAGGAAATATGGCTACTACAGAGCTGTGGATATAACCATGGGCTCACAGGAACTACTAGAGGCTAATTCCGGTCACTAGAAGGTCACACTCGGTGGAGAGCACATCTAAATAAACAAGGAAATACAATGCATTGTATAACAAATGCCATGGTAGAGTCATGAACAAAGTCATAGGAATCAGAGAAACTGAGGTGGCATGAATACTACATTTAATTGTACAGTAATAGTAAGATTAATGAGCCAGGCTAAGTTTGGTAGATTATGTAGGCTGTGTGAAGGTAGGGATTTGTCTGTCTAAACCTCTGCTACATTCCTAGAACCCTCCTAGGGACTGGTGAGTAGGTGTTTTATAGATTTTTGTTGAATAAATGAATCTTGAATTCCAGAAATATAGTGGTAAAATAGTATTTCAGGCAGAGGCAAGAGCATATGCCAAGGCATGGGGCTTACCGCTATAGTCTAAGGATTTCCACTTACCTGCATAATGCGATGTGCCCAGGGTAAGAAGGAGGCTGAGGGAGACATGAGAGAAGGGGTCAGGATGGCCCTGGAGAAGTAACCTAGGACTCTGACTTGCAGACATCCTTGCATGCTACACTGTGTGTGGCTATTAGCTTAGAGAGCAGACTACTCAAGGTTAAATACCTACAGGGATAAGGAAGAAAATATGAATGTGAAGTCATAAGTTGTTAAGATAACACGTGCTGGTGAAAACCAGGCCAACTTGACAAACTGTTGGTGCGTGTTCTCCTGAAGGCTTTCAATTTGGGATGTTTAAAAATAGGGTGATGGCCAAACACAACATGTCTGTAGGTCATAGACCATTTGTAAGGCACCAGTTTTCAAATCCTGCTAAAAGAGACAGAAGCCAAAAGAAGTTTCTAGAAAAAGAGTACAAATCCACAATCCGTTATCCGTAATCTTAAAATTCTAAAAGCCAACAACTGAAGACTTTTTCATGAGTTTGGCACAAACTCATCTGGCAGCGAACACTAAACTTACAGGAGGATGTTTATAATCTTTATTTGTCCCTCTTCATGTGAATATTCATACATTTTACTCTTATGTGTCTGAGGATGGGGTGCTGGCCCAGAGTACACTGCTAGACCTACATAATGTGCTGTATCTTGATTTTCTTGAATCCGAAAGGTTCTGAACTTTTGGAGCACTCCATGGTTTAGGTAAAGGATTATGGACCTCTAACACGATCAGATTCATAATCTTTAGGTGGAAAACTCTGGCCACAGCATTAATGATAAACCAGAGGAAGGAGGGAAGGAAGTTGGTGAAGGGGCTGTGAGCAAACCGGTGGTGATAAACATTGACAGCTGCACCAAGATGGAAATTCTGGAAATGGAAGGGCCAGGGGGCTATTTCCCAGTCAGATCAACACAACTTGGTGCCTGATTGGAGGTGGGAGGTAAGAGAGGAAGGAATCCAGGATGAGCCTCATGCTTCTAGCTTGTAAGACTGCACAGATGGTGAGCCATCCACCACAAGAGAAAATCAAGAATGATTAGAAGTAAGAAAAAAATGATAAATGCCAGTTTGGACCTGTGCGTGTGAAGTTCTTCTGCACCGTGGCGTTGGAGACATGTGGTAGGGAGGTAGCAATGTGGATCTGGAGCCCAGGGGAGAAGCTGGTGATGGAGGTACAAATTTAGGAAAGGTAGTGGTTTGAATAAGGTCCCTCCCCCAAAAGATATGTCCAAGTCCTAACCCTTGGTAACTGCAAATGTGAACTTATTTGTAAGTAGGGTCTTGGCAGATGTAATTAATTTAAGGTTGAAATGAGATCATCCTGCACTTAAAGTGGGCCCTAAATCCAATGACTGTTGTCCAAATAAGAGAAAGAAAAGGGAGATTTGAGACACGGAGAGAACACAGAGGGAAAGACATGTGATGATGGAGGTGGGGATTAGACTGATGGGTCTGCAAACCAGGGATTGCTGGAGCCGCCAGAACCTAGGAGAGAGCCATGGAACAGAGCATCCCTCAGAGTCTCCTGAATGAACCAACCCTATGACACATTGATTTTGGACTTCTGGCCTCCAGAACTGTGAAAGTATAAATTTCTGTTATTTTAAGCCACCCAGTTTGTGGTGACTTGTTATGGCAGCTCTCAGAAACTAATACAGAAGGGTTTTCAGGTATTTTCAGTCCCAGAACATGGTGAGGGAGGAGAGAGGTGGATCAAGGACAGAAATCGGGTGACAACAACCTTGAGTAGAACACATCACAGTGACTGAGAAAGGGCAGTCAGAGAGGTAAGACAAGAACCGGGAGAACGGAGGGTCAGAAAGGCATGAGCTCCAGGCAGGAAGCTGTGTTCCACGGTGTCAAATTTTGCAGAGAAGACATCTAGGATTAAGGCTTAGAAGAGAATATCAGATTTAGCAATAAGGTCACTGATGACATTGAGTTGGAGCAGTTTCAGTAAACTAAGCAAAAAGCAATATGTGAGAAAAGTGAAATCAGTAGAGAATCCTTTCAAGACGTTTGGCAATAGTGAAGGGGAGAAGATGGCCATGTCAGTAGCTTGAGAGGGTTTAGAGTCAAGAGAAAAAGTTTGTAGGATCGGAAGCATGAATATGTCTAAGGCTTTTGTGGAAACTAGTGCTAGGCAAGGCTGTCAGTGTAGGAAAGAGCAAAGAAAATGAAAGAGCCAGGATCATCTGACAGCGACAGTTACACGTCTGTCAGCATTTGCGGTATAGAGTACAGAGTATTTCTTAATATAGAGCTGTCATTGGGAAGCAGGTACCCAGTGAGAGGCAAAATTTTCCAGCCTCCATTGCAGCCAGATGGGGACATGCAATCAGTTCTCGCCAGTGGAGTAGAGTGGAAGTAGTGAGTCTCCTCCAAGCCATGGTGGGTGAGATGTGGGTATGCTTTGTCTACCCTTTTATTCCCCATCTCCAGCTGGATGCAGAGGACTTCACAGCCCTTAGAGATGGCAGCACCACAAAACTGAAGGATTCTGAGTTCCTGAATCACCACCTCCCATTAATAGGAAAATCCACAATGGACCGTTATATGAGCAAGAAATAAAGACTGTCTTAAGTCACTGAAATATGGAAGCTTGTTTGTTGTAGCAGCTAGTGTGACTCTAATACAGACTGCATATTATATTTGTCCAGATCTTAAACTGCTGGGTTCCCAACACCTGCCAGAGAGCTCAGCTCCTACCAGACTAACCCACTAAAGACCATCTGCCTGTCAACACCTGGTACCTGTCCTATCCTAACCGAATTCTTTCATTCATTCAATATAGAGGTATTAATCTCCTACTACATGTAGTACACTGAGCTGGAGACAGGGATACAGCCATAGATGTGATGGAGCCCTGACTTCAGGTATATTATATTCTAAAGGGGCAGACAGAAACTAAACAGATAGACACATAAACATATAATATCAGGTAGGAAAATACGATGTGTTATAAAAAAATAAATAAGGCAGAATAAAGGGATAGGAAGTGACGGATGGAGTATGGTGCAATTTTAAATAGATTGGCCTGGAAAGCCACTTTGAGGCTGTGACACTGATGCAGAGACTTATATAAAGTGACCTAGCAAGCAAAAAAAGAGCTGGAGGAAAGGTAACCCAGACAGAGGGAGCAGCTCTTGCAAAAGCCCAGAGAAGAGCATGTGCTGGGGGTTTTGGAGAACAGCAGGGAGGCCAGTGTGGCCAGAGAAGAGCAAGAAAGGCAGGGAGGAATGATAGAGGTGAGGCAGAAAGAAAACGAGGGGTCAGATTATGTCGGGCCATGGCGAGGACTTCGAGTCCTATTCTAAGAAATAAAGAGCCACTGACCCTGCCTAGACTCCCAGGCAGGCAGGATTTCTCCTGCCACTCCCCAGGAGCCAGTTACTTCCTTGCAGACCTGTGCAGCTGCCAGGGCCCAGCTCCTGCCTCTCTGTTCCCACCCTGTCAACTTGATCTGAGCTCCCCTGGTTACTGAGCCGCCAGACTACAGGGTGCATTTGCCAAGGGTGAGCAAGGCAGAGGAAGTGGCTTTTTTTCATGGAGAGGTGATTCCTCTGCAAAGAAAATAAAGCTCATAGGTTTCCTAGGGGAGAAGCAGCACCCACGAGGCAGTGAGCGCTAATTCTATATTTGAGCTGAAAAACATGCAGACAGGCGGGCGGGAGCCCAAACACAACTGCTTCTGCCTTCTGCGATCGCAAATGAGTAATTTTGCCTCCTGGAGTTTCAGGAAGCTCCTCCAAGCTCTGAAACAGAGACTTTCCTCATACTAGAAGGCTGCAAAGGTACGTGTGAGGGCTTTGCGGCCTCTGCAGATGGAAACACTTCTAAGAGCAGCAATAACGCGCATTTGCAATCTGCACTTCACCCATCCCATCCACGCTGCCCCATCTTCACAGCAATCTAGGATGGAGCCTGGACAACTTAATTCTACAAAGGAGGACATTCTGGCCATGAGAGGCGAAGTGTTATGACTGTAACATCACAAAACCAGTGACGAGATTTTTCTCATGAACCACATTTAAAAGTAATCATTATTCCCACCAACAGTGTAGAAGGGTTCCCTTTTCTCCACACCCTCTCCAGCATTTATTTTTTGTAGATTTTCTGATGATGGCCATTCTGACATGTGTGAGATGATACCTCATTGTAGTTTTGACTTGCATTTCTCTAATAATTAGTGAAGTCAAACATCTTTTCATGTGCTTTTTGGCCATCTGGATGTCTTCTTTGGAAAAACATCTATTCAGGTTTTCTGCCCATTTTTTGATTGGGTTGTTTGGTTTTTTGTTATTGAGCTGCATGAGCTGTTTGTATATTTTGGAGATTAATCCCTTGTTGGTTGCTTCCTTTGCAAATATTTTCTCCCATTCTGTGTGTTGTTTTTTTGTTTACTTTATGGTTTCCTTTGCTGTGCAAAAGCTTATAAGTTTAATTAGGTCCCATTTGTTTATTTTTGTTTTTATTTTCATTACTCTAGGAGGTGGATCAAAAAGATCTTGCTGCAATTTATGTCAGAGAATGTTCTGCTTATATTTTCCTCTAAGAGTTTTATAGTATCCAGCCTTATATTTAGGTCTTTAACTCATTTTGAGTTTATTTTTGTGTATGGTGTTATGGAGTGTTCTAATTTCATTCTTTTACATGTAGCTGTCCAGTTTTCCCAGTACCACTTATTGAAGAGGATGTCTTTTCTCCATTGTATATTCTTACCTCCTTTGTCATAGATTAGTTGACCATAGATGTGTAGGTTTATCTCTGCACTTTCTATCCTGTTCCACTGATCTGTATTTCTTTTTCTGTGCCAGTACCATACTGTTTTGATTACTGTAGCTTTGTAATATAGTCTGAAGCCAGGGAGCCTGATTCCTCCAGCTCCATTTTTCTTTCTCAAGATTGCTTTGGCTATTCAGGGTCTTTTGTGTTTCCATACAAATTGTAATTTTTTTGTTCTAATTCTGTGAAAAATGCCAGTGTTAATTCAATAGCGATTGCATTGAATCTGTAGATTGCTTTGGGTAGTATAGTCATTTTGATAATATTGATTCTTCCAACCCAAGAACATGGTATATCTCTCCATCTGTTTGTGCATCTTTGATTTCTTTCATCAGTAAATCGGTACAGCCACTATGGAGAACAGTATGGAGGTTCCTTAAAAAACTAAAACTATTTTTTACCATATGATCCAGCAATCCCATTCTTGGGCATATACCCAGAGAAAACCATAACTGGAAAAGATACATGCACCCCAATGTTCATTGCAGCACTATTTACAATAGCCAGGACATGGAAACAACCTAAATGTCCATTAACAGAGGATTAGATAAAGAAGATGTGGTACATATATACAATGAAATATTATTCAGCCATAAAAAAGAACAAAATAATGCCATTTGCAGCAACATGGGTGGACCTAGAGATTGTCATACTGAGTGAAGTAAGTCAGACAGAGAAGGACAAATGTCATATGCTACCGCTTACATGTGGAATCTAAAAAACTGGTACAAATGAACTTATTTACAAAACAGAAAGAGAGTCACAGATGTAGAAAACAAACTTATGGTTACCAGGCGGGGAAGGTGGGAAGGGATAAGTTGGGAGATTGGGATTGACATATACACACTACTGTATATAAGATAGATAACTAATAAGGACCTACTGTATAGCACAGTGAACTCTACTCAATACTCTGTAATGACCAATATGGGACAAGAATCTAAAAAATAGTGGATATATGTATATGCATAACTGATTCACTCTGCTGTACAGCAGAAAGTAACACAACATTGTGAATCAACTATACTCCAATACAAATTAAAAATGAAAAACATAAAAAATTGTTAGTATTGCCAAAGTAATTCATACAATGCAAAAATGTTGAAAATAGAAAGTGAAAGTCAACCTATAGTCCCATCACCCACAGCTATCTTCTGGTAACAGCATGGTATGTAATTCTAGAGCTTTTTCTATACATATACATATGTGTTTTATTGTTACTTATTAAAATATGTCATTATAAAAAATTAAAAAATAAAAGTAATATTTATTCTCCTGCTTGAAATTGTCCATAGGTACTTAAAATTCAAACCCCTCCTGAGGTCCTGCAACATCTTATACCAGGGACCAGCTAACTACAGCCCACCACCCAATTCTGTAAATAAAGCTTTATTGGGACATGGCCATGCCCACTCATTTGCATATTGTCTATGGCTGCTTTTGTACTACAATGCAAGAGTTGAGTAGCTTCAGACTGTTAGGACCCCAAAGCTGAAATATTTGCCATCTGGCCCTTTACAGATCAAATATGTCGACCTTGCTCTTGAGGATCAGTCCAGTCCCTTCTCTTATCTCTTCTGTCCTCCCTTTTACTCAGTTTTTTCCAGACACCTTGGTCTTCCTTCCCTTCCCCAAACAAGCCTGGATTTCCTGCCTCAGGACCTTTGCACTCGCCACTCTCCCTGCCTGAAACATTTTCCTTCATGATTTTCACTCGCTGGCTTCCTTTCACATTTCAGGTCTCAGATCAAATGCTGATTCCACAATCTCCATATCTAACAGGACCTCCCAGTCCTATCTCAAATTCACTCCTTTTTTTTTTTTTTTTGATGGCATATATCACTTTCTAAATTATCTTATTTGTTTATATACTTATTATCAGAGTCTCCCACTAGAATAATAGCTCCATGGGAACAAGTATCCAGACAGTCTCAGTCACAGTTAAATCCGTGATATATAGAATAGTGTCTGACACCTCCTGGGTGCTTCATTGTCAAGTGCTAAATGAATGAGTGAATCAAATGACTAATGAGTAATTCATAACTGTCCTTACTCTACGTCAGAGTTTCTCGTCACTGGCTCTGTTGACATTCGGGGCTGGATAATCCTTTGCTGTGGGGGACTGTCCTGGGCACTGTAGAATGTTCAGTAGCATCCCTGCTCTCTATACACCAGATACCTGGAGCAACAGCCCACCACCACCACCAAACTGTGACAACCAAAAATGTCTCCAGATATTGCCAAATGTCTTCTTGGGGAAGAAGGCACCACTCCCAGATGAGATCCACTGGGCTATGTGGTTTAAATTTACCCCTGGAGCTTAAAACATAACAGTAAGCTTTTACACCAAACCACAATCATTCCATATTTCTAATTAATTGTAGTTGTACCTACGGGTACCCCTGCCTTGGGGCCAGTTCCTTGATAAGTTGATGAGATAGCTCCTCTAAGGAAGTATCAGCATTGTTTTGGACACAAAAGTCTGAAGTTAGAGACCACTTTCGTGTTTTCAGTACAGAATGATTCATAACTGGAGAGTCAGAAGGTATAGAGCTACAAGTTATTACCACGTTCTGGGCTGACATCACAGTAAAGAGATGCTACCGTGTAATAACAAGGGTGGCAGGGGAAGGAGGCAATGTGAACAGAGAGACCAAGGGGCTCTCTTGGGGATTTGGCCATTTACAGGGCATCAGAATTATCGATGTGAGTGTTTTGTTAAGTCTTCCTCCATGACAACAAGAAAAATGGATGAGAACAGGGACGGAGCAAATGTACCAACTGGCAAGGGCTGCCAGTGATCTCTGGGGTCCGCAGATGAAGGAAGGATATGGAAAGTCATTTAGTGATCTTGTTTTCTACGAGGAAAATGCTGAGTGCAGGGAGGCCGCCGCTGCTGCAATCTGGCTGCAGCTGCTGCCTTGGATATAAAGGCTGGTCACTGTACTTTGCTCAGTTCCTGGGCATGGAGTCTATTTTAATAGCTCTAGCCCCCTTGGGGCACAGATTAATGGGTCACCCAATGGCTAGAGTCCTGCTCACCAGAAGAATGGTTGCCCTCCAGCAGATGACCCATGGGACACCGTGGTGTCAGCCAAGAGGAAGGACTCAGGTCACACAGGCTTCCCTGAACTGTAAGCTGCATTTTTCTGATGAAAGTGGGATTTGGAGGGGAGAAATTGGGTGGCACAGCCGGCATCCAGGAACCAGGAATGTTGAAGTAAGTACATTTCTCCCAGACTGACTTCTCATGGGTCCTTTTCCCCCTTCTGAAAGCCTCCAGGGATGAATCCAGCTTCCTATTCCTCCTTACTGCTGCCTCTATTTCTCAGATTTGTCTCCCACCAAAGACTAGTTTCAAATTAAGATGCAGTCCTGGCTCCCAAATTTTACTGTGGAAAACAAGCCCACAGTTTTTTCTTCCTAGGATGTCAGGACTAGGGAATAGAGAGGGATGAATATAAATAGCAAAAGAAGAGAAACCAATGTAGTGGAATCTGTTGTTTTTAATTTATCTAGCATCCATTGCCCCTTCTGATTATAACACTCACATGTTAGGGGAGATCCACTGCCTTCCACCTCTCAGTCCTAGGAATTTGAGTTATGGCTAGACTCAGCCATGCCAGATTCAGGGGTAGGCACATGACCCAGTCCAGTGCCAATTATGGGGTTCCATCTTTGTTCATGAAAAGGAGGGCCAGGTGGACAAATGACCCAGGTCAATTCAGTCGTCATTAATTCAAGTTCTTACGCTAAAGAATTTAGAGAAGAAGAATGTTCCTTCTGCCTGGGTTGAGGAGAGAACAGGATGAAGACTACGAGCTGCTAGAAGCCATCTTGTCACCACTGGTAGGGAGCCCACCAATGGAGCCAACAGTGAAAGGTAGCACCAGGAGATGCGGACAGCATGACTGCATCCTGATGACCACTTGATATAGCCATGCCTGAATCTGGCCCTAGTCTGAACTTGTCAATTACATAAGATATTCATTATATAGAATACTCCTTTTGATTCTTTTTTTTCTCAAGCATGTGTCAGTTGGGTTTGGTATCTCTTGCAACAAAAGAATCTTGTATTTTAACTGAAAAGTTTCCCAAACTCTCCAAATTTCACAGAGACATGATCTTCGGTCCGTATTAGTTTCCTCTAGTCCCTTTGATTCCTAAGCCCCTTTCTTAAACAATGGGTGGGTACTTTCTTATATCTAAGAGTACTCCTTCTTTAATCCCAGTGTGGGAAGCTACTAAATAAGCATTTATTGAAGACCAAATATTATATTCAGAGCACCATGCTTGGTTTTTAACTACTTTTTTTCATTTAACTTAGGTTATAAGAACTTGTGATACACAGTCTTACTCTCAGTTTAAAGATGAACAGGGGACTTCCCTGGTGGTTCAGTGGGTAAGACTCTGCACTCCCAATGCAGGGGGCCCGGGTTCGATCCCTGGTTGGGGAACTAGATCCTGCATGCATGCCGCAACTAAGAGTATGCATGCCGCAACTAAAGATCCCACATGCCCCAACAAAGATCCCGTGTGCTGCAACTAAGACCCTGCTCAGCCAAAATAATAAATTAATAAATAAATAAAATATTAAAAAATAATAAAGATGAACAAAGTGTGATTCAGAAAATAGATAAAGTGCTAAAAGTCATACAGCTAGTAAAGGAGAGAGTGAACATTTAAACCCAGGACGCCTTTCCTTGGTCACAGAAGCTCTCCCATTGAAGCCTGAAGTTACAACTAGGAAGAGCTGTAGTTATGTACTGCTTGACGATTCAGTATTAATAATATAATTCACGATCTGAGTCCTCACTAGAAGCCCAAGCTCTGGGCTATGTACATCACCCATAATATTTCTAATACACAACACTGTAAGATAGGAATTGCTTTCTCTTCATCGTCGTCTCTTTTTTTATAAAGGAAGACACTGAGACTCAGAAAATGTTAAATAACTTGCCTAAGGTTATACAGTTAGTTCAGGGAAAGATGGAACACAAAACCACAGAGACTGTATGTCACTGCTCTCTCCAGGAGCCAAATTTTCTCCCAAGTCTCAAGTGAGAAATTAGCATCTTAAGAACTTGGTTTTCTCCCACCTCCACATATCCCTGGCATATAAGAGAAAGTTCTTCTTAGGACATTTCGTCATATACCATCCACTTAAATACTTCATGCAGGAAAAGCTTGAATCCCCAGTTAAAATAAGATACTTGGAGTCTAGGTCCATGACGTACACATCTACAGACCCAGAGGCATAGCTGGTGCATCTTTTCTTTTTAATTTATTTATTTTAACATCTTTATTGGAGTATAATGGCTTTACAATGGTGTGTTAGTTTCTGCTTTATAACAAAGTGAATCAGCTATACATATACATATATCCCCATATCTCCTCCCTCTTGCGTCTCCCTCCCATCCTCCCTATCCCACCCTCTAGGTGGTCACAAAGTACCGAGCTGATCTCCCTGTGCTACACGGCTTACACTATATATGGACATATATAGTGTATATATGTCAATGCCACTCTCTCACTTCGTCCCAGCATAGCTGGTGCATCTTAAATACTTACTGAAGACATAAGGCAATCCTACGTTGTTTCCATACCTTTAGAGCCTCCACTTACACATTTTCCCCAAGTGTGGTCCATGGAGATTTCCCCAGGAATTCTGCTAAAAATGAAGATGCCCAGATCTGAGCCCAGGTCTACAAAATCAGAATATATAGGATGAATGGATAAAGAAAATGTGGTATAGTGGAATATTGTGTGTGTGTGTGTGTGTGTGTGTGTGTGTATAAAACATATATAAATGATATAATTTATACAATATAAATTATAAATTAAACATAAAATAATATAATTTATATATATTATAAATTATGCTATATATAAAAGTATATATTATATATAATATTCCAATAATGAGTATATTATTAATATTTATTTATATACCTATATAAATAAATATGTTATATAAGTACTTTTTATATGTATAAATATATTTACATATAAATATATAAATAAATTTTTATATACACTATATATAATTATATATAAAAATATATAAATTATATGATATTTAATTATATTGTATATATAATTATATATTGTACTATCTATAATTATATATTATACAATAATTACTATATACTATATATTATATCAATTACATGATTTATATATATTATATATAATAGGCCAGTAAACCACGCAGCCCTTATATTTATATATAACACTTATGTTGAGCTCTGAATGTTGGGTAGGAAATAACAAAGTACACAGGCAAATTGTTGCAGGCATGATGATCGGCATGTGCAAAGGTCTTGAGATAGAAAGGTGAAAAGAGGGTTCGAGAAACTGAAGGAAAGGAAGAGAGTCTATGTCTTGGCGAGAGAGGGTGAGAGTTCTGCATTATGAGGCTGGTGAAGCACATCATGGAGGGGTCTGTACACCACAATCAGATCTGTAGTTTTGAACTATCAGCCCAGCTGCTTTGTAGAGAAGAGAAGGGAAAGAGGACAAGGGCGAAGGCAGGAAAACCAACAGGGAGACGATTGTTCTCCAAGCAGGAAAGGAAGGTGACGTGGCCTGGGTGGCTCTAGACAGTAGACACGACAGTATATTGGGAAATAGAAACAACAAATCTCAGTGACCGATCTGATACGATGGTTAGGAGAAGAAAGAGTTGCACATGACGAGGTGGAAACTCCAGAAGAGAACCAGCATCTGTCCGGGGATATGATGATCTTGGTCTTAAAATTGTTGAATTTAAGTATATATCAGTCAAGGCTCAGTTTTAAGCAACAAAAACCCCTCTAGTTATTTTAAGCATTAGTGGATTTATTTCCCAGATAGGTGTTCTCTCCGTTATCTCTTATTGTGTAACAAACCACTCCAAATTTTGTGGCTTGTAACGACAGCCATTTACTTAGCTCACAATTCTGTGGGCTGTCAATTTGGGTTGAGCTTGGCTGGGCAGTTCTTCTGGTCTTGGCTGGGTCCCTCTTGTCTGTGGTCAATTGCAAATTAGCTAAGCCTCACTGCATCTGTTGATTGAGTGTGATGAGTACAACTGGGCCAGGTATTAATGATCATTTAGCAACCTAGCTTGAACTTCTCACACAGCTTCTGAGAGGGTTACAAAAGGGAAAATCCCTCTTAAGGGGTAGGTTCAGAATGGGCACAATGTTACTTTGCCTCATTCTGTTGGTTAAAGCAAGTTACAAGGCCAGCCCAAATTCTAGGAGTGGGGAAAGAGACTCCATCTCTCGAAGGGATGACCTGCAAAGGTTCATTGCAAAGAGGCACGGATATTAGGAGGAATAGGGATTGTGGCCATTTTTGCAAATAATCTACCATGAGCACTTAAAAAAAAAATCATTGTCAGGATTAGCAGAACACGCTCCACGCTCAACCTCTAAGAACGAGCTGCTCATTCTTACCAGGCAGCTTCTGCCTCTGCCACAATCAGGAAGGCTACACCAGGACCACTGATTTCAAGAATACACTACTGTCTTGTGATCCCATGATCAAGAAGCCTCTTGAGCTGCCCCTTCAGCAGCAACTGCCTTTCCACATCCAGGAAGGCAGTGACTGGAGCCTGGAACCCTGCTGCAGAAAAATCCAACATCCCAGCTACTCTAGCAAAAGAAAATGGCCTCCACCTTCCAAACCTCATGCAAGTGCATATAATTGATGGTTTTGATCCATAACTTCAAGGGAGTCTGGGAAATGTAACTGCTAGCTTTCCAGCCTCAGTAGTACAGAAAGGTACTCTAGAAGGAATCTGGAATGAATTCTGTGTGCCGTATCACCATATATATCTTATATATTGTGAAAAAGCCAAGGAGAAATAATAAGGAAGTAACTGGATAGATGCAACTGCAACTTGGGTAGGGGTTCTGGGCTGATCTGAGATTTGAACAAAGACCTGAGCAGGTGTAGGAATTCATCACTGTATGCCTAGGACTCATGCCAAAGTCAAACATCCTAACCATTCCTTGAATGTAGTTAATATCCAATCCCTTTCCCACTGTCTCAGTGATTCTTGCTTCAGGAGAGGAATATAATAGAAACATTCTTAAATTACACCAAGGAGACCAGAGTCTAAGCTTGTTACTCAATAGCTCTGTGAACTTGACCACCCTCCCTCCTCCCACAGCCTTGGTGTTTCCCCCTATGCAGCAAGTTGAGTAGGATTTGTCTACATGGGTGAATGGCAAAAGTCTCTTTCAGCAATAGAATCTATGAGAGTTCCATGCTCCAATGTACAGGTATGTTTCATCCTCCCCCCTCCAGAGTCTCTTTGTAGAATGCACACTTAGGTACAGCAGGTAGAAGGGCTTATTCACGTGACACTTGCCAATTAAAGCAAGGGAGGTACCCTGGATGCCTTCCAGACTGTCCTGTTCCCTACTCCTGATGAGCAGCTGCTGTGCCCCCAGCACTGGGCTCCCTTGTTTCTTTTTCCCATTCCACTCCTCCCTCCTGTAATACCTAACCCCATCCTGCCCTGGACCTGGTCTCTATTGGTGGCCAATTATAGGACATAATCCATTTGTCCTACAAGAGCAGCTTAATAGCTGGGATCTCAGGAAACCCCTAATCCATCCATTACAGACTCAACAGTTACTCAGGGACCAGCCAGATGGTTGGTAAAGTTGTTTGAGGACCACAGAGCTTTGCCCTGTGGGGTTATTCAGTGGAAATCAAGGGTCAACTGAGAGAGGTTAAGTAAAGCGGAGCAAAAAATCTAGAGACTCAGCAGTTCCATCTTTTTATCTAATCAAAGTATATGAGAAAGAATTCAGCCAGAGCAGTCCTCTAGACATAAAAATGAAAAATAAGAACGCTGTTTATATTTTTGGAGACCACACACACAGCACTTAGCAGAATGGTCGACATCCAAAGTCTTAGCATCCTGGTTACAGGTCTCGAGTTGCTTCTTACACAGGAACTGAATAAAGATCCCTCTTTCCCATCTCTCATCCAGAATTTGAGTCCTGAAAAGATAATCTCTTCATTCCCACTCATCACCCCCTCAAAGCCATCTTCCAACAACTAGCAGTGATCTTCTTTCATTATAATCTGTTGGTGACTCTCCGTGGTGCTCCTGTACATCACACATGAGACCTTTCATGATCTTCCACTGACCTCTCTGACCTTGTCTCTTGTTACAACTTCCTAGTCCAGGCTACACTCCAGTCCCGCTGAGCTTCTTCTACTCTCCTGGAAACACCATATCCCCAGTGTCTTCAACTTCTTTGCACATGCTTCTCCCTCTTCCTAAAAGAGTTCCTCACACACCACTCCCGTCCTGTATCTGGATTCCTCTAGCTCCTGCCTTGGAACTTTATCCAGGCACCTGCTTCTAAAAAGACCTCTTTGATCCCAATAGAGTGGGTTTCAAGCCCCCAAATTGGGTTTCCCTTGTCCTCTTCTCAGAGGGGGAGCTCACGAGGGTAGATATCACATTGCTTGTCAGTGTCTGGCTCAGAACAGACACAGAGTAAAGGTTAGATTTTGAAAATCAATCATCAATGCATTAGACAATCAACTGTCTCTGAGGATATGAAGTGTCTTACTAGGTACCTCAGTAGTAGAGCCAGTACAAATGAGTTCAAAATTACAAGACCAAGGCTTTGGATTCAACTCACAAATGGTCCAAATAACACTACTGTGCATCTTGGCCAGAGACGAGATCCCTAACCTCACACCAACCCTGATGATCAGTTACTAGGGGTATCCAGAGGACAGAGTACCAACACAGTAGCCCATCCATTTCTCCAGACTGGCCAACAAAAAATTATTGGGCGATTACTAGGAATCAGGCATGGTTCCTGGTGCTGGAGATTCAAGGGTAAACATGTTTGACAAAAGCTGTGCTGTCGTTAAGTTTCCTTCTAGAGAGGAGACAGTGAATAGAGAATTGAGCCCATAAATGAACAACAAACTCTAGTTGAGTGTTAAGTGCTGCGAAGAAATCAAAATAGGACAATGGAAGTTTGAGTGACTGAAACAATCTGCTCAATTCCAGTGACTGAGAAGGCTGCTCAAAGGCCACCGAGAGGTCACCAAAGAAGTGACCCATGAGCTTGAATGATGCTCAATGGTGAGAAGCATCAGGAGACAAAATTATGAGAGCATCAGTTTCCGGAAAGATGGGGAAACAAGTGCAAAGACTCTGAGTGGGGGTCAAGTTTGGGGTGTTCAAGGACAGAGAGGCAGCCAGTGTGGCTGGAACTCAGTGAGCAAAACGTGGGAAGTGCCGAGGCCCAAGAGGTCAGCAGGGATCAATGATGTACAATTGTACAGGCCACCTGAGGACTGGATTTTATTCTAAGAGCAATGGGGAGGGGTCAGAGGGCTTTAAGCATAGGCATGATGTAATCTAACTTAAAAGATCACTTTGGCTGCTATAGAAAGAGGAGATAAAGGGGGCAAGAGAAGGAGGAGAATTGATTAGAAAGCTATTGCCACCATCTAGGTAGGAGGTGACATGAAGGATGATGGGGCCTCCGTGGAGGTAATGGCAGTAGAAATGGTTAAGCGGTGGTCAGATGGGGCAGTGGGAGAGTTAGCCGGCAAGACTTGCCTTTGCAAGGGGTTAAGGGAAATAGAGAAACTGAGAATGACTTCTGGTTGTTTTGCTTGAGCTTCTGGGTGGGTTGTGCCAACATCCCTGAGACAGAAAGTTCTGGAAGACAGATTTGAAGAATAAGTGTCAACCGATTGCCCATGTCACACTTGAGATGTCCATACGAAGCTGAATTGGACATGTGAAAGGGATAATGGATATGGGGATCTGGAGCAGAGGAAGATCAGGTCCAGAGATGATAATTTCAACATTATCACCAAATACATGGTTTATAAAAGCTTGGGCTGGATGTGATCACTCAAGAAAGAACACACACAAGATAAGGACCCCGGACTGAGCACAGGTGCACTTCGTTATTTTGCAATCAGACAGAGGGTAACAAGTCAGCAGGGGAGAAGTACAAAGCTAGTCAGGTAGAAGTGAAAGCAGGAGACGGTGGAATCCTGAAGCCAAGAGAAGCCCAGCACCTGAGTAGATAAGGCTAGAAAAGCCCAAATCAATCACTCCTTCTGGAAGGACGTTCGATCAGTGATGCCATCTCCATGGAGAAAGGGGGGCACTTACTGAGGAAACGATGTTGGGTAAATATATGATAATCAATAACCATCAGCAGGGAGAAGAACAATTTGGTTCAAACAGTAATTACAAGCTAAAATCACAGATCATGGTTTGAATTAATTTTGAGAGCTTAATCTGGAAAGCCCCAATCCCGAAAATATGTGGAGACCATCTGGACAGGAAATATCATGAGAGACTCCACTCCATCCTTTAGATAATGTTGCCATAGTGACCATTAATTTTTTTTTTTAAAAAAAGGGTCTTAATATTTAACTCGTTTAACTTATATTTGCTTTGCGGTGTTTTTAACTGTAGTTAATCACTTGTAGTTTCAAAGTGAAATGAGATGCTTCTGCTACAGGATCCAGAAGACCACCAGAGAAAAGAAGATTGATTTCAGATTGTTCTAGATGCAGGGACCCCTTGGGAAGCTGTGGATAGAACTCAGGAGTCTATAAAAGTGGGTGGCAAAAAATTTTTCATCTTTATTTTTACTAACCTCTGATATTTGGCATTTCTTTCAGTGCCTTTGACCCTGTCACCAAAAGAATCAAGGTATTTCTGCATCATATCTATATTACAGTTGTTGCAGACATCTTGAAATATTGTTTACACTCACCTACTACTTTGAAGGAGACCTGTCTCTAGATCTTAATATTTAATGTGTTAATAAAGTAGTACAGGGACTTCCCTGGTGGTGCAGTGGTTAAGACTCCACGCTCCCAATGCAGGGGGCCCTGGTTTGATACCTGGTCCAGGAACTAGGATCCCACATGCATGCTGCACTAAGCATTCATATGCCAAAACTGAGGAGCCCTCATGCCGCAACTAAGGAGCCGGCAAGCCACAACTAAGGATCTCTTGAGCCACAACTAAGGAGGCCAACTGCCGCAGCTAAGACCCAACGCAACCAAATAAATTAATTAATTTAATTAATTAATTAAAAAAGAAAAAAGTACATACACTACTAAATCATGGTGCTTATTTGTTTTGTTTCATCAATATTTTGATAGCTGAATTTCAATGTAATTCCTTAGTACTCCCTTGTGTTTTATTTTATGTATTTAAAAGCATTACTCTGAGAAGGGGTCCATAATCCTCACCCTACTACAAAGGAATCTGTGATGCAAGAAAGATGAAGAGACTGTGTCTAGAAGGAAGTCTGGGACCAGTGGGGGAGAATTGTTTCAGGAAAAATAGAGATGGGTGACTCCAGAGCAAACCTGCTCCAGAAGAGAAAGTATTCAAGAAGGAACATACCACATACTAGAAGAACAGAGCTAAGTGGAAACTGCTCCTCAGAAAATCCAGAAAACGTCAAGTAGCTCTTAGTACCTGGGAACAGCAAAGAAATGAGCACCCACTTCTGGAACTATCTGAGGCAGAAAAGCCCAAAGCAGAAATTTTATAGTAAAGGTTAAAAAAGACAGTAGTGCAGGTGATAGATTATCACATTAATGGTTTCCAATATAGGGATGCCAGATTTAGCAAATAAAAATATTGGGTGACTGGTTAAATTTAAATTTTAGATAAACAAAAAAATAATATTTTA
This sequence comes from Balaenoptera acutorostrata, assembly GCF_949987535.1. Lineage (NCBI taxonomy): Eukaryota > Metazoa > Chordata > Mammalia > Artiodactyla > Balaenopteridae > Balaenoptera > Balaenoptera acutorostrata. The sequence goes on from NC_080074.1 coordinate 13,800,832, forward strand.
GGATAAGCATGTCCCAAATATTGCATAGGACATATTTATACTACAAAAGTGAACAAAGAATAATTTTTAGTGTATTTCCCAAATATTACATGGAACCTACTTACATATATTCTTTACTTATCTGAAATTCAAATACAACTGATTGTCCTGTGTTTTATTTGGCAACCCTACCAATAAATCTTGACTCCCAGCATCCATACGTTTGCATGCCCCTCCCATATTGGCTCTGGCCATGTGACTTGCTTTGGCCAATAATACATCAGCAAATGTAACACAGACAGAGTCTTGCTAAATGCTTCTGCAATGAGGCTAATACTTTTGGAATGCTGCTGCCACCATGTGAGGAAGCTTGGTTTAGCCTCTTTGAGGATGGAAGACACCATGGAGAAAGAAGCCCAGTTGGCCAGTTGGCTTAACCCCAGCTGACCCTCCAGCTGAATGCAGCTGCATGAGAAGCCCATGTGGGCCCAGCAGAACTACTCAGAGTGCCAACCCACAGGATTGTGAAAAATAACAAATTGTTGCTGTTCTGTGGTGGTTTATTATGTAGCAGCAGATAGCTGATATAGTGCATCTTCTTCAAATTCACTTACTGAAGATTCTGGAGCACCTACTGTATGCCAACCACTAAAATATGCAGATGAGCTGTAATTCCCAGAGTGCTGTGATTCACCTGCATTAGAATCACACAGATTTCTTTGTTAAAAATCCATATTCATGGACCAGTACAATTGAAACAGAACCTTTGGAGGCTGGACTGAGTAATTTGCATTTTTGACAAGCCTCCCTGGTGATATGTAATCCTCTTTAGAGTTTGAAGATTACTGCACTAAAGAGACATAAATTCAGTAGACACTGCTCTGCCCCCAAGCTATGCAACCTAGGAAAGGAGACAGAGAGGTACACAGGTACCTATAATAAAAGACAGAAGGAAATGACTGCCCCAAAAGTGTCTAAACGAAAACTCAATGAGCCACAACGAAAGGTTAGATTAACTCTGAGAGGGAGGTACAAGAAGGCTTTGCAGAAAACAAAGCTTTAGAGCTAGATCTTATAGAATGAGCATGGGTCAGCCCAGGGCAATGGGAAAGTGCTGGGCTAAGCATTTGGGTTCCTAGGTTTGGGTCTCAGCTAATAACAGCCACCATTTATTGAGGAACTATTTACCATTTGTAAAGGAATGAGCTAGGCTCTTCATATGTACTCTTTTGCATCTTCAAAAAACCTCTTCAAAGTAGGTACTATGATCCAATTTCTAACTGAGAAAAGAGGTTCAGAGAGAAGATGTCACTTGCCCAAGGACACACAGCTAGGAGTTGGCAGGTAAGGATTTAATACCTGTCTGCCTGACTCTACAAATCAGGTACGTTTCACCACCAGCATCAAGGAGGCAGCTCACCCTTCTGGACTGGCCTCCGTTTCCTCATCTATGAGATGGGATAGGATGCACAAGATGATTTCTGAGGTCCCATTATTGGAGCCTGATCAACTCTACTCTGGATAATGACTGTACTTGTTGAGTGGGGGGGGGAGGAGGGAGTTTAGCAACTGAAGGAGTGAACCTTAGCCCTTGGGGATTTGTCGCTATGTCAACTTGGGTTGCTACAACAGAATATCAAAACCGGGTGGTTTGTAAACAATAGAAATTTACTTCTCACAGTTCTGAAAGCTGGAAGTTCAAGATCAGGGTGCCACCATGGTCTGGTTCCGGTGAGAACCCTCTTCCGGGTGGCAGATGGCCAATTTATTATATCCCCACATGGCTGAGAGCAGAGAGAAGAAGCAAACTCTCTCATGACTCTTATAAGGGCATCAATCCCATTCATGAAGGCTCCACCCTCATGACCTCAACCTCATCTAATCCTAATTATCTCCCGAAGGTTCCGCCTCCTAATACCATCCCATTGTGGGGTAGGGTTTCAACATATGAATTTGGAGGCTGGGGGGCACAAACATTCAGTCCATGACAGAACCCAACCCAGACATGCCAGCCGCAAACCATCTGCCCATCCCTTTCAATAACTGTAACTAAGGACTCTGCTTACCTCCTTCTCGAGGAAGAGAATGAGGGGGAAAGACAAGGTGAAGGGAGGGATGCAAATGAATAGTGAATAATTGAATGATTATTTGAGAATAAGTGAAAGACTGAATGAATGATTGAATGGGTAATAAGTCAATAAATGAATAATGAAGAAACAGGTGGTTGAGGAAACTCTGGTAGATTGGTTTCCAGTTGCTCAGTCAAATTAAGAGGAAGCTCCTAATCCTCGGGCGGAGCGGCTCGGAAGCCCCATTTTATGGCAATAAAGCGACTTAGCGCCTGCTGAGCGAGCCCCTCCCCGCCGCCGCCCCCGCCCTCGGCCCCACCCCGGGGCTCGCCCGCAGCGGCGGGGCTTTGTTTCGGGGGAGGAGGACCCGGAGCTCTTTTGTTTGGTGGTTTGGTGTTTTCACCTCCCCCCCACCCCGCTCCCCCAACCCTCCCCCCCTCCGCGCCTCTCCGGTTTCCTGAGCTGCGGGCTGCAAGGGAGGAGAAGCGGCGTCTTGCAACCCCCTCGGCTGGGCCCCGGGGTAATTCGATGCGGGCCTGGCGAGTCTCCCCCCGCTAGACCCGGGCTCGCGTCTCGGCAGCCTCCACCCACCGGCCCACCCTACATTTAGCGCATCATGTGATCCGGGATCAATGTGACTCAGGAAACAAATGGATGAATGAATATCCATATGAAGAGGAAAACAATAAAGAATATCAACACCTTTGAGAACAGAATGTTAATGCTTGATGGGATGCGGGCAGTCAGAGTCAAAACAGAGCTTTTGGAATCTGAACAAGGGATACAGTAGAAATACATCTACACGTGGAACTGCTCCTACAGAACACCCACTGAACGCTGGCAGAAAACGTCAGACCTCCCAAAAGGCAAGAAACTCCCCCCGTACTTGGGTAGGGCAAAAGAAAAAAGAAATAACAGAGACAAAAGAATAGGGATGGGACCTGCACCAGTGGGAGGGAGCCGTGAAGGAGAAAAGGTTTCCACGCACTAGGAAGCCCCTTCGCGGGCGGAGACTGCGGGTGGCAGAGGGGGAAGCTTAGGAGCCACGGAGGAGAGCGCAGCCACAGGGGTGCGGAGGGCAAAGCGGAGAGACTCCCGCACGGAGGCTCGGCGCCGAGCAGCACTCACCAGCCCGAGAGGCTTGTCTGCTCAGCTGCCGGGGCGGGCGGGGCTGGGAGCTGAGGTTCCGGCTTCGGTCGGATCGCAGGGAGAGGACTGGGGCTGGCGGCGTGAACACAGCCTGAAGGGGTTAGCGCACCACAGCTGGCTGGGAGGGAGACCGGGAAAAAGTCTGCAGCTGCCGAAGAGGCCAGAGACTCTTTCTTACCTCTTTGTTTCACGGCGCGCAAGGAGAGGGGATTCAGAGCGCCGCCTAAACGAGCTCCAGAGACTGGCGTGAGCCGCGGCGATCAGCGCGGACCCCAGAGACGGGCGTGAGACGCTGGGGCTGCTGCTGCCGCCTCCAAAAAGCCTGTGTGTGAGCACAGGTCACTCTCCACACCGTCCCTCCCGAGAGCCTGTGCAGCCCGCCACTGCCAGGGTCCCGGGATCCGGGGACAACTTCCCCGGGAGAACGCACTGCGCGCCTCACGCTGGTGCAACGTCACGACGCCTCTGACGCCGCAGGCTCGCCCCGCCTCCTCTGTACCCCTCCCTCCCCGCGGCCTGGGTGAGCCAGAGCCCCCGAAGCAGCTGCTCCTTTAACCCCATTCTGTCTGGGCGGGGAATAGACACCCTCAGGCGACCTACACGCAGAGGCGGGTCCAAATCCAAAGCTGATCCCCAGGAGCTGTGCGAACAGGGAAGAGAAGGGGAAATCTCCCCCAGCAGCCTCAGAAGCAGCGGATTAAAACTCCACAAACACCTTGCTGTGCCTGCATCTGCTGAATACCTGAATAGACAACGAATCATCCCAAATTCAGGAGGTGGACTTTGGGAGCAGGAGATATTAATTTTTCCCCTTTTCCTTTTTTTTGTGAGTGTATATGTATATGCTTCTGGGTGAGATTTTGTCTGTATAGCTTTGCTTTACAATAGCTTTATTTTACTTCACTATATTATAGCCTCTTTCTTTCTTTCTTTCTATTTTTTCTCCCTTTTACTCTGAGCTGTGTGGACGAAAGGCTCTTGGTGCTCCAGCCAGGCATCAGGGCCGTGCCTCTGAGGTGGGAGAGCCAACTTCAGGACACTGGTCCACAAGAGACCTCCCAGCTCCGCGTAATACCAAACGGCAAAAATCTCCCAGAGATCTCCATCCCAACATCAAGACCCAGCTTCACCCAACGACCAGCAAGCTACAGTGCTGAACACCCTATGCCAAACAACTAGCAAGACAGGAACACAGCCCCATCCATTAGCAGAGAGGCTGCCTAAAATCATAATAAGGCCACAGACACCCCAAAATACACCACCAGATGTGGACGTGCCCACCAGAAAGACAAGATCCAGCCTCATCCACCAGAACTCAGGCACTAGTTCCCTCCACCAGGAAGCCTACACAACCCACTGAACCAACCTTAGCCACTGGGGACAGATATCAAAAACAACGGGAACTATGAACCTGCAGCCTGTGAAAAGGAGACCCCAAACACAGTAAGATAAGCAAAATGAGACGACAGAAAAACACACAGCAGATGAAGGAGCAGGGTCAAAATACACCAGACTTAACAAATGAAGAGGAAATAGGTAGTCTACCTGAAAAAGAATTCAGAATAATGATAGTAAGGATAATCCAAAATCTGGGAAATAGAATAGACAAAATGCAAGAAACATTTAACAAGGACGTAGAAGAACTAAAGAGGAACCAAGCAACGATGAAAAACACAATACATGAAATTAAAAATACCCTAGATGGGATCAATAGCAGAATAACTGAGACAGAAGAAAGGATAAGTGACCTGGAAGATAAAATGGTGGAAATAACTACTACAGAGCAGGATAAAGAAAAAAGAATGAAAAGAACTGAGGACAGTCTCAGAGACCTCTGGGACAACATTAAACGCACCAACATTCGAATTATAGGGGTCCCAGAAGAAGAAGAGAAAAAGAAAGGGACTGAGAAAATATTTGAAGAGATTATAGTTGAAAACTTCCCTAATATGGGAAAGGAAATAGTTAATCAAGTCCTGGAAGCACAGAGAGTCCCATACAGGATAAATCCAAGGAGAAACACGCCAAGACACATATTAATCAAACTGTCAAAAATTAAATATAAGGAAAACATATTAAAAGCAGCAAGGGAAAAACAACAAATAATACACAAGGGAATCCCCATAAGGTTAACATCTGATCTTTCAGCAGAAACTCTGCAAGCCAGAAGGGAGTGGCAGGATATACTTAAAGTGATGAAGGAGAAAAACCTACAACCAAGATTACTCTACCCAGCAAGGATCTCATTCAGATGTGATGGAGAAATTAAAACCTTTACAGACAAGCAAAAGCTGAGAGAGTTCAGCACCACCAAACCAGCTTTGCAACAAATGCTAAAGGAACTTCTCTAGGCAAGAAACACAAGAGAAGGAAAACACCTACAATAACAAACCCAAAACATTTAAGAAAATGGGGGGGCTTCCCTGGTGGTGCAGTGGTTGAGAATCTGCCTGCTAATGCAGGGGACACGGGTTCGAGCCCTGGTCTGGGAAGATCCCACATGCCGCAGAGCAGCTGGGCCTGTGAGCCACAATTACTGAGCCTGCGCATCTGGAGCCTGTGCTCCGCCACAAGAGAGGCCACGGCGGTGAGAGGCCCGCGCACCACGATGAAGAGTGGCCTCCACTTGCCACAACTAGAGAAAGCCCTCGCACAGAAACAAAGACCCAACACAGCCATAAATAAATTAATTAATTTAAAAAATATATATTTAAAAAAAAAAAAGAAAATGGGAATAGGAACATACATATCAATAATTACCTTGAATGTAAATGGGTTAAATGCTCCCACCAAAAGACACAGGCTGGCTGAATGGATACAAAAACAAGACCCATATATATGCTGTCTACAAGAGACCCACTTCAGACCTAGAGACACATACAGACTGAAAGTGAGGGGATGGAAAAAGATATTCCATGCAAATGGAAATCAAAAGAAAGCTGGAGTAGCAATTCTCATATCAGACAAAATAGACTTTAAAATAAAGACTATTACAAGAGACAAAGAAGGACACTATATAATGATCAAGGGATCGATCCAAGAGGAAGGTATAACAATTGTAAATATTTATGCACCCAACATAGGAGCACCTCAATACATAAGGCAAATACTAACAGCCATAAAAGGGGAAATCGACAGCAACACAATCATAGTAGGGGACTTTAACACCCCACTTTCACCAATGGACAGATCATCCAAAATGAAAATAAGTAAGGAAACACAAGCTTTAAATGATACATTAAACAAGATGGACTTAATTGATATTTATAGGACATTCCACCCAAAAACAACAGAATACACATTTTTCTCAAGTGCTCATGGAACATTCTCCAGGATAGATCATATCTTGGGTCACAAATCAAGCCTTGGTAAATTTAAGAAAATTGAAATCGTATCAAGTATCTTTTCCGACCACAACGCTATGAGACTAGATATCAATTACAGGAAAAGATCTGTAAAAAATACAAACACATGGAGGCTACACAATACATTACTTAATAACGAAGTGATTACTGAAGAAATCAAAGGGGAAATCAAAAAATACCTAGAAACAAATGACAACGGAGACACGACGACCCAAAACCTATGGGACGCAGCAAAAGCAGTGCTAAGAGGGAAGTTTATAGCAATACAAGCCTACCTCAAGAAACAGGAAACATCTCGAATAAACAACCTAACCTTGCACCTAAAGCAATTAGAGAAAGAAGAACAAAAAAACCCCAAAGCCAGCAGAAGGAAAGAAATCATAAAGATCAGGTCAGAAATAAATGAAAAAGAAATGAAGGAAACAATAGCAAAAATCAATGAAACTAAAAGCTGGTTCTTTGAAAAGATAAACAAAATTGATAAACCATTAGCCAGACTCATCAAGAGAAAAAGGGCGAAGACTCAAATCAATAGAATTAGAAATGAAAAAGGAGAAGTAACCACTGACACTGCAGAAATACAAAAGATCATGAGAGATTACTACAAGCAACTCTATGCCAATAAAATGGACAACCTGGAAGAAATGGACAGATTCTTAGAAATGCACAAACTGCCGAGACTGAACCAGGAAGAAATAGAAAATATGAACAGACCAATCACAAGCACTGAAATTGAAACTGTGATTAAAAACCTACCAACAAACAAAAGCCCAGGACCAGATGGCTTCACAGGCAAATTCTATCAAACATTTAGAGAAGAGCTAACACCTATCCTTCTCAAACTCTTCCAAAATATTGCAGAGGGAGGAACACTCCCAAACTCATTCTACAAGGCCACCATCACCCTGATACCAAAACCAGACAAAGATGTCACAAAGAAAGAAAACTACAGGCCAATATCACTGATGAACATAGATGCAAAAATCCTCAACAAAATACTAGCAAACAGAATCCAACAGCACATTAAAAGGATCATACACCATGATCAAGTGGGGTTTATCCCAGGAATGCAAGGATTCTTCAATATACGCAAATCAATCAATGTGATACATCATATTAACAAATTGAAGGAGAAAAACCATATGATCATCTCAATAGATGCAGAAAAAGCTTTCAACAAAATTCAACACCCATTTATGATCAAAGCCCTGCAGAAAGTAGGCATAGAGGGAACTTTCCTCAACATAATAAAGGCCATATATGACAAACCCACAGCCAACATTGTCCTCAATGGTGAAAAACTGAAACCATTTCCACTAAGATCAGGAACAAGACAAGGTTGCCCACTCTCACCACTATTATTCAACATAGTTCTGGAAGTCCTAGCCACAGCAATCAGAGAAGACAAAGAAATAAAAGGAATCCAAACCGGAAAAGAAGAAGTAAAGCTGTCACTATTTGCAGATGACATGATACTATACATAGAGAATCCTAAAGATGCTACCAGAAAACTCCTAGAGCTAATCAATGAATTTGGTAAAGTAGCAGGATACAAAATTAATGCACAGAAATCTCTTGCATTTCTATACACTAATGACGAAAAATCTGAAAGTGAAATTAAGAAAACACTCCCATTTACCATTGCAACAAAAAGAATAAAATATCTAGGAATAAACCTACCTAAGGAGACAAAAGACCTGTATGCAGAAAATTATAAGACACTGATGAAAGAAATTAAAGATGATACAAATAGGTGGAGAGATATACCATGTTCCTGGATTGGAAGAATCAACATTGTGAAAATGACTCTACTACCCAAAGCAATCTACAGATTCAATGCAATCCCTATCAAACTACCACTGGCATTTTTCACAGAACTAGAACAAAAAATTTCACAATTTGTATGGAAACACAAAAGACCCCGAATAGCCAAAGCAATCTTGAGAACGAAAAATGGACCTGGGGGAATCAGGCTCCCTGACTTCAGACTATATTACAAAGCTTCAGTAATCAAGACAGTTTGGTACTGGCACAAAAACAGAAATATAGATCAATGGAACAGGATAGAAAGCCCAGAGATAAACCCACACACATATGGTCACCTTATCTTTGATAAAGGAGGCAAGCATATACAGTGGAGAAAAGACAGCCTCTTCAATAAGTGGTGCTGGGAAAATTGGACAGGTACATGTAAAAGTATGAAATTAGAACACTCCCTGACACCATGCACAAAAATAAACTCAAAATGGATTAAAGACCTAAGTGTAAGGGCAGACACTATCAAACTGTTAGAGGAAAACATAGGCAGAACACTCTATGACATACATCACAGCAAGATTCTTTTTGACCCAGCTCCCAGAGAAATGGAAATAAGAACACAAATAAACAAATGGGACCTAATGAAACTTAAAAGCTTTTGCACAACAAAGGAAACCATAAACAAGACCAAAAGACAACCATCAGAATGGGAGAAAATATTTGCAAATGAAGCAACTGACAAAGGATTAATCTCCAAGATTTACAAGCAGCTCATGCAGCTCAATAACAAAAAAACGAACAACCCAATCCAAAAATGGGCAGAAGACCTAAACAGACATTTCTCCAAAGAAGATATACAGATGGCCTACAGACACATGAAAGAATGCTCAACATCATTAATCATTAGAGAAATGCAAATCAAAACTACAATGAGATATCATCTCACACCGGTCAGAATGGCCATCATCAAAAAATCTAGGGCTTCCCTGGTGGCGCAGTGGTTGAGAATCTGCCTGCCAATGCAGGGGACACGGGTTCGAGCCCTGGTCTGGGAAGATCCCACATGCCACGGAGCAACTGGGCCCGTGAGCCACAATTACTGAGCTTGCGCGTCTGGAGCCTGTGCTCCGCAACAAGAGAGGCCGTGATGGTGAGAGGCCCGCGCACCGCGATGAAGAGTGGTCCCCACTTGCCGCAACTAGAGAAAGCCCTCGCACAGAAACGAAGACTCAACACAGTCATAAATAAATAAATAAATAAATAAAAGAACGTGAATTTCTAAAAAAAAAAAAAAAAAATCTAGAAACAATAAATGCTGGAGAGGGTGTGGAGGAAAGGGAACACTCTTGCACTGTTGGTGGGAATGTAAATTGATACAGCCACTATGGAGAACAGTATGGAGGTTCCTTAAAAAACTACAAATAGAACTACCATACGACCCAGCAATCCCACTACTGGGCATATACCCTGAGAAAACCATAGGTCAAAAAGAGTCATGTACCAAAATGTTCATTGCAGCTCTATTTACAATAGCCAGGACATGGAAGCAACCTAAATGTCCATCGACAGATGAATGGATAAAGAAGATGTGGCACATATATACAATGGAATATTACTCAGCCATAAAAAGAAATGAAATGGAGGTATTTGTAATGAGGTGGATGGAGTTAGAGTCTGTCATACAGAGTGAAGTAAGTCAGAAAGAGAAAAACAAATACAGTATGCTAACACATATATACGGAATCTAAGGGGAAAAAAAAAAAAAAAAAGGCCATGAAGAACCTAGTGGCAAGACGGGAATAAAGACACAGACCTACTAGAGAATGGACTTGAGGATATGGGGAGGGGGTGGGGTGAGATGTGACAGGGTAAGAGAGTGTCATGGACATATATGCACTACCAAATGTAAAATAGATAGCTAGTGGGAAGCAGCCGCATAGCACAGGGAAATCAGCTCGGTGCTTTGTGACCACCTAGAGGGGTGGGATGGGGAGGGTGGGAGGGAGGGAGATGCAAGAGGGAAGAGAAATGGGAACATATTGATATATGTATAACTGATTCACTTTGTTATAAAGCAGAAGCTAACACACCATTGTAAGGCAATTATACTTCAATAAAGATGTTTAAAAAAAAAAAAAATTAAGAGAAAATCAAGTGCCTCCGAGCAAGGCACAGAGTGCGAATGTGTTTCTGGAGACAAGAAGAGTTTAGCGAGCATGGGCTGAGGCAAGGAGTAAGACAAGGTGTGAATGGGTGGCAAGACCGACCTGCATAGCCTTGGCCTTTGACAGCCCAGGAGGAAAGGCAGAGAGGACCCAGCAGAGGGTGAAATAGCACCAGAGCCCTGGGGTGGTGACAGCAACCCTACACCAGATTGCCACGAAATGAAGGCTGAGTGGGGAGCATGTAACACTCTCTGCACAAAGTTCTACCCACAGTGGGAGAGAAGCCACTAATTGATGATGAAGTAAACAGAGAGAGTTCACTGCAAAAGGTCAGAGAGGCCATTCAGATGCCTGCGTGGTGAAGTGTTGGAATCATCAGACTCTGAGACTGTGCAGGCTGGTGTGATGGTCAAGGATATCAGCCCATGCTGAGAGCCCTTAATTCTGTACTAAATGAAGTCAATTCAGATCACTTAATTAACTATGTTCTGAAGTTTTCTTACTTTGAAGAGAAAAAAAAAATACTTTCATTTTATTCTGATTTCTGAGACAATTAGACTCGGCTCTAAGACTATGCATGTAAGCACTTTGAAAATTATGAAGTGTTTTTAAGTGCAAGAGATTGCTTTGTTCAACAAAGGAATCTGCCCAGAAGGGGAGAAAAGGGACCAACATTTATAGGGTTGGCCAAAGCGTTCGTTCGGATTTTTCCATAAGATGTGTTGGAAAGACCCAAATGAACGTTTTGGCCAACCCAATATATGCCAAGCAGTGTACTAGGCACTTTTGTAAACATCAAATCATGTAATCCATACAACAACCCTCAATGGTGTCTTGTTGTCTCAATTTTACAGGTAAGGAAACCCAACCCAGCAGTATCCAGCCAACAAGAAACACCCCAGGTCAGAGGCTGGCCGGGGGCTTGCCTCCAGGACTGGGATTTGTGTGTCATTGTTTGACTTCCTTTTTCAGGGCCCAACCCAGAGAGCTCATCTCTTCCAGTATTTGCCATACTAAAGTCCCTGTTCCATTGCCAGAACACATTCTATTGATTGAATTTGGGAATCCAGACTAGGGCCTAATATTTCAATATTATTTAATACTATTGCTTCCTCCTAGTTAAAGGGGTAAATGTAAAAGTTGGAAAGAAGTAGTCAATCCAGTATACCCCTAATCAAGGCTCTCTTCCAGTGGAAATAATGATAAATTTTATTTACATAGAATGTCACAAAATTCCAGGCATCTCATGCCTAACACATTCAAGACTGAAGCCTGGGTTTTCCCTGAAGTTCTCCCACCCTTCACTATCCTTCCTCATCTCAGTCAACGTCACTGCCATCATCCTACTGCTTAGGTTGTGTGTTTAGGAGACATTTTTCATTTTCTTCCCTTTACCCCCAACTTGTTCCCCATGAAACCCTGAGTCCCAAACTCTTTCATTTTCTCCATCCTCATTGCCAGCCTCACATCCTACCATCTCTCACTCAGCTCCCCGCCATGGCTTTCTAACTGGTCCTCCATTTCTAGTCTTAGCCCAATCTGATTCATTCCCACTCAGGCCGTCTTCTTAAAACATGTCATCTTAAATTGTTAAGTCATCTCCCTGCTTAGAGCCTTCCAATGATCTGGGGTGGAGTTCATAGCATTGCACCAGTGTTCATGCTAGCTGCTGATAAAGGGACCATGGAAGACGTCAACATTAGCAGAACCTGGATAAATGGTATCAGAGAACTCTCTGTATTATCTTTGCAACTCTAAATCTAAAAGTATGTCAAAGTTTAAACAACTTTTTTTTAACCTTCCAGAGATTTCCCTTTGACTTGGACTAAAATTCAAACTCCTTCCTACAGCCCGCCTGCCTCCCGTAAAGAGTTCTTGTGACCATCCCATGCTCCCGTGCTCCATTCACTGCAGGTTCTTCTCCTAGAAAATGCCAATCCTCAAAAGTCCTTCCTCACTCCTGGGTCTTTGAAACTGCCATCTTCTGGTAACTCCTTCCTCTGTTCTTCATGTTGCTTCTTTTGGGTCTTCGGGTCTCAGATGAAAGAACTGCTGCTCAGGGTGACTTTCCTGACTCCCCACCAAAAGTGGTTTCTTCCCCTAGTCTGCCTGCACCTGACTGTGGGTTCCCTGAGGGCAGAGACCTGATCTGTCTCATCCCCCTTCTATCCCAGCCTCTAACACACTGTCTGGTACATGGAACACGCTCGCTATGAGTTCTCCTTTCCATCGTCTTGCAACGTGATTCCAAGATGCATGTTTGGTGTGTTTAAGGCTCTCTGTCTCTGGCACCAGGATTGCCTTCACAGGAACACTGGCCTTAGGGACCTGGAGAAACGTGTCTTTATCAGGGTATCATGGAAAGAGACAAATTGTAGAATTTGCATTCCCAGCCTATAGTCGAGACAGTGGACATTTTGAACAAGGTTGATAAAAAAGAATAAGAAAAACTTCCTTCTGAACACTGTTTCTGGTCCCATTTCAGCCCTCCCCCAACACAGTCTGTAAAATGGGTATGGAAAACATGATAGTGAGAAATGGAAGAAATAAGCCTGCCATTGAGAACTTCATCTTTAATTCAGATAAGGGTGACTCAGGAGACATCCTTCTGTCACCCCCTTGAAAGCTTTTGATATCATGTGACCCTCCGCTCAGCATTTGAGTGCCTGGATTCCCCCTCCCCCTTCCCGCATATCCTAGTTCAATGGATCAGGCCAATATCAAAGTTACAGAGATTCTACGTGTCACCCATGGGCAAGGGACAGCCTTCAAAACAAACAGAGTGCACATCTCAGTTCTGTTTAGTGAATAAGAAAACGTAATACAAATATCTGTCATTTGATGAACACTTTATGGCATGCAAGGGGCTGAGGGAAGGGTTTTGAGTGAACTGTTTGCCTTATATGATCTCATTTGATTCAACATATTGTTTTGTTCAATGATGTCACCCAAATGCCTAGGATAGGCACATAGTATGTACTCAGTAAATTTTCTATAAATGAATGAAGAATCCTCTGATGTAGGTATTGTTAATATCACCATCTTTTGGATGAGGACCCTGAGGCTGGGGGAGACTAATTTGGTCAACATGATACAAGCAGAAAGTGGGGAATCAGGATTGAACACATGTCCAGTCTGAGAGCATGTGCTTTCCAAATTTAACAGCTAATCATCACAGCCCCTGCTTCCCATTCAAAACTCATTTTGGATTCAAGGCTATAATATTGTCTATTTCTAAAGCACAAATGCTTAATAACCCCCATAATCTAAGGACAGTCACCCTCACACCCAAATACTTCCCTATTGACTTTCCGGATGATTGGACTTGCGTGCTGTTCTGAATGAAAGAACAAACTTACAAAGAGACCTTTCTCCAAAATGGCATTTGCCCTTTAAATTTGAAAGTCACCCGACACTATTTCTTTCATTAGTTCAGGGTTACTGAATTTCCACTTACTTTTCCAATCTGAAGATATACAGGGAATACATATGGGTTAGAAAGTCCAAATCAGTTTTGCTGAGTAACCCAAGGGTAGAGACACTGGTTTGATTGGTGATCTCACCAACCTGCTGGTCAGAACTCAGGGGTGGAAAGTCTTAAATAGCTCTACCAGCTCACAAGTCTTCACTTCTTTATATGGGAAACAAGAAGCCACAGGGGGAAAAAAACAGACAAGAAGGCAAAATGGGAGTCAGAGCATCTCTTCGAAAATAAAAACAATGATAATAAGTGATGTTTATTGAACAGGACAATGGTCTAAGAATACAATGGGAATGAGAACCCTGGAGTTGTGCAATATGGCAGACTCATACATGTGCCAACAACTGTACTAAACACTTTACACAAATTCTCTCAATTAATTCTCACAATAAAACTTTGTATAAACAACTTTATTGTATGCAGTTTCCAATGCAGAGAGTGAGGCTCAGAGAGATGAAGCATCTTTCCCAAAGTCACACAGCTACCACATGAGAGAAGAATTTTATCAACTACCATGAAAATCAGCAAGACTACAGAGAGGTCCTGTGCATTGGTGAAATGCACTGGGCTTTAGGAGACTTGAGTTTAAGACCTGAGTCTGCTTCTCACCAAATATGTTGATGGGCTAATCCCTTCCCTGCTCTGAGCCTTGGCTTCCTCATCTGTAAAATGGGGAGATTGGGCCAGTTTATGGAGGGGTTGCTGCCTGTGGATAGTTGGTGTTTGGAAGAACAGAGGAGGGAGTCTAATCTAGTGTAGATTAAAGCAGAGAGAAGACAGAGGGGTCACAGGAGGTTACGTTTGACCTGAGATTTAAAAGATAAGTAAGAGTTTATTGGGGATTGAACTTCAGGTACTGGGAAGAGCATACTGTAAGCGATGGGTTAGTGAGCATAATTAGAAAACTGAGAGAAAATGACATGTTCAGGGAAGGGCAAGCGGGTTGGTGTGGCTATCCATTCACCCATTCAGCAAACATTTATTGATAGCACAGGTGTATCGGGCATGTTCTAAATTGATGGGAAGAGATGGGGTGGAAGGCAGGGACAGTGAGAGGAAATAAAGAAGTTGGGTGGGGAGATCATGAAGAGCCTGCCGTGCTAAACAAAGGAAAGCAGCATTATCTTGGAATCTATGGTGAAGTCTAGAAGGATTTTAAGCAGGGAATCATATCAGCACACTTGCAGGATATTCAGGGAAGGAGGCCAGTTAGGATGTGGCAGATGATCAGAGGGAAGGGAGGTGTTGCCCTGAACTGGGGCAGCACTGGGGGCTGTGGGTGGAAGCAGTGGTCATGGAGGAAAGAGAGTAGATGCATAAGATCCTAAAGAGGTGAAAACTGTAATATAGAACTTGAGAACTGGTTGGATGTAGAGGGAAAGGGAAAGAAAGGAATTCAGAGGATGGATAGATGAATGGATGGTAGGTTTGGATATAACACAGCTCAGTTCTGTTTTAGACAAAATGTGACTCATTTTTTCTTCGCATTCCGTAAAGAAGCATTATGTCAAGTCCTCAATATTTTCCCAAGTAAGTTACCCCAACTTCATATCCAAGGACATTTGTAGTACACATATTCTAAAATATCAATACTTTTGTTACCTACAAGTGTTCTTGGACTTTTCAATAAACAGAAATTGATCAGAGACCAGACAAGAAATTCAGTCAAGGCTGTATTGGGCCCCCTGCTGCAGCAGAGGGGAGTGAGGACAAACAACAGGTTCTCTTGCTTGCTGGGTCCCTGGGGGTGGGGGGGCGGAGGGGGGCAAGTTGGTTCCTTACATGGGGTGAGAGTAGGGGTGTGTCCAGGGGTCGGGCCGGAGGGTGGCTTAGGTGTTTTGCCCACCCCATCGGTGGTGTTGTGTACAGGGGGAGTGTGCAGTACCCTGCTTTTGCCCCTGGCTCTTCAGAAGTGGCAGTTGGGCTTTTTGGTCTCTTTGTATCTTGCTGTCCAGAATTTGCCCCAACTGCACATGCACGCAGTTATTTTTAGTCCCTTATGGTTTCTTTGTATTTTGTTGCTCAAGGAGACGTTTGTCCAGGTACAAGCATTGCAGCACTGCAGCAAAGGGTCCCAGGTCCCAGCCTGTCTCACTTTGAGCTTCAGAATTACGTTTAAATAATTTCCTGTGTTTGCCTCTGGAAACCCGGTGGGTCACATTGTGAGTAGAAGAAGGTCCACTGCACGAGAAGGTAGGAAATTTCTATTTCTGCATCTTATTCATAGGGGCAGGGGAGAGCGGGAGCTTCTGGAGAGCAGTGGTCTCCAATCTTTTTGGCACCAGGGACCAGTTTTGTGGAAGACAATTTTTCCACGAACTGGTGGGGGCGTGGTGGGAATGGTTTGGGGATGGTTCAAACGTATGACATTCATTGTGCACTTTATTTCTATTATTATTACATTGTAATGTATAATGAAATAATTATACAACTCACCATAATGCAGACTCAGTGGGAGCCCTGAGCTTGTTTTCACTTGCCACTCACTGATAGGGTTTTGATATGAGTCTGCAAGCAATTGATTGATTATGGTCTCTGTGCAGTCAAACCTCTCTGCTAATGATCATCTGTATTTGCAGCCGCTCCCCAGCGCTAGCATCACGGCCTCAGCTCCACCTCAGATCATCAGGCATTAGATTCTCATAAGGAGTGGGCAACCTAGATCCCTCACATGCACTGTTCACAGTAGGGTTTGTGCTCCTATGAGAATCTAATGCCACCACTGGTCTGACAGGAGGCAGATCTCAGGCAGTAATGTGAGTGTTGGGGAGTGAGTGATGGGGAGCGGCTATAAATATAGACGAAGCTTCGTTCGCTGGCCCGCCCCTCACCTCCTGCTGTGCGGTCCCGTTCCCAACAGGCCACGGACCGGTACCAGTCCGTGGTCCCAGGATTGGGGACCCCTGCTGTAGACCACTTCCCTTTTTCTTCACTTTGTTTTTAATCTGTGAAATGAAGTAATTGGGTATCTATCCAGCTTTAACATTTTCTATTAGGAATTAAATATCTCCATGATATTATCTGGAACATCAGAAAATGTGTCTTATTAAATGCATTTACAGTAATGAGTATGTCCACCATTTATTTAGGTGTGTTATCTTATTAGGATAATTTCCTCCTAATCTCAACACCATATTTCAATTACAAGATTGCCTGGATTTAAACTCAGCCCTGTCAACCACTAGCTGTGGAATCTTGGGCTGGTAACATAGCCTCATTACATAAACCTATTATTTTTCAGAAGATATTTGAGAGAAGAAACAAATGTGTCTCTCTTAAAGGTGAGAAAACAGGAAATAGTCACTAAGTTAAGCTTCAGTTCTTCTCAATTCTCTCTCTTCAACCTGCTCTCCTGCTTCTAGAGCTAGAATGACTTTGGTCTTCAGTTATATTACTGGAATAAGATACGAAGAATGTCTTTATTTTCCTAACACTAACATTGCCCCTGGAAACCTGGGATTGATTTGGTAGATACTCAAGACTCAGCAGACACTTTCCCTTCCCACCTCACTCCACCAAGTTCAGTCCTCCCACCAAGAACTCCAGAAACCTTGGAATTTTAACTTACCATAACCTGAAAAAATGATCACTACTGATTTTACAGACCTCATACTTACATTTTTCAAATTTGATTCACTAAAACAACTTTCAATCACCATAGATGGTTAAGCCCAAACTTCAACCTTTTTTTAAACTCCAAATGAAGTTTGAACCATAATATCTTCTTCCTGACCTGTCATACCACCTGAAAGTCCACTATAAACATACTCTTAATCAAGTCCTACTATAAATCTAAAATCTTAAATGTTTACCAGCTCATGCCAGATCACTTTCCAAATCAACAAGAATGACAGACAAAAGAATTAACCTTGGTATGGATGGACAAGTACAGGAGAGAGAAATGATAAAAGATAATTCCTACTATGGTACAATTTTCACAGGGGCTCAGACCAAGTTAAGAAGTGCAGAGAATTAGGGGTTCTGCTCTTCAGAACTTACAAAAAGGCGGAAAGACAATGCCAAATGACCTCGATAATTGATGTATAAGAGGGCCAAAGAAAAACAATGTGGAATCAACTATGTGAATCAAAGTCCTTTTTTTGTTTGTTACCTTACAGTTTCCAAACAATTTCCATAGCAATAATGATAGCCAAAATATAGCATATATAATGTAGGGTATTAAAGACCTCTACAGGTATTAAACGTATGTACCAAATGCACTGAGATAAAGCAGCAAACAGAAGCTCTTCCTCAATACCATGTCCAAACTTAAATTCAACAAACCACAAAAGAAAGATCCATTTCCTCTTTTAAAAAACCCCACTTAAGCTGTGGCAGTAACTCTGTGTGTTCTTGAAGCTAGAGAGGCACACAGCAATCTTCCAAAGCACAGGGAGAGTGAATTGGCTGGGAACAGTAGTCTGGCTGGGGTTTGTCATCGACATAAGAAATGACATTTATCTCCCAGTGTGGGGTAAATTCAATCTGAGATGGCTCTAAAGGGCCATCTCTCTTCAAAAAGCCCTAGCACATGCTTCCTACAAAAACGAATGTTCTGCCTTCTTCCTTTAAGAATACTGGGTTTTATCTGAATGGTTTATTACTTTGGAGTTTAAGGGATGGGAAGGGTTTGAAAGAAGTAAGACTGTGGTTTATCAAGAATTGATTCTGCGGGGCTTCCCTGGTGGCGCAGTGGTTGAGAATCTGCCAGCTAATGCAGGGGACACGGGTTCGAGCCCTGGTCTGGGAAGATCCCATATGCCGCGGAGCAACTAGGCCCGTGAGCCACAACTACTGAACCTGTGCATCTGGAGCCTGTGCTCCGCAACAAGAGAGACCGCGATAGTGAGGCCCGCGCACCGCGATGAAGAATGAACCCCGCTTGCCACAGCTAGCGAAAGCCCTCGCACAGAAACGAAGACCCAACACAACCAAAAATAAAATTAATTAATTAATTAATTAAAAAAAAAAAAAGAATTGATTCTGCGAGTGGAGATTTTTAACTCCATGTCTGTGACTGCAACCTCAGGGGTCATTTGGTGAATGCTTTCTTCTGACTCAGACATTGCCTCAAACTTCACATCCTCCTTTCCAAGCTTAGTTCCATACAAAACTCAATAGCACATCCACTAGATGCTATGGCTGGAGAGGTTGATGAAAACGCTTGTTCCAATAGATATAAACTGGAACTTAGGAAAAATCATGTAGTCGTCATTAAAAGTATCTGCTTTGGGATCACAGTTAGTAGCAAATGACAGCCAAATGACTTGACTTTTCAGAAATGTGTTTTCCTCATTTGTAGAATGGAAGTCACAAAATTAACCCTAAAGGGCAAAGGTAAGTCTTAAATACCATGATGCCTGGAAAACACTCAGCACAGGTGCATGGCATGCCGTGTGATAAGCAAACAATGAATGGAAGGCACTGATGTAAGTGAACAATGAGGAATAGAAATTGGACTTGAGGATATGGGGAGGGGGAAGGGTAAGCTGTGACAAAGTGAGAGAGTGGCATGGACATATGTACACTACCAAACGTAAAATAGATAGCTAGTGGGAAGCAGCCGCATAGCACAGGGAGATCAGCTTGGTGCTTTGTGACCACCTAGAGGGGTGGGATAGGGAGGGTGGGAGGGAGGGAGATGCAAGAGGGAAGAGATATGGGAACATATGTATATGTATAACTGATTCACTTTGTTATAAAGCAGAAACTAACACACCATTGTAAAGCAATTATACTCCAATAAAGATGTTAAAAAAATAATAATAAATAAAATAAAAATTAAAAAAAGACATAGAAGAAAGTGGTATTCAGAAAATGGGCACAACCCAAGCCCTGTGGGTCCTCGAGAACTGTCACAAGCCTGGAGCTGTGAACACGCCACCAAAGTGAAGGAGCATTATGAGAGTGGTTTTCTATTGGAACATCCATGAGCTTGATAACAAGGACCCCTACCTTCTTATCTCTGTACTATTAATGCCTAGTAGCATGGACTTTGGCACATGGAAGATGCTCAATGAATACTTGAATGAATAAATGAATGAATCAGTCCAAAATCAACAAAGTTAAAACCATCACCATAATAACATCAAACACTTCTGTAGTATCTACTAAATGCCAGGTGCATGTGGGAAACACTTTAAATAGTTTAACTCATTCAGTCCTCGTATCATCTCTACAAGGAATCTCCTACTATTATGCTCATCTTAAGAGTGATGAGACTGAGACACAGAAGAGGGTACTAATTTTCCCAGTTGCACACAGATAATAAGCAGAGCTAGAATTTAAATCCAGGCAGACTGGTTTTTGATTCTGTGCGTTTAAATCTAAATGTATTACCTACCTCAAAAGAGAAATTTGCTAATTAAAAAAAAAAAAACAGTTGATATTCATTTGGGGGAAATTGGAATGTATAGAATGTTAATCTTTTGGTTTACTTCCTTCTAGGCTTTTTTCTATCCTTATTAAACAGATTATAACCACAGCTTACATACAAATTTTCAAGCCTGCTTTTAAAGGAACTCACTACATAATTAAGTTTGCTACAAATATCTTTGAAAAGAATTTTTGCAAGGTGAAAATAATAAGCATATTTATTACTTTCAAGTAATGGTACCCAACCCCAAAGTTGGAGTCCTTCTCAACCCTTCTCGAACTTAGGGACTCTGACAGAGCTTTCCTCCCAGAATACGAATATGGAATGTGGAAGCTGATGGTGCTTGCCTGGTGCCTTGACTTTACAAGCTCCAGAACATTCCATCGCTTTCCATCTAGCATTACTGTTCCCTCCACAGTCTACTCAATACCTTCCTCCCTCTGCTCCCCTCCACATCTCCCAGCTAGGGGTCTATTTGGATGACTGCTATTGAACATAGCAGGGGACAATAAGTACTTGTTTTTTCCTTTGAGTTCTTGTTAGTTTATCCTCTGGGGCCTGTGAGTTATGATCTACAGAAGGTAGAGTCTGTGCTTTTCAAAAGCAGTTAATAAAGTGTTAACAACTGAACCTTTACATCCTTTGCCCATTGCTGCTATCCAAACACAGCATTTATTAAACCTTCCTACATGTTGAAAAGAATATACCAGGTGCAAGATTTGGAAACCTTTATTTCCCCCTGATATTGACCTGAAATATCTAAGTAAGTTCCCTTATTTCTCAACATTACTTCACCTAGGAATATATAAGCCAAGGTAAGGATTCTAAATTTGGCTGATTAGTAGTATCTCCTGCATAATTTGGTTTAAATACAAATTCCTAAACTTTCCCTATCCCTCCTAGGTTGGAATTTCCAAGGGTAGGACTCAAGATGTTCTGTTTTTAAAAGGCCTCCCAAAATATATCTGACGGTCAGTCACGTTGGGAACCACAAAACTAAATCAAGGTATTCTTAAAGATACTGGGTAATTAAATTTCAACTGAAATGTTAGCTTTTCACATGGAAAACATTAATCACATGGAAAACATTAATCAAGATATAACTCAATAATAAAAAGACAACCCAATTGAAAGTGGGCAAAGGATCTGAATAGACATTTCTAGAGAGAAGAAATACAAATGGACACAATAAACACATGGAAAGGTAACACCATTAGCAATCAGGGAATAGCTGATTAAAACCATAATAAGATATCACTTCATACCCATTAGGACAGCTATAATCAAGAACATAGATAATAACAAGTGTTGATGAGGATGTGGAGAAATTTGAACCCTCATACACTGCTGGTGGGAAAGAAAAGCAGTGCAGCCACTGTGGAAAACAGTCTAGCAGTTCTTCAAAAGATTAAACATAGAGTTAAAATATGACCAAACAAACCCACTCCTAGTTACATACACAAAGGAAATGAAAGCATATGTCCGTACAGAAACTTGTATGCAAATGGTCACAGCAGTGCTAATTATAATAGCCAAAAAGTAGAAACAATCCAAATATCCATCAAATGATGAATGGATAAATACAATAAAATGTGGTATATCCATATAATGAAATATTATTTGGTAATAAAAAGAAATGAAGTGCTGACAGATGTTATAGCATGGATGAACCTTGAAAACATTATGCTAAGTGACAAGTCACAAAAGATCACATATTGTATGATTCCATTTATACGATATTTCCATAACAGTCAAATCTATACAGATAGAAGTAGATTAGTGGTTGCCTAGGGATGGGGGGAGGGAGTTATGGGAAGTTGGGAATGATTGCTAGTAGGTACAGGGTTTCTTTGCAGGGCTATAAAAATATTCTAAAATTGATTTGGTGATGATTACACAATTCTGAATACACTAGGAAAAAACATTAAATTATACACTTTAAATAGATGAATTGTATGGTATATAAATTACCTCTCAATAAAGCAGTTTTTTAAAAAAATCAATCAAGACAACCAATTAGCTCAGTCAGACAAGTGTCATTACATCATTAAGATAGTCAGACACACCAATCAGACATTTTTGACTCAGTCCTTTCCTTTGTCTGGATATGCTAACCATCCCAAAATAGAGTATCTTACAATGGCAATCATTTATTTAGCTCATCAGTCTGTGGGTCCCCTGGGTGGTGCTGCTGGGCCAATCTTGCTGGGCTAGTTCATATGTCTGTAGTCAGCTAGTCAGTCGTCTGGGGTCTGGCTAGTTAAAGTGGTCTCCACTGCAGTGATTCATATCTGCCTCACGTGATCTCTCCTTCTCCAATGGGCTAGCCCAGCTTTGTTCACATGGAGATAGTGGAGTTCTAAGAGGGTGAGTAGAAATCTGCCAGACCTCTTGAGCCCTACCCTGACATTGGAAATTGGAACAGTCACTGCCACCACATTCAGTTGGATAAAGAAGGTCATAAAGCCAGTCAAGATTCAAGGGGGTGGAGGTATGTCCCTGAAAAACCACATTGCAAAGGGCAAGGTTACAGGAGGCATTAAATAATTGAGGCAGCTTTCGTAATCAATCTATCCCATAGTCTTTGGGGCCATAAATCTAGCTTTTAACTTAATATTAACCACTCATCTTACAGGTAGCGTTGGCCACGTTTATTGCTTCTTCTTGCAAAAGAGATCAGGCATACTTGACCTTCCATCAGATTTCTTAGTTGAAATTAGATTTAAAACTTCTCTAGGCTACTTATTTCAAAAAAAAAAATTGTTAAGGTTAAATACAGAGAGTATTCCATACTTATTTGCACTAGAAGTCTTATGATCCATGGATATAAATAAGGCAGAGTTCAAGCTACCACATACTAGAGAGATCTGAGATTTCTCAGAATTAAAAAGCTATTTAGGGGGACTTCTCTGGTGGCACAGCGGTTAAGAATCCACCTGCCAATGCAGGGGACACGGGTTCGAGCCCTGGTCCGGGAAGATCCCACATGCCACGAAGTAACTAAGCCCGTGCGCCACAACTACTGAGCCTGCGCTCTAGAGCCCGCGAGCCACAACTACTGAAGACCGTGTGCTACGACTACTGAAGCACGAGCCTAGAGCCTGTGCTCTGCAAAAAGAGAAGCCACCGCAATGAGAAGCCCACACACCACAACAAAGAGCAGCCCCCGCTCGCCGCAACTAGAGAAAACCTGCATGCAGCAACGAAGACCCAACACAGCCAAAAATAAATAAATAAATAAACAAATAAATTTATTTAAAGAAAAACCTATTTAGGTAATACCTTCCTTGGAATGAAAGCAGAGTACAGAAAATTCTTACATATCCAGTGTAATTCACCCACTCCAATCCGGTCAATTTATTGTGACCCCCGTGTAAGACACTGGGGATACAAGAAAGAACAATACCCTATCCTTTCCTTCTAGGAGCAGGTTGAGGTGAGAATAGGAAAAGAGAAGTTGCATTCTAGAATCCAGGGTGTGAGAGAATTTCAAGAAGGATGTCCAGTAAGCAGCAGCAAAGGCATCTGAGAACACTGCTAGAGTGGCAGTCCACTGGATTGGGCTGGGCTCATTCACTCTATAAAGGTTAGTTGATTGCTTCTCAGCCTTTTGGCTAAGACCAAGTGTAGTATCTGCTTTTATCAGTTTAATATAAATGTTAGTTGAGAAGTTACAATGTGCTGGGCCCTGTGTTGAATGCTAGAACACAGAATTAGTAAGTCTCCTGGATCTCAAAGAACAGGCCAGTGGGAGAAAATAGACACCGAAATATAGCAATACAGTGTGAAAAAGTGTTTTTGATGGAGGTTATTGGTCTCCTTACAAAGTGTGCTTTCAATGGAAAAAGAGCCAGAGCAAAAACAAGACTACTGCAGGATGGATAATGAGGGAAAGATAAAGATAATAATAGTAATCGAGGAGAAGAAGAAATCAGGGAGCAGCTTGAGGGGAAAGTTGAGTTCTGGGAAGTTTTCGGCTTGTTTTGTCTTTGCTTTTATTTTGGTATGTATTTTGCCCAAATTTCACAGTATGTTTGAAGGTTACCGGAAGAAACCAGTAAAAAAGAAGAGCTTGAAAGTAGAGGGGGGGAAAAAGCAATAGCATTGCCTCCTGGAAGGGAACTGGATCCAGGACACATGAGGAGGATTTATTTGGAAAGGAGTGGGGACCACTTCTTCCTCTGAGCAGGAAAGGAATAAACTGGGGCAACTGCTCATATTTTTTAACCAAATATCTGAACACAGAGCAATTTGTGTCACTTGGGGTCAAATAGAGGCAGTCTAGAGAGATTTACTTCGGATTCAAAAATATTGCCATTTCCAGTTATTTCTAAAGTTTACTGGAAGAACAAAACAGAATTATTGAAATTGGGAGCTTCCAGGAAAGCGCTGACATGTGTTTGCTTATATATTCTTTTTCAGAGATGGATGTGAGGGAAGTTGAGAGAAATCATGCCAGCATGTCTCCATTTTCTTGGTGGGGTTAGAATAAGGTCATCTGTTGAGAGTAGCAGGGTGCAGTGAAGCAGGTAACTTTCAGGAGAAAGGCAATGAGTCGGATCAACCGACACAAAGGTGGGAAAGGGTGCCAACCAGGGGTCATCTCCCCAGTTACTGGGAACATCTGAACAGGGATTTATATATTCTGGGATAGAGGCTAAAGAGGTCATGCTGGTTTGCGGCAAGCCTAATTAGGAAAGTTAATCAGATGCAAAATTATCCCAATGAATTCATGCGTTCCAAAGTTCAGAAGTTATGACTTGAGGGTTACCTGCTCTTTTGGACCCTGTATGCTGCCAACTCTCCTCTGTTACTGCAGATAACTGTGTTAGTGTCATAGAGTGGCTCTATATACAAATGTGCAGGGCATGTCTCACTTTTCCTGGGTGCCACTTGTCTCTAGGCTAGCTTGTTGTCTTGAAAAGAGTAGTACTTGTGTTTGTGCCTGGAAGAACCGCACAGCCAGAAAAGAAGGCTACCAAGCCTTTGACGGTGTGTGAGTGATATGTGTACTGTCCTCATTCCTAAAAATACGTACTCTCCATCTCCAAAACGTCAGCTCCAATACCTCTTATTAAAATATGCTTTCTTATTTGCTAGGAGCAAATAGTTGAGGGAGATAGCTGACATTTTTATAATTTTCCTTTCTTCCCAGTCAAGTTTAAAATGACTGTACTAAAAAAGACTCACTGGATACTTTATTCATAATCTTGATGTAGTTAAAAAAAAAAAAAAATCCCAGTACAGGTTTTGGAGTCAGACAGTTCTAGACTAGAAAGTCAGCTCTGTTATCTGGGGTCTGTTAAGTTTGCTGAGCCTCTGTTTTGTTCTCTGTATTATTGGGCTAACTATACATACACAGAGTGTGTCGACAGACAGTAGAAGGATAGATGATTGATAGAGAAAGGCAGACAGATAGATAATAGAGATGATGATGATGCAGATAGATAGATACTATGATAGACAGATAATAGACAGTGAATGAGAGAGAGAGAAGAAGAAAAATGCACATGTAATTCAAAGTACGCTAGTTAAGAGCACAGGCTCTAGAGTTAAACTGCCTAAATTAAATCCAAGATGTTTCCGTTACTAACTATGGGAACTTGGGAAAGTTCTGCCTCATAGGATGGTTATGGGGATTAAACTCAATAAGCCTTTAAAATCCCTCGCCCATAGCCATATTAATAACCAATAGTTGTTGCATGCCTATTTTGTGTCAGCGTCCAAGCTAAGCAATCTATGCACAGTAACCTGCTTAACTCTCCCAAGATCCCCACGAGGAAAAAATGTTCCCCATTTTCAGACAAGACGATGAGAGTTCAGGCAGCATGAATAGCCAGGAAGTCTATGCATTGCCCAACCCTATGGCTGCCATCCACAAATGGAAATTAAGTAACTTGCCCAAGATTATATGGGAAGCAAATAGTGGATCAATTACTTAAATCCAGGTACACCTAATATCTAAATAAATTTCTGTTTTTAACCCCTAAACACCTTCTACCATAAGCACTATTTATTATGTTACCCAAATTAGGCTGGTTGAAAAATCAGTTTATTGTTCAGAAAGGTAAAGAAGAAGGGGGGAAAAAACTGTTGAAAAGATCATCTTGACATGTCTCCCTTTCTTCTCTGACCCTCCATCTGGGGCACTGCACAAATTCCATTAGCAAGCCTACAAAGCCAGCTTACACAGGATTTAAAGTGTGTGTGTGTGCGTGCTTAAGCTCCGGTTGTTCCCTACTCTCGATTAATTGGGTGTGGCTTGTCCTTTGCAAATCCATCAGCCAATGTCCCTTATTTCCCAACCAGTAGCTACTGGCCACTCTTGCCTCTCTGTCCTTTAGTGTTTGCCAGGGAACAAAAGCCAATTTAAATCGTAGCCCTAGGAGATCTTTCTCTAGTTGCGGCAAGCGGGAGCCACTCTTCATCGCGGTGCGCGGGCCTCTCACTATCGTGGCCTCTCTTATTGCAGAGCACAGGCTCCAGACGCGCAGGCTCAGTAGTTGTGGCTCACGGGCCCAGTTGCTCCGCGGCATGTGGGATCTTCCCAGACCAGGGCTCGAACCCGTGTCCCCTGCATTGGCAGGCAGATTCTCAACCACTGCGCCGCCAGGGAAGCCCCCTAGGAGATCTTAATTAGGAAGTCCGTGCGCTGTTCTCTTCCTCCTTGCTCTGACAGAGTCCATGGCTGAAGGCCCAGACCTCACCACAACCAGAAGAGTGAAGACACTCACCAGCATTTAGATAATCCGACCTGGAATAGACACTGAAGGTACCAGCATGCAGGCTCCAGCTCACTCAGAGGCTGTCAGCGTCTCACCCTAGCCTGCTCTTCCACCTGTGACCTCAGCCCACTTTTTTCCTCCTTAGAGTCATCTCCAGATGACATATGTATGTGCACCAAAGGATTTAAAGTAGGGGAGTAACATAGCCAGATTTGCATTTCAGAGAAAAGTCATCTGACAGAAGAATGGATTGGAGTGGGGACAAAACTAAAAAAGGGAACTGGAAAAAGCTACTGCAATCTGGCCAGAAGTCAGATTGAAAAGTAAAAATGGAAGGACAGGTATGACTCTAGACGTACCGGAGAAATTTCCTTATGTGACTTCCCCCAATTCTCCCATTTTGCCCCAATCCCAGGCTAGAAATAGTCTCTTTCTTCTCAGAATGCCTTTTTTTTTATTGATAATTCTCTTATGGCCTTTACAACTTTCACCATCCATTATAGCTTTACCTACCCAACTGGATTGATGCTTTTGATGACTGGGACTTTGACTGATTCATTTCCCCTCGTTGACCCAGGTCAGAGTTAGCCATAAATAAATAAATTCATAGAATGAATTAATCTTTACAAGTTAGGACAGAAAGATTTTGGCAAAGCCAATGAAGGGTAAACCTGAAAAGAGAGCTGTGGCAGTTTCTTACTGCTACATAACAAACCATTCCCAAAACATACTAACTTAAAACACCAACCACGTTTTAGTGCTTACAAATTTACAGGCGAGATGGGTGGTCCTGCTGATCTGGGCCAGGCATAGCCTGTATCAGCTGACCTCACTCTTGTGTCTGTGGTCATCTGGCTGTCAGCTGAGGACTGACCAAGTGAGTCAGTTGTCAGCTGAGCAATGAGGACGCCTGGACCACGTGTCTCTCATCACCCAGCATGCTAGCCTGGCTTGGTTCTCATGGTAGCAAGGCAAGATTCCAAGAGAGTAAACAGAAGCGTGGGGGGCCACTTGAGGTCTGAGCACAAAACTGGAACAATATCATTTCTTCTGCATCCAATTAGCCAAAGCAAGTTGCACAACCAGCCCAAATTCAAGAGGTAAGGAAATAGAGATGGGGAGACCTGACAAGTCACACTGTTAAGGACATAGAAATAGGAAGGGGTAGATAATTGGGGGCGTTTCTGCAGTGGATCTACCATGGGGAATTTCCAGACACAGTTTTGGTTGAGGCAAAATAATCCCTTATCAGCAGTGACCAAGAGAGAGATTTGCTTAATGATTACAGATGATAATAATGATGATGATGATGGTGAAGCTGATGATGATGGTGAAGATGATGATGATGGTGATGGTGAAGATGATGTTGATAATGATAATGATGGTGGTGATGATGATGATTATAAAGATAACACATCACAAGGTTTCTTCTCCATAAATCTCCTAGGTAAATACTGCTGTGATCCCCATTTTACAGATATGGAAATATAGTTTTCAAGCAGGGAAGTACCTTACTCAAGGTTATCTATCTACTAAGATAATAAATAGCAAAACTGGCAACAAACATACAGAATCACCTTATGGAATGCGGGACAGCTGGCTCGGGACCCAGCTACGGGGAAAATTTGACAGAGGTTTCCCTACTTGGCTGGGAACTGCAGAAGACTTTTCATTGAGGTTTCTTCTTCCTATTGCATCTTCTTTCTCTTCTCAACCCTCTTGACTATTCCTATTCCTGTTGAGTCTGTTTTTCAGATTTAGTTCATAATGTTTTATAATAAGACTGTTTCACTGCTTTATAGAGATATGGAGAGGATTAACACATCATTTAATGTTTTCAAAATGCTTTCAGCACCTTGGAATTAAACATGTCACGTGCAAATAAATAAATAAAGGCTTTAGAGTAGAGACATTGGTCTTCTCTGAATTATATGCTCAGAGCGTCTAAATGCATGCATGCACACAGACAGCTGAAAATCTGCTGATTCCACTAGACAGGGACCAGGCCACCCTAAAATTTGCTCTTTCACATGTGGTATTAGAAAGAAGAGGTGCAAAACAAAATTCCATCACCCACCACATTTTCTCTCTATATATGGAGGAGATGGAAATAAAGAAAAAATGCTTTCCTTAATGTTTGATAATGCAAGTACACACACACATATCTTTTTTTCTTTTTAACATCTTTATTGGAGTATAATTGCTTTCCAATGTTGTGTTAGTTTCTGCTGTATAACAAAGTGAATCAGCTATATGTATACATATATCCCCATATCCCCTCCCTCTTGCGCCTCCCTCCCACCCTCCCTATCCCACCCCTCTAGGTGGTCACAAAGCACCGAGCTGATCTCCCTGTGCTATGCAGCTGCCTCCCACTAGCTATCTATTTTACATTTGGTAGTGTATATATGTCAATGCCACTCTCTCACTTTGTCCCAGCTTACCCTTTCCCCTCCCCGTGTCCTCAAGTCCACTCTCTACATCTGCGTCTTTATTCCTGTCCTGCCCCTAGGTTCATCAGAACCTTTTTTTTTTTAGATTCCATATATATGTGTTAGCATACGGTATTTGTTTTTCTCTTTCTGACTTACTTCATTCTGTATGACAGACTCTAGGTCCATCCACCTCACTACAAATAACTCAATTTCGACACACACATAGCTTTCCTATTTTTTTTCATCCCCTCCTCTCTCTGTTCCATCTCCCCAAAATTCCTCTACTTCTCCAGGATCCAATCAGCTGGTGGGTGACTGAGCAATGAGGGGGAAGCAGACCCTCTAGGGTCTGCTTTAAAATAGAGACAGAAGAAAGTTTGAAGCTTACAAGTAGGCAATATCTAGTTTATTAGCACGTTTTTATACTGATAACCAGTTTATTGATAACCTCTCTGGTTACTGCAGAGAGGGTTTCCACCCATGCTATCCAGTCCTACCTTCCTGACTCAGCTAAATATCCCCATGAGAACTCAGCATGCATGGAAGCCTGAGGTTGGAGGGAAACTCTGGAACTCATAATTTAGCTGAAATTACATGTGGATTGAATATGCCTTTGTGGGTTTCCCTAAAACCACTTAAAGCATCTTCTCTTTGGAAAATCCATTTCAAGCCCTAAACAAACTGATGTATGAATGGCGTTTCAGAGTAAAATTTATGGTGGTCAAGTGTCTGAATTTATACTCAGATAAAGCAAATCAGATGAGAAAAAGTCTCCAATGCTCCCCTCCAACCACACGGTGCATTTTCAATCAACTTTTAAGAGCAGTTTTAGGTTCACAGCAAAATTAAGAGGAAGATGTATGGATGTCCCATGTACTCTATGCCCTGACACATGCACAGCCTCCCCCATTATCAACATCACTCACCAGGATGGTACCTCTGTTACAACTGATGAATCTATGCGGACACATCTCATGACCACCCAAAGCCCATAGGTTACACTGGGGCTCACTCTTGGTGTTGTACATTCTATGGGTTTGGAAAATTTATAATGACATGTATCTACTCTTATAGTATCCGACAGGGTAGTTTCACCTCCCTAAATCATGGTGCATTTTGGTGAATCATTTTCCCTTCAAGGCTGCTCTTGACTTTCATTTTGGCCAGATTAGAGGACTGGGCAGAATAACACATCCTGCGAGTGGCCCTAACCTCCACACAATGTTAAATGAAACTAGGGATGAAAGATGTGCAAAGAAACATACGTGTACCGGGCATCTCCAGACACTGGTGAAATTTTGTTTTTCTGTGTCCTCACATTTAATCCCCCCTACCCTTCAGGGGTGAATATTTTTCCCTGCATTTTACTTATGAAGTCAATGGGGTTAAATAGCTTGCCTTTAGATCACTCACACAGCTCTTAAATGGACTGTAAACTCCTTGAGGACAGGGAAGTATCTCACTCGTCTTAATATCTCCCTATGCCTCACACAGGACCTGGCAGAAAATAGGCCTTCGGTACATATTGGCTGAAGGAAAATTAAGGAAATGGCAGAAATAGGTTTGAAACCCACTCCTCTCAGTCTCCAAAATCTGTGCATGTTTCTACTGAACCAACCTCTGTGTGTATGTATAACCACAGAGTTTTCATCCTGGCATAGGAAGTACCCAAACCTGAAAACCTGTTAAGCTATTTGTCTTTGTTAAGCGCCCTTCCTTCCTGAAAATGAAATATCATTGGAATGCATCTTCTTTGACAGTACAAATACTTTTTATTCTTCTTAGACACCTGTATTCTCATTGCCTTTTCCTACTTCCAGAGCCAGGCCCTGAGCTCGAGAAATTCCCAGTAGATAGAGCCATGTTTCTCATAGAAAGACATTTTGAACAAGACCCTTGAATTCTTGGCAAATTACCTATTTAGTTTTCAGAACAATATACAGATAAGAAACTCTCATTTTGTTACTAATTAGGGTGTTGGACCCAACCCTACGAACCTTAACATGATCTTGCCCCCAGGCAGCATGTAGCACCAGTTTCCCACCCCTGTCTTCCTTACTCACTGAGCTTCCACCACAATGGCCCCCTTGCTTTGGACAAACCCACACTGCTTTTACCACAGGGCCTTTGCACTTGCTGTTTCCTCTGCCTGGGTCTCTCTTCCTGCAGAAACTACGTTTCTCACCTCCTTACTTCCTTCTGGTCACTGCTTAAATGTCACCTTCTCAAGATGCTGTTCCTGACCACATGATCACAAATACCCTCCTCTACCTCATCATTCTCTGTGCCCTTAACCTATTTGCTTTCTTCCCAGTACACTACTGACATATCACAGGTGGATTTGTTTATTATCTTTTTCTCTTTCTCCCACTAGGATGTAAGTTCTTTATTTGCTCACAGCCTAGAACAGTGCCTGGAACTTAATAGGGACTCAGTATTTTTTGAACGAATGAGTAAATGAACAAATGGAATCCTAATGTCATGGATGGCAAACACGTGTGACTTCACTCCCTTCTTCTGTGTTCATTTCAGACCTCACTAACTTGTCATAGTAATCATTCCTGCTTAACCAAGATACAGCCTCAGAATCCTTTCCACACAGCACTCCAGCCAGCAGCTACCACCTCACTGAAGTCGGCACTTGCAAAGAAACATATTAGCCCTTCTGAGGCCAGTGTGGTCTTCGACCCTGGGGAACAAAGCTGGGCCACAAATCAGGCAGTTGGACCCTCATTTGTCCCTCTGGCTTAAGGCCAAGACTATACCCAGCCAAGTGGCTTATTCCTTTGTGTCGTAATTTCCACTAAGTCCACAACCTGGACCTCTGTCTTGCCCCTGAAGCATACTGGAGCTGTCTTGGATGGCTCACAATAGCAAACTGTGCATTCTCTCTTCCCAAATCTGCATTCTGTGACTTCATTTGGTAGCTTAAAAATAGCCATGGTGGAAATATTTACACTACAGAAATTAACAAGTGCTACAAATCGGGCTTTTTTTGGGGGGGGGTGGGCAGTTGTTAGACCATCACATCACTTCCTAACTTCCTAGACCTTCTAAGTTCCAGTAACTAGGGAAAATGTGGAAAACAAATACAAAGGGAATGTTTCTTTCCTTATCTAGAGCAGAAGTGGCCTAAGACACGCATGAGAGGCTTCCAGCCCAAGGCCCCAGTCTGGTTTCTGAGGGAGCTAGAGGTAAGGGAAGTAGAGCCCCCAAAAAGGAAGCAGTTTGGGTTACAGGAGAGACAAAGAAGATAGCAGCTTGCCACAAGAAGGAGGCCATTCACCTCTTTGTTTCTTCCAAGGAAACTCCACTCTCCATCCTCATAAGCAGCTGGTAACTTTATAAGAGCCCCTCCTTCCAGTTGGGGAGGTGAGGTGTGAGTGGGGGAAGGGACCTGGAGAGGCTCTGAAGGGCAGCGTTTGTCCAAGTGCAGTTTTTCTACGACATGCATTAGAGTCGCCTGAGATGCTTGTTAACATTTTCATCACCATGGCACTACCCCATCCATGTGTGCTGATCGAACTCATAAAATGGTATTTAGAAAAATACATTCCAATGAGCACAAGTGATTCTTAGTCTTGATAAAATGAAACAGACTCACTTCAGAAAGTCATTTAAAATGTACATGTCTGGGCCTCATAACAGGATATACTGACTCAGCAGGTCCAGGGTAGGGCCCTAAAATCTACAGTTTGATGAAACTTTACAGGTGATTTTGGTGCTAGTTCAAGTTAGACTTTGCAATAAACACAGATTCTCTTTTCTTTTTTTTTTCCCCCCTCACAGGATGAGCTTTTTTGAATTTCTAACTTCTTTGCCAGAAAATCTGGGAATTTTCATCAGACTAACACTGCTAAACACATATTGCATACTTAATGTGAGCAGGCTTTGTTCTGAGCCTTTTTGCACAGATTACTTCATTTAATTCTCAAAGCAAGCCCACGAGGTGGAAATTTTTATTGCAGAAGTCGAAGCTATTATTTTTCCCATTTTACAGATGAAGAAACTGAGGCTTGGAGAAGTGAAGCCATTTCTATGAGGCCAAAAAGCTAATGAGGCAAAGCCAAAATGTACACCCAAGCAGTTTGATGCTAGGGCCTATACCCTCAATCATTAAGCATATTGCCTCCCGAAGACTTTCAGAATAAAAAGATTAAAAAATTAATTTAAAAACCTCACCAACTGAGCAAAAGAATTTTTTTTTTAATCCTAAACATTTCTCCAAAATGTCAAATTCCATTTTTCTGGATTTTCCTCATATAGAAGTCTGAACTAGTTAAAATAGATTTATATGGGTGGAAAGCAATCAGAATAATTGGTTTGAGTAGCACAAAGTAACCAATAAATTAGCTTGAACATGACCTTTCTGCGGTGGCCTTCTATTTTGTTCCTTTTCTCTGGCCCTGAATTGTCGCTCACTAATTGGTAGTTTGTTCTCAGTCGGGCTGCTGTTTCTGACACTGGGTAATGCATTATGAGATAATCTACTTTCTGTGACTTCACACCGTTCCCATGGCAACTGTCAGTGCCATTTCCCTGCAGAACGGCTGCTTCATTTGTTCCAAATGTGTTGCAGGAATGTAAACATCTTCTATAAAAATGTCCACTAAAATGACAGTCCAAGCAAAGGATGACATTTATATAATTATAAAAGGGAAACTATCTATAATTATCCCAACTTCTTTCCCCAGATTAAAAAAGGAGGGGTAGGATTTTTTTGGTTGTATTTTATTTTAACTTTTTTGTTTGGGGAAAAAAATAAGGAAAAGGTTTACTTAACAAGACTAAATTGAAGAGACACAACACTTCTGTGAAAAGACCTTATTCATTAAAGCTGTAGTTCATTAAAGTCGAGGTGACAACATTTCTAGAAGGAAGATATCCATCAACCCAACCACCCCAAATGCAAGGCAAGCGCTCACCGGGAGCATTGCCTCAGATGACCTAGACATCTTGACATTCAAGATTTTCTTGGTCAATGGAGAGAGTTCTTTATTTTTAATTCTTTCTGGCTAGCTATCTGTGTCCTCAAAGTGAGCTCCTGAGGAAATTTCTCCAATCAAAACTTCAAGATGAAATCCCAAAGTGAAGAAAATCAGCATCTGGATTTTTTTTAAAGCTTTATTGAGGTAGAATTGATATACAAAAATCTGCACATATTTAATGCATACAACTTGGTGAGTTTGGACATAGCATCTGGATCTTGATAGCATCCATTCAATGCTCTCTCTTCCTTGCACATGCTGTTCCATTTGCCTTGCCTGGTCTTCCCACCTTCTAGGTCAATTCATTACACTTGCCTTTTGGAACTAAGTTCAGGTACCACCTACTCTAGCAAACTGTAACAGGCAGAATTCTAGGACTCCCACCCCCCGTATACACATCTTGTATAACCTCCTCCCCTTGAATGTGGGTAGTATGTATGAATATGATGGAATTTATCTCCTGGCATTACATTAATCAAAAGGAAATTTATCCTGACTGGGCCTGACCTAATCAGGTAAGTAAGCTCTCAAAAGAAGTTAATACAGGGCTATCAGTTTCAGCTTGGACATATAAAGAGCTTGAAAATTATCACTCCCATCCTCACACCAAGAAAAAAACTGGACAATCTGAAAAATCAATAAATTTTTTGGACCCATGAGAGAACTGAAGATGAAGGAGAAACTGCCACCCTAAAATCTAGAGAGACAGTCCTGTCCAGAGAGATACAGCTGAGATCTTCTTATCTGGAGCAGAAACATCTGGGGTCATAAACTGGTAGGAAGAATCAAATGGTAATTTTGATAAATTGCTGGAAGCTCAGCGTGTTCTAGCATGTGAGGAGAAAGTCCTGGCGACAGAAGTCTTAGGAAGACTCCCACACTTTTATGAACTTTACCTCCAGGGATCCTACCAGGATCCGTGGTGAAGATCCAAGAAATATTCTTTCCTGGCTCTGGCAGCACGAAGGGAAGAGTAATCACTAGGAAATACATCAAGTGTCTTCTCCATTACAAAGGGCTACTCTTCAGAAGAACTTTGCCAGAGCCATCCAGCTGGAAGGAAAGAATTCCTCCCACTCCAACCCCCTTCAATATTCCTCTCTCACCTAAGGGAGGAAAAAGATAGTTAACAAGGGTAAGGGCTTCAAGGAAATATATAGGAAACACTGTAGCCTGAGAAAAGAGGACAAAACAAGACCAAAAACAAAAAACAAAAAACTATCACTGGAGAAATACTTGTGAAGGTCACGGCCTCAAAACACAAGCCCAGCAAAAGACTGAGATTCAATTGCAAGTTTATAGACTGTTCCCCCTTCTTCATACCTTAGCACCACATCAGCAGGGTTGCAGTAAAATAACTTAGTGGGTCACAGCTAAAAGAGCCGCAAGACACAGACTCTGAGAAGGAGTACTTAAGGAAGCCCAAAGTCAAGAAGAGAGACACAAACAAGGACACTAATGAATTTGAAGCCTTTGGCACCCGTAGCTACAGCAAACATTAAACAGAGTCCAACTTCTAGCCAGATTAACATAAATCCTTACACTAAAAGTCTGCTTACCCCAGCTCCTACTACCTGATACCACACATCTGGCTTTTAGCAATAATTATAAGGTAGGCCAAAAGGCGAGAAAAACCATCTGAAGAGACAAAGCAATCATCAGAGCTAGACTCAGATATGACACAGATGTCAGGATTATCTGTCAGAGAATTGTAAATAACTATGATTAATATATTAAGGGATCTAATGGAAAAAGTAGACAACGTTCAAAAAATAGAAGGCTAATGTAAACAGGTAGAAACTCTAAGAAACAATCAAATCATGCTAAAAATCAAACACAGGAATAGAAATGAAAGATTCTTCCAGTGGGTTCATCAGTAGACTCGACACAGGCAAGGAAAGAATCAGTGAGCTTGAAGATAGTTAATAGAAACATCCGAAAATGAAATGTATACAAAGAGAAAAAAAGAAAGGGAAAAAAATAGAGCATCCAAGAATTGTGGGACAACATCAAAAGGTGTAACATACACATAACTGAAACACTATAAGAAGAAAGAGAGAGTGAAACAAAAGAAATATTTGAAGCAATAATGGTTGAGAATTTTCCAAAATTAATAACACCATCAAACCACAGGTCCAGAGAACACCAATGAGGATAAATGCAAAAAAAACAAAAAACAAAAATATTAAGACATTCATATTCAAACCGCAAAAAAACAAAGAAAAATCTTAAAAGAAGCCAAAAGAAAAATACACTTTACCTATAAAAGAACAGCAATAAGAATCACAGGGGGACTTTGCATCAGAAACTATGCAAGAGAGAAGAGAGTGGAGTGAAATCTTTAAAGTGTTGAAAGAAAAAAAATCATCAACCTAGAAATCTATATCCAGCAAAATTATTCTCTAAAAGTAAAGGAGAAATAATGACTTGTCACACAAACAAAACTGAAGGGATTTCATTGCCAAAACACCTTTCCTATAATAAATGTTAAAAGAAGTTGTTTAGGCAGTAGGAAAATTGTATGGGTCAGACTTGGATGTGCATAAAGAAAGGAAGAACAAATGAAGGTAAAATGAAAGCTTTTGTTTTTCTAATTCTTAATTGATCTAAAATATAACATTTTTAAAGCAATAATGGTAACAGTGTACTGGGTGACTATATCATATGGATAAGTGAAATTAACAGTAATATCACAATGGGTGGGAACAAGGAATTGGGAATGCTCTGCTGTGAGGCACCTGCAGGACCTGTGAAGTAGTGTAGTATTATTTGAAACCAGACTTCGATTATTTGTAAATGTATATTGCAAATTATAAATGGAGTGTCATATCCTGAATGGGATCCTGGAACAGAAGAGGGTATTAGGAAACACATGAGGAAATTTGAATAAAATATGGATTTTAGTTAATAATAAGGTACCAGTATTGGTTCATTAATGATGATAAAGGTACTATACTAATGTAAGATATTAATTATAGGAGGAAGTAGGTGTGGAATATATGGAAATTCTCTGTGTCATCTTGTGGCTTTTTCATAAATCTGAATTACTCTAAAGGTAAAGGGAAAAGAGTGAAACTCATAGAGATGATCCTGCTAGTGTCAAGGAAGGAAGCAAACAAAGCTGCCTCTGGAGAAGGGAAGTACTTAGGAGCTGAGGGGCTCAGTCCTACAACCACAAATAACTGAATTCTGCCAACAGCCAAAAGGAGCTTGGAAGAGGACCCCAAGCTCCAACTAAGAATCACAGTGTGGTCAACACCTTGATTGCAGCCTGATGAAGCCTGAGCAGAGGTTCCATCTGAGCTGTGCCTGGATTCCTAACCCAAAAAAACTGTGAGATAATAAATTTATGTGACATGTGTGGCAATCTGTTATGCATCAATAGAAAACAAAGGCACAAGGCTTCCCTGACTATTCTAACCCCAATGTATGTGTTTCCCCTTGGGCTACTTATCCCTTTTATCCATTCATCCAACTTACATATATTAAGACCTACTATGCGCTACACACTGTGATAAACAGTGAGTGGAGGGTGGTAAATGAAATATACTCCTTGCCTTCTTGAAGCCTAGAGTGTGGTGAAAGACTCAAGCAAACATCATGTAGATGCTTAATTTACAAACAATGGTAAGTTCTATAAAGGGAAAAAATAAGATGTGGTAAGAGAAGAAATTTTTAAATACAGGAGGATCAGAGAAAACTTCTTTGAGGAAATTGCAATTAAAGTTGAGACCTGAAAGATACACGTGAATTGGCCAGATAGCAAGTGGGAGCAGAGAAGATAGGTCCTGAGAAAAGAAGGAGCTGGAAGATTTTTAGGACTTGAAAACCACCAGCCTGATGGAAAAACCAAAGACAAAGAGAAAATCTTGAAAAAAGCCAGAGAAAAAGGCCAACATGGCTGCAGTGAGTGATCAAGGGGAGAGAGGCAGGAGGTGCGTGTGCAGGAATAGACAGAGGTTGACTGTGTGGGGTCCCAAAGGCGGGGATGCAGATGTTAGGAGTTTATGTTGAGAACTCTAGGAAGCCCCTGAAGGGTTTAAGCAGGAGGATGCTCAGATTTGCTGTGTAAGAAAGTTCAGTCTGCTGATGGAGATCAGACCCTATGGGGGCAAGAATGGGCTTGAACAGAACAGTGAGGAGAGGACCCCAGAAGCCCAGGTAGGAGACCAGCCAGGCAAAAATGGTTGCCATAGATACGAAGAGACGAAGACCTGAGAGCAACTCAGATGCTGGAGTAGCTGGACTTAAGGTGGGTTGATGAGAGCATGAAGGAAACAGCAATGCCAAGGAGGACTCTGAGGTATCCTTCATCCTGGGTGAAAAGCAGGTGAGGAAGGCTAGGGAAGATGCCCACCCATTCTCTTTCAGGACTGCACCTTTCTATTACTATTCCCTCTGCCTTACATACTCTTCCCAGGCATCTTCACCGAGCTAGGTCCTATTCTACCTTCAGAACCCAGCTCAGGTGTCAATTCTTCTGGGAAGCAACCCCTGACCACTGAGCCTTGTTTCTCCTCCTCTTGTCCCCGAGCATCTGGGCACCACTCTCATAGCACAGAGTGTTCTGTGACATGTCCGTGTACTCCCTTGTCCGCAAAAGCAGGAAAAAATGTACTTCAAAGCTCTCTACTTCCAACTAGAGTATATTTGGCACACAACAAAGTTTTACTGCATGAGCGAGTGGAGTAAAAATGTAAGAATGATTCAACACTGAGAACCACTTCTCCTCAGCGCACAGCCCAAATGTGAGGAATAAACAAGAGTTCTCCGACACACGGAAGCAAATGCCTTTAAAGGCGAGAAGTGAAGTTCATGCCCTGTACTCCAAGGCAAGACACCCTCGAAGGAACTGAGAGCTAGTTCACAATTTTAAGAAATATGACTTATCTGGTTTCTTCATCCAGAACAGATTAGTTGAAATTTATGGGGGTTGTCTCCCTGACAATGAGCACAGAGCAGGAAAACAAAATGCACTTGACTGTTGAAATTGGGGCATCTTCCTGCAAAAATGCAGCCAATGTGTGTCTATTCTCCAGCCTGTGACCACATAACTGCAGATTTTAGAACAAGGTAATTGTAATAATGAGCATTTACATTGCACTGTCCGCATACAAGATTCATCCAGTCTTCTTAGCAAATGTATGAGAAGCAAAGAAGCTTCCTTTCAAGGAAGGATACATTTAAAATTTTGGAGGTAAGAGGGGGTGAGGTTGGCACAGAATACAGAGGGAGAGGAATATGAGATGGAAGAGTCTTCACAGGGCTCTTCACAGGTTTGGGGATGGTCTGGGTGGTAGTATAAGGGGCTTTGCTTTTGAGCCTTTACTTGATAGTTATATGCAACATTTTTTATTTGCATGTAGGAATTTTAAGACACAGTTTGCTTGCCCAGGGTTACAAAATTAGTCTGTGGCAGAGCTGGTTGGCACTTCAATTCAGACTTTGTGATTCTAAATCTAGTGCCACCCCTACTACTGTTTGGTGCCATTGTTGCATAGCAAGTACCGCCATGAGCTGTGTCATAGTGCATCCAAACTAGTATCTATGTGTGACAGGGGCATCCAGGGAGGAGACATGAGCATCTGCTTTGATTAATACCACAAAGTTTAATAATAATGATGCCTTTGTTATTATTACTCGTACGGTTTTGGCAGCACATGGATGTACGTTGCTCCACTCTATATATGTGGAATCTAGAAAAATAGTACAGATGAACCTACTTCCAGGGCAGGAATAGACACGCAGATGTAGAGAATGAACATGTGGACACAGGGGGGGAAGGGGAGGGTGGGATGAACTGGGAGATTAGGTTTGACATAAATACACTACCATGTGTGAAATAGATAGCTAGTGGGAACCTGCACTATAGCACGGGGAGCTCAGCTCGGTGCTCTGTGATGACCTAGATGGGTGGGATGGGGCGGGGATGGGAGGGAGGTCCAAGAGGGAGAGGATATATGTATACATATAACTGATTCACTTTGTTGTACAGTAGAAACTAACACAACATTGTTAAGCAATTATACTCCAATTTAAAAAGATGATGATGATTGGGCTTCCCTGGTGGCGCAGTGGTTAAGAATCCGCCTGCCAATGCAGGGGACATGGGTTCGAGCCCTGGTCTGGGAAGATCCCACATGCCGCGGAGCAACTAAGCCCCTGTGCCACAACTACTGAGCCCGCGCGTCTGGAGCCTGTGCTCCACAACAAGAGAAGCCACCGCAGTGAGAAGCTCTGCAACGAAGAGTAGCCCCCACTCGCCACAACTAGAGAAAGCCCGCGCGCAGCAACGAAGACCCAACGCGGCCAAAGATAAATAAATAAATAAATATTTTTAAAAATAAAATAAAATAAAAGATAAAATTAAAAATTGATGATGAGGGCTTCCCTGGTGGCGCAGTGGTTGAGAGTCTGCCTGCCAATGCAGGGGACACGGGTTCGAGCCCTGGTCTGGGAAGATCCCACATGCTGCGGAGCGACTAGGCCCGTGAGCCACAACTGCTGAGCCTGCGCGTCTGGAGCCTGTGCTCCGCAACGGGAGAGGCCGCTACAGTGAGAGGCCCGCGCACCGCGATGAAGAGTGGCCCCCACTTGCCGCAACTAGAGAAAGCCCTCGCACAGAAATGGGGACCCAACACAGCCAAAGATAAATAAATAAATAATTTTAAAAAAAAATTGATGATGAAATAAATTTTTTAAAAAAAGAAAATCGCTCAATCGTATCACAGCTGTCCTGCAAGACAAGTTGTATTGTTCCCATTAAATGGAAAAGGAGATTCAGATTAAGTTAACTCATAGACTAGGTGGCGTTGAATTCATTTCTGCCTGATTCCAAAATGTCATTCTAGCCACTAGTCTCTTCTTATAAGGTAGGTCTCCACTCAACCTCCTTATCATGCTTCTTAGCAGTAAAGGATGGTGTGTGTAGGATTTCTCAGACCCTGACCCAGCAATCACCATGCCTACTTACACAGGGGACGATTACAGAATGGCTATCAAGGCTTCACTTCAGCCAGAGCTTCCCATGAGCTGAATTCGTCGTTGTGGAGTTCAAGTAAGATGCTGAGCGTGTGGCTCAGATCTCAGGGCTAAGCATCCCCATGCCTTCTGACACTGAGGGTGAACCTGCCCAAACAGGCATGCAGCAAGAGAGACACAGACAGACAGAAAGACAGACAGAGAACTGACTCCTCAAGAGGGCCCCTGAGCCCACCTACCCACATAGCCACCTGGATAAGAGGGTGGGGATGCTTGGAGTCATGGCTTTGTACTCACAGTGACCTGGACCTCAGGCAATCTGTTGAGTAATTCCACACCATTTTTCCTTCCTTATAGCGGTTCGATGCCTGAACCGTGCTGCTGGGAATAGACAGGGTGTTTACTCAAGACCTAGACGGTGCCTTCTGTGTTGCTTCTGACACCAGCCTTAATGAGCCCAGGCAATGCACTGGCCTTCCTGTCTTCTGCAGCACATCAACCTGATGTCTTCCTGCAACGGTTCTCAGAGAGTTAAAGGTCCAGCTCTGGGTCATAAATGAAAGTGACCCTTTCTCCCTTCCTTCCACGCGTGTCGCGTGGGCTGGTTCCCTCCTGGCATCGTACTAGACAGGGTCTCATGGGAACATCACACTTAACACCCTCCCACCGGGAACCCCATGACGCTCCTGCAGGTACCCCTTTGCCTTGCCTTGTTATTAACTAGAAAAGCTGAGGGTCATTTGCATCCTTGGAGATGCTAATGGGAAGAGCAATTGTGAAAGTACCTAAAGTCCAAGATCTCTCTCAAATCCTGTTCTTTAAGTGTCTCCCTCAAGAGAAGGGTTAACTGTCATCTGTTTGTAAACATTAAGCTGGTTTCCAATCTATAGAATAGCCTCTTACCCATTCCATTCCATGAGTAATTTTTTTCTTAATATATATACTTCCCTGGAGAATAAATCTCAGCACTCATCAATCTCCCTCCCTGCTTTATTTTTCTTCACAGTTCAGATCTTCTTTTCTACATATTCTGTTAGTTACTCATGTTTTGTTGATGGTTTATCTTTTTTACCTGCACTAAACATATGCTCCATGAGGCCAGGGCTTTTGGTACGGTATCTTAGTGTATCTCCTATACCCAAACAGGGAGAGGCATATTCTTGTACTTGGTAAATATTTTTTGAATGATTGAACAACTGAATATTAGAAGAGGATTTTTTTTTTACGTTTCTAGATATGCCTGACAAGGTGAGTTTTTTTCCCAAAAACACTGTGCATGAGATAATAGCGAGTCATCTCCTATTTAAGCTCTTTCTAAATCTCTATATGAGGCAGCTCACTCAGTCTTCCCTGGGTTATAACTTCACATTTGCAAAAGTTAGATGTAAGATGTTTGACATTAGATGTTAAACAAGTTCTGAAGCCACGCCTAGTCTCGAACTTCCATTTTTGCCTAAGCCAGTCTGAGTTCAGTTTCTGTTGCTTGCAACCAAGATTGTTGATCAGTAGTGTAGAGGAGGGAGCAAACAAAACTGTTCAGCAAAGATTCCTAGTGAAAAACTCTGCTAAAAAATACAGACTAACATTTATACAGCACTACTACGAGCTAACAGTGCTCTTTTGTGTGCTTTATATATATGAACCCATTTAATTCTCACAACCACCCTATGAGGTCAGGACTATTATTACGCCCATTTCATAAACGATGAAACTAAGGCTTAGCAAGGTAATGACCCGCCCAAGTCTCACAGCTGGTAAGTGTTAGAATTGGGGTTTGAACATTAACAGGCCACTATGCTTTACTGCGCTCACCAGCTTAAAGTCCATGTGAGAGGACCATGGTATTAGAAGAAAAGCTATCCAGAGTAATTGGACTGGCCCCTTTTTGTGTCCTATGAGATACCTGGAGATACAAGGACAGTCTGCCTATGGGGGATACCCTTGACAGGACATCTGAGAATGCCCATCTCTATGGGTAATTGACCCAGGTGCCCACACTGACTAGCTGCTGTGCCCATGCAAGCAGCTCAGCACGCACATGGCCAGCAGGCTGGACTTCTAGCAGTGACCCCTACTGGCTAATCCCCACAAGCAGCTCTGGCCAGCTTTGACTTCAATCACAAAATCTTTTCCTAATTGAGTTTATTGCCTTTTTGGCAGCTCTCACAGGGCAAAGGATTACTGCTTGATAAAAGGAAAGTTTTTACTGACATGGAGTATAGAAACTTTAACTTGTAGTTAATGCAGTATTGGTCATACATGGGGAGGGTGTGTTCCT
Organism: Balaenoptera acutorostrata; assembly: GCF_949987535.1. Lineage (NCBI taxonomy): Eukaryota > Metazoa > Chordata > Mammalia > Artiodactyla > Balaenopteridae > Balaenoptera > Balaenoptera acutorostrata. The sequence continues at coordinate 13,844,581 of NC_080074.1, forward strand.
GATGTTAAAAACCATAGAGCACAGTTGGGGATAAAAAACAGTAGAATATGGTTAACTGTCAAGAAAGGAAAAGCACCATTGTGTTCATTCCCTGCCATAAAGTGGAGTAAACATGCAGCAATCGTTCTGGAGTCTAAACTGAGTACAAGTCAGATAGTAGGAGTGATGATTCATCCAGCCCTCAGCATGGATTTTTAGGTTGTACAGACCTAAATTCAAATGCAAGAGCCAATACGAGTTGCATGATATTAGGTAAGTGATTTAATTACATCAGAGTTGCTGTGAGATCAGGTTCCACCATGCTTAGCACAGAGTAGCTAAGAGTAGCTCCACAGATGGTCATTTCCATTTCCCCTTGCTCCTGACACACTTTACAACTGTAAAGCATAATTACTCAGGGTTAGAGTACAGCAGGGAGTGCAGTGACAAAACAGTGTCTGGACATATTACACTGAAAACACCCAGCAAAGTCCAAAGGAAAAAAAAATTAAAAGAGACAGTAGAAGAGAAGGAAAGAAACCAATCCAGAAGAGTCTTTATCTAACTCTTACCCTAACCAATGTAAATCACTCAACATGCCTGGGCCTCAGTTTTCTTGCCTGTAAAATGGGGGCATAGGAACTAGTCCATTTTATAATATAAATATTTAGAGCTATAAATTTCCCTCTGGGCATATCTTTAACTGCATTACAAAGATTGTTGTGTGTTTTTTTTCATTTAACTCAAAATATTCTCCAATTTTTCTTATGATTTCTTCTTTGACCCATGGGTTATTGAGGAGTATGTTTCATATTCTGCAAATCATGGGAATATCCCAGATACCTTTGTGTTATTGATTTCTCATTTTATTCCTGGTGGTCAGAGAACATTTTGAGACTTGATTAATGCCCATTTTGGTGAATTCTACATGCACTTCAAAAGAGTGTGTATTTTGCTATCGATATGTAGAATATTGTATAAATGTCAATAAGGTCAGGTTGACTGGTAGCGTTGCTCAGGTTTTCTATATCCTTTTCCGTCTACGTGTTCTATTAATTGCTGAGAGAGAAGTGCTGAAATCTCTAATTGTAATTGTGGATTTGTCTATTTCTCTTTTCATCAGATTTTGCTTCATATATTTTATGCTCTGTTATTAGGTATATAAAGAACAAGGATTGTCATGCTTTCTTTTGAACTGACCCTCTTGCCACTATGAAAAGTGTCTCTATATTCCTTTTATCCCCCAGCTTTATTGAGGTAGGATTGACAATACAAAATTGTACATTTTTAAAATGTACAACCCAATTACCTGATATACATATACAGTGTGAAATATTCATCACCAAGCCAATCAACATATCCATCACTTCATAACTTCACCATTTTCCTTTTTTTTTCTTTATTTTTTCTTTTATGTAGTGAGAACACCCATGATCTACCTTCTCTGGAGAACTGGTGTACAGCAATGTGACTGTAGCTGACAATATTGTATTGTGTGCCTTCCAAAGTCTACTTCATCTGATGTTAGTACAGCCACTCCAGCTTTCTCATACGTGGTGTTTACATTGCACATCATTTTCCTGCCTTTCACTTTTTACCTATCTCTGAATCTTAAATGAATTTCTTTTTTTTTTAATTAATTAATTAATTTATTTTTATTTTTGGCTGTGTTGGGTCTTCTTTTCTGCGTGAGGGCTTTCTCTAGTTGCGGCGAGCTGGGGCCACTCTTCATCGTGGTGCACGGGCCTCTCACTATCGCGGCCTCTCACTATTGCGGAGCACAGGCTCCAGACGTGCAGCCTCAGCAGTTGTGGCTCACGTGCCCAGTTGCTCCACGGCATGTGGGATCTTCCCAGACCAGGGCTCGAACCCGTGTCCCCTGCATTGGTAGGCAGGCTCTCAACCACTGCGCCACCAGGGAAGCCCTTAAATGAATTTCTTATGGACAGCCTAGAGTTGGGTTTTGCTCTTTTTATCCATCTGACAACCTCTGTCTTTTGATTGACCATTTATATTTAGACCCTTTATATTTAATGAAATTATCAATATGACTATTTATCATCTTGCTATTTGTTTTCTATTGTCTCATCTGCTCTTTGTTTGTATTTATTTTTCTGCCTTTTTTAAAAATTATTTTGTAGCATTCCATTTTATCTCCACTGTTGGCTTATTAGATACAATTTCTTTGTTTTATTTTTCAGTGGTTTCTATAGGCTTTACAATATGAATCTTCAATCGATTAGAGTCTATCTTCAAATATTGTTATACCACACATATAAGAACCTTACAATAATATACTTCCTTTTTTCCCATTCTTTGTGCTATGGTTGCTAAACATTTTACTTCTACATACATTATAAACTGCAGAATACATTGTTATTAATTTTTGCTTGAAGTAGTCAATTCTTTCTTAAAGATAATTTTTAAGAGAAGGGGGAAAGTCTTTTATATTTACTTACATATTTACCATTTCTAGAGTTATTTATTCTTTTGTATAGATTTCATCTGATATTATTTCTCATCAGCCTGAATAATTCCTTTAATAAATCTTGTAGTACAGATCTACTGGTAATAAATTCTCTCAGCTTTTGTTTGTCTAAAAATGTCTTCATTTTGTTTTCATATTTGAATGATAGTTTCACCGAATATGGAATTCTATATTGACAGTTTTTGAGTTTTGGTAGGTGTATTAGTCTGCTTGGACTCCCATTAAAAAACATCATAGACTGGCTGGCTTAGACAAAAGAAATTTCTTTTCCCACCAGTCTGGAGGCTAGCAGTTCTAGATCAAGGTCCAGCGTGGTCAGTTTCTGATGAGGGCTCTCTTCGTGGTTTGCACACAGCTGTCTTCTTGATGTGTTCCCACATGGTATAGAGAGAAATCTCTAGTGGCTTTTCTTATAAGGACACTAATTCTATTGGATCAGGGCCCCACCCTTCTGACCCATTTAACCTTAACTACTTCCTTACTCAAAATACTAGCGCGCTGAGGTTTGGGGCTTCAACATACAGATTTTGGGGGTGAGAGGGACACATATTGATACATTCAGTCCATAACAGGGGGTTTTTAAACTTTAGATCATTGAAGATGCAAACCCCTTGTCTTCTGGTTTGCTCCATTTCTGTCAGGAAGTCTGCAGTCTTTCTTGTCTTGAACCCCCTGTACCTCATATGTCCTTTTTCCTGGCCACTTGGAGTTTGTTGAACTTCTTGGACCTGTGAGTTTATAGTGTTCAGCAAATTGGAAATTTTTCAATTATTATTTCTTCAAGTATCTTCTCTGTCCCTGCTCCTGTCTACCTGGAACTCCAATTTACACCCATATTATATCACTTGATGTTGTCTCACAATGTCAAGAGTCACATGTCACCAAGGCTCTGTTCATTTTTTTCTTGTTTTAAAATTTCTTTTGATTCAGTTTGGATGATTAGATTATTTCTGTTGCTACATCTTCAACTTCATTTGATTTTTTTGCAGTGCCTAATCTGTTAATCCCACCCAGTGAATTTTTCATTTCAGACATTGCATTTTTCATTTCCAGAAGTTTCATTTGGTTCACTTTTTATATCTTACTCTCCTTATTATGTTCATATTTTCCTTTAAATCCATGAGTATATTTAAAATAGCTTTTTGTTCATGTCCTTGGCTGACTATACCATCATCTCTGTTATTCGTAGATCTGTTTAGATTGCCTGGTCACATTTGTTTCTTTGTATGTGAAATTTTTTTATTGGATTAGATTTTTGTCTTCCCTTAAAAAAATGTTGAGTGTTTTCTGGCAGGCAGATATGTTACTTGGAGTTCATTCTTTTTAGGGTTGTTTTTAAACTGTGTCAAGGGCAGACCTCGAGTGGTCTTCCCTCTGGGTCTACTCTAGCCTCACTACTAAGGCATGACCCTTCTAGGTCTCCGCAAATTGTCCTGGGTGTTCAAAGTCACAATTCAAATGTCTTCAGCCCTGTGTGAACCCTGAGAATTCTTCAGCTTATAGCTTACCAGTCACTCTTTGCCCTCGTGGAGTTTCACCCTACACACGTGGCTTAGTGTTCAGCAAAAGACTCGGATGGATTCCCATATAGATTTCCAGAGTTTTCTCTTTCTATCTCTCTCTCTCTTTCCCCATCCTCTCTGACTCTATGCTCCGTAAATACCAGCCACCACAACCTCCCTGGACTCCAATCCCTGTGTCTTCATCCTAGCAAGACTACCGCACAACACAGGACTGTGCCTCCAAGCGGAAAGCCAGGACAATGGCAGGGATCACACTTTTGTTTCATTTCTCTCAGGAGCCATCATTCTACACTGCCTACTATCCAATGACTGAAGACAGTTTCACATATTTTATCTTATTTTTTAGGAGTTTATAGTGGAGGGCAAGTCTAGTCCCGGTTACTCCATCACGACTAGGAACAGGAATCTGGTCCCTTTTTAAACTCTTTTTAGCCGCAAAATTCTCTTTTTGAATGAAATCGGTCATAGAATCACAGTAGAGCAGAGGGATAAATGTGAGAAATTTGGAGTGCCTCTGAATTTAAATCATATTCTTGGACATAATTCTTTCATTATTTATGGAACCCCTTGTTGCTCCACTGTAGGCATGACGTTTGAAAATCATCATCTAGATCAGTCTCCAAATTGCTAGACCAAAGAAGGGTCAAAATGACCCTTTGGGGTATTGGGAAAAATACTAGAATTTGTCCTTATTTTCAACTCCTTTTAAAATTTCCATTTTGGATAAATGTTTTATGATTAAAAAGCATATTAGCATGGTAGTACATTTAAATACTACTTTATAAATAAACAACTATACATATGTAGGTCAAAGGATGTGGGTTTTTTAACTAATAGGAGTACATGATAAAAATAGATTGAAGGCCTCTGGACTAGATCAGGGTCAGTAAACTTTTCCTGCGAAAAGCCAAATTGTAAAATATTTTAGGCTTTGGAGACCATATGGTCTTTGTCAAAACTACTCAACTCTGCTTTTGTAGCATGAAAGCTATATGTACATAAATGAACATAGCTGTGTTCCAACAAAATTTTATTTGCGAAAACAGGTGGTGAGCTAGATTTGGCCTGCAAGCTGTAGTTTGTCAATGCTTGGGCTAGGTGATTTCTGAAGACCCTTTCAGCGGAAGAGTCTTTTGGCTCAATCTCCATCTACAGACTAGAATGGGACAGAGTGGAGTATCTTTGATACCCCCAGCTCCTATATGTTCTTCTTAAAGGGCTAGCATGATTTATTCCACTTAATCCTAACCCCCCACGTCCACAATCCCTTCTTTCACAGCATTGAAATATACAACAAAAATTCTTCCAAAATCACAAAGTGGTTAAAACTCAGGCACTGGAATAAAACAGAAGTTAAAACCCTAATGCCGCTACGTAGAGCTGGGCTCAGTTTCATCATTTCTGTGGCCTTCCATCCTCATCATGTGTAAAATGGGGATTCTGAGCTAACTAGCAGGTCTGCTGCACTGATTGAAACAGATAATGTATTTGAACTTGACACAGTAGGTAGACAATAAATGCTAGATTCCTCCTCTAGTCTTCACTCTGGGCCCTTTTTGCCCTCCAAAAGAAAAAATGGGAAGAGGAAAACAGGGTGAGAGCAAATGGAAAGATGGAGAGAGGGAGAGAGAGAGAGAGAGAGAGAGAGATAGATAGAGGGAGTTTTGTTATTCCTTTGTCCCTCTACCAAAGGTTTTGCTTCTTGTGTTCGTGTGCTGGGAAAGGTGAAGCTCTTTAATACTTTTGTCACACACCAAGGCACTGCCCTAAGGCAATGGGGTGAGGGCAGGAAGGTAGGTAATGGCCAGCAGAATCTGTAATACATCCCTTAAGTTAGCTGTCTCCAAAACAAGGTGTCTGCACCAGGGGTTTTACAAAATGATCCAATGGGGCATAGGGAGAAAATGTTAGAATTTCTCTTCATATTTACTTTTTATCTCATCTTTTAAAAATGTCTAGTTCTGATGTGTTTTCTCATGTATTTAACATACAATACTGTAGTACATTCATGTAGTTCATCAATAATTATATATATATATTTAAAAGATTTACTTATTATTTATTTATTTTGGGCTGCATTGGGTCTTAGTTGCGGCATGTGGGATTTTTTTGAGGCATGCAGGATCTACACTGTGGTGCGCAGGCTTCTCTCTAGTTGTGGCATGCGGGTTTTTCTCTTCTCCAGTTGTGGCATGCAGGCTCCAGGGCGCGTGAGCTCTGGAGTTGTGGCACGTGGGCTCCAGTTGAGGCACACAAGCTCAGTAGTTGTGGCACACGAACTTAGTTGCTCCGTGGCATGTGGGATCTTAGTTCTCTCACCAGGGATCTAACCTGTGTTCCCTGCCTTGGAAGGCAGATTCTTTACCACTGGACCGCAAGGGAAGTCCATATATATATATATGTATTAAAGAATATGCTCAAAAATATTTCCTGACTGTGATCCATGTTCAAGGAGATAAAAAGTTGGGGAGGCTTCTATGCTTGGGCTTGACAGGTGTATTCACACACATTGATGTGTCAGGGGATTCAAGGAGAAGCAGGATAAATTTGGTGCATCGTCTTGGGGGATCCATGTTGTTCAAAGATGTTTTTCCATTATATTAAAACAAACATAGTTTGGAGTTGAATGCTAAATCCACATGATATATATTTTTTTTAATTTTAAGTTCAACATAAGACTTCTAAGAAATTTTGAAGGAGTGACTGTTTCCTTCAGACATACCCCAGACCACTCAAGAATATGAGTTTATGCTCTTCTGTCTGGAAAATTAGAGACAGTTTGAGAAACAGTTCTACTGACAAAGGACCTCCTTGAATGAAGTTGCTCTTGGGTCTCTGAATCCAACTAGTCCCAAAATACAGACTGTGGGTGATATTCTGGGTGCGTAGCCTGGAGACACACATAAGACTCCTAGAACAATAAAAACAATAGTGAACATTTATTGAACACTATTCCATGACAAGCATTTAATCCATATCATGTCATATAATCCTCCTAATAATATTATAAAGGTAGGTGTTATTATTATCCTCCTACTGCTAAGGATTTGTGGTAGGCAGACTTCTCAAATGACCCTCGATGACCTATGCTCTCAGATGATCCCCTCTCCTGGAGTGCGGACCAATGGATATGATGGATGTCACTCCTGTGATTATGTTAGACTATACATCAAAGTAGGTTTTTAGACATGGTTAAGATTCCTAACCAGTTGATCTGGGTTTGATCTGGGTGGGCCTGACCTAATCAGGTGTTCTCTTAATAGCAGGTCCAGCAATCACAAACTAAAGAGATCAGAGAGACCTGCTCCTGCTGGCCTAGAGGAAAGCAGAGAGTTTTGCTGTGAGCTGCCTATGGCGGTTACATGCTGAGGAATTACCAGCAGCCTCTGGGACCTGAAAGCGTTGCATGACCAACCTCCAGGAAAAAAAAACAGGGACCTTGGGCTTAAACCACAAAGAAATTAGTTCTGCCAACAGTCTGGGAGCTTGAAAGAGGACCTCAAACCTCAGCTGAGAATTGCGCTCTGGCCAACACCATGATTTCAGGCCGGTGAGACCCTACACAGAGAACTCAGCTAACTCATACCCAGATTCCCAGCCCATGGAAACTGCAAAATAATACATCCGGGTGATTTTAAGCCACAAAGTTTGTGGTAATTTGTTATGCAAATTATGGAAAACTCATACAGGAAATTAGGAAGCTCACCTGAGTTTCCAGGTAACAAGAGGTGGTGTCAGAACTCAAACCCAAGCCGTCTTGGCCCATTTATGCACCCATTCCTTCATTCAACACTCTTCCCAGTTCTGGAAATACAGCAGTAAAAAAAATAGGTGTTCCTACTCTCATGGAGATTCCGTTCCAGCGTCTCCGGAACTCTTGTTATTAATGCTATACTACACTGCCTACCTATCAGCCAAAGGGGCTATAAAACAAAGTCTCATATCCCTAAGTAGGAGAGGGGATTTCAGATTCTTGTGAAAGGGTGGATTTTCCCAAATTAGAGAACGGGAAAGGCAAGCCAAGATGAGATCACCAAACCCAGTAAAATTCCCATATACTGCAATTTTCCTTGGGATTTCTTCTGGGATTCAGGAGGTCTTTCTCACGCAGACCAAAGAAAGTCAGTATGTGGGGCTTTTGCCACAATGTGGTTCGTGATAAATTCAATCTTATTTAATATGGTTTGCTTCAATGGGGTTTTTTTCTCTAAACAGGTTGTGATTTTTTTTTAAAGCTACTCAAGATAACTTACAGATTTTCTGATGTGGTCTTATTTATTCACTTTTTTTAAGATTCACTACTTTGATGGCAGTGCCTGGAGAAAACAGACTGGAACGTTGACACTCGTCTGGGAAGGCTGTGGTTGAACCATCTCCTCCTGCACTGCAGCGCCCAGCAACGTGGCAGATGTAAAGGAGGTCTGTTGTGTGGCCGTGTCCTCAGAGAGACTGGACAGAAAACCCATAAAAATGAAAACCTAAGAGGATAAAGCTCCACAGAGGCAAACACTAAGGCACACCCAGGAAAGTCCATGGACTTTGGAGCCATCCAGACCTGGGTTTGAATTCCTGCTCTACCCCTCTCTACCTTAGTAGATTTCCAGAGTAATCATAATGATAGCAATAGCCACCATTTTATTTTTATTTTTTTTTTTTTTTTTTAAAGTTTTTACTTGATTTTATTTATTTATTTATTTATTTATTTATTTTTGGCTGTGTTGGGTCTTCGGTTCGTGCGAGGGCTTTCTCCAGTTGCGGCAAGCGGGGGCCACTCTTCATCGCGGTGCGGGGACCGCTCTTCATCGCGGTGCGCGGGCCTTTCTCTATCGTGGCCCCTCCCGTCGCGGGGCACAGGCTCCAGACGCGCAGGCTCAGCAATTGTGGCTCACGGGCCCAGCTGCTCCGTGGCATGTGGGATCTTCCCAGACCAGGGCTCGAACCCGTGTCCCCTGCATTAGCAGGCAGATTCTCAACCACTGCGCCACCAGGGAAGCCCCAGCCACCATTTTATTATGTGCCTACTGTGTACCAGGCACAGTGCTGACTCCTATGTACATACAACTGAGATCACTAATTCTCATGAATCTGGAAAGTACAGTACAGTCCTTATTTTATAGGTGAGAATGTAAAGCTCAAAAGAATTCAGCAACCTGCACAACATCACCCAGCAAAACAGTGGTGGAGGTGAGATTTCAACTCCAGGTCTATTTAACTCCTCAACCTAAACTCTGAGCTTCAATTTCCTCATTTATAAAATGAGTTTAATAGTCCCCACTTCATTGGGTTGAGTGGAGGAATAAACCAGGTAATGTCTATAAAGTGGCCAAAGGTTGGTGCTCAGGACTTGTTAGTTTCCCTACAGAAGAAGCTATGGGGCTGCAGGAATCCCAGTAGGCTTCCTGGAGGAGGTGTGGCCTGGGAAGGATGGATTAGACTCAGAGACCATTTTGAGTTCAAAGCCTTTAAAGCTACCTTCACTTTGTTTCTGGTCAGGCTGCCGTGCACCATGCAAAAAAAGAGAAAACTCTGCCCACTCAATAACCACAATGTATTCTCTTTCTTCTCCAGGTAACTGACTAGGGGGAAGGCATCTGTGATTCAGCTGTTGATGCAAATGCTCAGTGCCGGGCACACACCAGGATGCCCGACTCGTCTGCTTTGCAGAACAGCCTCATAAAGAGGCAACAGTGCCCTTCTCGAGAAGTTATAAGCTCTTTTCCATTTGAGTTGACAGAGAAATATTTATCCAGGGTTGCAAAAATCCTCCAGGAGGGCATTACATGGAAAAAAAAAAATAGAAAAAAGAAAAAAAGAAAAAGAAATTTCTCTCTGTCTTGGAGAAGTAGCACTTCCCTTTTGACATTTCATAAGGCATAAATTTGATAGCAACAGAAGCCCCAGAGACACGCTGTTAGCTAAACTGTGGGTGAAGGCATATTGCCAAGGAGCCCGGGGCGTGCAGTGTCCTTGCCTTTGTTATCCTGAGCACTGTCTTGTCTATAGCATCTCTGGTACACATCTTCCTCCCCAAGGTTAACTCACCGGGGACTCCAGCTTCCAGTTTACCATCTTAAAAATGCATGCTTTAACCCACACCCATGGCTCCTTTTCAGAACCCGTCCTGACAGTGAACAACTCCGGGGTCTGAATTTAAGAAATCTGGCCGAGCTCTCTGGGGTCTTGCAAGAGCCAATTCTTATTGTTTCTGGCTGCCTTTTAAAAGTCACCCCCTTGCTCTTGAGTAAGAGGGAGAGAGAGCTGGACTGCCATCTGGATGGTGATATTTGGACCAAGGGGAGGCTTTAGACAAGGGTGCATTTACTCAGTGCTACCAGCAACTCAAGGTGGGTTTCAATGAGGCATTTGCTGCAACTACTTTAAAAAGAAAAAATTTTTTAAATAACAGTTGGGCAGCGTTCAGAATCTGATCCTGGCTGAGATGAATTTAGGGATCTCCTTAGTTAATGAGAGAAGGCTGGCTTGCCATGGCTCTTGAACTTTGGTGTACTTGATTTACCTGCATGTTTTATTGAAAATATAGATTCTTAGCCCCCACTGCAGGAAGGTCTGATTCAACAGGGTGGAATTCTTGACTCTGCATTTGGCAAGTAGGTATGATTTTGAGGCAAATGGCTAGAGAGTCAATTTCTGGAAACTTTGATAAAATGAAAAGAGAAAGAATTCCTGGGCTTATACCTGGAGAAAACCATAATTCGAAAAGATACATGCACCCCAGTGTTCATTGCAGCACTGTTTACAATAGCCAGGACATGGAAGCAACCTAAATGTCCATCAACAGAGGAATGGATAAAGAAGATGTGGTACATATATATAAAATGGAATATTACTCAGCCATAAAAAAGAACAAAACAATGCCATTTGCAACAACATGGATGGACCTAGAGGTTGTCATACTGAGTGAAGTAAGTCACACACTGAAAGACAAATATCATATGATATGGCTTATATGTGGAATCTAAAAAAAGAGTACAAATGAACTTATTTACAAAACAGAAGTAGAGTCATGGATGTAGAAAACAAACTTATGGTTACCAGGGGATTGGGGGCGGGGGGAGAGGGACAAATTGGGAAATTGGGACTGACATATACACACTACTATACATAAAATAGATAACTAATAAGAACCTGCTGTATAGCACACGGACCTCTACTCAATACTTTGTAATGACCTATATGGGAAAAGAATCTAAAAAAAAAAAAAAGGGGGATATATGTATATGTATAACTGATTCACTTTGCTGTACACCTGAAAATAACACAACTTTGTAAATTAACCATACTCCAATAAAAATTTTTAAAAAAACAAAAACAGGAAGAAAACTCTGGAGTCAGAAAGCAGCATCCGCTCTGATTCAAATCCCCACTAGGTCATTGACTTGCTGTGTGACTTTGGGCATGGGACTTAACCTCTCTGGGCCGGATTTCCTCATCTGTCAATAAACCTCTGTCTCGGGGAGCCCATCACCATTTGGATTCCTAATCTACTGAATCTTTGGGTGGAAGAGAAGAGGGGAGAGGAACCAACATTTGACTGAGCCCCTACAATGTGCCAGCCATGTGATCTCCCCCGACTCAGCTAAGCATTTGTCCTTGCCAAGTCAAAGAGCCTACGCTAATCTGCTTGAGCTTCTGGAAAACACCTTCAGGGCAGTGGTTTCTGACCCGTATTCTAACCAAAATATGTGTGGTGGGTTAATTTTGTTCAACACACCTTGGTTCTTTTGTGAAAGGAAAGTCGGTATGCACGAGTTATTTAATGCAATTCAGTTTCATTTATTCAGCAAGCATTTATTGAGTTCCTACTGCGCCCCCGGCGCCCTGTGAGACGCTGGGGATCCCATATGGAATAGACACCAGGCTGCCCCCTCTGAGCTGGGCACACGGGCCTTCCTGGCTGGCGCAGACTCTGCCCTGCTCATCCTGGGTGAGGAGAGGCTGAAGAGGAGCTGGGAGGGAACGGCCCAGGCTGAGCCGAGTCAGAGTTTGGCTGCTCTAAGATGCAAGAGACTCAAGCCAGGTGAATTCAAAACACCTGCCTAAGATAAATAGCGAAATAATGATAATGTGATATTTAAACCCTGGCATCCAGACTTCTTATCAGCTGTGCAGGCGTGTAGGGAGAAGGCCAGAACAATGGAAAAGCCACACACACACCCTTAGAGAGGAACACTGTGACATGAACAAGCAGGTTTTCTCCAAATGTGGTCCCCAGGCCACTGACCACACAACCACCTGGGGAGCTTATTTAAAATTCCTCCCTCCTACACTGTTGGTGGGAATGCAAATTGATGCACCCACTGTGGAAAACACTATGGAGGTTTCTCAAAAAACTAAAAATAGAACTACCGTATGACCCAGCAATTCCACTCCTGGGCATATAGCCAAAAAAACCAAAAACACTAATTCGAAAAGATACATGCACCCCAATGTTCACAGCAGCACTATTTACAGTAGCCAAGACATGGAAACAACCTAAGTGCCCATCCACAGATGACTGGATAAAGAAGATGTGGTACGTATATACAATGAATACTACTCAGCCATAAAAAGAATGAAATTTTGCCATTTACAGCAACATGGATGGACCTGGAGGGTATTGTGCTAAGTGAAATTAGTCAGACAGAGAAAGACAAACACTGTATGACACCACTTATATGTGGAATCTAAAAAATACAACAAACTAGTGAATCAAACAAAAAAGAAGGAGACTCACCAATATAGAGAACAAATTAGTGGTTACCAGTGGGGAGAGGGAAGGGGGAGGGGCAATATACGGGTGGAGGAAAAAAGGGTTATTATGGGATTATATGAAATCATGTGTGTGAAACTTTTGAAAATTGTAAAACACTATATAGAATTTAAAGAATCTTTCATACAATTAAAAAACTGAAAAAAATTTAATTAAAATAAAATAGAACTGAAATAAAATAAAATAAAATGCAGATTCCTGACACCCCTCCCCTACCCTCACTCCCACCTCCGCCAAAATTTGCTGATCAGAACCCAGAGGGGGAGGGCTTAAAAACTGCATGTATAACAAGCTCCTTCCCACCTCTTCCCCTCAGTGAACCTGCTGCAGCTAATCTGAGAATTACTGGAATCTTTCTGTATCTAATCCGCATAACTTTTGTAGTAGATGTGTCTTCCTCCTTTTTGTAATTAGTGGCAATAAAATTAATAATTTATAATGTTTCCTGAGCACTTTCTATCAGCCAGGGAGTAGTCTAGGCACCTCACATATAACTCATTTTATCCCCACAAAAAACCCTATTTTGGTCCTATTGTTATCCCCCATTTTACAGATGGAGAAACTGAGGCACAAAAAGTTTGGTGACTTGCAGGAGGGACGCAGCCAAGATTCAACTTCAGACCTACAGGTCACACAAGAAAAAAATCCCCATTTTCCAGACCAGGAAAACTGGTCCAGCATCCCAGGGTGAGTCAAGTCAGAGTTGGAGGGTTTTATCCCCTTCCCAAAGCCTCTTTGGACTTTATGCTAACCTGGTAGGAGGGTCTAATTGTGTTCTAACTATAAGGAATCAAACAATACAAAATACAAAGATTTCTCCCTGGCACCCCAAATGAGTTTGAATAACACAGTGTGAAAGATATCTACAGATGTAGGCTAGTTTCAAGACCCAGAATCCAGGATGGGAGTGAGGGGTGCCAGGGAGAGGTCAGTGTTTTTATCCCATGAGACCTTTTAAAATAACATGAATGACCCCAATCTGGGCTGGCTGCAAAGGGCTTTCAGATCTTCTAGTGGTTCTCAAGCACCAGGCAGGCTGAGGATGGGCTTTGCAGAATCCTCTAAGCCTATTAAAAATACATATTTCTAGGCCCTCACCTAGACCTACAGAATCAGAATCTCCAGGGTGGCATCAGAAAATCTTTATTTCTAACACTCCTCAGCTGCTCCTGATACAGGGCCAGGTTTAGGAGTCCTTGAGTCCCTGTCATTATGAATCTACTTATATCCTAAAATGGCAAATCTGGCTTAGAGATCATTTAGACCAACTCTTCATTTTATAGATAAGGAAACGAAGTCTTAGAGAGATGTTGCCTGTCCAAGTTCCTAGACCCAAGGGGGGGTTAACTGTGGCCCATTTAACTTTGAGTTACACTCCCGGATCTAGTTTCAGGATCAAATTGGTACCACTGAAATACTCTTGAATATTAACTTTTTTAATGGCTGAAAAGCAAAGCCAAGTTTCTCATCTAGATTCTTCTATCCAATGACGTAGGGAATTTGAGTCAGAAGAATAGGCATCCTCACACCCCGTCAGACTCAACAAAGTGATTTCCATCATGAATGGGGGGGAAATGCAACTTGTGAACCTTTTGATTTGTCTGCATTGGTCTTCAAGTATTAAGCAGAGTTGGTCCTGAAATCAGGTCCCCAGCTCCTTATACAGCTCCCAGGAATGTTTTGCTCTCCATCTCTCATTGGCCCACTCAGTCGGATGGATGCCTGTGGCTGACTTGGGTCTTTCAAATCCTGAATGATCAGGTGACCTCCTTAGTCAGACCCTAATAGCCACTCACCTGCAACAAACAGAATGCAAATGCGTTCTGCACGTGCTTTCTCCCTGTGGCAGGTTTGCACACAGAGGGTTGTACACACCGGTGACATCTTAGAAAAAAAAAAAACACATGTCCCTGGCCCTGGGAACAGAGGCAGCGGACAGGAGAATAAACAGGCCATCTGAGTGGGTGTGAGAATTGGGAGGGCAGCTGCAGCTGTGACCACCTGCAGTTCCTACCAAAATCTCTCCCTCTAGGGCTTTGTCCCTGCAGTCTTTGTTTGAGCCACCGAGCCCAGGCCTGTTTATCTTGCTGCTGGCAAGCTGGGTGCTTTCCTGGACATCTGTCTCCTTAAACTGACCAGAGGCTTCTGGGAGCCTTGACCCCAGTGCGGTGCCTAGCATCCAGTGGGCACTCACAAAAATATGTGGTGAATCTTTGAACTGGAGTTACCCTGATATCCATATGTTTCTTGGGCTGCTTTCAACCTAATGGCTGATGCCCAAGTGAATTCCACTGGATTTTCACCCAACAAGCACTGAGGGCCCGCTCTTCGCTGTAGCCATGTTAAGATCAGTGAAGTAGATGCCTTGCTCACCAGGAGGCTGTAATCGGGGGAGAATGTGTGTCTACACATTCACGTCACCCTTATGTAAGGCAGCCTGTGATGAACACAACTCAAAGAAGTGCACAGAGGCAGGCAGCCTAGCGGGAGAATTCCTCCTTGACTGTCTCCTTTTTGTGTATATTTTTAACAGCTTTATTGAGATATCACTGACATAAAAACTGTATATATTTAAGGTGTGCAACTTGATGTTTTTATATACATATACATTGTGAAATGATCACCACCATCAAACTAATTAACATATCTACTACCTCTACGTAGTTACCGTTTGTGTGTGTGTGTGTGTTGAGATTTAAGTTTTATCTTCTTACCAAATTTGAAGTATACAATATAGCATTGTTAACTAGAGTCAGCATACTGTACATAGATCCAGAACTTCTTCATCTTGCATAACTGAAACTTTGAACCCTTTCCCCAGATCCTGGAAAACATTCTACTCTTTGCTTCTATGAGTTTGACAATTTTCAATTCCACACATAAGTGAGATCGTGCAGTATTTCTCTTTCTGTGTCTTTCTTAGTTTGTCTAACATAATGCCCTCAAGGTCCATCCAAGATGTTGCAAATGGCAGGATTACCTTCTTTGTTAAGACTAAGTAAGATTCCACTGTGTGTGTGTGTGTGTGTGTGTGTGTGTGTGTGTGTGTGTGCGCATGCCACATCTTCTTTATCCATTCATCTGTCCGTGTTTTCATGTCTCGGTAATTGTGAATAATGCTGCAACCAACATGCGAGTGCATACAACCCCCAACCCACTACAGGTTGTCTACTGCCTGTGGACCCCTCTTCAGACAGTAAACTCCTCAAGGGTGGGGATCTTTGTTTCTGTTTGCTGATCTTGCCAAGCACTTGAAACAGTGGCTGGCACATAGGAGGTGATTCACAAATATTTCCGAATGATTTTGATTCAGATGGAGTCTGGATTCCAATCCTCTTTCTGTTGATTATCATCTCTGGGACCTAGGACAATGCTTTTTTTAGCTTCAGTTTCCTTATCGGTGAATCCAGAATAAGGACAGTTGTGAGGATCAAAGTTCATAAAAAGAAGTGGTTTTCAACCAATGGCATTAATGTTACTGTGATCATTGTATTAACTTAGTGTTACTATTTTTAAAAGGCACAATATCTTGGGAGAGAAGGCGATTACTTATAACCAGCCCACTGATTCTATCTTTTAAGTATCTTCTGATAGATACTTGTGTCTTTCAGCCAAGTCACAGAAAACCAGTGGCTTAAACAATTAGGGATTTATTTTTTCTTATGTAATGAGAAGTCTGGAAGTAGATCCCCAATGTCAGGCCTTTTGTCTCTACAATTCTCTTGCCCAGGAGTATTAAAGTAGTAGTAAAAATGTCTATTGAGCATTTACTATCTATCTCATACCATGTTAAATACTGTATATAAATCACATTATTTGAGTTTCATGACCACCTTATTAGGTAAAAATTGTATCCCATTTTACAGATGAAGAAAAGGAGGGTGAGAAGGATTCACGGTTCCATTTCACGTGACCCGAACTAAGATTTTGAATGCTAAGAAAAAGTAGGAGGCTGCCAGGTGGATTTTTTTTTTTTTTTTTTTTTTTAATTTTTGTCTGTGTTGGGTCTTCGTTTCTGTGCGAGGGCTTTCTCTAGTTGTGGCAAGCGGGGGCCACTCTTCATCGCGGTGCACGGGCCTCTCACTGTCGCGGCCACTCCCGTTGCGGAGCACAGGCTCCAGACGCGCAGGCTCAGTAGTTGTGGCTCACGGGCCTAGCCGCTCTGCGGCATGTGGGATCTTCCCGGACCGGGGCATGAACCCGTGTCCCCTGCATTGGCAGGCAGATTCCTAACCACTGCGCCACCATGGAAGCCCTGCCAGGTGGATTAAGGGTAGAAAAAAGAGAAGAAACAGAAAAAAAAATAGGATGTTTCACCAAAGCAGGTGATTTCCCAGCAGGAGTGGCAGATGGGCAAGACCTAGGGAAAGAGGAAGAGGGGGAAGCAGGCAAAGATCAGACAGGGAAGAGCCCAAGTATCACACAGAGATGCATGAATTTTACTCTGCAGATCATTGGAAGCCATAGAAGGAAATTACACAGACAAAGGACATCACTCAATTTGCGTTTTGGAGACAGGAAAACATTTAGGAGGTGACCCCATTCATCCAGACCAAAAAAAAAAAAAAATGAGCTGTATCAGAAGGACAGTAGTAGTAGAGATTTGGGAGAGCTTCAGGAGGTACCTTCGACAGTCCTGGTGAATAATTTGCACGTTGGGCTGAGAAGATGCGGGGCACTCCTCAGCTTCTGATGTGGTTGTGTCACTCATCTCATTTAACTCCGTGTCGCCCTTCGAGCTAGGGGTCAGCATTTTTTTTTTTTACAAATGAGGCCACTGAGACCTGGAGAAGGTAAGTGGCTTGCTCAAGGTCACACCAAGTCTGTGATAGAGGCAGAAAGTCTATCTGGCATCTCCAAAGCCCAGGATCTTGCTACAAATGACCCTAACTGCCTCTATCGCTAAATTAGGAAATGAGTCTCTATCCTCAGCGCTTCTTGTTTGTCAGACGTTAAATATGGGATGACTCACTCATATATAAAGTGTTTCAGTTCCTCACTAATCCGCAGAGTATTTTGCCCTCTGGGTTCTTTGCTTGACTTTCCTTTTGTTCTCTTTTGGGTAAATGCCATGTTGCAGATGGAAAACAGTAACCCCGTTTAATGTATACTCATGTTTTTTTTTTTTTAATTAATTGATATTGGAGTATAGTTGCTTTACAATGTTGTGTTAGTTTCCGCTGTACAGCAAAGTGAATCAGTTATACGTATTCGTATATTCACTCTTTTTTAGATTCCCTCCTCATCTAGGTCACCACAGAGCACTGAGTAGAGTTCCCTGTGCTATACGATAGGTTCTCATTAGTTATCTATTTTACATTTAGTAGCGTGTATACTCATGTTTTTAACGGTAAGAAAAACTTCCTAATCATCCCTGTCCTTGACTGAGCACAACTCCCGCTCTGTCCATCCTCCTCCTATTCACCTCCAAGGGTCTGGGGCAGCTCAGAAGGAACTCCTCCACAAGGCTACAGCATCTTTAGCAAAGCAGGATATAATAGGAAAATTATACCTTGGTAATACTTTGGGGGAGGGTAAAATTCTATTTTAAAAGCTAAGACTAAATTTAATGCACATGCCCCCAAAAGCCTTAGTTTTGACCTCGGTTATCACACCTGTCACTTTCTGATTGGCTTTTCAGTCAGCTGCAGAAAGTGGTGCCTCTCACGACATTGGGAGCACACCGTGGCCAAAGCCTGAGTCTTCCCCATCTTGGAATCACCAGCATTGGTCCCACCCAGAGCTCCTGCCCACCTTTGGGAGGTGTGTGGTGTTGCAAAGTCCCTGGGCAAGTTATTTGTGTCATCTGAGGTCCACTTTCCTCATCTCAAAATGGGAACAACAAAATGTCCATCTAGGAAGATTGATGCCATTAGTAGAAATAAGCATGTGCCCAGCAGGTAGAAGCTACTTGATATAAATTTTAATTTCCTTAGTTCTTAAAGGAATGTTAGAGATACAAAATAAGATAAAGATGGCTTTATATTTAAATCAGTTCTTTTACATGTGTGTTGTGAAACACTAGCTTCTTTTTCATTTTATGAAGGTATTTCACACTTGGTCTGGTTAATATATTTATAAGAATTTACTTAGAACCCATCATATTCTTACCATGATGCTAGTTATTACTGGGGGGGAGGGGGGAGGGGGGCTGGGGAGAGGAAGGAGAAGATGAAGAGGGAGCCGTAGATATAAAAGGGGAAG
Organism: Balaenoptera acutorostrata; assembly: GCF_949987535.1. Lineage (NCBI taxonomy): Eukaryota > Metazoa > Chordata > Mammalia > Artiodactyla > Balaenopteridae > Balaenoptera > Balaenoptera acutorostrata. Next base: position 13,863,545 of record NC_080074.1, read on the forward strand.
GAACTAATTTTTATTGAACAAATACTAATTGTCAGACACACTGTTTTGAGCCGAATTATATTCCCCCAAAACTCATATGTTGAAGCCCTAACCCCCAGGACCTCAGAATGTGACTGTATTTGGAAATAGAGCGTTTAAAGAGGTAATTGAGATAAAATGAAGTCATTAGGGTGGGCCTAATCCAATACGACTGGTGTTCTTATAAGAAGAGGAGATTAGGGCGCGAACATACACAAAGGGAAGACCATCTGAAGACACAGGAAGATAGCCATCTACAAGCCAACTGAGAGAGGACTTCAGAAGAAAGCAATCCTGTCAACATCTTGATCTAAGACTTCCAGCTGTCAGAACCATGAGGAAATAAGCTTCTGTTGCTTAAGCCACCCAGTGTGTGGTCATTTGTCAGGGCAGCCCTAGCAAACGAATACAGCCACCATCCTTACTGCTTTATATATTTATTCATTCCTTTGTCGAGTATTTGTAGAGTAGCTACAGTGGGACGAGTCCAGTGTGAAACAAGTGGTCCCTGCCCTCGTGGAACATCCAGTCTAGCTCATGTTATTTCGTTTACACTTCACAACAGCCCCGTGGGATAGATCATTACCGCAATTATACCCATTTTACAGATAGAGAAACAGAGGCCCTAAGAAAAAGCTGCTGGACAGCATGGTACAAAATGTTAAAGAATCCATAGGTCCCATAAGGGTGATTGAAGCAGTCTCAGTAGCTGCGAAGGCCCAGCCCAATGAGTAATGGATGGCAGTTCAAAGCCAGAGCTATGATGGATCATAGAAGGTCCTGTATTAGTAGAGGACAGGCAAGATTCACCCTAGCCTCCAGAGGAGGGATGAACAAGAGTTAAGTGGCATGAACCTACATGTACCAAGGGCACAGCTTCTGTGTGGTCATGAAAATCCATGCCTGTATCTACTCAGTTTGTGAGCAGACATGGGTTCTCTAGCTCACCCTCATCAGCACACATCCTGGGTTAATCCATAGGAGATTTTCTAAGTTGTTTGCAGTGACTATTATACCCTCTCCACTACCTCCTCACAAAAAAATTGCCAAACCTGCAAAAACCACGATACAATTGAATCCAATGTGAAAATCACTGAAGGGTCCACCTTTATGGGAAGGTTGGCTCAAGGCCAGAGCAAAGCCAGCCCATACAGTCAGAGAGACCACTGAAGGTTGCGTTGTAAAAGGTAATGTTTCAGTTTATCAAACACCTACTGTGTGCATGAGATAATTGCACAGATTATCTCAGATAATACTTATAATATCCCTAAGAAGCAAGTACTATTATCCTCTGCATTTTGAAATTTAAAAATAAATAAATAAATATGGGCCAGAGAGGTTCAGTAAGATGCTCAAGATCTTACCATCACTAAGGAGCAGAACTTGGGTTTGAACTCTGTTCCATCCGATTCCATGTTCTTGCTCTTAATTCCTATACTCTCCAAGTTCCCAAATTAAAGGACTGGGTCCAGCCTGCAGAGAGGAGAGTCTGGGGAAGAGACTGACAAGGAAGCCATTACTTTTTTTTTTTTTTTTTGATTCCCCATGACCCTTTCTGCCTACCCACCAGGCACTTTGCTTTTACATTTAGGTAGTGTTTTAGAAAACTGGAACAAGAGCAAAGACCAACTACGTGGCCCTACATCCTGCTCTCATCCCCAAACCCTGTAACTGGTAAAATATATTTGAAAGAGCACATCTGTAGCAGGGATGAAAATCAATAAAGGACAAATGGATCAGAGGAATATCTGAGAGACTGAAGGCAAATTGGATCAGACCATCGATAGAGGGAAAACATGACCTGAAACACCTGCAGGGGTTTCCCAGGTTCTGGAGTTGCTCCAAGATTAGAGACAATGCATGAAAAGGCTCTGAAGCAAACATCAACGTGATTGGCTGGGGAGCCCATATTTTAAGCATCCAGGCCCTTAGCCTCTTCTGTGTCTTACATCTTCTTATGCCAAGCAGTGGGCAGGGAGGTTCCTGTCCCACCCTCCCATCCAGGCTGGAGTTATGAGTGTAGGTGTTTTGGTTAAAGAACATAAATAGTGCCCAAAGATGCTTGGTAACACCAAGAAAGAATGAGGAGCCCCCATACATTAAGAGAAAAAATTACTGAAAGGCCATCCTTGGATTATGTCCTATTGTTTCCTCATAACTGTTAGAGACAGGTGGTAACAAAAAGAGAAGCCACAGACAGGGAGGTAGGGAATCTCAAGAACAAAGATAGGCATATAACCTAAAATCACTGAACACCTGAGGAAAAGCAACACCCTGAGAGATGTATATGTCACCAGCCTTAAAGGAGAAGGAAATCTTGTCATATGCTGTAACACGGATGAACCTTGAAGACATTATGATAAGTAAAATAAACCAGTCACAGAAGGACAAATACTGCCTGATTCCACTTACAGGAGGTATCTAACGCAGTCAAACCCATAGAAGCAGACAGTAGAATGGTGGTTGCCAGAAGCAGGGGAAAGGGGAAATTGTTCAATACGTATAGTTTCCGTTATGCAAGATGAAAAATATCTCCAGTTCTGCTGTACCATAATTTGCATATAGTTAATGATACTGTGCTGTACACCTAAAATTTTGTTAAGAGGGTAGATTTCATGTTATGTTTGCTACTATTTTTTTAACCACAATAGAAAGAGAGAGAGAGAGAAGGAAGGAGGGAGGAAGGGATGGAAGGAAGGGAGGGAGGGAAGGAGGGAGGGAGGAAGGAGAAAAGAAAGGACTGATTCTTTTCTAGAGCCTTCAGAGGGAGAATGGTCCTGCCAACACCTTGATTTCAGCTACCTAACCTCTGGAACTGTGAGAGAACACCTCTCTGTTGTTTTATGGCCATTGGGCCATTCGTTACAGCAGCTCTAGGAAACCAATGTAAGACAGAAACACCAAGCTCAACAAATGGAAGAACTAATGCCCAAGGAAATATCAGAGGGCAAAAAAAAAAAAAAAAAGGAAAAAGATTTTAAAAGAAAAGTAAATATTTTCGCAGTGACAAGGGAAGATATCCATGAAATAGAAATAGGCTCTTAAGAGAGAGAGCCATCATGGATAACATCCTAAAACTCAAAACAAATTGGATAGTCTGACACGCAGGATGGACGCACGTGGGGAACAGTGTGGGAATATGGTAGGTGGAGCCTAGGAATTCTCCCAGAATGCTCTGGAAAGGAATAAAAAGGCAGAAAATAAGAAAGAAGATTAAGACACAGAAAATAACTTGAAAAGACCAAACATCTTCAAACAGGAATTCTAGAGAATGGAGGAAATATAGGGAATTTAAAAATGAACGAGAAGACATTTCCAGAGTTCACGAAAGACAAAAAACTTCAGACTCAACGGGCGCAAGAATGCTGAGCGTTGAAGGGAAAAGACAATATTTTGATGTTACAAATTTCGGTCCTTCACACGTGAGGTGCTCAGAGGGAACTGGGTTCCCCGCCCTCACCCCTAACGTTTATATTAGGCACATTGCTATATAGAGGCATTCTCCTTTCTCTCTCCAATGCAACTTCTCCGTTACCTGAAATGCAATAAAAACATCGGTTCAGAATTCAGCCTTGATTCTGGGCCCATATTTGTGGCGTATGGAATTGGAAGTGCCCATTTCAGAAGAGGCCTATAGTGTAATTAGACTTTATCAGTCTCAGTAGTGTGTATTCATCAGAAGTTCATCCTGTTTGACACAGTCTTGGCCTGTGACAGGCTAAAGCTTTCATCCCCGCCACATTAGAGGGGAAATCAAGATAAGGAATCATCTCTGAGATCCTTTATTGCATATAAAATGTGCAAAATGCTAAAAAAAAAAAAAAAAAAGCTCATGCAACAATCTGTTTGGATAATATTGCATGGTATTTATTGGAGATGTTGACATGTAAGTGAGAAAATTATTGTTCATAAAGTGAAATGGACTGGGGATTATAAGAATCTCTGACCAGATAACAAAAATAAAGAGCTCCATAAACTAATCAAATTTTTTAAATTAAAAGAGCATTATCTGGGCTGTGAGATATCAATTTCGTAAACATGGTTCAGGGCTGGCCCTGGGTGAGGTCTAATGTCTCTTGAGGAGTCAACAAATTCATAGGATTATTTTGTTAATCAACTCTTAGGAGACAGAATCAGACAAAAAAACATTTTACTCAGTAAATGAAACATATTTAATTTGCTGTCTCATTCTGTCAGTCTGTCTTTAGAGGAATCCATATCAAGACATATAACAACAGCTTCCCATCAATAATTGTTTGACAGTTACTATGCTACTGGGTGTACCTTTCAAATTTATAATTAGGAAGACTTGGCAGATGGGACATATTGATCAATAACATAGTCAATTTTCTATTATGGAAACAAATTGATATTTCCACTGTAAAAACATTTCTTTCAGTACCTCAGAACAACACTACTTATTTATAGCAAGAAGGTAACTAAGGGTAGGTATAAATGTTAGACAAATTAGAGTAGGCATTTACCAGTCTTTTTGACTACACTACATTTTCAGTATCCCTAGGAAGTGTCAGGTTTGCTCAGTAACTTCCTTGCAAGAGTTCTGCCTCAGGTCAGGACAACTGGACCCAATACTTATCTCACTGTTCATCCAACCAAGGTCACTGTTATTGGAAATGGAGTTGGCATCCGTGGGAGGTGGGAGGCAGAGGAATACAGAGCACAGATGTAGAAATCAGAGCTGGACATAAATCTTGGCCTTGAACTTGAACACATTGCTGACTCTCTCGGAACCTTAGATTCCTCATCTATAAAATGGACCCAAAGGTGCCTAGAGAGGGAGTGAGGGGCCTCAGGAATGGAAAGAAAGACATTTTAAAGGTTTGGTGGCAGAGCTACAGATTGCTGCTTTCCCCCCAGGGCAGACTGTATTTGCCACGGACGGCGGCAACAACCTCTCCCATCACACATGCTCTTCTTTTTTTTTTTTTTTTTTTTTTAAATAAATTTATTTATTTATTTATGGCTGCGTTGGGTCTCCTTTGCTGCGTGCGGGCTTTCTCTAGTTGCGGCGAGCCGGGGCTACTCTTCATTGCGGTGCACAGTCTTCTCATTGCAGTGGCTTCTCTTGTTGCGGAGCACGGGCTCTAGGTGCGTGGGCTTCAGTAGTTGTGGCAGTTGGGCTCAGTAGTTGTGGCGCATGGGCTTAGTTGCTCCACGGCATGTGGGATCTTCCCGGACGAGGGCTTGAACCCGCGTCCCCTGCACTGGCAAGAGGATTCTTAACCACTGCGCCACCAGGGAAATCCCCACACATGCTCTTCTACAAGGTGACCTAGACTCTCCCCCACCGACATGTGGGATCTTATTACCTCCCTTTGAAACTTTTTTTTTAAATTGATTAATTTATTTTTATTTTTGGCTGCATTGGGTCTTCGTTGCTGCGTGCTGGCTTTCTCTAGTTGCGGCGAGCGGGGGCTACTCTTCGTTGCGGTGCGCGGGCTTCTCATTGCGGTGGCTTCTCTTGTTGTGGAGCACGGGCTCTAGGCGCACCGGCTTCAGTAGTTGTGGCACGTGGGTTCTGTAGTTGTGGCTCGCGGGCTTAGTTGCTCGGCAGCATGTGGGATCTTCCTGGACCAGGGTTTGAACCCATGTCCCCTGCATTGGCAGGTGGATCCTGAACCACTGTGCCACCAGGGAAGTCCCCTCCCTTTGAAACTTGAGCTCATCTCCTGACTTGCTTGTGACCAGGCGCCACGCTGTGAGAGGGCCACGCCACACCTGGGTGCTCTGGATGAGTTATCCCAGCCCAGGTACCAGACCAGACCTCCAGATGATCCCAGCTCCCGGGTGTCTGAGTCCCCACCAGCCATCTGAGTCTCCCCAAGACAAGCCGTCCCCTTCGCTCCCTGCCTGAATTCCTGACCCACATAATCTGTGAGCTGAACGACACAGCCACGATTTTACACCACTCAGTGTGGGGTGGCTTGTTATGCAGTGTTAGTGATTGGAACACTCCCCAATGCAGATAACAGCTAATGCAGATAACAGGTAAGCACATGCATACACACACATGCGTCCTCACCCATAAAGGGGAGTGGGGCAAATGTTAAAGAAGAAAGAGTGACTCACTAACTCGCTCTGTGGCCCAGTTTCCCCATCTGCAGATGATGAGAGGATGAGATGATGTTCCCAAAGGCCCTCCCAGCTCTAACATTCTGCTCCTGTGACCCTCCCTCCCTCTCCCTTCCATTAAAGCCCAGTCTGAAATTCTCCAGGTTCTCTGAGGTATACATGACTGACAACTCACCAGCAGTGGTTGTATTTTAGGTAGCATCAAAGCCTAAAGAGAAAGGAATAAAGCTTTGATGGTGGAATTTCAGAGCCAGTGGTAATTTTTTTTAGGTGACAGAGACGTGGCTATCCTAAGTCTTGAAATCAGAACACTATCTGCATAGCCTTGTGATATAAATGAGTTGTACTAGACACAGTGATTGTTGTTTTACTTGGAGTATTACGACGTGTGGATGCACATTTGGTGCTGAGCGTTCTTCCAGGCACTGTGCAAGCATTATGGTCCCACCCCATCATGAGTGGTACCTGCCCTGACACCATGTTTGAGAACATAAAGAAATCTGTCCCCTGGGGAGATGAGTCTACTTGAGAGTTCTACACTAAATGTGGGTCGGTCCAGCCCAATGGTTTTCAAATCTCACTACGGTGAAACACTTACGTTTTATACTCTGAATCAAGGTGTTCTGCTGATAAAAATTGAATAATGTTAATTTCTTCATTTGCAGGAGAAATATATTAATGAAGAGGATTTTCAATTTTCCTCCCGTAATCTTTTTTAAACCTTTGACGTTCGGCACCACTTGCTGGCTAGGAAAATCAGTTCTAGCTCAAAGGAAAGGAAAATGTTGAAGCAATTATGAAAATGGGCTCTGGAGTTAGACTAGGGTTCAAAAAATGAACAAAAATTAATCAGTCACTAACTGCTGTGTGACCTTGGGTAAGTCACTGTTCTAATGCTTAATTCCACTATCTGTAACATAGGGCACCTATAGTTCCTTCCTCATAGGGTTGAGTTGGGACTAAAGGAGATTATGCATTAGGTATAGTGCCTAGCACGCTTAAATAGTTAGTCAAGGTTTGCTGCTTTTATTAATAAACTGTTCCTATATCACTACAGGTAGGTACAAGATAGAAGGAAATTTTCAAGGTGATTTTGACCTGCCAGAGAAAGTCTTAGGAAAAAGGGAAGTTGTGTGTAAACACACATTCACATCTGAGTTTTGCAAAGTAGATAACTTCTTACAATAAAATTTCCAGATTAGTTGTTTTATTTTCACTCTTCTGATATAAAAATACCCTAGAGAAAAATAATACAGTGAAGCAGGAAAAGCATGGCCTTTGGAGTAGAACAAAAATGGATTCTAATCCTGGATTAGTTAGTTATCTTCTCTGAACCTTGATGCAGACACGCACTAAGTGTTCAATAAATATTTGCAGAACAGAATTCTAAAATTTTTATACTATCTACCTTTTACTTTTTTAGGATTAAATGAGATAGAGAGTGAAAGTGCCTAGTTCACAGATGCTAGTTGGCAAGTGACCGTTTTCTTTATCCATACATTATTTTTTAAGTGCCTGCCATTTTTTATTAAGAAACTCCAACTTCGATTAGTTCTTTTCATCCTGATACATGTCAATTCTTCTGTTTACCATACAGATAACTGTTTTAGCTACAGAGCTGGTGTCACTGAATATACTCACTCTATTCTATCCCAGAGAGTCTCTAAAACTACATACTTTGTGGATAAAACAATGATGCTTCTCAGGGGAACTCAGAATTCACACAGATGTTAATCCTCATCCTTGTGAAAATAGGAACCATATCATTTTTCATTAATTTAATAGAGAGTTGAGTTTGCTTTTATCATGGACACACACACACACACCCCTTCAGTATGGTGTCTCATAACCATGAAGTCTGATATGGTCATGGAATCATTAAACTCCCTTCCTCTGGGGATAAATTTAGACCTCTGTGACTTCCTGAAAGAAGATCATTTGTTTCACCTTTAAAATTAAGGAGTAGTGAGGGAAAGTTCCGGTGATTCTTTTTTAATGTTCAGCAATTTCTACACTTCCACTTAGAAGCAACTAAATTCACATCACATGACTCACCTTCCTGCCATAAATCTGGTGATCAATCTAAAATCCCCAGTCAGCCAGGCATTTCCTAGGTAACCAACCCCAAGTGGCTTTAATGGACAGCCCATAACAGTCAGAAATCAGCAAGAGAAAGAAAACACCTGTCCTTCTGTACTTTTTCTCAATATGCTTAAATAATTAAAAACGCCATCAAGAAACTAATCCATAGATAAGATGACATGTAAAATATGATGGCATAGTCCTCCTCTACCTTCATTGATTCACCCTGGAGAGGAAAGAGCTACTCAAGCCTTTACGTGTCCCCAAAGAAATTTCTTCCAATCAGGCTTCCCTGATTGTTCCACAGTGATCAATTCTTCTGCAGCCTTCTCTCACATTCAGTCTAAACAAGGAGTCTCCAAAGCACAAACAGTGAATCAAAAACAGTCGGCCACCTGTGTCTGTAAATGAAGTTTTGTTGGAATGCAGCCAAACTCATTCACTTACTTTATCATCTATGGCTGCTTTCACACTACAACGGCCAAGTTGAGTAGCTACAACAGAGACCGTATGTCCCTCAAAGCCTAAAATATTTTCTGTCTCACCCATTGCAGAAGAAGTCGGCCTGCCCCCTGTTCTAATCACCAATTAAATACATTTTCTGTGCTGTTTATGGTGATGAAGATCTACTGTTATTTGAAAAACCCCCTCCTCCACATTAATATTTTAAGTTCTTTGAAGCTGGACCACCTCATGTAGTTTTTCTCTAATAGTACTATTTCACATTCACTTCTTTCTTGCCAAAGAACTTTGATGTGTGAGCTGTCATGTCCCACAGAGTCTAGTATAGTGTTGAGCAAACAGGAGACACTTGAAACATATTTGACTGATTGATTGCCTTTCTCTGATTTATTTCAAGCTCTAAGCAATTGAGCCAATGGTTATTTTTATCACTGACGTGATAGGTCATGAAGACCATCACAAATCCCTATATCAAATGGAGGCGGAATATTTCAAACCATTGTATGAAATGGCTTTTTTGTAACATTTCTGGTTGTCACTCGTTTCCATCCAAATCCTTTAAAAGTATTATGTGATTTTTTTTTTTTTTTCCACAAGAGACAGTGCTGTTTCTGTAGAAAAGAACAATGTTTAGAGTCAGACTTGAGCTAAAAATCCCAGCTTGACCACTTCCTAGCTTTGAGGCCTCAGCCATATGGCTCATGTTTCAGTATCATTTAGAATCTAGACAAGCCAGAAACATGTTCTTCCTTTCACTCAGATGTCCTAGTCTCACTTTTCCACCTAGCAGCTCCACAGAAACAATGGTTTAGAATTTACCAGTTCCTGGGAAATCATATTGGTGAATCGTCTTTTTTAATTGTATACAAGGGCATAGACCAACCTAAAGTCAGATAAACTCATTAAGAAAAAACAATGATGAGAAGCAATGTTCAAGGCAGAAAATAAGTGATGCTGAGAAATACACATGCCTACCTGAGAAGCTCTGGAGTGACGTGACATTTCTTGTCATTGATTTGACCTACTTATAGCTCTTCCATGTAATAAATGGCAAAGCACTCAACACTACTAAATATTCTATTTCTGCACAATGTATAGTTAATTTTAACAGTGCTGTCTAGGGGCTTCTCTGGTGGCACAGTGGTTAAGAATCCGCCTGCCAATTCAGGGGACACAGGTTCGAGCCCTGGTCCGGGAAGATCCCACATGCCGCGGAGCAACTAAGCCTGTGCACCACAACTACTGAGCCTGTGCTCTAGAGCCCACGAGCCACAACTATTGAAGCCCACAAGCCACAACTACTGAAGCCCGTGTACCTAGAACCCATGCTCTGCAACACGAGAAGCCACCACAATGAGAAGCTCACGCACTGCAAGGAAGAGTAGCCCCTGCTCGCCGCAACTAGAGAAAGTCCATGCGCAGCAACAAAGACCCAACGCAGCCACACACAAAAAAATAATAATAATGCTGTCTAGTTATTTTGTGCTTGGTATCATATAAACCAGAAGGACCTCTTTAAAAAAAATTGAACTTACCAAGGGGATTTCTTTACAAAAACAAGTTGAACATGGTCCAACTACTTAATATTGTGGCCAAATGTAAACCTGATGTTGAAGTTTTTAAATGGGAGATTTATGTAATTATTTTGAGTTAATTCTCTCTTTACTCCAGGTATTAGATGCTTCTTTGTTGGAATCTTGTATTTACTGGATGCTTTTTTTTGTTGGATAATTTCTAGAAGAGTCTCTGACAGGCATTATGCAGCTGGAAAACAAGACCAAGTGTGGAAAAGAGGTTTTTCAACTATATGAGAAGATAGCATAGTCACTAGCAATTCTGCACACAATTGCAGGTAACCAAAGGCATGAATTACCTTCCATTTTGCTGTCAAATATATGATTATTAATATTCTAATAATATAATTTATATTATTTGACAGCAAAATGGATTTTATATTTATATTTGAATATGGACAGAGCTTATGTTATGGGAATTCACTTCAAATTAAATAATGAACCATGAAGACTTAAACTTGAGCATCCTTCAGAACTTTAATAATGATAAGTTTTGGCTCATAAATAATAACATTCTCCCCATGGCACTTATCTCATTTGATCATCACAGTGATCCTACAAGGTAGGCCTGGCTGGTATTAAAATTCCTATTTTATAGAGAAAGAAAGTAAGCCTCAGGGAAAACAAGAGCTTTCTCCATGCATACTACTGGGTTTTAAACTCATATCTGACTTCAAATCCGTTGTGGTTTCCAATCCTTTATCGATGTACCATCCTCTGCTCTTCAGAAAAGGGGCAAACAAGGTCCCAACAATTGTCCTGCGTTCTCCCTCCCTACAGAGTCTATATGGCTTCTGACTTTTTCTCTGGTTCTGTCTCTCAACCCTAATCTGCACCATCCCCCTGGGATCCATTATAGAATTCAATTTCCCTTTTGGGGCCATACTTCTGGCTCCTTGTTGTTTTAGAGTAACCATTCAGTACTACCCAATGCAGCTGCAAGACCTGAATCTATTCCTCTCTACCGCTGGCAGTTAGTACCTGCTCTAATAAGGTGTTTTGGCCTGCAAAGAGTCTCTGCACTTCATTTGCTCTGGGAGCATATGTTCAGAGACTAATAGTAGAGACTAGAGTTCTGCCTGGGGGCCGGGGATTGAAACGGAGATGAAGACTATGAAGAAAAAAATTCTCCATCTGGCAGGCCACTAGAGTCAGTTTTAGTCCCTATGGCTAGAGGAATAAGACAGATAGGATTGTTTTACTGAGAAACTTTATGAGACTCTGAGCAAAATCAAAACTTCTTTGGAGCCTTGTATAGCCATTTATTCAGCAAATATTTAATGAGAAACTACTGTGTGCCAGACGCTGTTAATAGACACTAAAGAAACATCAGAGAATGAAACAGGGAAAAATTCCTGCTCTCATAGAGCTTACATTCTGGTGGGAGATGCTGCAATAAACATAAACAAAAATATATACATTTTAGTCTTCCAATCCTTGAATATGGTATATGTTTTGATTTTAGTTATTTTACTTCTCTCAACAATGTTTTATAATTTTTAGTGTACAGATCTTGACTTTTGGTATATTTAGTTCTAAGTATGTTTTTAATGCTGCTGTAAATAGAATTTTTAAATTTCATTTTCCAATTTTTTCCTACCAACATATACAACCCAGTTGATATGTTTATATTGACCTTGAACCATGCAACCTTGCTAAATTCACAAACTATTTCTTGTAGTTATTTTGTGGATTCCTTAGACTTTTCTATGTGAATGACCATGACATCTGCAAGTAGAGACAGTTTTACCTCTTTCTTTCTGATCCTTATGCCTTTTATTTCCTTATCTTGCCTTATTGCAAAAGCTAAGATGCTCAGTACAATATTAAATAGACTGATGATAGTGGTCATGCTTGTCTTATTCTTGACCTTGGGGGAAAGAATTAAATATTTTACTATTAATTATTATGTTATTCATAAGTTTTTTTTTTAAATTTTTTTTTAACTTTGGGTTTATTTATTTATTTATTTTTATGGCTGTGTTGGGTCTTTGTTTCTGTGTGAGGGCTTTCTCTAGTTGCGGCAAGTGGGGGCCATTCTTCATCGCGGTGCGCGGGCCTCTCACCATCGCGGCCTCTCTTGTTGCGGAGCACAGGCTCCAGACGCGCAGGCTCAGTAATTGTGGCTCACGGGCCCAGTTGCTCCACGGCATGTGGGATCTTCCCAGACCAGGACTCGAACCCGTATTCTCTGCATTGGCAGGCAGATTCTCAACCACTGCGCCACCAGGGAAGCCCCATAAGTTTTTAAATAAGTGTCCTGTAACAGATTAAGGAAGTTCCCTTCTATTCCTAGTTTGCAGAGAGTTTTTACTACGACTTGGTATTGACTTTTGTCAAATGTGCTTTTACAACTACTGAAATGTTAGTATGGCTTTTCTTATTTATTCTGTTACTATTATCAATTATATAAAATTCTTAAACACAGATATATAAAAGAAGTTGTAGAATAAATGCTATAAAGAAAAGTAAACAAGTTAAAGGGAATGAGACTAATGGAAAGTGCTGTTTCAAACAGAGTGGGCAAGGAAGACCTCTCTGAAGAGATAATATTTGAGTAAAGATTTAAATGAAGGGAAGGAGCAAGCTATGCAAAAGTATGAGGAAATATTCCAGGCACCAAACAGTAGAAGATGGGTTTGAAGAGATAACCAGGGGCTGAACATACAAGCCCTTGGAGGCCATTGCAAGGAGTTTGGGATTTTGTTCTGAGACCCTGGGGAATCATCAGTAGGTTTTTAGCTAAAGAGCACCATGAAGTGATTTATTATTTTAATAAGATCATTCCAGCTGTTACGTGGAGAACTGAATGCAGGTGGCAAGAGTGGAATGGGGAAATTAATCAGGAGACTGTTTTATTATGCCACCAGGGATTATAGCATCCTGGATTAGAATGGTAACAGGAGGCGGTAAAACGTGACCTGTTTTGGATTTTCTGTTGGATTGGATCTGGGCCCAAGGGAAAGTGAGAATTCAAGGAGAACTCCTAGAGTTTGGAGCCTGAGAAACTGGATGCATGACGATGCCACTAACTGATGGAGGAGAAGAAGACTGGGAGATAGAATCAAGAGAACAGTTTTTGCCGTTTAGATATTCACCTCTTTAGGTGAATTCAAAATAGACAGCTGGATATAGAGTCCTGGAGCTCAGGGAAGAGGCGAGAGTAGTGAAAAAGAAATGGAAGTCTTAAGAATATAGATGATATTTAATTCCACAGGGCTAGGTGAGTTCACAAAGGATGTGAGAGTAAATAGAACTATATACTGGGAAATTCTAATACATGTAGTGTCAAGAAGAAGAGGAAAGGCCAGCACAAGAGGTTGAGAAGGAGAGCCAGTGGGGTAAGAGGAAAACAGCGAGGACTAGGGTGGCTCATAGCCAAGTGAGGAAAGGATTTCGAGAAGGAGGGAATGATCCACTGTGTCCAAGGCCCTAAGAGGCAAAGTGAGATAAAAATCAAAAATTGAGAGGCTTGGGAGTGTGGTGGTAACTGAGGTATTGAAGGGATTGAAGGCATAATGGGATCAGTGCTGGGGGTCTTATAGGGAAAGATGGGCTCCCAATTTTCATTATGGACTCCCTTTAGGGATTAACCTAGTGGATATTTAGATGTGAGAGGCCGACTGTAATGGTCTTATACCAAGAGCTCATAGATTTCTGGGGGCCTCCTTCAATGCTATGATGGGTTACATCATGAGATGTCTCTCCCCGTGTCTGCACAGACGCCCACACCCCCAAGTCCTGGCAGTTTGGGAAGGGCTGAGTCACTCTGCTCTGCATGGACCGAGGAAGCATCATGATGAGTGTGAGGTACAGTGACAGCTGCAGGCATCGTTTAAGCAGATTCCAGGGTGGTCAAGATCAATGATGGGAGCTGGAACGGGAGCGGAAGGGCACCCTTTTAAGGATTCCCCCCAAATGGCCTACGTTCCTGTTTGAGAGGGTACGGGTGGAAAGCTTCCTAGTCACTGTAATCTGGACATAAGTGTGAAGTGACTCCATTCTATGGTCATGGGTGGATGAGGCCGGAGGACATAGAAGTTAGAGGCAACCGTTCTAATATCGAGCCTCCTTGCAAAACCTTTCCCAAATGACTCACTTCCTGCTCCCTCTCTTTTAAAAAAAAAATGTAAAATTTGCCTTTTTTGAAAGCGTCCCTAGAGCAGCAGTGGTTCTTCAGAAGTTACATTTCAAGGGATATCTTCGTTTGCAGAGCTACCCAGAGTCGAGACGTTAACAAAGTAAGTGAGAGAGTGGAGAGACATGGGGCCGTCACGTACACTGTGCAAGTTCTTCTGCACCAGGGCACCCAGAACAAGGAGTGCTGTTTTCTAATTTGAACGAAGGCACCATATGGGCTAATGGCAGTCCTGAGTGCCTAAACTTGAAAGCAAAACCAGAGTACTCTTCATCTGTATAAAGTGGGAGGACACGGACCTCATTTATGGGAAGATTCAGGTGAAAGATGGAGAAAGAGACCTGGTTACTTAAATACTTCTCGGGGTTCAACAGCTTTTTTAGCAAATCTTTTCAAAAAAGGCAATTCGTGATATTTTGTCTTCAGTTCTATATGGAGTGGAGGGTCTCTCCACATCTGTTCTAGCTCTAATAAGATACACACTTCTGTGTTTCCCTTCCCTTTCTGAGGGTTAGGATCATAGTCTAATTCATCTTATATTCCCAGGATTTGACCAAAAGTGGATACTGAGAACATGCTTATTGCATGGAACTGAGCAACGCACTGTATGTAACATGTGAAGTTTCTGTTCTAAGACAATTCTGAGCTCAGAATTTTAATCTTACAAAATCAGAATGGATACTAAAAATAACTAATTTTTATTCAGAGCTCTATATGAATTATATTGTTTAATCCTCACAGTGTAGTCTGTAAGGTAGATACTGTTATTGCCTCTTTTACAAACAATAATAATAAATAATAATAATAATAAACAATATGTAGTGTTTAATATGTTCCATGCACTGTTCTAAGCACTTTTGCTTATATTAACTAATTTAATCCTCCAAACAAACCTTTCAGGTAGGTACTATTATTCTCCCCCTGTTAACAGCATGATAGCAGAACTGAGTTGTAATTAACACACTTAGTAAGTAGCAGAGCTTGGAAACTCTCTGGCTCCAAGGTCCATATGATTACATCGTCTTCCCAAATTCCCCAGCCCAAATAATAAACATTCCAGGATTTTCCAAAATGTCTATATTGACTTCCATCCAAAAACCAATTATCATCCTGAACTCTGAATCCAAAAGATTCTGTGTTCTTAGGAGAGGAGGGAGTAACAAGAAATGGGAAAGTGAGTCTTTGAACGTATTTAATCCCAATGAAGCCTTGATGGGAGAAAAAAAAATCAAGAGTTTAGAAATGTTATTGCAAAGCGTGACTGCACCCTTTCAACGATCCATGTGCCACCCTCACAGTAAGTGGCCCAAGTACAGATTTCCCGTTTGGTCATTAACCCCGATTATCTCACTCCCCCCACAGACTTGCCAAATTTACTTTTAACTGCTCTCAGCACTGAGACAGAAGGGGGGCAGGGTAATGAATCTCCACAATGTATAATAATTATGAATGAGCAGAGATAAACTACACCTGTCAAAATAAATGATCAGCATCCGAAATCGCTGGTTTCTCCATTTACTGTTTCGTAAACTCAAGTTATTCACCCTTGCTAATTTCTCCCACTGCCGTTCCCACAATTTTTTTCCCTGATTTTAGCCCCTAGAGTTCGCTCAGAAGATGCCTGTCACCCCCAAATTCTTCTGAGGATAAGAGAGAAAAACTTGAAGTAAATTGTTCCTGCAGGAAATGAATTACTAAATAGCTAGAGTTCCCTGAAAGTATGTCAGACAGGGACTGGTTCATTGCGGCTCCACCTATCAGCGTTCAGCCCTTCAATAATATCCCCTTTTTATTCTCTTCTAAGGCTCTGCCAAAGTGACAAAAAGACAATGGCGGCACAGCATAGAAGTCAGGCTAATTTTAAGTGTAACTGTATTTAAGGAATGTTCGGCCGACAGTATTTTGGATGCAGAAACACTTATTTCCATAGTCTCCGAAGTTCAAATCCAACTAACAAAACTATTGCCAGTTCCAAGTCTGAGTCCATACTTGTGTAAAATAACTGTCTATGTGGTTTTTAATGAGAGTACACTTACATTTTTTCCTGTGATTTTTAAAATTTCTCACTACCTGGGTCTATTGCTCTGGATTCTCAGGATGCAAGCAACAGAAAAAAGGAAGGGAGCTTTGTTAGAAGGACAATGAGGTCACTCAGCAAATCAGAGAAAGGACAGAACAATCAGACAGCATGTCGGGAATAGGGACACAGTTCCTCCTAGGGGGACCAGATCAGATTAATTTTAGCACCCCTCATTCTTTTGAGAAAAGATCTGATTGACCTTGGGAGAGCCATGTGTCCAACTGCAGAGGTGAGTGAACAGGATACCATGAAAACTGACCCTATAACCAGAGGAAGGGGAAATAAGAACAAAAAGAAAAATATATATAGCTTACACCCTGTGTTTGGTTTGTTACTCCACACAAGGAACCCTCAGGCTTCCAGAATTTAGTTCCTGTTTCAACACATGCTCTGGCCCAAGACACAAGTTGGTTTTTCTTTGAGTTCTTTGGTGACAAGCAGCTCTATAAAAAGAAGGGCTTCTGGGGGTCGGCGCACGAGGTTGTTCAGACCATGCTGTTTCCATGGGCCTGTCCCTTGTTGGACTGCTCTGGAGGCTCAGAATTTAGGGAGAATAAAGACTGTGTAGCTGGCCTCTATTTACCAAGCACCCTCAAAAAGAGCTCTCACACGCTCTCAATCTGCTGGTGATCCTGTGGTTAACTTCACCTTAAGGGTGAATACATCCAAGCATGGTATTCAAAGCCTGTGGTAACCTGCTTGGCTCAGCCTCCCCTGCCCCCTCCAGAACAGATCTAGACCCTGCTGTGCCAGGAATTGCCCCTTTAGTTGCTGGATCATGGGAAGTCCAAAGGCTGCAGGGGGAGGGGAGAAACTGGGGTGGCCGGAATATTGGCAGGAGCACTCAGGGGTCTTAGCACGGCAGCTGTTTACCAACCAGTACAGAATATTTCAGTAGATGAACAATCTGTATGGCTGTGCTGGTGTGTTTCCGATATCAGCCCTACATATAGCCTTGGAAGACTTAAGCCTATGGGTCTTCGGGATTTTAAAGCAGATAAAATCTAAGAGCAGTCTTAGTGATGAGAAATTTTGATTGAGTAAAGAGAAATAGAGGGGACCAAAAAAAAAAAAAAAAAAGGAGTTGTGAAAGAGAAAGAGGCAGATACAGCACAGACCAGATGTTTACTCCTCAGCCAGTCTCAGAGAGCCTGCCCTCTTCCCCATAGCTGCAGCCTCTGGGGGCCCACCTGTTGCTGTCGGGGAAGCACTGACTGAGATCGCCCGCCCTGGCCAGGCGCCACAGTAACCATTCACATGAGCTATCTTAAACAGGAGGTCCTGGTAAGGAACACGGAACTAACCAGCCACCATCAACCGGAAGAATTCGGGAAAGGTCAAAAGGAGACACCAGACCATAGGTCCTACCAACCTCCAAGAATCCTCCTCGCTGGAATCCATCTTGGCTGAGCGATGCACGCGTCCCCCGAAAGGACCCTGAGTCAGAGTGATTGGCCAGAGATAACCCGGAAACTAACCCCATTCCCATAAAACCCAAGACTGCAAGCCACGTGGCAGAGCATTGCTCCTGGGTTCCCTTACCCTCCTGCTCTCTGCCCGGGCGCCCCTTCCCAATAAAGTCTCCTGCTTTGTCAGCACGTGTGTCTCCTCGGACGATTCATTTCCAAGTGTTAGACAAGAGCCCGCTCTCGGGCCCTGGAAGGGGTCCCCTTCCTTACAACAGAGCCAGTCCTCAGGAGCATTCTGGGAGCTCTAGTTTGGCCTTGGCATCAAGCCCTTTGCTGCCCGCCGGAATTAGACAAGTTGCTCCTGTTGGATTTCTGGGCTTCAGTCCTAATCTTGAGCAAGAGTCCCCACGGCGTGACCCATTATTTAGATCCTACAGTCACGCTTTGTCCCCTGGAACCAACTTCTGTACCAATAATATGCCTAGGATCTCATTCCCAACCTATGACGGGGGCGTGGGCTGCAGCACACCGTTTCCCCTGCCATTCATCCATTGGGCCATTCACAAATATTCCCTGGGGACTCCGAGATTAATCAAAACACAATCCTTATCCTCCAAGAACAAAATATCCTACTCTTCGAGCCCTACCTTGTGCTGGGAGCTGACTACCTGCTCCTGGAACTCCTAGAAAGCGACAACCTACTTGGCTTTTTGCTTTACTGCCACGCCTAAAATTGCAGAAGCGGCCCTCTACCCATTTGTTGGGAAAGCTGAGTACTGGGGTGGTCAATACAGACCGGAGAACTTGGATATTAGGACTCATCCTTCCTTCAGCCCTAGAAGCTGCTCCATCCCCCCAAAATGGTACTAATTTAGCTCTCTTAGCCCCCCTTTCACGTTTCCTGGTCTTACTAAGTAACAAGGCACATCTAGCCACATCCCCAATGTAGTACCCTTAAACTCCTCCTAAATTTCTGGTTCATCACTATCATGGGGACTCTCGTGTTTTCCCTGTTCCTTGGGAACTCTAAGGCCAAGGGCTGTACTAGTCTGTACAAAATGTGAATGTTCAGCTTTCCCCAAAGCCTCTGCTTTGATATAAAAAGTATATTAGCTTAGAGAGGTCACCATAGAAAAAGTCATCACCAAAAATAGGTTATTAATTCAGAAGATGCCTGATTTTGAGATGTCCTACTTTGTTACCCTAAATTTCAGACTTTGCTATATCCATATCCATGACTAGCTGCTATATAGATATCGTGGTGTTTACAGAATATAGGAAATTGGAAGCATTGGTTGAAATAAGTTTGAAGATATACTTGTCCTTCAGAGAGAAAATAAGCCCCAAAAGGCAAAATGTCACCTGTGGCTAACAGGCAAATTTTTGTTTTTATTCAAAGGCAACCAGGACACATAACTGGTGAAAACTGAGAAGGTATGAGATTATCTTCCTCCATTGGTTCTGTAGTGAAGGGAAACCTGCCAAGGTGAGTGGCTAACATTGGATTGGCTGTATCTTGTCATTGCATCCTGTCAATGTCACAAGATGTAAAGAGGGAACATTTCTAGGAGCAAATGGCCATTGGCCTTCAGGCCTGCAAGAGCCTGTCTCCCTGATTCATGAACCTCGAATACCCAGTGTTACCTGATTCTGACCCTCTTCCCAGGCCCACTCAGTACATTGCATTCTAACCTGGTCCCAACCCCCCAGGCTTCCAATCCCATCCCTCTTTCCTGTTGATGGCCATGGTTCATTTTGAAGGCCTAGTGTTCAGTCCCTCTTTCCCTCCTTCCTTACTATGACCTTGACTGATATTTAGAAGCCATTTCCAGCTACTTTGCCTCTGGATGCTCTGGGAAAATACCTTTCCCAATTCTTTTTGGCCACTGGGCACTAGAATGGTGCCTCCAGAAAAAAGAGGACTGATAGACAAGCAGTCATTCTCTAGAATAAGCTAACGTTTTTTCTTTCCCATAAAGACTAGCCACGGCAGGAGTCCATTCCCTTACGAAGAAGCTGTGAAGTCTATTGCCTTTGTTTCTATCTGAGATTTCATGAGGTTTTGCGCAAAACAAAACAAAAAAACCCTGATTTGCTGCCCAAGTGGTGAATTTGGATGGTATGTGTACACTGTGGCTTCCCTTTGGTTAGAGCAGCAGGGCCTCCCAGCTGGGTCTTCTGGGCCCATTCTCGGCTGTTGAAGCCATCTCTACAAAAGATACTCATCACTTTTGGCAATTTGGTACATTGTAATAATTAATTGGCAGCTTATGTGATTGATAACAGAGCCCTTAAAACAGATTTTTCTCTCTCTCTCCTGTCCCCTTGTCAAAAGTTCAGGGCTTAATTGTTCTTCCAGAGCATTATTGAGAGAGTTGGGGGAGGGTGTGGAACTCAAAACAAAACTGATGCCCATGTGAGAAATTTTCTGAACACGTTCCGTCACGCACCTGCTTGCTGGGCAATGAGATTTGTTGGGAAGAATGTATGAAAAGGGAGAGTGACTCCTAGATTTAATGTGCTCCTGGATTTAGTTGTTTATAAAAGCAGGGAAACAAAAGTGGTTTCTGGTTCTGTTCTTTAGAAAATGTTCATGATATACCTCAGTCTCACCATGTAAAGCTCCATCAAGTTATGTTTTGGTAGCAAGAACTCTGGACTCTGAATTCTAGATCTAACTTCTGCCCCCAGCGCATCATGTGACATAGACTACATATGCATTTATGCATTCACAAATATTTACTGAGCACCTACTATGTGCCAAACACTCTACTAGGCACCAGGAATACCTACGTAAGTACTGTAGACACCACCCCTACAGTGCAGAGGTCATGTAAAAGTGGAATTAGATCCAGCAAAATGGAGGCCAATGGTGACTCTAGCAAGAGCCATTTTCCATGAAGTAATAGTGTCAGAAGATTTGGGGTTGGGGGGATGGTTTAAAGAGTGACAGGTGGGAGAGGAATTGGAGGTAGCAAGGACAAACAAGTATTTCTAAACTTTTCAATAAGGCAAACATATCTGAATTGCCCATGCTTAGAGAAGAGACATTATAGGTCAATCCCCCTCCCTCAGATATAGCAAATGGATAATGCCAAAATTAACCACTTGATGGGAGATTTCTCTCAACAGAGTTTAAATTCAGAATGATTTGGATTCTGTTCTCCTGGAACAGAATGATTGTCATCTTAGCAAGGCTTAACCAAGGAAGATTTTCTATCCTATGTCTACACTCTTACCCTCAAATACCACTGATTCTCTGGTATGGCCTTTGGCAGCTATAACATGAGCTTAGACTAAGGGCTGGGATCTTAAACACAATTTTGCTTGGGGTAGACGCTCCAAGGACTGAGAATTGACATGTTTAAAAATTTTGTGGATGTTCGGTTAGTGCTGGGAAAATCTTATGCATACTATTGATGAAATCCTTTCTTGACTAAAGCTTCTGCGCTGTTTACCTCTTTTTTTAATAGCAAAATTTCTCAACATGCAAAAGAACAGTACCTGGGGGGCTTCCCTGGTGGCGCAGTGGTTGAGAATCTGCCTGCTAATGCAGGGGACACGGGTTTGAGCCCTGGTCTGGGAAGATCCCACATGCCGCAGAGCAACTAAGCCAGTGCACCACAACTACTGAGCCTGCGCGTCTGGAGCCTGTGCTCCGCAACATGAGAGGCCGCAATAGTGAGAGGCCCGCGCACCGCGATGAAGAGTGGCCCCCATTTGCCGCAACTAGAGAAAGCCCTCACAGAAACGAAGACCCAACACAGCCAAAAATAAATAAATTAATTAATTTAAAAAAAAAACAGTACCTGGAACATAGCAGACATACATACATATATATATGTATGTGTGTGTGTGTGTGTGTGTTTGTTGTTGTTGTTAGTATTACTATTATTTCCAGGACTTAATCCTCCTGCATCTGTAATCAGGACTTTGATGATGGATGTCCACATAACACTGGTAAATTTTTTTTTTAAGATTTTGTTTTTTGATGTGGACCATTTTTAAAGTCTTTACTGAATTTGTTACAATATTGCTTCTGTTTTATGTTTTGGTTTTTTGGCCAGGAGGCATGAGGGATCTCAGCTCCCCGACCAGGGAGAACCTGCACCCCCTGCATTAGAAGGCAAAGTCTTAACCACTGGACCTCCAGGTAACTCCCACACTGGTAATTTTGAATGCTAAGCAGGTGGTCACAGAAAGCTACCAAAAAGAAACACTTTTATACATAGTAGAGTTTGAAAAACTATGAAATTGATCATTATAGTTCAGTTTGGCAGGGATGGAGAAGCCTGGGTGAATGGTTCTTGAGATACCTGTGTTAAGATGCAAGTAACAGATAATGTTGACACAACCGATCTAAACAGTAAGGAAGTTTTAAAATTTCAAATTGCAAGCATCCTGAGGTAAGATGGCTTCAGAATTGATTAATAAATGTTCAGTGACATTATTAAGGACCCATCTTTCTTCTCTTTCTCGATTGTACCATAGTATGAGCTTTGTGCTTGGTGAAATCATGGTCATAGGACGGCTGCTGCCATTTCAAGCATTACATGCAAACACCAAAATGTCCAAAGGAAGGAGGGGGCTGTCTCTTCTATTGTGTCCCTTTTTGTCGGTAATGAAACCTATCCCTCAAAGCTGCAGCATATTTCTCACATCTCATTGGCCAGAACTGCCTTAAGTCATAACTCTAAACCAATTTCTGGCAAGGGGTATGTGCCTCAATGGTATATTTAGACTAATTAGGATTTGCCCTGGAGCCGGGGGCTTTGCCAATAAGGATGAAGGGAGAATGGCCTTGGCAGTAGGCAGCGCACACCATCTGTACAGCAGAATTACTGTATGGCCAGCATGTGGGCAGTTTGCAGACTGGTTGCTTTGCAGAGAATAATCAGGCCTCCTGGGATAACTTTCAGTGACAGGGTGTGGTACATATATACAATGGAATATTACTCAGCCATAAAAAGGAACGAAACTGGGTCATTTGTAGAGACGTGGATGGACCTAGAGACTGTCATACAGAGTGAAGTAAGTCAGAAAGAGAAAAACAAATAGCCTAGGAGTGTTTTATAAACAAATATTTAACAATGAGCTGCTCTTCTGAGCTAGGGGTGATAAGGGAACAGACTTGGAAATACTGCCTCAGGCTATTTCCTGCTAGATGTGCATTTATGGCCACTGACCAAAATCTTTCTATGCACAATGGATATTCCAAACTTCCCTTAAGACCCCCTGGCTGGAAGAGTCAGTTACACTACAAATTTGGTATGAGACCAGCTCTCCAGCATGGTTTGAGGCACGGTTCCTCATCTCTTGAGCCCGTTTCTTCTGCCCTGCCAATGATCTGTAAATGATCTCTCTTCTGCTTAGTCATCTAGAATCACTTTGTGTTGATCACAATCAAGATCCTTAGCTGATGATGTATCTCTCTTCAATTTCCACATCTGAATTTGGGAACTTGCCTTCTACCAAGACCTAAATAATGGGGATTTCCCCAAAACAGGGGTGAGATTCTGATCCTGGAAAGCAAAAAAAAAAAAAAAAAAAAGCATTACTACTCTGAGTGTACTCTTACGTACATTATCTCCAATTCTCACAGTGGTCTCTTAATTTGTTATTACTATACCCATTTTAGAAATGAAATAAATCAAGGCTCAAAGAGATAAAGCAACTCATGTGAAGTCACATAAGCAAGCAGAGCTGCTACTAAGCCCATTAAGTTCTGATTCCCAGCGAGCATTCTAAGCCAGATCTTTCTAATTCCTAACTCTTTGCTATTTTCCACGATGACACGCCTTTTCGTTAACAGAAAGTAAAAACACAACGTGGCACCAAACACAAAGCCAAGATCTACAATAAGCCCTTCCCTCCAGGGAAAGCACATTCTTCCTAGTAGTAAATTTTGAGGGTTTTCTAAACCGAGTCCTTATATAGGAAGATTCAGTAGGGTGACAATGTCCTCACCAAGAGTTTCTGCAGCAAACACGGGATAGGGGTCTTGGGGGAGAACCTCTTCTGCTGGTTCTTGAGGCAGCAACTGCACCATATCTAAGAGTACAGGGTTGGAAGCCACCCACACCTGACTTTGAACCCTGACTCCGCCCTTGAGCTGTGGCATCCTGGGTGCATTTCTTAACCTCTCTGAGCTTCATCTTAGTCTTCTGAGCAATGGGGATAACAATAGAACCATCCCCTTTGTCATGAGGGTTGAAAGATAATGCATTTAAAGCACTTAGCGCAATGTCTGACATACGTTGAATGCTCAACAAAGGTTGGCTATTCTCATCCTCGGGTGACCTTTGATAAAAGACGAAGGCATTCCACAGAGGAGCAAGTCAGCGAAGCGTTCAGAGGGAGACCGCCGTGATGTAGCTGAAGCCTCACGTTGGTCCAACTTGATCCTGAATCTCTACCCGAGTGAATTAAGGCTGAGTTTTGTTTTATTTTTTCCCCAGGGAGATGATAACATCCACCCTCCCTAATTCACAGAGTCATTAAGTGGACAAAATAAGATAATGTATGTGCAAAAAAAGCACTAGGAAAAAAGTTAAGTGCCATAAAGTTGCAAGGTATTGTTGTCCTTATGGTTGTTATTGTTTTTGGAAAGCTTTTACGCTGGTGAATAATAAGACTTGCCCTTGAAAGCCCTTAAGTATGTAAGGTCTAAATATGTGAAAGAAAAAAAAAAGTTTGTGGAATTTAAATTAGTCTGGCAAAAGGAAGGCTGAACAGGGTGATTTAATCATTTTTTGTAACTTGAATATTGCCTCCATAGGGAAGGTTATGACCAAATCGTCTGGTTTCTACTAAGGTCTGAACAATAGGAAATTGGTTTCAAGTGCAAGTGGAAGAGATTAGGTTAACTCCAAGAGATTTAATTGGAAGGATTAAAGCTGTCATATGATAATGCTATCTGTGTAACAGTTAGGGCTTTCTAGAATGAGGAGCCCAGGTGGATGCTTTGACAAAAAAACGTTTATAAACTAAGATCATGGCTTTTATTCTAAAGGTAGGTGGGGATGGGGCATGAGTTCCTCAAAATGGAAACTCAGAGCCGAGCAATGGATTGGAGGTGGTCCCGGTAAAGCCACAGTGACTGAAAGCCCATCCCATTCCCACTGGGAAGGAGATGGATGAGGATGGGATGAGAGATGCCATCACAAATTGTAATAGGGAAGAACAAATCTGACTCCATACTGGATCTGTTACTTTAACCTTTGTATTCTATTGCTTTTGCTACAAGTTTATCACTAAAGGGATGTTGCCTATAAGCTTAAATTATACATAACGGCCCATCTCTGGGAACCCGGCCTCCCAGGTGATGAGCCTTAAGCTAAAATACCTTTGTTTAGCTCACAGGAAACATCCTGACCAGGCCTACCTGTGAATGACTGCAGGAAGGAAGAAATTAACACATCCCCTCCAGAGGCTGACTGGAACCAGGAAATGTTTGACTTTTCTCCCTCCCCTTTTAGTATAAAAGAAGCCTGAATTCTAACTTCTTTGGGAACCATCCACTATCCAGTCCACTATCTTCTCGGTCTGCTGGCTTTCCAAATAAAGTCACCATTCCTTACCCTAACGACTCATCTCTCGATTTATTGACCTGTCGTGTGGCGAGCAGTACGAGCTTGGACTCAGTAACAAAACCAACTCAGTTTAGAGTCAAAGAAGTATCGACAGCTTTCAAATAATCTCCCTGCTTAGGATAGGGTATTCCCAGAATATGATTTAAGAATAGGCTACATAAGGAGATTAAGTAGGTCTTCCAGCACGAATTAGAGAAATGCAAAGGGAAGGGGCAGGGAGACATCACAAAGGGTAAAGCTGGGTTTCTCCACATCTCCTTAACAGAGGCAACACTGAAAGACAAACGGAGTGATAGAATATTGTTGGAGAAAGTCCCAGAACTGTGCTGACTTTGATCAGCATTAATTCATGCTAAGTTCAAGGGACCACGCTGCTCATTGGCAATCCACTTATTCATCTCTTGTGGATTCCCCCAAATGCCCTCAACAGCTGTTCATGTCCTATTCTTTTCTGCAAGATTCTCCTTCCTACTCACTAAGCTCCAGCTACCCTGGCCTTCTTTTGGTCCCTCAAACCTACCACGTTCTCCTGCTTCATTGCTTTGCACATGCTGTTCCTTCTACTTGGAATATCTTGTCCTCACTTGTTGCCTGAATTACTCCTACTTCAGATCTCAGCTTACATTTCCCTTCCTTGGGAAGATCATCCTGAACTCTAACTTTGGTCCTTTTCCCATTGTACCGATTTTGTTTCCTTTGCAGTATTTCCCTAGTTAACAATTACGTATGTATTTATCCTTGCTTAATGTTTGTCTCTCCAACCAGATCCCACTCTCCGTGAGAGAAGGAACACATACCTTCACATCTGGCACCAGGCTAGGAGAGGAGGAGGCCCTCAAAAAGTCCGGTTAAACACACAAATGTTAAAATAAACTCGAATGTCTTCATTGGAGATATTTTCCACCAGCATTCAGCACATACTTTACCTAGGTTGGGCAGGAAAGAGTTAACTCATCACCACATTAGTCTCAATGGAAGGGTGAATCCAAAGCAACAATTAGGCTAATTGTTAGGCTAATCTGGCTGTCTTTGGGGTGGCTAATCTGATCACCAAATATGTCTTCTTGTGTTCTTCTTATGTTTGGTTGAAGTGGATGATTGTTTTCAAGAGAAGATGCAGTATGTGAATTCTCACAGCCTGCTCCCATTGGGAAGTTGGAGTATATACTTTTCACTAAAATTACAACACCAAGCAAATCCTTCAGCAGCTGATGCTCATAAACAAAGGCCCTATTACCAGGCACAAGAAAATAATAAGTTGTGATCATGTCCCTCGTGAGCATGAAATAGCTTTGGTGGGTCACACATTGCCTTTTGCAACTTCTTACAGTAACATGGAAAAGTGGGCCTCTCAATTGAGTTTTTATTTCTACCAACTATGCAGCTATTGGTGGGGATGGAGAAGCAAACAGTCATGGGTCACCTTTATTGAGCCAGTGGAAGCAGCAGGAGCTTGAATTCATAGATAGACCCTTCCTCTGTTTGAGAAAGTCTAGGTCTCAACTAATGAGGATCTGAAAGGTATAGTCCCCACAGGTAAAGCAGTATAGTGATGCACAGTGAAAGGAAGGGCTGAGAATTGTAGTTTTGCACACCCCTCTTGTTCAGAGTATCGGAGAGCCAGGTGGCAGGAAAAGAGAAGATTCATTCTCAATCCAGCAAGCCCTATGTGACCCAAGTTAGCCAGGGAGGGGACATTGGGCCAGTAGCTATTTGTGCCCATCAATCTCTGCCCAGCTGTAGATCTGGAAAACAGTTCAAAGCTACCACTCTGAGGCTTAAGCTAAGGGAAATCCATCATCAGTGTATTGGTAAACACTGCATGTAGGTGGATTTGTTCTTATTTGAGGATAAACAAGCAGGAAACAACAATTATATGAAGCCAATGAAAGCACTACAGAATAAGGGAAAGGGAAGAACATCTTAAAGATTTAAGGAAAAGGGAATTCTGTCAAAATGATTTACTGTTGGAAATAAAGTAATACTTTAGAACCTGCTTGACATCCATAAAACTGGAGCAGAAAGTCCAAGATGTCAGGACGAAGAAAATGAAGTTAAAGGGGAGATAGATGACATAAATAAGAATTGTAAGGAGAACAAAAAAATGAAATACAAATAGAAAAATTAAAAAGTGCAATGAAGCAGTAAAGAACAGAAGTGAACATATGGAAATGTGGATCAGTGCAAGGGAGGACAAACCAAGGTAGCCCTCTCTGAAGGTGTATATCAATGACAGGGTGTTAAAAATAAAAAGATGGTGAATGGTATCTGTATTAGATGACACATATAGACAAAAAATATAGGGAACTAGCCTGCATCTTTATCCACCTCTTCCCCAGCCATTACTCAAGGTTGTGAACAACCTTTCAAAAGCTCCTACAGCTTTGTTTTAGCAGCTCAGAGATGTACCTCCAAATTCATCTCTTAGTCTGTGCTATGATCTTAATTTGTTCTGGTGCTCGCACTTTACAGAGGCAAAATGGCAGAGTGGTTAAGAACACAGACTCCAGAAATAAATTATCTGTGTTTGGATTCCAGTCCTACTATTACTGTGTAACCTTTGGTAAGTTATCTGACTTCTTTATGTCCTATTTATCTCATCTGTAAACTGGTCATGATGATGATAATACAGGTGTCCCCTGCTATCCGAAAGTAGAGCGTTCCTATGAGACCTTATGTCAGCCGAAATGGTGTAAAGCGAAGAAGCAATGACCTTAGGACACACCTTGCTAACAGATTCTCAAAATAGAGGGAGATGAAGCCCAGATGCTCACAGGCACAGTTCAAAGCTATGGCGGCTCGATGCAGACATGCTCAGCAGAGTATAGACCTCCGGGAAGGAGCTTGGGTGGGGCCACTCTTACCGCTTGGGGTGCTTGCTGCCTCGGTCAAGGCTCCCTGCAAAACAAATGCTGAATGCTATTTTTGCTTTTCGCCTTTTTTTGTAAAAGCAAAAATTCTCTTCAGATTTCTTTTGGTTAGCGAAAACAGCTACTAATGTAGGTCTTCCATAAAAGAGAGGTGGCGTAAAGTAAACTTCGGAAAAGTGTTATAATAATAACACCCTCATAAGGTTTAGTATGATTAAATGAGCTAATGCATGAAAGTGTTGTGAACAGTACCTACTAGATTGCAAATCCATGGCAAGTCATTATTCATATTTTCTGCATTGTCCTTGGTTTCCTCTTTTTTAATTTAATTTTTTACTTTGTATCAGAGTATAGTTGATTTACAGTGTTGTGTTAGTTTCAGGTGTACAACAAAGTGATTCAGTTATACATATACATATATCCATTCTTTTTCAAATTCTTTTCCCACATAGGTTATTACAGAATATTGAGTAGTGTTCCCTGGGCTGTACAGTAGGTCCTTGTTGATTATCTATTTTATATATGGTAGTGTGTATATGTTAATCCCAAACTCCTAATTTATCACTTCCCCCCCATGTTTCCCCTTTCATTACCATAAATTTGTTTTCAAAGTCTGAGTCTGTTTCTGGTTTGTAAATAAGTTCATTCATATAATTTTTTTTAGATTCTACATATAAGTGATATCATATGATATTTATCTTTGTCTGACTTCACTTAGTATGATGTCTCTAGGTTCATCCATGTTGGTGAAAATGGCATTATTTCATTCTTTTTTATGGCCGGGTAATATTCCAATTTAGTATGATTAAATGAAGTAATGCATGAAAGTGTTCTGAACAGTGCCTCTCAGATTGCAAATCCATTGCAAATCATTATTCATATCTTTTGCATTGTCCCTTGTTTCTTCCTCTCTGCTGAAACCTGGTTGATATTTCAGGGTTGATACTTCATCTGAGGCTTTCAAGTGACGTTCTGGACTTTGGGCTTTTGGCTCTACTCTCTGGAGCCCATGGAGCTCTTGGATCCCCCCATACCCTGTCGGGGGCTGGTATCCCAGATCCCCACACAGGGGAGTCAGGCTAGAATTATAACTATTTTTTGCAAAGGAAGTGGAATAAATAAGACAGACATAAACATAATTTAGTGAGAAATATGCTCAGATTTACTTTGTAGTGTTAAGTTGGTTAACATGTAGGCATGGGGAAAAGTCAGTATTAGGAAGCTAGTGAGGTGGGTTTTGCAGTATTCCAGGTGAGCTAAGGCAGTAACAATTTGGATGAAGCAGTGGGAATGGATTTGAAGGATATTTTTAGGGTAGGATGGATAAGGATTGGTGACTGAGGAAAAATAGTGGATGAGTCAGTGAAAAGTTAAGAATTTAACACATCACCTTTTAATTTTTCCCCCTCTATCCATTTGGCTGTGAGCCACTAAAAGAACAAGAACTGTCTTTATTTGTATTAAAATTCTCAGTGGTCAGTGTAGTAACTGATACACAGTAGGGATTCAGATACTACTTGTCAAGTAATTCTAGACCCAACTTACCTTTCCAGTTTCTGAGCCCTTAAATAAATGTGTCATCTTAGCCAGTCACACCTTCTTTTTTTTTTTTTTTTTTTTTTTTTTAAGTAGATTAGTGGATGCCAGCGGCTGGGGTGAGGGAGGGATGGGGGTTTGCTGTTTTTGTTTTTTTTTTTAAGTATTTGTTTTTATTTATTTATTTATGGCTGTGTTGGGTCTTCGTTTCTGTGCGAGGGCTTTCTCTAGTTGTGGCAAGCGGGGGCCACTCTTCATTGCGATGTGCTGGCCTCTCACTATCGCGGCCTCTCTTGTTGCGGAGCACAGGCTCCAGGCGCGCAGGCTCAGTAATTGTGGCTCACGGGCCCAGTTGCTCTGCGGCATGTGGGATCTTCCCAGACCAGGGCTCGAACCCGTGTCCCCTGCATTAGCAGGCAGATTCTCAACCACTGCGCCACCAGGGAAGCCCAGTCACACCTTCTGCTTATCATTTTTGCTGCTTCTTAAAGCTTGAAACTCCTTCCTTTTACATATGGTCAACTCTTGCCATATCTTCAGCCCAACAAGAACCTTCTGCTTTTAGACATTTTCCAAAGACTCGATGAACCATGGTAATCTCTTTCTTCCAGAGTCACAGCACTGCTTATCTTTACTGCATCTTTCAAGAATACTCAATGACAACTCTTCATATTTATCTAATATTTGCAAAGTCATTTAACTCTTCAAAGTAAATGCCTGTCTCCTGAATTGGATTTGGAGATTCTCAATTCTAGGAACCACATCCATATTTCTTTCTCCCACCTTCCCCACCTCTCCTACCCCGTAGAATGTGTAGCACAGTAGTAATGTGTGAATAGTAGCTACTCTTCACATCATCATTCTAAACACTCAGGTTACATTTTTTAACTTCTTAAGTGAGCAATTACAAAAATTATTTAAGATGAGAAATCCCTGACTTTCCAGCAGGACTTGGTAAAACACTGTCAGAAATTGCCCTTGCCTTGCTTCTAGGCATGCCCTAATCTCCCATGAGAGAGGAGAATAATTTGAGGCTGGGGTTTGGAGTTTAACTGGGACAGCAATGACTGCCCCACCCACACAGAGGTCATCCATCTAAATCCCCTAGTTCTGTGACCATAGCATCCTCAAGTCCAAATGGACAGAAGTAAAAGCCAACGGTCCAATTGCCATGGTGGAGAAAAGAGCTGTTACGGGAACTTTGAGTCATCAGCAGTTCTCAAGTCAGGTTCTTGCCAGAATGTAGATCTTCAAAGGTCAAAGCAAAGGTTCTGGAGGCAGGATCCAGCCCCCATGATAGAAATACTGGCAGTAACTATGGGGTAGGGGTGAGGACGGTTAAAGGACCAACTAAGCAGGCTGGGTCTCAGGATTTGCTTCAGACTCAGCGGGGGATTGGAGTGATAAGTAGATCCTCAGGCAAAGTGAAGTTGTGGTTCAGTAGACCAAGCATGCATGATGGGTATTAGATGAAGTGTGAGAATTGCAGGTTAATGCTCATGAGGCATCTAGGTCTCTGTTCATGCCAAGCATAAAATAGCAAATGATTCCCAATCCAAATTTCACTCTTGGGAAGAGAGGGAGTGCCTTGTACTTTTCCAGGATCAGCCGTCATTGCATCCAGGAATAGGGAGGAAGAGAATTGCTGAGTCTGAGTCTTTGGACAGGAGGCCTTTTTGTCTATATTGGTTAGGATTTTTTTGGTTCCAAGTAAGAGAAATAACTAAAATTTACACAGGTAAATTTATTGGCTCATGTAAATGAGGAATTCAGAGTGAGGATAAGTTTCAGGGCTGGTCCTATTCAGTGGCTCAGTGGTGTGATCAAGGGTCCTAGAGCAGGCACTATTAGTTTGTACACAAGAGCCACTTCCTCTCCTGCTTTGTTAACAAAACCCAACAATGTTCCATTTCCAGAAGGTGAATCATGGTTAGTGTAAGTCAATCCTAACGGGGAAGTATAGTAAAAGAAAAAGTGCTTTCTGCCTGCCTTTTTCTTTCTGCTTTGGATGCTGGTTTGAGAGCATGATGTTTGGAGCTACCACAGCCATCTTGTGACCATGAGGCAACACATAAAGCCAATATGCAGCCGATGGCAGAGTAGTAGACTGGATATAAAGATCCTGGGTCCTTGATGAAACCACGGAGCTGCTGCACTAAACCTGGACTTGCCTAGCTTGAGATTTCTCATTATGTGAGATAATTATTTAAAGTCCTATGAGCTGGGTATTCTGTTACTGGCAGCTCAAAGAAATCCTAACTGATACATATTGGGTTTTCTGTCTTTCTGTGCTCTGCTGTTCTCCGTGTCAGTTTTATCCTTTGTGGCAGCAAAATGACTGCAGCTTTGTGTCTGTGGACCACGTGGTCCAGAGGTGAAAGAACACTTTCAGTAGTCCAGCATCCCAAAGTCCTGAGAGTCACCTTGATTGGACCAGCTTAGGTTGTCTACTCAGCCTTGCACCAATGATGGTAGTCAGGAGTATGGAATGCATTGATGAGCTTATGCTATTCAGGTTCTGCTCCTGGAATGAGAGACAGGTCAGGTTCAAAACAAAATCTGGATTCTTTCAGCAAATGCTGTCAGTACCTTGTTTATCTCCCCTAGACCCACCTTGGGGATCACCTTCATCTTTGATGGACAGCTTCCATATACACTAAAGGTTTCCTACCTTAAGCACCTGTAATTCTCTGCTGTGGGTATTGTCTGGCCAGGGGAGCATGGTAGAACTACTAGGAACTAACCGATTTCCAGAAGCAACCCTCAAAAAGGAAGGGATTTGGTGGGTAAATACTCCTCTAGGTTTCTCGGCCCTTAATGGGACAATTTCAAGTTATTTTCTATACCTGCCCCATCCAACACAGTAGCCACCTGTGGCTATTTAAATGTAAATCAATTAACATTAGATAAAAGAAAAGATTCAGTGTCTAAGTCACACTAGCCTCATTTCAAGTGCACAATAGTCACAGATAGCTAGTGGCTGCCATATTGGACAGGGCACATATATAACATTTCCATCACAGAGAAGTTGTTTTTGTTTTTTTGTTTTTTGGACAATGGCATTCTACACAATCTCTTAGGGGGTCCTTATCAGAAGAGCACCCATTGACCATTTATTAATTCATCCCTTGTTGGTCTTCCTCCCTTTCCTATTTCATTTCCTCACTCTCACTGAAGCTTCCAAATAAATCTCTTGCCCCCAAATCCTTGTCTCAGGGTTTACTTTTTGGGGAGCCCTACTAACACAATACCCCCGGGATGAGAAAGGGGATATAGGATGTGGTTGACTACCGACAAGTGTCCTCCACAGCCTTGCTACTCAAAGTGTGGTCCATGGACAGGAACTTGTTGGCAAAGCAGAATCTCAGGCCCCACTCCAGGCCAGCTGAATCAGTGTTGGCCTTTTAATAAGATTCCCAGGTGATGTGTACGCACATTGAGTTTTGAGATGTCCTGATCTATGAGTCCCTTAGATAGAGAGAGCAGGAAAAAAGCAAGATCTGATAAAATATAGCCACACAACTATGACAGCCCATTTAAACATAAGTTTTTTGCCTAAAAGCCCCAAAAGGAATAAGCCATCATCTTTTATTTCAGGACTTCGATGTCTTTACCAATGTTTGAATTTTTTTTTTTCATTTTTGTTTTGAGGGTCTTGTGATCCAGTGGCTTGAGGTCCCCTTATCTTTATGGGGGCCATGATCTCAGGAGAAAAGTTCACTCTGTCCTCTAAATTGATCTCTTTAGCACTGATGTTTCCTTCCTGTCTGCAGAGGGGCTTTGGGTCCCCAGTTGAGCATTTTGTCATAAGGTGATCAGGGTGCTATATACCTGGTAAGGTTTTCCTCTGATGGACTTTCACAGTCAGTGAGTGAATAAACTCTCTCTCCTAAAGACAGTGGGATTCTCCATCTAGAACCAAATTTGTTCTAATTAGCTGGCTCTGAGGTTTTCAGTGGCAAGTTTTCTGGATGTTAATAATGCTATTTTGAGAATACCTGTACCTTGCCTGCTTGATGAACACGATGATGGGAACATAAACTACTTTTTTTCCACTCGGAAAGACTTCATCCCCATTCTCTGTCTCATGTCTCAATTCTAGACTTGCTTTGTTTTTAGTTAAATTATGTTCAAATCACATTTCCATTAGTGTTAATTTGGTGGCTTTTGCAATGTTCTTTAATTCTTCAGCTAGCAAGTAGCTTGTTCCCTGCTTAGCCCTGATGGAGGCATTTTGCTCTGCCCAGGAATGTCTTTTGATTATTGGCCTCAATGACAGAGAAGAGTTTCACACCCAGTGCTTAAATTTACATCTGAAATGTGTCTGGATATGACATCTTTTGTAGATATTTCTGCAGTATTGGTTAAAGGATAATTAGGTTTCTCCATATCTGTGCAACCTGAGTGCTGTTTGATTCTTGACCCTCATAAAAGGCAGCTTAACCTTATTTACTGATAAGATGTGGGAAATATATTATGTGACGGCTAAGGATTTGGAAGCTCTGAGAATTTGATTGCTAGATATTGAAGTTTACAAAAAATTGGGGGCAAATTTATGTATGGTCAGGGCTGATATTCAGTTGTTTTGACAAACATTACTTGTTAAAATATTGAAATCCTTCCATATTGGCTGTTAAGTGTCCCCGCCCCCACCCCACCATTCCAGCTCTACCCTGCCTGTCACCCCAGCTGCCACCGCCCTCCCCAAGGAATCCCCGCCCGCCCGCCCCCCATCCTCCCACCTCCATCTTCTCACCAGAACCCACACTAAAGATTTAATACCTGGCCTACCAGGTGCTTCTGATCTTGAGGAGACAGCAGTGAGTGGAGGCTTGCAGCAAGATCTTAGTTCCCTGCCCAGAAAGTGAACCTGGGTAGCCTGGGTGAAAACCAGGAATCCTAGCCACTAGACCAGCAAGGGCTAGAGGCTAGAAGCAAAGTTCCCCTGGCTCTTGCCCCGTTTGAAAGCAAGAATATCTAAAGGAGGCAAAAACTGTAAAAACAGGTACAAAGTTTATTATTTGAGACACGGCACAATAAGTGGGAGAGCACACAGAGAAACAGTTTATTTAAGGCAGAAGCAAGGCAGAGATACACAGCCAGAGAGAAAAGGGTGTGGGCATCTTCTCTAATGAGGCGGAGAGCCCCAGAGAGGTGATCAAATCACTTATATAGAGCAGTTCTTCCGGGTCTTTGTTTGCCTTTGGCCAATTAGCTCACTTTTTTTTCCACACCTGACCTGTCCTAGGTTCCTCTCTGACATGCATGCACATCTTTTAGCCAAGATGGATTCTAGTGCAGAGGCCTATGGGAAGGTTGACAACACCCATTATGGGGTGGCACCCCCTCCCTTTTGACCCCCAAGGAGACTTTCTGCGCAAGTGTAGTCAGGGAGGTCTCCTTGACCTCGAGAATGAGAAATATGTGGTCTCTTTATCTTTTATCCAAGCAGGACTCAGCTCCTCCTTGCTCCTGCCATCATCTTTATCTTGGAGTATCTGTCCACAGGGGACAGATTCCAGCTGCTCAGCCTGGGGCCCATCTATCTCCTGCTTCACTTCCAGGACTCTGGTCTATTGCTAGTGCCCCTATGGTTGGCACACTTCCCATAAGTTGGTTGGTGGATGCCCTGCTGCACAGGTTGCTTAAAAACTTTTCATGTCACCCCTGTGAGGATGCATTCATCTTGCTACCTAGCACTTGAAGAACATTCAAAACATGCAGAAAACAGCCCTAAAATCTTAGAAGGGAGGTCCTACTTGGAATAGTAAAAATAATTGGGTTGACTTAAAGATGGTGACAGTATCTGGCCACTTTCATCTCAATTAATGCAATATTCCTTTTTCTGTTGTATATCTTGGAAGCGAGAAGGGTGGGGTGACTAAACTCTTGACTCATGAGTCAAAATGGGACTCTGGTCTTTTAAGACTTAATGCCCGATTTGCCTCCAAACTTTGCACCATGCTCTTAACTTGTTTTTAGATTCCAGTTTCATTAGTACCCAGGAAATGAGACTTGGAAAAACGGAGGTGAGAGCAGGTTTTCCTTCTTCCTCTTTTAGATGCTTTTAGGGCCCCCTAGTGACTGTTTTGAGACAGGTTTCTTACGATTAGGTCTCCTTGACCCTGATTTTAAAAAAGAGACCTTTCTGAATCTCTCCCATGACAAGTGCAATAATTGTGTGGAGATAGATTAACAGTTGGTTTAGAGGGCTCAATATTTTTTCACTTCTCAGTTCTTAGCAAAAGCAGTGCAGATTCCTTAGAAATAACAGATATATCACCTTACATATTTTATTCTGCATTCCTCATACTATATTATGTCATAGCTGAAATCCTTTGAAGACATTTATATCCGGTTTGTGTCAAAGGGCTATAATTCATAGGCAAGTACATCCTACTTTTGGAGATATAGATAAAGTCTTCTGCTGGTGGGGCTTGACGTGATATTAACTAACAGAAAGGTTCCGTTTGTGGAATAATTGGCAACATTCCTGTCTTTTACAGCATGAGATATTCCACTGACTTTGAAACACTGCAACACTGAATTGATAGAACGGAGCTTTTACACCTTTAAGGTGCTTATTGACTGATGCAAGTAATTTTTGTGAAATCCCTGAATAATGAATATATCTTCAATGTACCTTGCTGACCAGGGTGACTATTGTTCCCTCCCTGACCATGGGCATATTTTTCTTTCTAAAATCCAATGTCGAGAATGCACTACACTTCGGGAATTATAATGGAGATGTTCAGTTTCCACGTGCTTATCTTTTAATTTCTGATGTTATTCCATTATTTTCTCCTTTGCTTGTAAATTTCAGGTCTCTCCTTCCTCAGTCACAGCCTTATTAATATGCAAATGTATTGTAATAATGTATTTTACACCACTAATGAAGTGAAGCAAAGCAATGAATAAAAAGAAAGCCCAAATTCTTGCCTTAACTTTACCCAGTTCCGGGGCAGGGGTTGGAGTAGGGGAGGAGGAATAGGGTTGGAAGCAAGGACAGTCGGCCGCAAAAAATAAAAATGATCCCCTTGTTTTCAGCGCGTTCTACCACAGAGCTGCACGTCACAGGAAGGAGCAGCTTTGGAGCTAAAAGGCTTGGCATTAAACTTTGACACTTTAATGGTCTCTAGGATATTAGATAATATTTTATCACATAACGTTCTTCTCCGACACGGTAATGGCATCAAAACCAGATAAGATCTCCTGTCCCTGCAAACGTGCAGGGCAAGCCTCATCCCCGCAGAGATAGGACAGCAGGACCCCAGCTTCGCAGTTAACTTATCCCGAAGCTCCAATGCAAAGGTTTTTTACTTCTTCGCCGGGGACGCTGTTGTGCAAACGCTACCTTCTTTTGGCGTTCTCCTCGGCTCGGTGTGCCACTGAGATTAGGTAAACAGCGCTCCAGAGCCGGGGGAGAGCGGGTGGTGGTGGTGGTGGTGGGGTAGTTGGGGGTGGGGGGGTGGGTTGGGGAGTCGTTGCTTAAAGGGGCTGGAAGAGAGCGGAGGGGGGAAGGAACCCGGCTGGGTCAAGCTAAAGGCCATGAGCCGGGTTATTTAGGCAGGAGCCAGGTCCGGAGGGGAACGAGGGACGAGCCTCCGAAGCACTTGGGTCAGCGCGGCAGCCCGAGCTCGGCGTCCTTTTCTTACGCACCCCCTCGCTTCACCACCCTTGCACTTTCTCTTTTTGCATCCTTCCCCTGCTCCTTCCAAGCACTAGGGTGGGCTTCCCGCTGCCTCCTCTGAGACCAAGGGCTAAGAAAGCCGGCGGCCCGCCCGGCTGGGGAGAGGTGGGGACCGGGGGGGAAGGGGACCCCAGAAGCCCTGGGACCGAGCTGACCAAAATCCCGGGAGCTGGATTACGCGCCGGAGCTCCGGTCTCCCAGAGTTGTCCATCCCTCTGCGTCCTCCTTCTCTCCCTGCCTCTGCTTTCTCCTCCTCTGGGTTTTCTCTCCAGGCCTCCTCCTTCCAGCCACTCTCACACCCCCTGCCCCTTTGCCCGGCCAATTTCACTCACTCCCACCTATAGGGGACTCTCGGCGCCCCACCCTCGTCTTTAGAATCGGGAGGCTGGAAGTCCATTCAATGGGATATTGAGCTCAGGGTTCTTGTGCCGGGAGGGAAAGAGAAAGAATGAAATCGTAACAGGGAGGGGGCGTGCTGTGCGTGCCTGGGGTGTGTGTGTTGGGGGCGGGGGGGGCAAAAAATGCAGTTTCCCCGAAGAATAAGAAGCTTTGGACCGGATTCTTGAATACATGGCCCCAAATGATGCTGTCAAACCCCTTCAACGTGGCTCTGGCAGCCTCAGCCTGTCCCATACTCTGCCCACCTTCGAGAGAAGCGGCGACCCGAGTAGAAGTGGAGGCGGGGAAACTTCCTACTTCCCACGACGGCTGTTTTGTACAAGGAAGAGTGGGCAGTCTGCACGGCCTTGCGAGCCTGCAAGTCTCTACGGCAGCAGCTGCGGACCCGTCCCGCTTCCCTTCCCCCTCTTTCCGCGAGGCTCGCCAAGCCCGAGGCGGCCGGGAGCGGCCGGGGTGGGGGGAGAAGGGCGGGGAGCTCCCAGCTTGCACGCTTCCGTCCCGACCCCGGCCAGAATCCCGGCTCCGGGTGTTGCTTCCGCCTGCGTGTGAGCGAGCTGAAGAAGTAGAAAGGAGGAGCCTCGCCGGGGGGCGGGGCCTAGGCGGGGGCGGCCTCTCGGTCCGCGCGGCTGAGGCTCCTACCATTGGCCAGCCGCGCCGTCACGGGGTGGGGGCGGGCACCGAGGTGGGCGCCGGCCCCGCCCCCGCTCGGAGCCCGGCCCGGGCTCGCGGTCCCCCCCAGCTGCACAGACATGACACAGACACACAGTCACTGCAGCTGCTGAGCGAGCCCGGCGCTTTGGGCACGCGGCGGCGCGGCCAGCCCGAACCCCGGACCCCAGAGCTCGCCCGCCCGCCCGTCCCACCGCCGCCCCCCGCGCGGCGGCCCCCGCCTGGCCGGGGGCGGGAGGCGGGGATCGCTCGCCGGCTCCGGCCAGTGGCGCCCGGCTGCCGGCGGCGGCTGCAGCGGCCGCCCGGCTCCGAGTGCCTGGCGCTCGGGGAAGCCGGCGCGTTTCGGAGGCGGCGGCAGCCGAGGCCGGCGAGCGCTCCCGGCGGCACCGGGGCCGCCCTCCTCGGTTCCCTGCACGCACCGCGCTGCGCCCCGCCTCCGCTCCGGTGACCTTCCCGGGGCGCCTTCCCCGGCCCCGCGCCCCCGGCCCCGCGCCCCAGGCCGGGGCGAGGCCCTCT
Organism: Balaenoptera acutorostrata; assembly: GCF_949987535.1. Lineage (NCBI taxonomy): Eukaryota > Metazoa > Chordata > Mammalia > Artiodactyla > Balaenopteridae > Balaenoptera > Balaenoptera acutorostrata. The sequence goes on from NC_080074.1 coordinate 13,902,673, forward strand.
CCAGCGCTTCCTTACCGCGGAGCCGCGGGCGGGCGGCGCAGGCCCGGGGGGAGGGGTCGCCGAGGCCGGCTGCAGCTCCCCCCGCCGCCTCCGCGCTCTGTGCTCGGCCGGGCCGGACTGCCGCTGCCCCGCCGCCGCGCGGGAGCCCGGGCGCCCGAAGCTGGGGGCGCGGCCGCGCTCGGCCAGCCGGGCTGGGAGCGGGCAGGCCCTGCCCTGAAGGGGCGAAGCGGCGGGGAGCGCGGGAGGTGGAGCCGGCTCCGGCGGCCGCCCGGCGTCTCTCCCAGCGCCCCCTCCCCGGACTCAGACCGAGGCGAACCCAGGCCCCTGCCCATGCGGGGCGCCCCCGGCTCCGTAGAGTCCCCGGGGCAGGGAGCAGCTCCAGGCAGCAGCGCCGGAGGGAGAGGAAGACGGGACTGTGCTCAGCTCCGGCGGCCCGGACCCTTCCCGTCGCGTTTGGAGGCGGGGGCCGCCCCGAAGTCTGCGCTTGTCACCGCCTCTCGGACTAGGGCAGCGCCCGCTGGGACCCCGACCCGGAACCCCTGCGCCTCGTAGGTGGCAGCGCCGCCGCGCCACCCAGCTCTTCCGCGGTCTCCCTCTGCCTGGCGGCAGTCACGGCCAAGGTAGGAGCCCCGGCGGTGCGAGAGAGCCGCCGCGGGGGCGCCCTGGTGAGCGGTGCCGGACAAGTTCTCCGAACCTGTGGTTGGTACCCCCTGTACTCGGGATGCTGGCGAAGAGGGAGGGAGTGAGGGCACAGCTTCTGCCGCCTGGGCCCGGAGCCCTGGAGAGGCTGGAGGTAGAAGTCGCCGAGGTTCTGATGTCCCCCAGGACCCGTCCCAGGGCCTGCCCTGCTCCTTAGGCTCGCGGGCTGCTAACTGAGAGAGCATGGAGGAGTTTCCCGCTAACACCAGGAGGCGATGTCGACCCTCCCTCGCCCGCCGCTTGTTGGCTGTGAGCACCTGTGCTTTGGGGGAACCTGCTATGTTTAGAGCTGTCCCTTTGGGCAGTCCCCACCAGCCTTTCCTGGCGTGATGCTGTGAATAACTTTTCTTTGCTCCTTGTTGCAGAGTCGAGGCCGATTTGGGGTGAGAGCCACAGCTTGCGAGTCCCTCTATTGGGCAGAGCGGTTGGCTGGCAGCGATAGCAGTAGAGAGGAAACCCAACCAGTGTCGGTCCTACTGGACAAAGCTGCTTGTGATGAGTGGTCACTGGGTAGCGATCCAGACAGTCTTGTGAAAGTCCTTGTTTCTGAAGGGTGGAGTGACTGACTCCAAAGTTCGTGCACCCCTAAGTTATTTTGCTCAATGCCTTATTACTGTCTTTAAAATTTTACTCTTAAGGAACCTCAGTCCTGCAAGCCTCCCCTTGCCCGTTTGAAATTTATTAAACCCGTGAGCTTTCTCTGGAACGATCTGATTTTAAATGGGTCACTTAGGAGGGAACAGATTGTCTCTCCTGCACTGAACCATCCCCCCGGGTGACCCTGTTTAATGGGGATGGATTTTTTTCGTCCCTGAGCTGATGTACCTCGGTTGAGCAGGTTTTTGCTGAATTCTGAATCTGTGAATTTTGTCACTCAGTCCATTAAAATGATCTCCCAAGGGAGCAAAATAGCAGCTTACACTTTGCGTGAATGTCACAGGAAGTTTTACAGGGTCTTATGTAAGTGCCGCAGGAGAGGGCTCAGGCTTCAGCTTCCTTCATGGGCTGGGGGTGGGGATGGGGAAGGGGTGGCAGGTGGACATTCCCCTTCCCTAAGTGCAGGTACCATCCCTCTCTGGCACTGGTGGAAACCCAAAGTGCTTATTCACTCCCTGCCAGCATGCAGTCACTTCAGGTTCATTTTCCTCATCACCACTCCTGCCTTACCACCTCAGGAGTCCGCTTTGGTAGACTTAAGATAAGGGAAGGTTCTAAATTAGGAAAGGAACACGTGGAGGTTTCTCTTCTCATGTCTCACAAAAGGGTGACATGAATGAATTACTCACGGGCATGGTGGGTCCTCACTGGGGATTAACAACAACAACAAAAAACTGGCTTGAAGGTTTCACACATCTCTTAGTGTACCTTTATTTTTCAGGAGTACACTTCAGTGAAAATTGCTTGAGGGAACACACATTTATCGAGCCTGGCCCTGTTAATTCCAAACTGGGACGAGAACTAATTGGAACAGGGAGGCAAAATCATTAAGATTTAGATCTTAGTGGGTTTTTGAGAATGGCTGGGAAAGGAAACCAGTCTCCCTAGTGGTATAGAGAGGTTTTTAAAGAAAAGATGGTATCGCTCTGGAGTGGGTGGAAGTTGCTGACAAGTATAGGCCCTCTGGCTTCACTGAATGAAGTGTGCCGGGTTGGGGGTTAACTTTTTGGCGTGGGATAATGCAGATTCCTTTGCCTTTTAAAGCATAACTAGAAGGGCCTTGGGAATGAAATGAAAGGTTTTTCCATCTCATCCTAGGTCCCAGGAGTGCTTCCACCTCTTGGGAAGGAGGTGAAGGTTTCCTGTGGTTCTGGGTTCCTGAGCTGTGCTTGAAAGTTGATGCAGGAGTGTCTCCATCCTTCAGCCACCTACAGTGGCAGGACACTAGGGGGGACTAGTTTTCTATTCCACCACTGATGAACCTATGTTACAAAAGGCTGTGGTTTATCTTGAAGGCTCAGGAACCTAACTTTTTGGTACCCAATGCATGCTTGCACTAATGAGTGGATTCCGAATGCTTAAGCGATGGGCCTGCTTACATCTAAAGTGTCATTTGGGCAGCTCAGAACAGGTTAACTGCAAAGTATTATGTGAGACTCTGAGCAGACTCAGTGATAATCTCTAAGTAAGTGAGGGCTATAAATTTTGGGGAGACAGAACCTCCTGCAAACTCCATCCTTTGGGCATTAGAGCGTGCTAACTCTAAGTTCCCTGGGGGTTTGTAATCAAAACTCCCCCCTTTGGTTTTTGGGCTGCACATCTGCCATCTTCATAAAGTCATGCTACCTCCGTTCTAGATGGAGTCTAGAACTGACTCCATTAAACTTAAAATTTCTCACAGTTATCCCCTTAAAAGTACATACCTTGTATTTATACAGATGTAACATTTGGCAGTGTGGTTGCACTTTCATCTCAGATGCTCTCTCTGCACTTTCAACGGTATTAAATCATTAGTGTCTAGGTGTCTTCCAGCAGAGATTGAAGATAATTCTATTTCCGCTGAAGAACAAAGCCGCATGGCCCAGGCTTACCCACCGTGGCCAAGTCTTATCAAAGCTGACTCCAGAGGTGGGCAGACAGGAAAGGTCGGAGAAAGAGTCTAAGAAGAGACTACCCAACTCAGAATACTGGCACGAAGAGAGGCAGATGTCGCCAAGGTTTAGGACTTCCTGGATTCTTAAAGACCCAGTGCAGCATATAGAGGTAGACTCAACATTTGGATCTGTGAACCTGCATGAGTTATGACATTTCCTAGAACTCTGGAGTCTGGTAGACTGCATTTGTGATCCTTTACTCATATGTATAGTGCATATTTAGGTAGTTTGAGGAGGCCTTTTGTTGTGGCATAGGGAAGTGGTCAGCATAAAGCTTTATTTCAGCTATTGAAGGCTTTGTAGATTGATTCTCATAGGTGCAGTATAGCCAAGGGGTTAGAGATTGGAACAGGAAAATACTATTAAATTTTCCCTTGAGCATCAGCTAGTGAAAACTGGTCATGGGGAATATATATACTGTGGTCTTAAGGTGTGAATGAAGTCTTGTGAATTTCAAGGAAGCCACATGGCAGAGATCGAGGAAGAAAGTGATGCAGGATCCTGGCCTTCCTTAGGGTCCATGAATAAGGTGAAGGTGTCTTTGCAGCCAGAGATTCTCAGAGAGTGGGGAGCACATGGGGCCAGGGCTGTAAGACCCAGGGGACTGAGAACTCCAGGCACCCTGCCACTGACACCCCTTGGCGATACAGCCACTTCACGGGATCTGCTAGTGTTGATGAGGCTTTGCGGTTCTGCTCCAGAGCATTTGACATTGAGAGGTACTCAGGTCCTCTGTTCCTCCCTGACCACATTGACATTCGGAGAGACTTTTCTCCTTTTAACTTAGCAAGTAACAACTGAATGTCTATTATGTGACAGACGCCATACTCTGTGTAGAGGCTGCAGAGGGTCCACAATTAGTTTATAGTCTTTTGGGGGCAGGCAGACGTTGAACCATTGCTATGAACTGCTCACGTACAGGTTTGTTCAAAGTAAAACCTTGAGTTTGCCGGGATAGTAGAACAGGAGGGAACCCCATGCAGAAAGAACAGCATGGAAACCTTAAAATATGTAGTGTGAATGGAGAACAGTCAGTGGTGTGGCTGGAAGATGGGATGTTCTGGAAGAGGAAAGCTTGGTGTTAGCAGGGAAATAATTTAATAGGATTCCTAGTTTCATGCTCTGTGTATTCAAGCCGTGGCAAGAATGGTGGCTGGGTAAGGTCCAAGAGTACCAGTTGATTATCCCACATTGTTGTTACAAACAGAAAAGGACATTTTCTTTTTCGTCCTTTATCCTTCTACATATAGCATTTTGCCTGTTCTTTAAAAAACTATTAGCAACGCAGATAAAGAAAGGGTCCTTTATCAACCCTAAGTCTGCCTTCTTGTGTATGTGAATTACATCTGGGGCTTTCATTACGTGATTATGCAACAGTGGGAGAAATGACAAAGTTACTTGACATGATAGAGTGGCGGAGGGACACAAATTTTTCCCTGTGAGAGTGTATTCCATTTTGTCATATTTACTTCTGGGTAGAGTTATGGCTGCAGTTAACATTTGAACAAGGTTCTTGTGTTTGAATCATCTCAGTTCTGGCCTCAACTTTCTTTGCTGTTGGAAAAGGAAGAGTTTTATAGTTCTGAGGATGGGTGTGGGCCTGCCTATGTGTGTGTTTTGTGGAATGAGGAAACTGTGAAGTAAGGAAGAGATGCAACAATGTAATAGCCAGAGGATATTAGAGAGAATGGAAAACTGCAGTTGTTGGAGCGATCCCCAGGGTCAAATATATTTAGTTTTTCTGAAACAGGAGCCAGGAGGACAGTGGAGGTAGAAGAAGCCCCAGTGTGTGTCTGTGTGTGTGTGTGTGTGTGTGTATATGTATGTGTTTGTTTTTTCTCTGTCATCCTTCCCTGAGTTGAGTTGACTGGTAGGCAGGGTGGTATAAGTAAAATCTGGAGATCTGGGTTCTCATCTTGCATCATCCTATGCTAACTTGCTGTGTGACCTTAGAATACGTCTTGACCTCTCTGGGCTTCAGGTGCTGTCTCCAAACTTCAGTGAGTTTTTCGTCCTGTAACTAGGAATGTAGAGGCTCAGAGAAAGGGCTTGCCTAAGTTAGTGGCAAAGCTCAGACTATTTAGGTTTTCTAGCTTTCCAGCTCTGAAATGGGAAGAGGCCTGACCAGTTCCAAGATGTACTCTGCCTTGAAATACCAAACACTACAAGTATGTAGTGCTGAAGAGAAGAACCACAAAGTCTTTTCTGTGTTGGTTGTAGATTCCGTAGACTTGTAGACTGCATTAGAACTTCTTTGATACATTAGGCCATTCATAAGCAGCTGGGCTTGCTTGCTAACTTCTTATGTATTATGGAAACCAATGGGTTTGGGAATGTTACCTACTCTTTGAGAACTGCTTGAGGATGATGTGCTTTGTGATGAAAAGCAGTGCTGAAAATTTTAATTGTTTCCAAATTAAGTCAATGAAAGCTGAGTTGAGCCTGTGGGATTCTGCAAAGCCTGGGCTCTAACAGGGAAAGGGGAATCTTCTCATTTTGCCAGGGAGGTTACCTCGTAGGGGGAGCTGGGGGGTGAGTGTGAAGGGAGGGATGGTGGGAAGAAAAACAGATTCAGAAAAGCAATTGTGTAGAAGTAAAAGTCAGGTGAATTGCAAACCGACTTAATTTTATGCCACCAAATTTGTGTTGCTAGCGAGAAGCTTCCTCACCATTTTGGCACTGATGCTGTCCTGGGTGGAGAGGGCAGTGCTTATTGGAAAGAGGAGATTTGAAGTTAAGTACAATTATAAATATAAGGTTTGTGACATTATTATTTCAACGTTGAAGCTAAGCATAGGAATGCCCTGTTTTAGGAGAATTGGGAGAGTTTGTTTTTCACTCTTCAACTGTTTATTCCATAATTGAAGCTAAGTGTAAGAATGCCCTATTTTAGGAGAAGTTGGCTTATATATCTTATTTTAAAAGCAAATAATTTAAGAGAAGTAATTGTTTGGGGTACAAAAGGATTTTTATTTTACAAAAAGGATTCATAGCAAGCATCTTTTTATTAGCTAGTCCCTTAATTGTATTTCAGGTTATTTGATTAACACAATCATGATGGATGCTTTGGGAGCCTTACCTGTTACAGAAAACCAAGGGTTTTTCAAATATAAACTTTTCCGTGTCTTAACAAATAACTCACCAGGTTCACCTGCCAAGGAGCCTAATATTGAACTGTGTTACAGAAAGAAGGACAGTAGTTACATAAACTTTGTAACCACTGACAGACCACATGGTGTTACTTTGCTCACTTACTTACTGGGGGCAGGTTTCTGGTTTAAACTGTTCATCCTGGAGATTGCAGTCCTAACTACTACCTGCATGAGTTCCTCAATCACCCTCACATTCTGCCTCTAAGGGTATATCAGGAACAGAAGTGGTTTAAAAAGGAAATCAGGTAAGCGTTTCCAGGATTCTGAGTTTTCCTAGTTTCACAGACATGGAATTAATTTTGTTCCGCCTAAGTGTATGGTAGAGGCGATATGCATGAGATATTTACAGAAAAAACCCTCGAAATTGTGCTCGCTCACGAAATATCTAGGGCTTTTGGTTTTTTTGTTCCTTCATCCCTTGTGAAAGTTTCCAAAAAAGAATTGGTTCTAGGAATGAAAGAAAATGTAAGGCGTTTAAGGCTCCAGAGGTAATTTTGGGTAATCTGGAGTGGTAGATAATCACAGACTGGGGCTAGAATGGGAAGTGCAGCCTCACCCGTGATTTTAGCCTCTTTCGTTGCATTATGGGGCTGCGCTTTGGACGCGCAGCAAACGCACATGGAGACGGAGCTCTGGCTACTGGGCAAGGCTTGCTCTTAACAGAGTCCTTTTTTGACGTACCCAGGCCAATTGGGAAGAAAGGACTTCCTGATCTTTCCAGCTCTCCACGGTAGCATTAGAATTTAGGGGAATTTACAGCAGAACACAGGCATGCGGGGATTTCATTCTTCCTCTTTTTTTTTTTTTAATTTAAAATCAGTAGCCAATCGTGGACTCTTCAGTGTTATTCTGTGATTAGAGACTGCCTTGATGCATTAAACACATGTTTGTTATTATTAAGGTTAACATTTTTGTGGCTAACTGGGAACCATCCCCTCCCCGCTTTTGTTTCCAGAACATTTGCGTAGGTCCTTAATCTGCCAACACTGTTTGTGTACCAGCCTCCTCGACTGATGTCAGCTCTCATCCGGGAAGGGAATGGTATTTTGTGCTTGTCTGGGGAGCCAAGAGAGGCGCAACCCAAGTGATAAGCAGGATGGGGCTTTTCTCGCTTCCAGGCACGGTGCCTGGTGCTTAGTAGGTCTGCACTGAATAAACAGTTGTGTCCACACAGAATGATTTGCGTTCTGAGTTGTGTTTCCAGCTCCGGGGGTGATGGGGAGGGAGAGGTGAGTGGATACCAGCAGACTCACAGCCTCGGACTCCTTCAGACCTCTCCCGAAAGCTGTTATTTTAAAAATGTGAAGGACATTTCAGATCAGCGAAATGAATTCTCTTAGGGATTCATTGTTGTGGTTCAGACATTGACGGCTTTGTAAAAAGGCAAGGAAAGTACAATCCTGGAATGCGGCGTGTGTTTCCTTTCCTCTGAGTTTGTAGGGATTTTGACTTATCTGGCCTGGGAGGAGTGAGCAGGCTCTAGCGCTTGTTCGTGTGTGCATGTCAGGGCGCCTTGAAAAGCGTCTTAAATACCTTAGGATGGATTGTGGGCGATGATCTTTCTGGTGTTGGTGATGAATGTGCAGTGACTTAGATGTGGATCGGGCCAGGGCTCCCACGTTCAGAGGACGAAGTGGGCCCAAGAAAACAGGGGGGGCTCGAGTGCTTTTCATCCGGTAGGAAGGACTCTCCTCTCTGCCATCTTGGCGTCTTCTCCCCCTTCTCTGTTGGTGCGAATCCTTCCCACCTGGGCTTTGTAAGTACTTATGGATGCCTCCTCCATAAGTGGAAGGCAGATCTGTGATGTTGAGACAGCTCCGGGGCTGCAGGAGACCCTTGAGCCCGCTCGACCTTCATTTCACAGCTCTGGAAACTAAGCCTGGGGAGGTCGAGAGAATTATCCAGAGGGGAGGCAGATCCAGAGCCCCTGCTTCCTGACCACCTTATGTGACCCAAGGCTCTGCCTTCTCACACCCCCTACTTTCTGGGTGTCTGTCCTCTGCTCCCTGCCCTTCCATCCAGCATACTCGACTTCAGTCTTTTCCTCACACACGTTCTTCGTGCTCTGCTTTTGTGCCAGGCACTCTTCTGTTTGATCATTTTGTGTCATTTCATCTTTATGGTCACCCTACGAGGTGGGTGGTCTTACTCTCCCATTTTCCAGATATGGAAGCTGAGGCTTACCCAGGTCGCACAGCTGTGGAGCGTGGAGCCAGGACTTGACTCACAGCTGTTCTGACTCCTCTGTCTGCTGTCTCTGTGTTGACCTGGCCTCTAGTCAGAATCTCTGCTTCCTGCCTACAGGCCCTGTACACTCTGTCTCCTTGATGGCATTGGTTAACATCTACTAAGCCAACATTCACTCATCAGCCAGCATTCATGAAACTCCTGCTCTGAGAGGTGTTGGCTTGACATCAGGAACAGGGAGGTGAGGAAGTCACCTGCCTGCGTCATCTAGTAGCCTCGTCTTGGTGAGGGAGGTAAATACTAATAAAGACGTGGACAGGGCAGTGGGCACTGTGTCTTGGCAGCATTACGCTTGAGGGAGTCAAAGAAGGAGAAAGTATTAGATTGGGTCTCAGTGAATAGGCGCTGGAAGGATAGAGTGAGAGGAAGCATCACCTAAAACACCCAGAGGCCATGCTTGTTCCCTTCTACTTGGCATTGGCAATATCTGTATACTTTCCCTCTTCTTTTCCTTATGTGTAAGTGCCTGAAAGCACTGGGACTGGGTTCACCCATCCGGCTACACTTCTAGCACTTAGGAATCCTTCAATAAACATTTATTCAATTAAATTGAAAGCCTTCTGTCCTTGCCCTCAAGCAACATAGTTAGAGAGATTGGGGAAAAAAACATGTGTGAGAAGTTGAACAACAATAGAAGATTCAGGGGCTTCCCTGGTGGTGCAGTGGTTGAGAATCTGCCTGCCAATGCAGGAGACACGGGTTCGAGCCCTGGTCTGGGAAGATCCCACATGCCGCGGAGCAACTGAGCCCGTGAGCCACAACTACTGAGCCTGCGCGTCTGGAGCCTGTGCTCCGCAACAAGAGAGGCTGCGATAGTGAGAGGCCCGCGCACCGCGATGAAGAGTGGCCCCCGCTTGCCGCAACTGGAGAAAGCCCTCGCACAGAAACGAAGACCCAACACAGCCAAAAATAAATAAATAAATAGATAAATTTAAAAAAGAAAAAAGATGACTACTATCTTAAAAAAAAAAAGAAAGATTCAAGTGAACAGTTCAGAGCAGCAATAGGAATGATGTGGCAGTGCGGTGAATGGTCGTGGATTATTGGAACCCAAAGTTGATGGGAAATCAGAGGCGGGAGTTTACTTTAGCTGCTTAAAGGCAGTGGAGGTAGGATTTGCCTTGGGTCCTTGGACCCAGGATGATTAAGATTTGAATGGAAGAGTTAAAGGGAGGTAGAGCAGCCAGCTTAGGTTGACGAATGCACGAATATGAATTTTGGGGTTATAAAGTAAGTCGGCTTGGGTTTCCATTAGCGAGGAGCTGGAGATGAAGTTGGCAAGCTAGATTGGGGCCGTGGGCTTTTGGAAGGCAGGGCGACTTTTGATCGGGAAGATGGTGTACGCAAAGCTCTGTTTTAGGAAGATGAACCTAGTGGCAGTATCGGGGCCAGATTGGAGTGGGGAGAAATGATAGCTGGGAGGTCGCTGAACAGGCTTGTGTACTAGTTCGGATATGAAGTTAGTTCTAAAGGCCACTGAGCTAGAACTGGTACAGGCGGATGGAAACAGAGGGAAGCTTTGGGATTTCCTCTGATCCCAATCATTGGTACTGAAGTCTGAGATGGTTTTCATTGCCCACTGGAAAGCAGCCTCACTGGAATAAAGTCTGCTTGTGACAGTAGCAGTAGTTCTTAGAATGACACTTTCTCCCTTGGCTGGGCTGGGCGTGGGGATGGGGCTGGGCTGAAAACGTCCTCTCCGCAGCCTCTCTTGTTGGGGGTTTGTTCAGATGAGCCCAGGGTGATAGAACAACCTTTTTACCTAGTCTAGGATGACACCCAATAAGGGGTAGAATGTAGAATATTTTTCTTTTCCTCATGAGTGGTTCCTAAAGCAGCTGTGGAGGGCCGAGAGCGAAATTATTGGAACTCTGACATGTGGGCTCCGGATCCACCTTAAAAGTGAAGCTGGGCCATGCTTCCCGTGACTGATGGTGTGTCTCTGCCGGAGGAGGGCCTTGCTGAGAGATTACAGTACGCACTTTTCAGAAATGTGGAGTAAGCCATTCTGGATAACAGAATTTTTCAAATAGGATAGTCCAGTTTCTTATAGGGAGTCTTAATTTTGAATCTTTAAAGAACGAGGGCTTTTCTAGGATGTTCTGTGTACTTACCCTCACTGGCTCACTCTCAGCCACTGGAAAACATCCATCTTTCTTATCAGGACACACAAAGCTTGTTGTGAACTGGGCCCTGCCTCTCTCTGCAGCCTCATCTTCTCTTGCCAACCCCACATTACCACCCACCAATCCCCAACTCATTATTTTCCTTCTTTACTGCTTATTTTCCCCCAAATCTGCCAAGCTGTGTACCTACCTCTCCTTCTGGCTGATAAGCTCTTTCCCTCTTTATTTGCTTGGGATGCTTCTGTTTTTCCTTCAAAACACAGTTCAGGCGGTCTTTCCTTCAAGCTTGTCCTGATACTGGGCGCTGAACTGTATCTGTCCTTGGACTGGCTTCTCCTGCTGTGCTTTTCTGCACCATGTTCCCCGAGCTTCCAGACGGCTGGCTTGCCCGGAGTGTGGGAGCCCTTCAGTAAAGACAGCATCTCATGGCTCTGGGGAATCTTCAGTGTTTTACCGTCTGCCTGGACCATGCTGTCTACCCTGTAAGTGGTGGGTGGTGGTGGTGGTGATTTTGGATTGCACTGAATTTGCTGTCAGGCATAATGTAACCTTTTCTAGTTGAACCTTGAGTATTGTGCTGTATTGCAGGGGTATTCCTGAATCTAAAGAATGCATGCCCCCTTGCTGATGACCAGATGGTGGTGGGCCATCCCTGGGGCCCATTGAGGCCTTCAAGGAATGTGGTGCAGGTGGTGGAGGAGGTGGAGAAGGAGGGGGGAGGGGGAGGGGGGAGGGGGAGGGGAGGAGGGGGAGGACGTGGCAGAGGGGGAGGGGGAGGAGGAGGGGGGAGGCAGAGGAGGAGGAGGAGGTGGTGGAGGAAGAGGAGGGGGAGGAGGTGGCAGAGGAGGAGGTGCCTTTGCTGCCTTTCCTGCTATTTCCTTGCTGTGTTTCTCTGCTTTTTCCATTTTCTCAGATCTTCAGCCTCCTCGTTCCTCTCCTCTTAGACTTTTTTTTTTTTTACAAATTTATTTTATTCAGTTATTTTTGGCGTCGTTGGGTCTTTGTTGCTGCTCGGGGGCTTTCTTTAGTTGCTGCGAGCGGGGGCAACTCTTCGTTGCGGTGCGTGGGCTTCTCATTGCGGTGGCTTCTCTTGTTGTAGAGCACGGGCTCTAGGCACCTGGGCCCAGTAGTTTTGGCTCGTGGGCTCTAGAGTGCAGGCTCAGTAGTTGTGGCGCACGGGCTTAGTTGCTCCACGGCATGTTGGATCTTCCCGGACCAGGGCTCGAACCTGTGTCGCCTGCACTGGTAGGCGGATTCTTAACCACTGTGCCACCAGGGAAGCCCTCCTCTTAGGCTTTTTAAACCCTGATGGAATCATCGTCAGACAATCTAAAACACATCCTTTCTTCAAGTGTTTGATTGAAGGCCTTATCCTCAAGTGTTTTCTTTTTTCTGGCCACGGTGTTGATCCCTAGATACTGATGGAGCCTTTGACTGTGGTGCCTGTTTACTAGGCTTAATACCACTCCACATTCCTAGAGAACCCATTGCAGAATTGCAATTATTATTGATTGAGAAATTATCAAATAGTGACGGGGAGTGGCTAGGGAGGACTGGATGAATTTGTGCAGAAGCTCAGCATCAGCGCCCAAAGACTCTTTGCTGGATAAGCACGTGTTTATGTTGGATATTTATTATTGCCTCTGGTATTTGTGAGGTCCATTTGGGTTTTTATTACACTGCCCTTGTAAGCCAGGCATCGGTGCTGCATGAATAGGTTTGCTTAGTGAATCACGGAGGAGTGATAGATGAACCCTGGGCATATCAGACGGTTCGTGTGATCCAGGTACTGTGCCTTATGAACCTGCGCTTGGCGTGGGCGCTGGTTACATGGTTCAGGAAGCCCTTCGCTTTTCCTGCGGTGGTCTGACCTAATGCACACCAAAGGATGCTTTCTCTGGCTCGTACTTTTTGACATTTTCCTTTTCGTTCCGCTTGGGTTTATCCATAACTCCTGTTGACACAGCATTTTTGAGCTCATTAAATCTGTTAATGTGTGTGTAATGCTTGGGACAGGAGCTGGTACACAGAAAGCACTCCATACGTGTTAGCTGTTGTAATTGATGTTTGTATTTAGAGCCTCTCCACTGTTTCTCCCTCTCCCCTTTCTGGTGGTTGTGCTTGGTAAAATAAGAAAACACCTCCCGGGGATGAGGAGGGGGAACACCGACTTTCTCTGTTCAGCCCCGTCCAGAGGTCTCAGAAAGTTCACAGAAGCCCTGAAGGTAAAGGCAAACACTTGCCCACTAATCACCCAGGGCCATTTTTCAGGAGCTTTTGGTCCACCTTGCTGTCTACTCTCACTGGGATTTGGGCTCCAACAGGTAAGGTGGATGAGAGCCAGTGAAGGGTATAGGAAAGGACTCTTGGCAAGTTGTGATGAGTGGTATTTAAAATAACAGTAACAATAATAATGGGTGGTCACAAAGATAGCTCCCATTTATCAGTTGCTTCTTATGTGCTTCTGAGATGTGCTTGACATGCAGGGTGCTTTTTGATCCTACAGCCCTCTGAGCTGCAGTTTCATTTTATGGGTGAGGAAACTGAGGTGCACAGAGGTTATTTGCCCACATGATAAAGCCAGAGACGGAAACTCAGTTCTATCTCCAGAATAATTTCCTCTTAATCTCTGACCCATGATCCACTAGCCCAGGTGTCTCAGCACTGGAATATACATAACCCTGGTGACACAGAAGCCTTTCGTGGAGTATGGCAGGTGTGGATAGTTTTAAGGGAATCAATTTCTGGATTTTCGACCTCATATATGGACCCTTTCTTGAAATTGATTGGACTGAGACCACCCCTTTTCACAGTCATTTGTCCCTATTTTATAAAGGCACACCTCTTGCCCAACACAAATCTTGCTCACGTGCGTTGCTCTGAGTATAAAAACCTTAAGGGGCACTGAACAAAGGAACTGTGAAATTGGTGTGTGGGAACCTTCTAATCAAGGCACTTTTACAAGGCTGCCCCTTTCCACATTCTTTTTTACTTGTTTAAACTTGGTGCTAGAAACAGGGCATATGGGGCCCCTTTCTTATGCTAAGGAATGATATAAAATTTTCAGATCTTAAGAAATAACTTGCTTTTAACTTTTTAAAATGAATGATGGGTATCAGATTGTTAGATTCTGTTTAAAAAATATGATGTGGAAGTTTTATTTTAAAATGCTCATGTTTACAATATGTTGGAAATTCTATTCTTAGAAGGTATTCAGTTTATGATGAAAACTTTAGGCATGAGCCTAAAAATAGGCAAGGTTTTCAAATTTCAGAATTAAAAAAAGCTTGAAGATAATTGTACTATACTTCCCCCCTAAGATACTGAAGTTCAGAGTGGAAATTCTGAAGTTGTTTTCTGCCACAGACCCTTATGCACCAAAATATTATTTTTTCATAGAATTTCAGGAGCATCAGTGTCTCCTAAGGCTCCATCATTGCACTCCTGACTCTGACTAAGCACCCTTGAAATTATAGGGAATTTCAGTAAAATGTAAACATAGGTTAAATTTTGATGAAACTTTTATATATGTAGTTAGACGTGTGATCTTGTATACCAGAGTGCCTTAGTGGCTCAGCAAGGACTGTTTTAGACATAACTGATAGGAACCCAATTCACACTGACATTAAAGAAAAAGAAATGGACTTTATCTGCTTCAGTAACTGGAAAAAAAAAGGGCAGCTTCAGGTAGTGCTGGATCCAGGTCCTCAAATGTCATCCTGAAGTCCTTGCTTTGTCTCTTGGCTCTGCTCTCTTCTGTGTTGGCATCATTCTCAGGCACAGTGTCCCCGTGAGGTGGCAGGGATGGTCCTCAGGAGCCCCAGGCTTACATCCTACCCATCTCACCATCACAGCTGAAGAAGAGAATTTTTTTCCCAGTAGATCTGGTGAAAGTCCTGGTCATGATCTGTTTGGAAGGGCCAAGGTCACATCCTTGAACCTGGTCAGGGGAGGTGGGGTCCGTCCTATTCGAATTGCTTGGGGAGAGGAGAAGGGGGCTTCCTGAAGAGAAGCTGGGCAAACAGAAAATCCCAACATGTTCAGTAGGAAGATTAACCTGAAGACCTTGAAGATCAAATGGACTACCGGTATCTTCTCTAAAACCCTTTCACTCTCCTGGGTATGCTTCTTACCTTCCATGCACCACCAGCCAACACTTTTACCTTTATGATACCCATCTGCCCATTGACAAAATGACATTAGTGATACCGTCTGTTGCCTGCTTTGGTAATTTCAAGACTCTTAAGGCAGTGCCAAAAATTCCTGACTTAATGTATTTTGTGATTTCTTTTTTTAAAAAAGCCATTAGTTATGCGATTAAGAAAAAGAAATTAAAAATTATGGAACTCCATCTGTGTTAGTTTGCTAGGGCTGCCATAGCGAAGTACTAGGGACGGGGTGGCTTAAACAAGAGAAATTTATTTTCTCACCGTTCAAGAAGCTAGAAGTCCCAGATGAAATTGTTGGCAGCGTTGTTTGTCCTGAGGCCTCTCTCCTTGGTTTGCAGATGGCCGTCTTCTCCCTGTGTCTTCACATGGTCTTTCCTCTGTACGTATCTGTGTCCTAACCTCCTCTTCTTACACCAGTCATACTGGATTAGGGCCCACCTTCACGACCTCATTCAACAGTAATCATCTCTTAAAAGACCCTTTCTCCAAATACAGTCAAATTCTGAGGTCCTGGGGGTTAAGGCTTCAGCATATGAATTTGGGGGGGCGGTATGGTTCAGTCTGTAACAAATCTGTTATTTTAACTCTGTGAATGGGTTATATTTTGAAAAATAATATTAATACCCATATCTTGTTTAAAACCCAAGTTAGTAACAGGTTCACCTGTGCAAATGCAAGCTCAACGGTTTCAGGGATGGTAAGTTTGATGCAGTTTGCTGTTTGGGTATACTTTTCCCTCCAGTAGGAGTAGAGAGAAGACAGTGTAGAGATGAGCGCTGGTGGTGTGAGTTTGTCAAAGATGCTTGGGATCGGGGAGTGGGAATCTGGACCGTTCTCGTCCTTAAGCTCAGTGCTACCGCTGTTACTGCAGTAACAACTTTCCTGAAATCCCCGAAGGGTGCACTCTGGTTGTGAAATGAGTTTTAGGGCTTTTGGGGGAGTGTGGGGTAGGCAGCTGCCTGAAGGCAGGATTCTTCCTGTTTCCACTGGAGCAGCGGATGATCTGGCTGAGAGCTCTGCCGGGCTCTCCTTGTGCCAGGGCTGGTGTGAGCGAAAGAGAATCTTGTCACCCTAGCTTCTGTGTCTTAGGGAACAAAGTTTGCAAGCGAGGGGGTTAATGAGTCACTTTGATCCGAGTCACTAAAGGGCCACCGTTGCATCAGAAATTGCTTTCCATTCACACCCAAGGCTCATCCTTTTTAAGCGCCTCAGATGACAAACCTGTCCGTTATTCTCCTCTGCTAAGCAGTTGTCACTGTTCTCTTCCTGGCGTTAATTATTGTTTTAATATGGCTTGTGTGTTCATTGTCTGGTCTGTCGATGTTTGTAGTGGAATATCACAGCCGAAAGGAAGTGGGGAATAGGTAGCAGCTTGTCAAATGGTAGTCTTTTCATGTCAAAACCCAAAAAATCTCTCACCTGAATTTTGCTTACCTACAATCCAGAAATACCAAAACTTAAGAGTTTGGAAAGCAAGCTGCTACAGGACGTGGTTGAAGTGCACATGTGTTACCTGGGAGGACGATGAGCTTTTGAAAAATCCATCCGCATAGTATCACTCCTTCATAGGCCAGTGTGGGCGGTGGTAGCTGATTTGGAGATTGTCTTTATTGAAAGCAAGAGCCAGTCTCGGAGAGTATAGGACCCAGGAGCAAGAAGTTTTGACCAAGCAAAATGTTGTTTGCTAGCTCACCTTGGATAAGGCACTTACCTACTCTGTATTGGCTATGTATGGCTGCTGTAACAAAGTGCCACAAACTGGGGCACTTAAAGCAACAAGTGGAATGTTTTACAGTTCTGGAGGCTAGAAGTCTAAAATCAAGCTGTCTCAGGTGTCAGCAGGGCCACGGTCTCTCTGTTGGCTCTGGGAGGGAATCGTTTCTTGCCTCTTCTAACTTCTGGTGTTTGCTGACAGTCCTTGACGATCCTTGGCGTAGAGATACATCACTCCAGTCACATGGCCGTCTTCTCACTGTGTGTCTTCACATCGTCTTCCCTCTGTATGTGTCCCTGTGTCCAAATTTCCCCCTTTTATAAGGACACCAGTCGTATGGGGTTAGGGCTCAGTCCAGTGACCTCATTTTAACTTGAATACTCTGTAAAGACCCTATTTCCAAATATGGTCACCTTCTGAGGTCCTGGAGATTAGAACTTCAGCATATCTTTCTTGGGGAACACAATTCAACTCATAACTCTCCTAGCTTTATTTTTCCTCCTCCAGAAAACAAGATCCACCTTCAACCTAAGGTTCAAACACAATCATAAGAGAAAGCACCCTAGAAAATATATCCCCTGGGTGATGGCAGAATGCCCAATGGGATGTTACATGTCTCTTATTCCCGCTACATGGTATCTAGGGAGCATTTGGATCTAATACATGACATATTCTATGCAGTTTTTCTTTCTCTTTTGGCCGTGCCACGTGGCATGTGGGATCTTAGTTCCCCGACCAGGGATTGAACCCACGCCCCCTGCATTGGAAGCGTGGAGTCTTAACCGCTGGACCACCAGGGAAGCCCCCCGTGCAGTTTTTCAATTGGAAGTCCTTTGGGGTGGTGTGACCTGGGCTGTGTGTTCGGTGGAAGCTTGGAGCAACTGGCAAGTTGGCAAGATTTGCAGGGCAAGTGCCACCCAGAGGGTGGAGCTGTGGCCCCTCAGAGTCTGGCTGCATCGTCCTGACTTGCTGGCCACTCGCTGCTGTTCCACAGTACAATTTGGATGTAAATCCTAAGATATCTGTCCCAACTCCTGAATCTTTCATGGAGAGCATGGGGATGTGTAGTAGTTTTATTGGTTTCTTTTCATGAGTTGTATTTTGATATTCAGAAGAGGTTCACTGGGGCAGAGGCTAAGAATGTTTTCAGAATAT
The DNA here is from genome assembly GCF_949987535.1 of Balaenoptera acutorostrata. Lineage (NCBI taxonomy): Eukaryota > Metazoa > Chordata > Mammalia > Artiodactyla > Balaenopteridae > Balaenoptera > Balaenoptera acutorostrata. Next base: position 13,920,526 of record NC_080074.1, read on the forward strand.
GCTTCTCTTTTGCCTGCTCCTAATAACTTGCAGTGGTAAGTAAAAAAGCAACAGAACAAACAGGCCCAAAACAACCCTCAAAACCTTCACACTGACATTTAAAGGATTTGGCGTCTTTAACTGCCTTTTACATACAGCACAGTCATGTGTTGCTGTCAGAGTATATGTACGTGTAGATGTTTTCTTTGAGATGCTCAAAGCTCTGCAGAAGTCTCACTTTGTTGGCTAGCTCTTAGCTCTCTCGCCATCAACTGGTTCAGAGTTTTTAGGGGCTGCGGGTCATGGATGCCACTTGCCTCTGTTTCAGTCCTTTGTTCACTCCTTCAGTGAACATGCAGTTGTCAGTCATCTGCTATATGCCAGGCACTGTGCTGGGCTCTGCGGTGGGGAGGAGGGCGAGGGCCCTGCCTGCGTGGAGCTCTCACTCTGGGTGGCCTGGTTCATTGTGACTGGGTTCGCTTGTCTCCCAGATCTCCATCCTGTTTGCAGGCAAACCTACCTCCTCTGCCACCTGCCCCCGGCATCCTGGGCTAAAAGCTACCGTATATCTAACTCCATTTGGTATTTATTGGGTTGTTACACCAAATTTTGCAAAGCCAGAGAGGCGTCACTTTGTTAGAAGGAATCCTCTTTATTCCACTCCCGAGAGGCCACTCGGCAGGCTTTGATGTCCATAAAACCCAGCTCCAAATCTGACACAGGAGAGCAGGAGAGCTTGTAACCTTTTTTTTTTTTTTTTTTTTTTTTTGCCTTTTCTGAATTTGACCCCTTTATAGAGTATTTTTGAGAGTTGGGCTCCATTGGGTGGGTTTATATGTCTGTGCCTCTCGGATGAACCATGAAGTTCTGGGATCAATTTTGTTATATGGCAGCCTCGCGCAGTGCGGTGCTTGGAAGGAAGCATTACAGCGCAAGAAGTGGTCTTTCCATGGCGGGATTTCAGTGTGGTAATTGACATGGGGACGCCTGAAAGGACTATTGGTGTCTCCGTGCCGCATGCAGGAGTCCACAGCCATCTTGCAGAAGAGCTGAGGGGATTTGTTGCCCTGCTCACTTCTGATGGGGAAAAGCGCAAACGGGTCCCCTGTGGACATCTGGCCCAGCACATTCTGTCCTTGGGTTCCCATCCTTCCATCCACTTCCTGGTAGACAACACTGGGAGAGGACTTGGTTACAGTGTTTAGAATGCACTGTCCTGGAAGACAACTTGAGGGATGAGGGGCAGGAGGGAAGATTTCTACATGGATCGGAGAAGAGGGCACTGGGGGAAGATGTCATAATGGATATCTTGCATAATGGGTTGGTTTTTATTTTAAGATGAATCTTGTAATGATCTTGTTGAGAGAGAGGTGGAAAGAAAAGTATTATTATCTGACTTAAAGCTCTGCCCACTCCCTCTGCATCTTCGAGAAATGCAGAAATCTTCCGGCTCCAGAGAGGCATGTGGACCAACTGGTTTGTTTGGGCAGATGGGACAGTTCAGCCCAGGAGGTCAAAGGACCTGCCCCAGGTCACACCAACTTAATGGTAAAACACAGGCCCCCTGAGTTCCAACCCCTGACTGTCTCCCTCCAGCCCAGGCTGCCTGCCACATGATTCAGTGACTCTTTAAACATGACTAAGGCCATTATTGGGCATGTGGGCCCCCAAAGAAACAGCACAACCCTCCTGGTAATGGTTGGGTATCTTTCGGATTGTTGCAGCTGTGACCACATTGATGCTGAAAGGAATGCCAGCCTGGGTCTTGTTTTTTAAGCGGGGTCTCATTGCTACAATTTATCAAATGTATCTTTTAAAGATGAATATAAAACAGCTACCCTCCCAAGCAAATCATAAAACAAATTATGCCCTTGCCACCCAGAACTACAGAGAAACAGCAGGCTCTTCGTGGCACAGAGTAATGGCTGCAATATTAAAACAATGATGGGAAAACCAGGAACCAAGATCTGAAAGGCCGGGAGGGAAACAGTCCCGTAATCCCCCAGGGATAATGGGTCTCAGCGACAGGTCTGTGTGATTTATTGTGCTTAATGTACTTATTTTTATTTGTCCCCTTCAACACGGAGTTTTGTCCCTGAAGAGATTTGATAATGGCTTGTTTGCAGTCACTTAGACTCCAAAATAAAGCGCCACATTTTGGCTGTCTGGAGATCCGGCGTCCTCATTGGCATTCCCCCTCCGATTTCACCTTCGCTGGCTGAGATGGGACAGATGGAGATAAGGCCTTCTTTGCTGCCCTCGCGTTTTCCCATCACACCACCATCGCAGCTGCTACCCGAGAGACGGGGTGACTGCATGGCTGTCCAGACCCGGCCTGCTTCCCTCTTCCATCTGGTGCTACTTTGGGACAGCAGGAAGGAACCCCTCATTCTGCCCGTAATAATAGATCCCTGGGACTTTGTTTTCCTGAACCACCAGTGCGAGTTTGCCGGTGGCAGCTTTTGGGGTAAGCAAAAATAAGAACGGAGGAGTAGACGTGGGAGGTTTTCCCAAAGAATGTGCTTGATTTAAAGGCTGAAGCGTGTTTGGGTCGTGGTGGCCAGCTGTTTTGCAAAGATGGGTTTGTCTCATTAAGCAGTTGTGACTGAGTCAACCTAAGCTTTCATTTTGGCTTCTTCCTGGGTTTTGGGGGACGGGAGCTGGAAGACTCCAGGGAGCGTATCAAAGGACTGAACGCCTGCCTGCAGAGCTGCCCCACACCTGCAAAGGTGCAGCCAGAGAACTCCACGATGCCCAAGACTGGGGAGATGGCTGGAAAAAGAAGCTCCAAGTCTTTTCTGATCCCAGGTTTCCTCCCTTGAGGACCTCTGCTGGAATGCCGCTGGCAGCTCTGGTTGGCAGGGAAGGGGCTCTGGCATGTTGCATCCACACTCGGCCCTAGGGCGGTGCTTTGAGAGACTCTTGCTTTCCCTGTGAGCTTATCTATCTAATTATAGAAAACTCAAACAATGGAACAGAAAAAGACTCCTTTCAAATGTAGAGTGATAGCAAAAGTCAGAAGCAAACTAAGGATCGGTATTGGGGGTGGGCAGTGTCCCTGGTATCCTGTAGGTGGGGCACTGCAAACACTGATATGTTTGCACATCCTAGTGAGGCAGTGGCATCACTGAAGGACCGGTGGTGCTGGTAGTGTTACACTGCTCTCAGGTACTTGGGCACCCTTTACTCTTCCTCTGCTCCTTTAAGTCTTAAGAGGCTCTCAAGCCAACCTGATTCAGTATAGGTACATGTGGGCCTCAACAGTGTCCGTAGTACCATGTGATCCGGGAATTCTGCTTCTGGGTATATACCCCAAAGAATCGAAAGTAGGGATTTGAATGGGTATTTGAACATCCAGGTTTACACCAGTGTTACAGTAGCCAAATGAAAGCAACCCAGATGTCCATCGATGGATGAACGGAAAAACACAGTGTGGTTATATCCATACAATGAATGTTACTTGGCCTTAAAAACAAGGATTTTCTGACACATGAGCTCTCATGGATGAACCTTGAAGACATCACGCCAAGTGAAATAAGCCAGTCACAAAGGACAGATAATTATGATTCCACTCATATGAGGTACCTAGAGTAGTCAGATTCATAGAGACAGAAAGTAGAGTGGAGGTGACCAGGGCCTGGGGAGTTAGTGTTTCATGGGTACGGAGTTTCAGTTTGGGAAGATGAAAAGAGTTCTGGAGATGGATAGTGGTCCTGGTTGCACAACAGTGTGAATGTACTTAATGCCACTAAACTGTACACTTAAAAATGGTATATTTGGTTATGTATATTTTACCACAACGAAAAAAAGGTGGTACCCTGTGACCTCCACGTCCTGATGTTCATGCCCTTGTGTAATCCCGTCCACTTGGGTGTGAGTGGGCAGGACTTGTGACTGGCCTCACCAACGGAAGATAGCAAAGATGATGGGATGTGACTCCTGTAATTGCATTAGCTGGCTGACGTGCTGTAGGGGCTCTCCTTGCTGGCTTGATGCTGTTGGCGAAACCCACATGGCAAGGGACTGTGGGTGGCTTCGAGGAGCTGAGGGTGACCCCCAGCCACCAGCAAGAAGGTAAGACCCTCAGTCCTGCAGATACAAGGAAGTAAATTCTGCCAGCACCCACGCTTGCAGGTAGATTCTCCCCAAGAACCTCCACCTGGGGATGCCTTGATGGGAGCCTTGTTTTTCTTTTCAAATAAATTTATTTATTTATTTATTTTTGGCTGCGTTGGGTCTTTGTTGCTGCGCGTGGGCTTTCTCTAGTTGTGGTGCACGGGCTTCTCATTGCGGTGGCTTCTCTTGTTGGCGGAGCACGGGCTCTAGGCACGCGGGCTTTGGTAGTTGTGGCACGTAGGCTCAGTAGTTGTGGCTCGCGGGCTCTAGAGCACAGGCTCAGTAGTTGTGGCGCATGGGCTTAGTTGCTCCACGGCATGTGGGATCTTCCTGAACCAGGGCTTGAACCCGTGTCCCCTGCCTTGGCAGGTGGACTGTTAACTACTGCACCACCAGGGAGGTCTTTTGATTGGAGCCTTGTGAGTCTCTATTTTGCTGAAGATTCAGCTAAGCCATGGCCAGACTGTGAGCCACAGAAACTATGAGATAAAGTACTGTTTCAGGCCACCAGCTTTGTGGTAATTTGTTACACAGCCATAGCTAACTAATACTGAGCCTCACCAGAGACTTCTCTGAATTTATTCCATCGTCACTTTCCACCCCAGACACCTCAGGCCTCTATCACCCCTTCTCGTCCACTGGGAGTGTGCAGATAGACTGTTTTTCTCTTTTCTGTTTATGTTCAGATACATTCATTGTTAGGGTCACTTCATCCCTCTGGTTCCTTCCTGTTCTCTTATGGTTTCTGGCTTGAGGGGTGTGTCTCATCCCCTGCTGGCAGGAAGAACAGTGGTTTTTAAATTTTTATTTGTTTATTTTTTTATTGAAGTATAGGTGATTTACAATGTTGTGTTAACTTCCAGGTGTACAGCACAGTGATTCAGATATATATATATGTATAGTCTTTTTCAGATTCTTTTCCATTGTAGGTTATTATAGGATATTGAGGACAGTGGTTTTTAGTGCAGTGACTGAGTCCTGAGACTCAGGGTTCCAACTCCACCCACCTCTGTGCAGTTGAGCTTTCCTCTCCATCCCCCACTTGCTCATGCGTTGGCCTAAACCCATATCTTGCCTCTTGGTCACAATGCTCACTACACAAAATATAGGTAATCACATTTTTCTGGGGTGGCTCTGATTTCTAATATTCTGCCTCACTTGTTGTCCCCATAAACTGTGAAGCTGTCCCAGATATTCTATTTGGTATGTAAACTCTGATTGGACTGGCTCCCTTATAATAAATTAATAAAAGCCCCTGCCATTTTGGGGGCACCTGCTGTATGTCAGACACTTGATTAACAGTTGTCACTGTGTCTTTGCATCAGCCCCAATGAGGTGGTATCACGTTGCCCGATTTACAGAGGAACACACTGAGATGCAGTGGGGTTCATTTTCTTGTCCGAGGTCACATGGAGCTTGTGTGTGTCCAAACCAGAATTAGAACTCCAAACGTGCCCTCTAACTTACCTGCCTTGGGAAGAGTACAGGGGTATTTCTCCCAGATCCCGTGTCCCAGTTTTGCTTGGAAAGTAGAGTTGCTACACACCGGCCACCTGGAGGGTTCTGATGATTCCTTCCTGCTGGACCACAGTGGGACAGTGTGGAGTTGGGGGCATAGCTGAAAGCTTAAATTGAAATAGTGAGGGAGGGACTTCCCTGGTGGCGCAGTGGTTAAGAATCCACCTGCCAGTGTAGGGGACGCGGGTTTGATCCATGGTCTGGGAAGATCCCACATGCTGCCGAGCAACTGAGCCCGTGCACCACGACTACTGAGCCTGTGCTCTAGAGCCTGCGAGCCACAACTACTGAGCCTGCGCTCTAGAGCCCGCGAGCCACAACTACTGAGCCCGCGTGCCTAGAGCTCGAGCTCCGCAACAAGAGAAGCCACTGGTGTGAGAAGCCCGCGCACTGCAACTAGACAGAGCCCACGCATAGCAACGAAGACCCAACGCAGCCAAAAATAAATAAATAAATAAATAAATTTATAAGAAAAAAAGATAGTGAGGGAGACCAGGTGGTCAGGGGTGGAGGTCCAGCGGGGGGCAGCTGCCCTGCTGAGGGGGAGGGGGAGTGGTTCTCAGCCTCGGTTGTATGTTAGAATCATCTGGGAAGCTTTAATGTCTACTGATGCCTGGGCCCCACTCCCAGAAACATTGATTCAGCTGGTTTGGGGCGCAGCTTGGGCAGTGGGATCAAAAACTCCCCAGGAGATTAGCATAATCCCCCAAGATTCAGAATCCTGGAAGGAGGGCCTTTGTATGACAGGCAGTTGGGCAGGGGGTGGAGAAGATAGAGGCGAAGGATGGCGGCATGGTCCGGACACTCCCACAGCCCTCCCTCCCCATTTAGAGGCAAGACCGTGTGTGCTTCTAGCCTTAGACTTGTAGAGTCCAGGCCCACAGGACTGGCTTCTAGGAGCCCAATTTGGGGACCCAGTAAGGCAGGCCTGTGGATTTGATAGATCCCTGCATCTTCAGTGCCATCAATTCACACCTCAACACGCAGTGAAAGGGACAGAGGGGTTGGTTCACACACCCAAAAGGCCTTAGTAAGTCAGCAGTTTGCGTCTGCACGGGCTGCCTTTTGCCATTGCTTAGAGTTAGTGGTTAAATCTGGCGTTGGTGGTTTTCCCATGTCACTCAAGTACCTCTTGATCACAAATGCCTTGTGGGTAGGGACCCCATTTTTGTGTCTGCTACAGGGAATGACATGATAATTTATCTGTCCTGGGTGCTTTGAACAACTTCATTTGGTGATTGATTTAAAAAAAGCCTTTCAAAGTTAAAGCACAAAGAACCTAAGGTCACTGAGGGAAATAAAAAACTTGGTGGTTTTCCTCCTATTTAAATGTGTAGCTCTCTGTTAACTCCACTCACTGGCTTCCTCACTCTGCTCTGATTTTTCCTATGTCCTCACCCTTTGTTAATATGCTGTGCAATTTTCTTGAATATAAGCTGATGACCTCAGAGGTTTCTGCCCCCTTATTGCACATTGAAGACTCTCAGTAAATATTTGTTGAGTGAATGAGCAAATTGTGGCTTGTAGCTGGTGTCAGTGGGATCCAGAGGGAGACATAGACTCACCTAAGACTCGTTCCTTGGCTTGAGCTCCAGGAGGGAACTGTGGGCTTTTCTGGGGCAGGGGGACTAGAGAGCCGAGGGTTAATTTTATTTTGCCTCGCCTCTTGGAGCAGGTGTCTTCTTTCTCAATTAAGATGTGTTGTTTTTTTTTTTTTTTTTTTTTTAGCCGTTACCTTGTAATGGAAAACGACACTTGTGCAGGCTTGTGTTCTTTTATGTCTCCTAAACCGAGCCCTTTCCCCTGCTGTGGCTTCAATAATGCATCATTTCATAAGTTCACGGACTTTAATGTGCTTCTGCTGAACCTCTAGTCTCAGCTAGGTAGTTAAATGGAAATTAACCACTGTGGGTTTGATTCAGAGTCACCTTTTCACCTTCTCTCTCTTCATCCCCTCCCTCACCCCACATATGCAAAACAGTGTCACGTTTTTCTTCTTTTACTGAGAGGGTGTGATGTGTGTGCACATATGGGCTCCCAAGTGTGAATAGATATATCGATTCACTTCGTAATCAGAGAGCCATAAAAAAATAACAATGTGTACCTGCAAGTTTTTGAAATTCCACCTCTCCAGCTAAAGTACAGTGGAGTCTAGGGACCCACCACAAACTAATATTTAGGGAGAGTGGTACAGATGTACCAGATTTAGGACTCACAGTGGCTGCTGGTAAATTCTCATGTCTTGACAAGGCTCTGAAATTTACTCAGTATTCATTCATTCATTTATTCATTCATTCAGTGCCTGAAGATTATTTTATATGTATGAGGCACCTGGGTGGTGGATGTGATTCGCTACGTGTATTGATGACCCCAATTCTTCACACCTTTCTGAATTCCTAGCCAAAGATCATAGTATATTTCTGCAACTTTTGACTTTGGGCTTAATTGTGTGGCTTACTTTGACCTGAAGGATAAAGCAGAGGTGGCGGTGTGCTAGATCTGAGCCTAGGCCTTAGAAGACCTTGAGTGTTTCTCCTTTTCTTTTTCCTGCCTCTTTGCTTTTGCTGCAAGAACAGCATACCCTGGTAGTCCAAGGAGAAGCAGGATGGGAGACACTTGGAACAGAGTTGCTCAGCCAACCCGAGAGTCTTCAGTGAGAAATCAAGCCCACCCTCAATCAGCCAAGTCCCAGCTGACCTGTAGATGCATCAGTGAAAATGAATGATTGTTGCCTCAAGACACTGCTTTCAGGGATGGCGTGTTACGCGGCATGATTATGCAGCAGGTGGCTGATATAGTGGGATGTGATATGACTCCTGTGTGATGTGGATCCTGTTTGAAAGAAGTCCTGGAGTTTGGTGATGGTGGCGGGAGGGCCAGGATAAGCTCATTGACTCGTACAAGGTAGAGAAAGTGCTAAAGTGCCCGAATAAAGGACTCAGTAAGGGGAGTTTAAGTAGGGAGAGTCTTCTGCTAATTCGGAAAGATACATGCACCCCAATGTTCACAGCAGCACTGTTTACAATAGCCAAGACATGGAAGCAACCTAAGTGTCCATTGACAGATGAATGGATAAAGAAGATGTAATATATATATGCATATATATATGTGTATATATATATACACACATACACACACACAATGGAATATTAGTCAGCCATAAAAAAGAACAAAATAATGCCATTTGTAGCGACATGTAGATTTGTAGCAATCTTTTAGTATGGAACCTAGAGATTACCATACTAAGGGAAGAAAGTGAGACAGAGAAAGACAAATATCATATGATATCACTTACATGTGGAGTCTAAAAAAATGATACAAAGGAACTTATTTACAAAACAGAAACAGACCCACAGACACGGAAAACAAACTTGTGGTTACCAAAGGGGAAAGGGAGAGAGAGGGATAAAATAGGAGTTTGGAATTAGCAGATACAAACTACTATTTATAAAATAGATAAACAACAAGGTCCTACTGTTTAGCACAGGGAACTACATTCAGTATCTTGGAATAACCTATAATGGAAAAGAATCTGATTCAGTATAACTGAAGCACTCTGCTATACACCAGAAACTAATACAACATTGTAAATCAACTATACTTCAATTGAAAAAAAAAAAAAAAGGAGGGAGAGTCTTCTGGGTGAGTGATCAGAGAAAGCCTCATGAGGGGGTGGGCTTTTGAAAAGGTGTTTTTAGATGATGTTATCAAAGTTTAGAATAGAGAGGCATTGACTAGGTTTCTGAGTTTAAAATATGTGATGTTTCAAAATTGATTTCTCATCAGAGGCAACACATTATGCCAATTTCCCATTAAATATCTAATGACCTTGCTACCAAAAAATAAAGACTCAAAGCTACGTTGGTATCAGAAAGCAACACCCCCGTTTGATAATAGCCAACATTTACAATTCTCATCACAAAGAATTATCCAGCATGGATTTGGCTTACCTACTGAGTGCCAGGGATCTGCTTGCTCAGCATTTTATAGGCATGATCTCATGTAATCCTCATCATCATCTCAAGAGACCGTAATAGATAACTAATGTTAATTCCATTTTCCAGATAAAGTAACCAAGCCAGAGAGGGGAGGTTATTTGCTAAAGCCAAGCAGTGACATCAGAGTGCCATTCCGCTCCCTGCACCTGGCTCTCCTGTTAGATTGACATCCTCTCCATTAATTTCTCTATCACCAGCACATAGCATGAGGCTTGGCACAGAGTAGGTGCTCAAAAGATGTCTGCTCAAGGAAAATATGAATAAATATCTTAAAAACGAATAATGGCGTCATCCATGTCCGAATGGAAGTCATAGCCTGGTAGGGGAGACAGATTCCTGAGCTGACTCTTAGGAAACAGGCAAGGTCAGTGGTGGAGATATAGGAAATATAAGTATTTGGGAGAGCACAGAGCGGGTGCCCTTGATATAATCTAGAAAGGTTAACACCTTCTGGAAGTGGTAAACTCTGGAATGAGTCTCAGATGAGGAGTCTGAACTAGACAAGGGAGGTGCAAGTGGCTTGCGAGCAGAGGAGACGTGAGTTTACAGCTTATAGCTTCTGGAACATGGTAGATGCTCTGTTGTAAATGTTTATTGTTCTGACCTGTTGGGTGAGGGAGACACTGGCCGTGGACCTTCTGAGCTGCTCTGACCAATAAAGCTATGAAAATTTGAGTCTCTGCATTCTCTTCACCTCTTTCGTTCCAGATTTTCCAATGCTTGTCCCTTTAGGGACATTGAGGCAGCACAACAAAAGGAATTGGGACCTACTCTGTCCTAAAGAACTTGAGGAATTGTTGCCTAATAAGGCTGGCTTATTACCAAGATAATGATCCTTTTGAATAGTCCTAGGAATTGTGCAGATATAAGATAAACCTGAAGTAGCCTCTGGTAATCCAAATCTTAAGGTTTTTGAAACTATTTACTGAAGACTCTTGACCCAAATCTGAATCCCGGCTCCAACATTTACCTGTGAGATTTTGGTGAAGTTCCTTAACAGCTTTCTGAGCCTCAGTTTCTTCACCTGTGAAATAGGGATAAAATCCACATCCTAGAAATATTACTCAGCCATAGAAAAGAATGAAATAATGCCATCTGCAGCAACATGGTTGGACCTAGAGATTAATAAGTGAAGTAAGTCAGACAGAGAAAGCAAATATCATATGATATCACTTATATGTGGAGTCTAAAAAAATGATACAAATGAACTTATTTACAAAACAGAAACAGTCACAGACACAGAAAACAAACTTAGGGTTACCAAATGGGAAAGGCGGGGGGAGAGATAAATTAGGGATTTAGGATTAAGAGATACATGCTGCTATATATAAAATAGATAAACAACAAGGACCTACTGTATAGCACAGGGAACTATATTCAATATCTTGGTATAACCTATAATGAAAAAGAATACATATATGTATGTATAAAGGAATCACTTTGTCTACACCTGAAACTAACACAACATTGTAAATCAGCTATACTTAAATATAAAAAGAAATCCACATCCTAGAGTTGTACAGGTTAATTTCAAAAAAAAAAAAAAAACAGGAGCTAGAATTTTTTTTTAACCACCAACTATGTGCACTCTTTTAAACCTCTGTATGAATGGATTCATTTGACATTTTAAGTTCTCACCAAAAAACCTTATGGGATAAACATGATGATGATCCCCACTTTACAACATGGAGTTTATAACTTGCCCAGATTACAGGGCTAGTTAGTGGGGGAAACTAGGATTTGAACCCCCAGACTCATGCATGCTCTTCACGAACTTAAGCTGTACTGTCTCTGTGCTGGTACCCAGCAGGCACTCATGGGCCCCTAGTCCCCCATCCCCTTCTCTGTGCAGGGCTGACCACCATTGTTCTCCCCCCTGCCCTGAGGACCTGGTCGGGGGCTTTCCTCTCAGCACTGACATGGCGGGTAGTTTGTTTGCCTATGTGTTTATCCCGTGAGGTTGCATACTTCACCAGGGCAGGGACCGCGTCTGTTTTCCTGGACTGCACTGTATTTCTGGTCCTAAGCTTAGTACCTTGTCCACATTGAGCACTCAGTAGGTACCCAAGAAATGAATATACTTCTCTCCTCCCGCATCTTCTGGTCACTCAAGACCATTCTGCACTCAAGGTCTGGTTCAAATGATCCCATCCTCTTCTGGAGAAACTAGCAGCTGGAACCTGTCTGTGATGCTGGCATTTTATGTCGGTCCCTCTGTGAGTGTTGGGTGAGCACCTGGGGACCCCCAGAGCCCACCTCCCCACCTCGAATGTTTTCCGTCAGTGGCGTTGGCATAAGTTAATTGAACAGAGGCCCCACCTGAAGAGAGTCTGACTTCCGCCTCTGCTAGAACTTCACAAGGGACCAAGAAAAAAAAAAAGTTTATTTATGGTAGCCATTTTGCAGAGTTTCCAAAGATGTATTATTCCAGCTCCAAAATCTCAAAGTTATGAATGGATGGACTCCAAAGCATACGTTTTCTTTTCTGCCATTGAGAAGGATGTCACGAATGGTGCTGGGGAGTGCTGGTCGGTGCACAAGTCTGCCTAGTCCCGGAGGGAGCTGCCTTCCTGGGCCTTTGCCATGAGAACTGTCAGAAAGCTACACCTGCAAACCTGACCATTAAAACAGAAAGAGGAGAAGATTGAATAAGAATCGTTTTCATTTATATTGAATGAAGGGGCTTGAGGAAAGGCTTATGTAATTAAAAAAAGAACCATGGCGCTTTGCAGAGGAGCTCTGGGAGAGTTTTAGAGGCTCCTGTCATTTCACTGCACCCAGTTCTTCAAAAGGTAGGATTTTCTTTGGGAATGAGGTGGGGTCCTGCATGAAGCTCAAGCTTTAGGGTCAGGCAATACCTCGATTTAAATCAGGCCCTTGCATATATCCAGAGAAAACTATAATTTGAAAGGATACATGCACCCCAGTGTTCATAGCAGCACTATTTACAAGAGCCAAGACATGGAAGCAACCTAAGTGTCTATCGACAGATGAATGCATAAAGAAGATGTGGTACATATATACAGTGGAATACTACTTAGCCATAAAAAAGAATGAAATGATGCCATTTGCAGTTACATGGATGGACATAGACAATATCATACTAAGTGAAGTAAGCCAGACAGAGAAAGACAAATAGCATATGATATCACTTATATGTGGACCCTAAAAAAATGATACAAATAAACTGATTTACAAAACAGAAAGAGACTCACAGACAGAGAAAACAAGCTTATGGTTACCAAAGAGGACATGGGGGGAGGGATAAATCAGGAGTTTGGGATTAACATATACACCCTATGTATATAAAATAGATAAACAACAAGGACCTACTGTATAGCACAGAGAAGTGTACTGAATATCTTGTAATAATCTATAAGGGAAATGATTCTGAAAAAGAATATACATATATAACTGAGTCACTTTGCTGTACACCTGAAACTAATATAACATTGTTAACTAACTAAAATTTAAAAAAAAAAAAAAAAGAGGAGGGACTTCCCTGGCAGACCAGTGGTTAGGTTAGGACTGCATGCTTTCACTGCTGAGGGCCCAGGTTCAAGCCCTGGTTGGGGAACTATGATCCTGCAAGCTACATGGCGTGGCCAAAAAAAAGAAAAAAAGAAAAACAAATAGAAAAAGAAAAAATAAATCGGGCCCTTGACTAAGTGTGTGTCTGACTTTAATCTGCTAAAAACACTGCTGGTTTTTTCACCTCTAAAACAGGTGAAATATTTTCCAAGGTGGTTGTGGGCCTCGCGTGAGGATATATTTGAAGGTGCTTTACAGGTAGGAGGGCCTCCAGTGTTGGCCACTTTCTCACCCCCATCCATGATATACAAACATTCTTCTTACATTGACCCACCAAATGCACAGCATTTCCTGGATTGGAAGGGCCATGGAGAGGCAGTTGAAAATGCAGCAGGGAGGGGTTTTTTGGAGGTTGTCGAAGATTTTGACAAAATGGAAGGGAAGAAGACTCACTAGGAATTGTTTCTCAAACAGTGTTTCTTCATGGGCTTGCAGGTGTTCTCTGAGTCACTTTTTTTTTTTTTTTTAATTTTATTTATTTATGGCTGTGTTGGGTCTTCGTTTCTGTGTGAGGGCTTTCTCTAGTTGTGGCAAGCGGGGGCCACTCTTCATCGCGGTGCGCGGGCCTCTCACTATCGCGGCCTCTCCTGTTGCGGAGCACAGGCTCCAGACGCGCAGGCTCAGTAATTGTGGCTCACGGGCCCAGTTGCTCCGCGGCATGTGGGATCTTCCCAGACCAGGGCTCGAACCCGTGTCCCCTGCATTGGCAGGCAGATTCTCAACGACTGCGCCACCAGGGAAGCCCTCTGAGTCACTTTTTAAAATTAAATGTTGGGCTTTCATTGACATTTTAAAAAATTGACACTTTGATGTTATCTCAAATTAACGCAAGCATTCTCTGGGTCATCTGCGTGACTACGAATAACCAAATACCGCTGGATGGGCACCAATGAGTCGTTGCTTGGGCACCAAGTGGTCCCTCCTGAGCTGAGGAAAGCTCAGGAAGGAAGGACGGAGGAGGCTGATTGTGCGAAGGGAGCACCCGGGTGGTTCCACGGTGTTTCCAACCTCAGGAAGGCACGAGGATGGGGGCACCAATGTCAGAAGAACCCGGCTGATCTGAGCAGAGCCAGCCGTACTGTCTCGGGAGAGTGATGGTTTAGGCTTAGCATCTACTGTCACTTTAAGTCAGTTTAAACTTGTTTAGTGTTGAACTGAACCACAACAAGGCACCTTGTGAAGGCACTTTGGCTTCGAGGCTGTTTTAGAGTCGCCAGTTCTGGGCCCGTGTCCCTCATTGGATGCTCATGCTCTCTCTTCTATTGGCTTGGAATTCTGTTTTCCTTCACCACCCCTGCCCCCCACTGCCACCCCCAGTCCTGGATAATTCCTGCTCTCATCTTGCTCTCAGTTTAGGTACCGTTTCCTCAGCCCTCTCTCACCACCTTGCCCACGTAGAAACTTGCCTTCTGTGTTTTTAAAGACCTTTGAGGTGTTCCCAAGTTGATTTCCATGGCTTATGTAGGATGTTTGGGTTCATTTCTTTCTTTGGCTGATTGCTGGACTGGAAGCTTCTTGAGGGCAGGGCGTGTCTTTTTTTTTTATAATTTTAATTTATTCAAATCTACAATGCCATTGTTTATTGAATAGGGAACTCTAATTTTTTTTTTTTAATTTATTTATTTATGGCTGTGTTGGGTCTTTGTTTCTGTGCGAGGGCTTTCTCTAGTTGCGGCAAGCGGGGGCCGCTCACTATCGCGGCCCCTCTTGTTGCGGAGCACAGGCTCCAGACGCGCAGGCTCAGTAATTGTGGCTCACGGGCCCAGTTGCTCCGCGGCATGTGGGATCCTCCCAGACCAGGGCTCGAACCCCTGTCCCCTGCATTGGCAGGCAGATTCTCAACCACTGTGCCACCAGGGAAGCCCAGGGCGTGTCTTTTTGTCACTGTCCTCAGCGCTGTATCCTGCACAGTGCCTGGCACTTAGCACTCAATAAATACTATTAAAATTTTTTTTTATTTTAATATTTTATATTTTACTGTTTATATAATACTGGAATAAAAACGATTTAAGCCAAAATAGAGTTCCTTGCCAACTTCTTTTCCATACAGGTGGCTGCTGGTCACTCAAGTTTGAGGAACATGGTGTAAGAGGGATTGCCTCCTATTGGGATTGACATGTACACGCTACTGTATTTAGATAAACAACAAGGACCTGGACTTCCCTGGTGTCGCAGTGGTTAAGAATCCGCTTGCCAATGCACGGGATGCAGGTTTGAGCCCTGGTCCAGGAAGATCCCACATGCCGCGGAGCAACTAAGCCCGTGCGCCACAACTACTGAGCCTGTGCTCTGGAGCCTGTGAGCCACAACTACTGAGCCCGCGTGCCACAACTGCTGAATCCTGTGCTCCTAGAGCCTGTGCTCTGCAGCAAGAGAAGCCACTGCAATGAGAAGCCCGCGCACCGCAACCAGAGAGAGCCCACGCATAGCAACGAAGACCCAACGCACCCAAAAATAAATAAATAAATTTATTAAAAAACAACAACAACAACAAAGACCTAATGTGTAGCACAGGGAACTCTACTCAGTATTCTCTAATAACCTAAATGGGAAAATAATTTGATAAAGAATTAAAAAAAAAAGAGGGATTGCCTGCAGAATGACCCACCTCAGAGGTGAAGCAGAAGGAAAGGGAGAAGTAGTAATGTACTGGGTCCATGTGTCCTTGCTGAGCACCAGGGACAGGACTGCCCCAGGCCAGCGTCCTCTGGATCCGAGAAGAGGGATGCAGCCTGGAACTCACCTTGGCTACTTCCTTACCTGAGAGACTGAAGGGGGAGTTTGTAATTCAGGGCTACACTCTCTGGGTTTGATGTCTCTTGAAAGGTCCTTGTAAGGGCTGCATTTGTGTCTTTTAATGATGTTTGGATAGACCAGGCTTGAGCAGGAGGAAGTTGTAGCTCCGGTGAACTCACGCTCACCCCCAGAGGGTAGCTGAACTGCTTATGCCAAAAGCTCAGCCTCTTAATAGGCATCACTCACTAGATTTCATCATAGTTATAACTTTGTTTTAATAGCTTTTTACAGGCCACAGAGCACATTAACAGGCCTTTTAATGCTTCATCAAAACCACAAGGTCCTTCCCACAACCAGGTGATGGGCAAACAGTCCCATTTCATAGGTGAACAGACCGAGGTCTAGAGGGATTGATTTGCCCTGGGAGCTCAGGACTTCAAGGCCCTGTTCCCTCCACCGTGCCACTTGCCATCTAAGAGAAGGGCATCTGCCTCCCACGGTGCTCCTGGGCTCCAGTCTGGGGTTTCAGCTGCCCCCTGCCTTCTGCAGGGGGTCACCTAGGATACCAGCTTGTGATAAAGTGGCTTAGTGGCAACTTAATTATATTTTCAGCAAGTTAAAAAAGGATAGATTCTGTTCAGCTCTATGAAAGGCAGTGTCACTTGTGAAACACACCTCCTGTGCCGTATACATGGGATTTGAAAGCAACTTCTGCCACTGCCTGGCTGGAGTGGGTGACTTTGTATCACCTGAGCCTCAGTTTCTGTGTGGGTGAAAGGGGGATAGTAGTGCTTAATCAGGGCATTGGTGTGAAAGGAGTTGTCATTAGCAAACTGCCCCGCTCATCATACACACATTCCAGTTAGTATTCCTAGTGCTCCCAGACGCTTACCTGTTCTTTTATTAAAAGAACTTTTCTGGTGGAAAGTCTCCCCGATGCACGTGCTGTTGGTACGATCACAGGCTCGGGTGACTCAGCATACCTTTACACTGGGCATGCACCTGAGAAGTGCAGGGAGCTTGGGCTTCAGAGCCAGGAAGGAGGTGGATTTGAGTTGTCGGGAAACCTGGAGACGCTCCTGTCACTGTCCCTTGGAGGCTTGGCTTTCGGAGTTGGCGCGTGTGTGCCACCAAGATGGTGACTTGCGGGAGGGGGAGGCCTCCCTTCCCTGGGCAGGCAGATCAGCGGCCCCCCAGCAGTGTAAGCGGTGACCTGGAGAATCTGGCTGCTCTGTGGGGCGGTGGCATCTGGCCTTTGAGGGCCTCCTGCATCTGGTCCTGCTCGGCTCCCACTGATTGGTCCCTCGCATTGTTGTGACGCTCCAGCCAAACTCACAGTCGCTTGGACGTGGCCCCGGCCTTCCAAGGCCCTCTGCGGGGCTGACACAGTGTGCTGGGGTCTCAGAAAAGATGCGGGGGTAGATACGAGGGCAGCTTCTCCTGGGCAGGGTCACCCTGAGCATCGTATGTGAAAAACACGCTCTTTAAGGCCAGCAGAGGAGAGAGGTCCTGCGTACAGTGACCCAGGCCCGTGTTCTTTGCAGATATACAAGTGCTTTCTTTAAAATGATGCATCCCCACAGCCTGGAGGGAAGGCTCAGTAATGACTAGTCCATGGGAGGAAACCTGTGTGGACCGAGGCCCATTCTGTGGGCTCAGTTCCCACCCTCGTGGGGCTTAACGCTCTGGCTGGGGGGAGAGAGAGGTGGTGTTGTGAGCAGAGATCACCCTGTGGCAGACCTGTGTTCAAATCTTAATTTTTTTTTTGGATTCATCTTACAGATATTTACTGAATCCTACTGTGTGTGAGGCACTGCTCTCAGCGCAGTGGGTCTATTTCAGAAACTGAGTGATAGAAATTCTTGTCCTCAGGGAGCTTATATTCTAGCTGAGGGAGGGTAGCGTGTGTGCGTGTGTGCGTGTGTGTGTGTGTGTGTGTATGGTGGTAAGAGTTTGCAGGTTTAAGTTGGTCACAGAGGGATTCTCAGGGAAGGTGATTTTATCAAACACCTGAGAAGGTGAAAAAATGAGTCATATGGAGCCGTCTGGGGAAAGAGCTGAGGCTGAGGTAAGGTAAGTGGCCCTGAGGCCACTTCTCAGTTGCTAATTGAGAGGCCACAAGGCTGTCCCGTGACTGGAAGGGAGGGAGCAGGGAGGAAAGTAGTGGGGGATGAGGTCAGAGAGGAACGGGGCCCAGTGGTTCAGGCCCTCGTGGGCCGGGGCCATCGGAGCAATGGCGTGAGTTGCTCATTTATCAGGGGCACGGGGACTACCCCTATGTTGAAGATTGCCCATCGGGAGCAAAGGTGGAGGCAGGTTGGGCTTCCCTGGTGGCGCAGTGGTTGAGAGTCTGCCTGCCAGTGCAGGGCACACGGGTTCGAGCCCTGGTCTGGGAGGATCCCACATGCCGCAGAGCAACTGGGCCCGTGAGCCACAACTACTGAGCCTGCGCGTCTGGAGCCTGTGCTCCGCAACAAGAGAGGCCGCGATAGTGAGAGGCCCGCACATCGCAATGAAGAGTGGCCCCCGCTTGCCGCAACTAGAGAAAGCCCTCACACAGAAACGAAGACACAACACAGCCAAAAATAAATAAATAAAATAAAATAAATTAAAAAAAAAAAAAAAAGGTGGAGGCAGGGGTGCCATGTAGGAGGGGCTTCATTTCAGGCAGGCGAAGAGGCCGGCTTGGCTAGGGCGACAGCGATGGGAGGCGTGGAGAAATGGCTGATTCCGGGTCTCTGTTGCTTACAATCTCTGTGATCCTGGGCGGGCTACTCAACGCTCATTGAATCTTCGTTTTCTCAGTGCTACAGCGGAGATAATAAAACCTGCTGCACAGGGTGGTTACAGAGTGGTAGCCAAGCATCGGCCTGGCTCTGGAGGGGCCCTGCCCTCATGCTGCTGGCCTTGCAGGTTTATGCGTTGCTGCTGCCATCATATCGCAGGGAAAGGCTCTTAAGTTGCTGAGGCTGAAACATAAAGATAACTTCCCGCTGCATAGGCCCCTCCAGTGTTGGCGGCCAAGGAGGTCTTTAGAGAAGTTCCAACCCGACCTTCTTGAGTTATTGATTCGGAAACCGGGGCCTAAAGTGACAAGTGTTCCCATTTTCCACATAATTCGTCCAGCTGTATGTCACGTCTCACGGCCCCTGGGGATTTGTGAAGAAGCCGAGCGATTTGTGGTCCAACGTGAAGAAAATTGGATTATGGAGCGATAAAATTAAAAAGAGTGCTTGATCCGTCTGCTGAAATCCCCATAATTTTGGGCTCCTGGAGTTCAAGATAATCCTAGCAGAGAAAGCAGGAGAAGGGTGGAAGAAAATCAAAATTTCGGCTCAGTTCTGTAAGCAGGGAATGTACACATGTTGGCACAAGATCAAATCTCAGGAATATACTAGCGATGCTGGAGTGAGGTAGCTAAGTGCATTTTATTGCTCTGTGAAATGTATGGAACTTGGATTTGCAAAGTGCTTTATTTATCCCTCGTTAGTTACTTTATATGACAAGGGTCAGCGTTGCTGTTTAACAAGAGAACCCCTGCTTTCCTTGTGGAATTTCATCCTGGGTGTTTTTCCTACCCTTTAACCATGTCCCCTGCTAGGAAGTCCCCTGCGCCCTTTCTGACTGCTGGGGGCAGGGGTGCTAGCGGCGTGGCAGATCTGGATAGAAGCTGGGCCAGCTTTAGACACAGGCTCATGTGCACTAGGTCACTGGCCCTTGTCTTGATGCAGAAGGACAAGGAGTATCAAAGGACAGAGGCGGTGTTGCTGGTGCAGAAAGGAGGCTGGGGAGGACTTTGCTCCAGGTCCATCCGTGTCTGTCCTGGTTGTTACGGCCCTGAGGGCTTTTGCAGCGTCACCTTAGTGTCCTGGAGAACAGGCCCCAGAGGTCAGTGTTGTCCTGTCCACGCACAGGAGCGCGACCCCCAATTTCAGCCCCCGATTTCACCCACTGCCTTTTAACCCTTTGTAACGATGTGCTGTGACTTGTTTCCCGAACAGTCCAGGCTGAACTGCGTGAAATTAACACTGTAGATGAGTCTTTCTCAAAATGGGATCCATGGGTCTGCAATCTGTATGTTCTGAGAGAGGAAGCTGCTATTTCCTTTCAGTACTTAAAAAAAAATTTTTTTTGGCCACTTGGCGTGGCTTGTGGGATCTTAGTTAACCCTGACCGGGGATTGAACCCAAGCCCCAGCAGTGAAAGCACAGAGTCCTAGGACCAGCAGGGAATTCCCAGGAAGCTGTTCTTTCAACAATACTTTTTAAATTGGGGGCTTATATTTTTAGGATAAATAACAAAACAAAACCTTGTTGTGATCCTTAGCTGAGCTCATTTGCAAGGGAAACGCAGTTTCAAAAAGTAAGACCTGCGCTTTTTAACCAGCTCTCTTCTCCCCTTTAAAGGGGTCAGTTTATTACACACGTTTGGGAGATTTGGTAATTCTAATTGTTTGACCTTCCGTTTCTCAAATTCCTCTCTTTGTAGTGAGGCTTAGGTCAGCCTTCCCACACAGACGCTCACCTTCCCTTCCAATTCTCCGCCTGCTCATTCGAGAGCCGAGAGCCGGAGGTGACTTCACCTGCCGACGTTGCGCAGGGACCCCCTGGGGGCTCCTGGGCTGTTGGAGGCTTTGAGCAGTTTGCTTGTTGAGCTGGACATAAGCCATGTGGTGCGTCTCGTGTGCGGAACTCCTTTTCTGGCCCCAGGGGGCTGGTAACTATGCTTCTGGAAACCTGGTACACGGAAGGCATCTGGAACGTTAGACTCTCCATATGGGAGCCTGTCAGGGAATGTCATCACAAGTCGGCCGAGTGGCCTCTGTGGCATCTTAATTGAATGTAAAAAAAAAAAAAGCTACTTATAAAGTAGAAGGGGACAATTTGGAAGGCTAGTATCCAATCTTTGCAAGCAGAAACCTAAAAAGTACATTCACATGTATAATAAATCTTTCCCTCTTCCTTCCGTCCTTCTGCTTCTTTGTTTACTGCCCACAAAATGGTACGTATTTTTGTGGGCATAAGTGAGGGACAGGGAGGTACCTGCTTCCAATACCTGTGTCCTAAGAGGGAACAAAAACGTTCCTATGAAAATCGTTTCAGGATTGGAAAGCAAGATCTTGCCGAAGGTTCAGATGGAAACATCTTAGGCTGTGATGTCTGGAAGGTTAGGTAAAACTTTGGTGGAGGAAGGAAAACATCAATTGTGTGAGGGCAGCCTGCTTCACTGAAGTGACCGGAATATGGCTGGTAGGTCTGGGATGGTGAGCCAGGCCACAAGGAAGAGGCAGGAGTGTGACCGTCGGGTCCTGGGTGGCGGGGACTTGGCATGACTCTTGCAGTGAAGAGGAGTGAGTCTGGATCTTAGCTCCATCTCATGCAGCTGGGTGACCCTGGGCAAGTGTGTAGTATATTTCTCAGTTGAGCCTCAGTTTCCTTATCTGAAAGCTGGCATAATAAGAGATATCTCATAGGACGGTGACAGGGCTCAGATGAGGAAGTACATCAAAGTTCACTCTTCTTTTTTGGCCACACTGTGCGGCATGCAGAGTCTTAGTTCCCCAACCAGGGATCGAACCTGTGGCCCCTGCATTGGAAGCACAGAGTCTTAACCACTGGACCACCAGGGAAGTCCCTAAATTCACTCTGATACCTATTTGCTGTGTAGAAGCTGAGATTTTGATCAAGACTATTATTCTTCCATCCAATCTGACTTAGACCCAAAGGTTCTGAAATATATGGCAGTTGTGCAAGATCCAAAAGGCTGTGAGATTATACCTTTTGCTTCAGCTTACACCTTGTTTTCTTGGCCATCCAGAAATGCTTTCACGTTAGCGTGGGTGGGCACAATTTGGAGTGCTTGGTTAACCCAGCAATTAATAAAAGTGGAGAGGTGACAATCGGTGTTACCAAGCTGCAGTCGAAAGCGATGCATTTGGCCTCTCTCCATGCAAACAGATTGGTGGAGAAGCCGCCCGTGGGGAGGAACATGGGAATGCAGGAAAGGGAAGCTGGTTGGTAAAAGGGACTCAGAACAAAAACCAGGGTGTCAAGATGGGTTGGTTGATTATTTCATTCAATCAACAGGTATTTATTTAGTAATTCCTGTGTACCTGATACTGTGCCAGGAACTGACACTGTACATATGGACAAGGCCTGGCTTCTCCTCTGAAGACGCTCACGCTGTCATGGAGGTAGTAGACATGTAAGCAGTGAATTCTAACACTGTGAAAAGTACGGGATACCCCGTGACCAAAGGACGGAGTGATTAGTTTTACGAAAGAGGGAGAGAACAGTTTAGACTTTACGGAAAAGGTGGTCTGAGCCAGACCTCGCTGGGGGAAGAGGGGATTCTAGCACAGGAGACCACAGGAGCAAAGGCTGGGAAGTGTGAAATGAAGGGAGGATTCGTAGTTGTTAACAGGAACTGGGATTGAATTCCAGTTCTTTCACTTCCTAGCTGGCCGACTGGGCAAATCATGGAGCCTTCCTGGGAGTGTGTTTGCTCATCTGTAAAATGGGCATAAAGAATCCAGGTCTCATGGGGTATGGAGAGGATTCACTCTTAGTTCACGTGAGGCACACCTGGCCCAAGGTGACCCCTCCTGTAACAATTAAAGCTCTGAAGTATCCCGGGTTCCTTGAGCGTATCCTGTGTAAGAAAGAGCTGAGACTGGAGATGACATTTAGGGCCGGGTATCAAAGGCATGGGAATATCATACATCCTGATCTTACCTCTGCAAGCGCTCACCGACACCCTGGTTAAGCCATGTCCCCCCCTCAAGGTACCAAACAATCTTACCGTTTAAAACACAGCCACCCACTGGTGGCAAGTAACTGAATGTTAGTTGTTTATTCTTTTCTGGGGTGACGGCATGGAGAGACCACGATCTCAGGGAGCAGATTTGGAGATGGGGGTGAATTCGTATCCAGCCTTGGAAAGAGCTCAGCTCAGCATTGAGCTAGACCCGGAGTCGAATTCTCGCCCCACAGTTTGTCAGCCTCTGCAGGTCACTTCATCACTCCCAGGTTTAGCTTCTACATCCATGGAATTTGGTCTAAAAGGTATCTACATATCGAGAGGAAACGCTTATTTTAAGAACTGGGATGAAAATTCCTTTGAAAGAGGGAACTGCCTTTGTGTAGGAAGACACCTTGATAAGCTAGAACAGAGCTGCCCAATAGAAATATACTATAGGCCACACATGGAATTTAAAAATTCCCAATAGCCACGTGAAAAAAAAAAGGTAAAAAGAAATAGGCGAAGTTAATTTTAATAATAATAGGTCATTATAACCAAAATATATTAAAAAATTCTTGAGATATTTTAATTCTTTATTTCATGCTAAGTCTTTGAAAGCTGGTATATATTTTATATTTATAGCACAATTCAAGGGTTCGGTAGCCACCTGTGGTTATGGCTACTGTATTGGACAGTGGACATGTTGGGAGGAGCCAAAGCCACAGATGAAGTGGCTTTACAGGGAAAGTGAGTTTTCTTCCTCCCTTCTCTCCCTCCCTCACCTTCCCTCCCTCTCGCCATCTGTCTTCTCTTTTAGTCTCTCTCTTCCTTATTTGGTTCCCCTTCCTGAGAGGGCTAAGAAGGTAAATGACCAGTGGAGACCACTGTGGATGCTCTGGGTTAGTGGGTTTTCATGGAAAAGGAAGACAGATAAATTTCATGGACGGATGCAGGGAAAGGCACAACTCACTGGGAATTCTCAGAAATCACAAAAGCAGTAGCAGCCAGACTGCATTGAGTGCTTCCTATATGCCAAGCACTATTCTAAGCATGTTACTGACTCATCTTATGTAACTCTCACAGAACCCTAAGGGGTAGTCATTACTCCCATTTTCAAAATGGGAAAACCGAGGCCCAGAGAGGTTAAGGAACTCAACGTGGACACAATTCTCTGTCTTCAGAGCCCTGCTGTGCTGGATGCCTCAGAAAATCTTGGAGGGAATAAAAGTCTTAAAAAGGTTCTTGGCTTCTATTTGGCATAGACTGTGGGTGGTTTACACCAGAGGGCTGGGGGGTGGGGAGGCCCCAGGGGTCATCTGGAGGAGCCTGAAAATAAGCCTTTTGAAAGGAGGAGCGTTCTTAGTTTCCTTCTCCTCTAGGTCCGTGCCTGGTCCACAGTAGCTGCTCGGTGAACATGTGTGGAAGTCAGTGAGGATGGGCTGGCATCACTGGATAGGATGGTCTCTGAGTCCACTGGGCGGCCTGCAGGTGCAACTGTACCATTATGGGATGGCTTTGTGAATAAGCCCTGGGGGGAAGGGGCCCATGTGGCGAGATAAGCAGCTTGTTCAGATCCAGAGTTCTCGCTTTGAGCTGAGGACAAAGGCCGATTTATACGTCCCGTGCCAAAGCTTTTTTTGTTTTTTTAGTAGATTAAAAAAATTGAATTATAGTAAATATATTCTACAAGCAACGAAGTACAGAAAGCATGTCGTGTACTGCAGGTATGCAGGGGAGTCCACTTGTATAACCAGCTCCCAGATCAAGAAATAGGACCTTACCAGTACCCCAGAGTCCCCCTTGGCCCTCCCAGAGGTGCTTGCTATCCTGGCTTCTGACTCCATGGACTACCTTCGCATGCCCACGCTTTCTAGTGAAGTCTAAGGATTGGAATGGTAGGGGATCTAGTTTGTTACAGCCCTGCATCCCTCATGGCTCCAGGGTTGGGGTTCTACCCTGGTTCTTGCGTCCATTGCACAGATGAGAAACTGAGGCCGAGAGGCTGTGCAGCTTGCCCAGGTCTCATGGCTTGAGAATAGATCGCTGATTCAGGCTCAGAGCTGTGGTGCTCCAAAGCCCGTGTTCTTGACCATCCCCCGTGTTTTCTTCTATGACATTTGTCTACGATCCCAAGGTTGGGATGTTCAGGTTGAGATTGCCTGACGGCGCAGTTTCCGGGCCGGGATGCTGCACTGGGTTTATCCTGAAGGCACGCTCCCGGGCCCAGGGGGACTGAAGGCCACACCTCACCTGCCAGAACGACTTGGCTAGTGGAGCCCGTCCCCGGGTGGGGTGGCAGGAGGCGTCAGCATGTGGGGCAGGGGGGTTCCTCGTGGCCCCCGGGCTTCCCATCTCCGCTCGCTGCTGACAAACGCGCTCAGGCTCTGGCGAGAGAAGCTTTCAATTAACCAGAGTCCAGCAACTCCCTCCTGCTGCAGTGGAAGTGCTCTGTGCTGCCAGATTCAAGCTGAGGGCGCCGGTCAGCTCTGGGGGCAAGGCTGGGGCCGCTGCCTGGGGCACCTTGGATTTCAGCACCGGTCAACGCTGGCTCGGGATGGGGCCAGAGTGGCAGGCAGGGGAGGGCAGCCTCTGTCCAGCCTACAGGCCCCTGGAAGTGGTCGGAGGTGGGCATGTGTACGTCAGGCTGGGGAGCTTTTGTCTCTGTGTGTCGTGGCCTTCTGCTCCCTCCACTCCCCAGTCAGGAGAGGCAGGTGATGGCTGTCATTCTGCAGTTGGCCGCAGCCGCCGAGAGATTTTGCCAACAATTCTGGAATGGAGACACCCCCCCCAAGCCTCTTCGGCCCAGAGAATGCAGCTTGACCCATCGAGCCGCACACAGGCAAGCAGTTCCCTGAGCCTGGCTTTCTCTCCAATGGGATGCGAGTGGAGAGCAGGCAGAAACATAAGCGATTACACTAGGCTCTGTGCCCCTGGGACGGAAATTTAATTCGAAAAGGCAATATAAAATCACCCCTCTGGAGGCAATCGTGTTTATCAAAATAAAGCCAATATTATTATGATAATGCTAGCGAGTGAGTTGTTGAATCGTTTACTCTTTGCTGGCCACTGGGCCTAACAGCAGCAATTGAATGGTGTAGCTCTGGAGCCAGACTGTCTAGGGGTGACGTCTGCATCCTCTGCTCAGCTGTGTGACCTTGGGCAAGTTACTCGACTTCTCCGTCCATCTGTGAAATGCGATCACAACAGTCCCTAGTGAGAGTTGTTGTGTTAATGAATTAATCCACATTAGGCACTTAGATTACTGTCTGACATGTTGAAGTTTCACGTAATGATGGTGAAGATGTGTCTAGGGTCAGTTACAGGTATTCTAGGTGGTTTAGTATTCTGAGTTAACAGACAAGGAACCTGAGGCACAGACAGGGTTGGTTCTTGGCCCAGGGCTTCACAGCCAGTAAGTAGCAGAGGTGGAATTTGAACCCAGAGCTACCTGATGGCATGCTTTCCAGTGAATGGTGGGCAGAGCCATTATTGGCTTACTCAGGATTTATTGCCTGAGGATTAAATTTATTTCAGAACAACCCTCCTCTCCCAAATAGTTCCAGTAAAAACAGGACAAATTCTAATTATTTTATGACCCATTAAAATAATAAACATAACTAATGGCCAGTGAGTGCATTGCCCCATTCCAGCTGCTACATCTCCACTGCCCTATTGTTTGGGTCATGTCCTCTGTGAAAAAGTTTTGAGGTCAGATCAAATTAGAGGCGCTTCTTTTCTCACCACGGCTGTCGGCTGTGCTCCTGAAAGAGGAGATACCTTGAGTGTGAGGACCTTCATGGTGGCATCTTAGGAGCAGGGAAGACCCGCTTTTTCATCTGTGTCTGCGCTGTGTCCTTAATGGGAAGTACGCCCGTCACCCCAGCTGGCTGGGGCCTTCTGACTCTCCGTGCCTCTTGTGGCCCATCCTTGGTGTCCACATCGACTCTCACAAAGGACCAAATCAGCGAGGAAAGATGAGGTTTCGGGTTTGACAAAGGTAGGACGGCACAGTGCAGTCTGCGGAAATAATATACCATTTTCTCCTTTAAGTTCCTTGAGCAGAGGCAGGAACACAGAGGACCAGAGGAGCGGCATAAAGGGGGAGGAAGAGAGAGAAAAAAATACACAGTGGGGTAGGGATGGGGGAAGAAATGTCAGGGTAGGAGGGTGAGAGGGGAGGGCATGGGGCAGGAGTGGAGGTGGAGGAGGAGGGAGGTGCAGTGGGTGACTTGAACTTGGATTTTTGTGACATGAGAAGGGTGGGGCGAGACCTCGCAGGAAGCAGATCCTAGGCCTGGTGGGAGGGGGAGGAGGAGGGATGTGAGATGCAGCCTTAGGAGGGTGAAGGGTGCGTATGAATAGAAGAAGGGGCTCTACAAGTTTTTTTTTTTTTTTAATTTTTTTTTAATTGAAGTATAGTTGATTTACAATGTTGTATTAATTTCTGCTGTATAGCAAAGTGATTCAGTTATACATGTATATACATTCTTTTTTTAAATGCTCTTTTCCATTATGGTTTATCGTAGGGCATTGAATATAGTTCTCCGTGCTATACAGTAGGACCTTGTTGTTTATCCATCCTGCGTATAAAAGCTCACATCTGCTCACCCCAGCCTCCCACTGCATCCCTCCCCCAGCCCCCTCCACCTTAGCAACCACCAGTCTGTTCTCTATGTGGTGATTCTGTTTCTGTTTCATAGGTAGGTTCATTTGGGACAGGCAGGTGGAGGCCCATTGTCGGCCATGTAGCTGATCGCTGGCAGAGTTTCCTGTTCCTGATCCAGTGCTCCTTGGCCATGCCTTGTCACCTCTCAGGCCAGAGGGAGACGAGCTTGCTGAGCCGGGTTTGCTGGATGGTTCGGTCAGGACATCTGCAGAGCTGCCCTTCTGTATCAGAGCTTCGCAGGGATGCCCGGCCCCGGGGCCGGAGCCGGGCTCCATTTGACCCCATTCAGAAGAGACCGGACCAGTGAACCTCACGGTGCTTCGTTAGTCTGGGACAGCTCAAGCTGTTGGAGGCGTGCCTCTGTTGTGCACTGCTTATGCCAGGGGTTAATAAAAGAAACACTCACGCCGATCCAAGGGCTTTTTGTGGGCAGTGCTGAAATAATAAACCCAAACCCAGAGTCCGGCCGCTTCAGGCGTGAGGTTGCGTGTGCTACGGGGCCAGATTCTGGCAGCTCCAGGAGGTAATCAAGGCTGCCAGAGGCGGTCAACTCCGCGCCCTCCTGGGGGGCGGCCTCCCCATTGCAGGACAGAGGTGAGTGGGCATGTTTTCTGTTTAAAGGATCCGATTTTTAGTGGAAGAGGCTTGTTTGTTTACTCAGTGAGGCCAGTGCCATGACTCTTCACCAAGGCCAGCTCGTGGCGTGAGCGGGGCCCGGCCTCACCGTCCCTGCATTTCACATCTGGCCCTCATGGTCCAGGAGAACTTGCTTCACAGATGTGGAAACTCAGGCCCAGGGATGTAATGACTTGCCAGCTCCTGGTGTGAGTGGGGCCCGGCCTCACCGTCCCTGCATTTCACACCTGGTCCTCATGGCCCAGGAGAACTTGCTTCACAGATGTGGAAACTCAGGCCCAGGGATGTAATGACTCGCCCAAAGCTTGTAGGCGGCTTTGGTGGCGGCGGTGGTGATGACGATGGTGAGGATGGGGAGGATGGAGGAATAGGATGATTGCTGCTGTGTGTTTGCCTAGGGAGCCTGTGAAGTTCTGTGATAGTGAAGGCTGTGTTCATTAATAACAGGCGTGGCTAATGTGGGCTGTGTGTCTGCTCGGTGCTCTGCAAGGTCCCTCTGGTTCAGGGAGTGACCGTAAGGCAGACGCTCTGTGTTCCGTTTACAGTGGAAGCGACAGAGGTCTGGGTCAAGTCAGAGTCTGCAGTCTTTCTGCTAAGCCGCCCGCCGTGTGATGACCGTGCCAGCTTGCTGTGTGTGGTGTGATCCTGTGGGTGGGAGAGTGGCCAGCTGAAAATTGGTGACAGCACACATCTTTATTCTAGCTCCTTCTTCTTTGGCTCCCAGGAACCCAGGTCCCCACCTCCCTGACATACCTCCCACTACCCCTGTCCCCATCCCTTTTCCCAGGGCTGTGTTCTCCTCTTTGTTGATAGAAATAGACTGTATCTATCAATAGAGGGATAGTTTAGCTGAATTAACATTCACCATCACTAGTTATCTATTGACTTTAGTTATCTACAAGGCTGTGACCCTAAAAGCATTTTTTCTGAAGATGACCAATTACCTCCGGTCCCTTCATTATGGATGAGTAATCAAGAACATTGAATGCTGCCAAATATCTTGTTGGTCAACTGCGTGGTTCATGCAGTGAAAAAAAATCTAGTATTTCAGGGAAAAGTTGCAGAGAGAAAGAAACAAAGGAGGAAGGAGGGAGGAAAGAAAGATGTGTGTGTTTGTGTGTGTTTGCGGGGTGGGGGGGGCGGGTGGCGCAGGGTAGGGTTGGATTAGCCTTAAAATAAGAAATAAGCTTGAAATTGAAGATGCAGCTCAAATGTCACCTGCTCTGAAACCATGTGCTGTTTACGTGGGCAGATTTAGGTACCTGGCCTCAGTCCTCCAACATCACCTCTGCTCTGACTTCAGAGGTAAGACTTATCAGGCTATATGGCAATTTGATCATTTCCATGTCCATCCTGGGCTGGTGCTGTGTGTTTTATGCTGCCATTACCTGACACAGTGCTGGCACATAGTAGGTGCTCATTAAATGTTTACTGAAATGACTTAGTACCTCAGAGCTTCGTAAGAGAGGAGCTTTATGTCACTCTGCCTGCTTAGGACTCCAGATAACCTAGTTACTCCTTTCCAGATTTCTGTTGTCCGTATGGGCCTGGGTCACTCTTAATGGCTAAAATGAACTAATTTAAATTTAATTTGAACTAACAGGATGTATGCAAGCCACTGCTCGTTTGATTAATTTGTTTGTATCATTGGATAAGCATTTTAAGGGGCAGCTGAGTACAGAACATTCCGTTTGGCAGACGGACTACAAAGTTGAGAGAGAAGGATGCGGGCTTTGAAACCAGGTTCAGGTCCAGATTCGATACTCTTCTGGCTTTAGGTGGTTCTGGTGGGTAAGAGCACAGATTCTGGGTCTGGGTTTGAATCCTGATTCTACCACTCACAAGCTGTGTGACCTCAGGCAAATTACCTAACCTTTCTCTGCCTTACCTTTCTCTGCCTTACTTTCCTCTTCCTTAAAGTGGAATAGCTTCATGGGGTTGTTGTAGGCTTAGGGTTTTTGTGGGGATTAAACGAGTTACTCTGTGTAAAGCACTTAGAACCACGTTGGTATCTGTTATTGGTAGTATTTGCTTTTAATTAAGCTTCAGTGTCCTCATGTGTAAAACCTGACCTTTTAGTACCTAAGTCTTCATAGAATTTTGATGAGGATTGTATGAGTTTCCTGTGGCTGCTGTAACAAAATACCACAAACTGGGTGGCCCCAAACAAGAGAAATTTATTGTCTCACATTTCAGGGGGCTAGAAATCGGAAATCAAGGTGTATCAGCGGAACCCTACTCCCTCTGAAACCTGTAGGGTAATCCTTCTCGCCTCTTCCTAGCATCTAGCCATTTGCCAGCAATCTTTGGCGTTTCTTGGCTTGTAGACCCGTCACTCCAGTCTTCTGTCATCACATGGCGTCCTGTCTGTGTCTGTCTTCCCATGGGTATCTTTTTATAAGGACATCAGTCATATTGGATGAAGGGCCCATTCTCTTTCAGCGTGATCTCATCTTCATTACATCTGCAATGTCACTGTTTCGACATTAACTTGATCCCACTGGGAGTTAGGACTTCAACATACCTTTGAGCGGACACAGTTCAGCCCATAGCAAGGATGAAATGGGAGAACCCATGTGGAGCACAGAACCTAGAAAGAAACAGTGCCAGTAAACGTTAACTGTGCCTGTTCTTATTGTTCCCCTGTCCTCACTGTCATGATGACTGCCCTTGGCTGGGTGACCTTGGGCGGTTCTCAGGGCATCTTTGAACCTCAGTCTCCCATGTACTAACTGTGAATGGTGTGGTCCGTGGCAGGAGAGCGAGGTACTCAACCTCCCTGATGTGCATTGTCTCATCTCTGAAAGGGGGAGGAGGTAGACCCACCTCCCGGGAGGGACCTGCTAGGCAGCATGGGGTGAGGGCAAGTGTGTGCTCGTGGCCCAGACACGTGGGGCTTCCTGTGCTTGCCATCCCTTGTGGGCCCCTGTGGGTGCCACTGTGCAGTCCAGAGACTGCATGGGGTCAGGAAGGCTCAGAGGTGTGTCTAGACGTGTGCAGGCTTGGATTGTCCAGACCCCCAGTTGCTTTGCAGTCAAAATGGGAAAAAAATATTTTTCTCCACTTGGGAGCTGAGCAGATTTGCTACAGAGAAGTCTAGATATCTACGGAAACAGTCCTAATTTTAGCCTTGCTACACTTAATGCCAACTCGGAGAGTGCAGTGTTGGGTCAGGGCCCAGGGACTGGGGAAAGGGTCAGAACAAGCGCAGAGTAGCCAGCTGACAGGCGAGGAGTGGGAGGATGCTGAGGAAATCTAAGTGATCATCAAGGGGCTGGGATTTTCTTCAAGGAGAGAATGGGTCTAAAGGGAAGGGCCTGGAGGGCTGAGCGTGTATCAAAAATTAGTACTTTAAACTGAGGGATCTCCCTCCCCTCTCCCTGTCTAAATTCTGCTCGTCTTCAGCTTAGTTCGAGACCACTATTTCCACTTCCTACCTTGGGAATCAGCCACTTCTGCTCTGAATTCGCATCATCTTTTATAATTTTGTTGAAGCATTTATGGCAGCCTATTTAGTTTTGAGGTGAATTCATGTCCTTGCTGTCCCCCACTTGTTTTTGAGGCCCTCAAGGTCAGCCATGGCCATTGTCCTGCCTGTATGCCGAGCCTGCCATGGAGGAGACATGCAGAAAATACATAACAAATGGAAATAGACATGTCTGGTGATTTCTGGTTGACCAACCAGGGGTAGGCAGTTAACTAGAAAGGGGCATGAAACGTGTGAGTGTTATAAAGTGTACAGAAGCGCTTCCAGTGGGAAGAATCCACTTGGATGGGAATGGAAGTTGCCTGTAATTCTGCTGAGGACATGTTGGGGAGGGCCACAGCAAGAGGAAGCCGTGGTGTGGTGGGAGTTGAATGCTATGGGTGAGGGAAGACATAGACAGAGATCCTTTCAGGCCACGCAGGGAGCATCGCTTCCCGCGGGTCAGCCCTGTCCTCCTGGCCAGGTCAGTTCTTAGCGGAAGTCACTGTAGAACATCAAGCATAGGAAGAACCTTAGATCTCACCCACGTCTCTGTGTTTTGAAGTGTGATATTCAAGACAAGCATTTTTACGTTAATCCTTTGTGATTTATTTTCATGTGTGAGACCCATCATCAGCACACGTCCTGATGTGACCATTTGGAAGTAAGTCTTATGCAGATGGAAGAGGTTGCTGGGATGAATTCTGGTACTGAATTTCCATATGCCCTGTATTCTTTTCAGCAGGATGTAAAGCAACGTGGTTGTAAACTTGGGAAGTTCGTGTGCAAGAGATTGCAGGGTGGGCAGCATGGACCCAGTCAGGCCCCCTCCTTTGAGTGATAAGGAGGTGGGGGAGGCCCAGGTAGACCAGATGGCCCTGATAGATAGTGACAGGACTGGGGCCTTGAACCACATCTCCTCTTGTCTGCCCATCTTGACATACTAGATAGAATTTAAACTAGTTCCTACCGAATACAAGTTACTCATTTAATCCCACAAACAGCGCTGTGAAGCAAACACTATTTCTCTGTACTACACAAGGCTGAGGCTGAAGGACCTGAAATGACTTGCTGGGGCCTGCCCTGCTGGTAAGATGAAGATCCAGTGATTCCACATAGCCCCTCCCACGACTTTTAGCTGTGTCTGGGAGCTGCAAACCTACCAAAATGAGCTTTAGAGTTTGGAAATAGAAACACATGCAGAGGTGTGGTGTCATCTGCCTCCTTCTGGGAGAGCTCTGCCTCCTGAGTCCTAGAACCCAGGCCAGCATGCAGGCTAAGCTGCTCAGGCCAGCAGGCCAGTCTGGGGCTGGGTAGGAGGAGTTTTCTGGGCAGCGGGATGCCTCCCTCTTGGCTGGCTCTGTGTGTCCAGAGCCAGTGAAAGGCTGTTTGCCCAGTGGGAGAGGTGGGTGCCAGTTTCCCTGTTGGTTCTGTTCCCCCCCTGGGTAGTACAGAGGGGAGGGAGCTGGCCCTGCTGACAGGGTGAGTCAGAACACATCCCAGAATAGAAGCCGGAGGGCATGCATGTGAAGGCCTTCTCTATCCCAGTCGTTTGGGCTTTAAGATTCGTGTTAAAGATGATTAAGCATTCATACATAACTCTGCTTGTGGACTGCTTTGGGATCGTTTATTAGTGTCGCTTGGCAGTAGATTTCTGAGCTAGCCACACCCATCATGGGGTAGTTAACTGAATCACCCAGGGCCCAGCTCCCTACTTACGCATCTGTTGAGCCTCCTCCCAGCTCCCTCCATTCATTCGTCATTCATTCACTCATTCATTCATTCACTTTTATTAGGCACCCCCTTTGTAGCTGGCTTTCTATTTGACAGCATTCCCTTTTTATTGTTGGGGGTATTTAATATGTGGTAAAAATGGAAATGTTGGTGTTTCTGTTGCGTCAACATCATCACCCCGTTTATCGAGACTGTAAGCTCCTTGAGGGCAGGGGCTTTGTTCATGTCTCTGTCTCCAGCGCCTAGAAGAATGCCTAACACATAGCAGGTGCTTTGTGAACATTTGTTGAAAAAAACGAGTGAGTGAACTGAGCGTCTGCTGGGTGTTTGGCCTCATGGCAGGTACTTTACATAAAAATCTTTCTAATTCTCCCAACAACCCATTCTTCACTGTGCCTGTGTCTGTCCCTCATTGTAGGGTATCAGCTGGTGAGTGTTTACTACTGTCGTAAGCATTATTGTAAGCACTTGCCCAGCAGATGTTCCTCATCATGACTGAATAATGTAGCTACTCTTATCCCCATTTTACAGATGAGGGAATGAGGCACAGAGAGGTTACATAACTTACCTAAGGTCACACAGATCCTCTAGCATCAAGCCATTTTTCTTTATTTCTGTGCCATCGCCATCCAAGAGAACTTTGTGCAAGATGGAACTCCCCTGTATCTGCTCTGTCCACTACCCACAGGTGGTTACCGAGCACCTGAAGTGTGTTAGTGTGACTCAGGAACTGGTTTTTTAATTTAATTTTAATTAATTTGAAGTTAAATAGCCACATACTGCTAGTGAATAGTATATTGGACAGACAGCTCCCTACGACACTCTCTCTAAATAATAGTTAACAGCTCACATTTATTGAGTACTTTCTATATGCTGAAATTTAAAAAACTGCTTTACATATAGGAAGTGATTTAAATCAATCCTCACAACTGCAGAGGACTTAACAATGGTTGGAGATTAAGTACCTCTTCCCACCTCCAAGATTTTACAGAAAGAAAGTGGTGTAGCTGTATTCTACCCCAGGGAGAACTCTGTCCGACCCCAGAGTTTTAAACGATCTCCCTGCTTTTCTCCCTATTTTCCATGTGTATTGCCATGAAAAATGGAATCTCATTCTTCTAAGTGTTTTTCAACCCCAGACACAATCCACTGCACTTCTTGATAAAGGAGTCAACCCATATGCAGGCTTGCGAACTCACTGTTCCCACCAAATGACTCATTTAGATTGAAAACATAAAGTTGAAGTGGAGTTGTGTCAATGTCACTCTGAAAAAACAAACAAACAAGGCGCCAGTATTCCTTACCAGAATGTTCACTAATGAAAACAAACCAACCAAACGAAACCTACTTCTTGATGTAGTGCTGATAATATTTTAAGGTCAGGCTGGGAAGGAGAGAAAGTGGAGGTGAAATTTTCTGCCTCTTGCTGGGTGGAACAGGTGGCTGCAGCCTGTGGGCATGGTGATCAGATTTGACTGCTCCCAGCTGCACCTTCCCTTCTCGAGGATGGGTGAGTGAGAGTGGGCTCTGTGTCAGGGCTGGGGTGACAGAGGAGAAAGCAGAGGTCCCTGAATTTTGTTCCACCGTAGAGGTCAGCCATACTTGGCGATAAAAATTCATCTGAATGTGTTCTGCATGCTGCCCTGGGCCTGTCATGCATGCTGGTGGTTTATCTAGAAACTGAACTGATCTTGAGGCAGGGTCAGGAATTCAGGTTAGGAGCAGAACTGGGGTAAAGGTGATTGGTAAAGGCACATGGAAAGAGAGTGAGAGAGAGAGGCTGGAGGGATGAGACCACGTCAGGAGCACAGTCCAAATACAGGTGACCACAGGGCATGAGTGCTTTGGGTTTTGATAAAAAGGAAAAGGAGAAATGTGACCACAGGGCTCTGGGGAAAGCCTTGTTTTGAGGGCTTTGATTGACCAGTTAAATCCAAATTGTTCTTCCTGTTGCTGTCTCTAGGCAGTCATGCAGCTTCCCAAACCATCCCCATCTTTTTCATCGCTTTGTCTGTCTGTCCATCCATCCATCCATCCATCCATCCATCCATCCATCCACCCACCCACCCACCCATCCATCCATCTATCCATCCATCCATCCATCCATCCATCCATCCATCCATCCACCCATCCATCCACCCACCCATCCATCCATCCATCCACCCACCAATCTATCTATCCATCCACCAATCCATCCATCCAGCCAGCATTTGAGTCTCATCTCACTTTCCACAGTGCTGGGGATAGTGTGGTGAACAAGGCACCGTTCTTACCCTCAAGGAGCTCTCAGTCTTGTCTAGAAACATGTATGTGGACATGTGTTTCTGAAGCAAGTAAAGGAAGGCTTTGATGCTCTGTGTCCCAATGCACTTTGCTGGTGTAGCTTTCCTAGTAACATGAAGCCAGCATTGGTTTCTCTACTTCCCTCTTATCTTTATCATACATGTACTTGTTATGTGTGTTGTGCTTTGGGATATTTAATGTGTACTCAGTGTAGCACTTTATTGCATCTTCATGGTAACCCTCCTGAAAATATGGGCCTCCCTGAGACCTAGTTCAATTGTAGGCACAGGTAGGGATTATTCAGGTAAATCAGAGCCCTTAAACCTGGAAGGGACCTTAATAATCATCAGTGGTCTGCAGGGTCGCTCCCAGCCTTCTTCTCTTTGCCCCTTTTAGAAAAGGTCCATCTGGGCAGATTCTGTCATGAGCCATTGTCGGTCAGTGGAAGAAGAAAGGGAAGCCCAGCCTTCCCTGAAGACGTAATTGGAGCCAATCACACCTCTCTATGCTTCACGGTCACCAGGAAACACGGGAGGGATTTGTTTTGCCAGATTAACAAATGTGGGATTTCGCGGATTTACTTTTCATTCAGGTAAAACTGAAATCTGATGTGAACATGCCAGTTTGTTTGGCTACAAAAAAATTCCAGGTTGCTGTTGGTGTCTTCAAAGTAGGGAACCACAGTTTACAATCTTTTGAAAATAAAGGCACTCCTCCTCCCCTTTTAGTCCTAATAAAGTTAACCTGAGCCGAGAACGAGTCCAAGGCCCGACCCAGACGCCTGCGCGTCGGGATGGCATTGTCCAGGTGGGATGGCATTGTCCAGGCGTCGTGAGGTGTGCAGCAAGCCCAGAGGGCAGAGATGCCCAGACTGCTGAAAGGAAGGACAGCGACATTATGGGAGTTTACTTTGCGTCAAGGACTTGATTCATGTTGCTTTATGTTAATTGTCTCAGTTACCCAGGGTGGCTATATTATTCTTCACTTTAGAAATGAGGAACCTCTATAAGCCCAGTGAAACCCATTTGGGACTTAAAACCTTCAGAACTCTAAGATAATACATTTGTCTTAAGCCAAAACAAAAACAAACAAACAAACAAAAAACCAGGAAAACAAAAGACTTGAAGGGATGACATGCCCAAGGTCAAACAGCTGTTGAGCGGCAGATATGAGACTTGAACCCTAATCTGTCGGCTGCTGTGTTTCCATCTGCCACCCTGCGGAGGCCCAGTGTGGAGGGAATCTTCTTTCTGTTCTCACATTCACACGATCTCGGGTAACTCAGTTGACGTCTGTGCCTGTTTTCTCATCTATAAAATAGGGTAATAATAATAGTAATATCTTGTAGGATTAGTAAGGATTAAGTGAGATTCTTCAGGTAAAACCTGCACATCATAAGCACTCAGTACATCTTAGCTCTAATAGATAAAAAGCTCTAATAGTAACACATCAACGATTATAGTTTTGACAGTTTTTACTCCTCATAGCAATTTTGACCATTGTATTGCTGGACTGCCCCTTCTTTGTCAATAGAGTTGTTGTTGTATTGATGAAGACACAGCTCTTATAACAAGAATTTGTATTTTGCGATATCAAGCCCACGTGCAGCATCATGGTAGCCCCCGAGACACGTAGCAGAGCTGGGATTTGAACCTAGACCTGTCTTGCCTGCACGTCCACGTGCTGTCTCTCCTGGGACCCCGGTGTCCTGGCTGACACTCAGTTCCATCTCCGTGGTCCTGGTGACTCTGCTTCTGGCAGCTACGGTGTCAGGTAGGCCCACCCTAAGTGAGTTGATTATAATCTAGTTGCGGGGGAACCTGAAGCTCTTCTGGAGAAGTGAAAAGGCAGGAGCTTGCAGTGTCCCTCAAGGCCGGGCTGGAGTTACTGCTCAGTGACTACCCTCTGCCCACTTCCCTGGGAAAGTCCGGTGTTGTTCCTGGCGGGGTTCAGCTGTCACCACCGCAGAGAAGCCTTCTCTGATAGCAGGACCCTCCACCGCGGGCTCCCAGGCGGAGTGAGCGGAGTCTTCTTTGCTCCCGTAGCAGTTTGTGTGAACTTCTGTTGTGACCTTTTCCATTGTGTGTTCTTAGGGGTCTGTGTGTCTCATCTCCTCCGTTAGCCATGAGCTCTAAAGGACGGGGGACTGTGTCTGAGTTAGAAACGTCTGCTTCTGGCCCAGATCTGATCCTCCTCTTCCGGGGCCACGGGAATGATTCCCTTCCCGGCTCCTCTCCATTAGGCAGGGCTGTGCGCCTACTTCTGGCCGCAGGGTGCCGAGTGGAGGTGACTTGCGTACCTCCTGCTACGGCCTTTCTTTGCTGGGGAGCCAGTGGGGCTGGGGGGAGCCGTGGGAGCAGGACTGGGGGTGGCACCCAGTGTGTGACGGGGACAACTGCGAACCCTGATCCCCATAGCAGTGTCGGGCTGCCAGGCGTGGCAGTGTGTCCTTTCTGCAGTGAGGACCCTGAAGGCTTTGCAGGGTTCACAGCTGGGATTCGAGTCCATGTCTGACTTGTTCTGTGGCCACGTGCTGCCATTGGCTGGTCCTCGTTTCTTGGGTCGTTGTGATAAGAGTAGGCTAAAGGGGTGTGTGTGTGTTTAAGGGGGGGATGGGTGTGAGCGGGGGAACATTTAGCAAAACTGCGAGGCTTGGTTGCCTTGGCAGAGCAGGTGATGCCGAAGGCTGCATCCTTCGCCCAGGTACGGCTGGCCTTGGCCACCAGGTTAACCGAGGGGAAAACCAGTTCGCTGTTATCTCTGGGCAGATGCCAGCCTCCCTTTAACGTGGAGTTTTGCTGAGAAGAGCAGGACACAGCTGTGCTGGCTGACCTTTTCCTCGCTGCACAGATGGGAAGAGGGGGTGCAAAGGGCAGGAGGAGGCAGGACAAGGAGCCGAGTTAGAGGCTGCCTGGGCGATCCTCTCCTCCCCACCCCCTTCCCCGTACACTCAGGCTAAGGAGGCTTTGGAGCCCTGGCCAGCCTATGATTTCTGGGAGCGAGGATGTGGGTGCATCTTTGCAGTTCTGGCAGTTGGCCTGAGAGGCAGGCTGGCTTGGGGGGGGGGTCACGGCAGTGGCCTGGCGATTGGCCAGGTAGGATTCGTCCCCACTGTGCCTTGTTGATTCCAACGAGGCTCACATTTATGAGTACTTAAGGTGTGTTCCAGGTACTTTCCGCACATTTATTCTCAGAATGGTCCCCTCTGAGCTCTGGTTCTGCTGCCTGCAGGGAGGCTGGGTGACTGTCCTCAGGCCACACTGGAGACTCAGTGGAGAAACCAGGTTTGCACCAGGACCTTCTGACTCCAGAGTTTCCTAACTGCTCTGGTTTCTCTTCCAGGTGCTTATTAACTTGTCTGGGGTCACAGCTTTCTTTTTCTTTTTTTAAATTGAAGTATAGCTGATTTACAATACCATGTTAGTTTCAGGTGTACAGCAGTGATTCAGTTATATATATATTCCAGATTATTTTCCATTACAGGTTATTGCAAGATATTGAATATTGTTCTCTGTGCTGTACAGTAAGTCCTTGTTGCTTATCTATTTTATATAGAGTAGTGTGTATCTGTTAATCCCAAACTCCAAATTTTTCCCTCGCCCCGCCCCCTTTACCCTTCGGTAACCATAAATGTGTTTCCTGTGTCTGCGAATCTGTTTCTGTGTTGTAAATACAGCTTTATTTCTTATTCTGAAAATGAAGACAATGGGAGACACAAATATCTACTTGAACACCCCTTGTGTGCCGGGTCCTGTGTTTAGATTATGAACATTGTGCTGTCTAAATCTTGTTTCAAGCCCTGGGCTTAGGTATCATTTTGTTGATTTAAAAAAAGACATCTTTGGGCTTCCCTGGTGGCGCAGTAGTTGAGAATCTGCCTGCCAATGCAGGGGACACGGGTTCGAGCCCTGGTCTGGGACGATCCCACATGCCGCGGAGCAACTGGGCCCGTGAGCCACAACTACCGAGCCTGCGCGTCTGGAGCCTGTGCTCCGTAACAAGAGAGGCCGCGATAGTGAGAGGCCCACGCACCGCGATGAAGAGTGGCCCCCGCTCGCCACAACTAGAGAAAGCCCTCGCAGAGAAACGAAGACCCAACACAGCCAAAAATAAATAAATAAATAAATAACTGATGGAAGGACTTTAAAAAAAAAAAAGACATCTTTAAAAAAATTTTAGTTGTGGTATAATACACATAAAATTTGCCATCTTCACCATCTTTAAAGGTACAGTGTAGAAGGGTTAACTACATGCACATTGTTGTGTAAGCAGTCTCCAGAATCCTTCATCTTTCAAGACCGAGTCTCCAAACCCGTTAAACATCCCTTCTCCCAGCCCCGGCGACCACCTTTCTATTCTCTGTCTCGAATTTGACTACTCTCTAGGTACCTCATGGAAGTGGAATCATACTGCATTTGTCCTTTTGTGACTGGCTTATTTCACAGTGTCCTCAAGATTCATCCATGTTGTAGCATGTGTCAGAATTGAAGGTTGAATGATATTCCCTTGCATGAATAAACCACGTTGTGTTTCTCCATTCATCTGTCAACAGACACCTGGGTTTGTTTCCACCTTTTGCCCATGTTTTCTTGATTTTATTAATCGGTTGAGAGCAGCGTCACACAGCTGCATTTAAATCCA
This sequence comes from Balaenoptera acutorostrata, assembly GCF_949987535.1. NCBI lineage: Eukaryota > Metazoa > Chordata > Mammalia > Artiodactyla > Balaenopteridae > Balaenoptera > Balaenoptera acutorostrata. Next base: position 13,960,631 of record NC_080074.1, read on the forward strand.
GGCCTCTGTTTGATACTCGACTTCTGACTTCTTTTTACTGCTAAGATCCTATAGTTGTAGGAGTTGAGATTTTTGATAGATGAGGGAATGATGTTTTCTATAAAGGGGCCAATGGGGAAAGTTCTAGAAACGTTGGCTGAGGGTCTTCAAGCTCCTCCTGCAACCTAGCTGCTGTGGTGCTGTTGCTTTTCTACCTGAGCTTCTGCAGTGACTCGCCAGGTGGTTCTGAGGCATCCCAGGGCGTGAGGGCGGGGTGTGTAGCAGCGAAAGCAGAGTACGCCTGGTTTCTGGCCCTGGCTCTGCCTCACGGGACCAGCCTGGGCCCACCCCTCCTCTGCTCTGGGCTCAGTGAGTCATCTGAAGAGTGTAGTTCTGGACGATGTCCCATACCTGGAAGTTTCACGTGCCTTTGAAGTCTGGCCCTGCCTGTCCAGAGAAGTACATTCACCTGGCTCTTGCTAAGCCTGAGATGGCTTTGGACCTTTTTTTTTTTGAACCCCTGCTGAGATAGTACTTCTCCCAGAAGCCTTATGGAGACCCACTTTATATCACCAGAAGCCACAAAAGTGAAGGCTTTTTGTTTGTATTCTGTTGGTGCCCATGATTTCCCCAAAGTGTACTTTCTCTATGTACTTGACTGTATCCCAGTTTGTTGAGTTCATGTAAAGCTCTTGCCTTTCTTTTCCTATTTAAAAACCTGATTGTCTTGAGTTGCTATTCTGAAATTAGCAAGTATGGTAATGTGACATTATTATCATCGTATAGGTTGGAGTTTGCACGGGTAGCTCCCTTGAGGCTGGAATTTTTTTCTCAAGTCCTGATAAATGGATGGTGCAGTCATGGGGCTTGTGGTGGCCCAGGCAAGACCTCCAGTGGGATGTGCCTGAGTTTCTGTCTAATCCAGTCTGTCGTCATTTCTTATTTAAAATAAGCGTTTTGTTTAAATAGGAGAGCGTTAGTTACCAGTTGCTAACATTTATATATCAACAACTATAAGAAAGATTTAAATACATGTTTCCTTAGTATGTTCCCTAAGAAACTGACCTTGAATGCTTACTTTAGCTCAACCTTTCTCTGACCCCATTTCTTACAGTTGTGTGTCCATTGGGGATGTTTATTTGCCCCCATCTCTTGAACGCCAGCATTTGGGGGCTTCCTTGCTATTTGAGTGTCAACGGCTCATAATGGATTTTCTCCTGCCCTTGAGGGGAGTCTATTTCTTTTCCTTCCAGGACAAAGGAGGCGGTGGGTGATGAGGTGAGCTCCCAGAGGTCGCCAAGCTCTGTCTGCCCCACGAACCTTGACTTAAGGTGCTATTTCTGCCTTTTCTGCTTGCTCTTGGCAAAACAAAAATTGGAAGAAAAAGAAAATGATAATGACAGACAGGTTCATCAGACGGCTCACCTTAGAGGGGCCTAGACTATTTTTCAGAAACTACATTTAGAAGCAAATTCAGAGGCATCAGCCCTTTTTAGAGCACCTGTCGTGGGCCAGGTAAGATGAGAAGCATTTTCAGAGTTTTATTAAGTCCCCATGGAAACGCCTCTGAGTTCAGGGCTCTGTTCTGTTTCTCCCATCACAGGAGACATAATGGCTTCCTCATGTTTATGCGGAAGTGATTCTAAGTCCCAGCTCCAGTGGGATTCTCTCTCTCTGTCTTTTTTTTTTTTTTTTTAATTGAAGTATAGTTGAGTTACAGTGTTTCAGGTGTACAGCAAAGTGATTCAGTTATATGTGTATATATATTTTTCAGATTCTTTTCCATTATAAGTTATTACAAGATATTAAATATAGTACCTTGTGCTATGCAGTAGGACCTTGTTGGTTATTTATTTTATATATAGTAGTTTGTATCTGCTAATCCCAAACTCCTTATTTATCCCTCCCCCCCTTTCCCCTTTGGTAACCATAAGTTTGTTTTCTATGTCTGTGGGTCTGTTTCTGTTTTGTAATTAAGTTCATCTGTATCCTTTTTAAAATTCCACATGTAACCGATATCATAGGATATTTGTCTTTCTCTGTCTGACTTACTTCACTTAGTATGATAATCTCTAGGCCCATCCATGTTGCTGCAGATGGCATTATTTCATTATTTTATATGGCGGAGTAATATTCCATTGTGCGTGCGTGTGCGTGTGTGTATACATATACTATATATACATATACCACATCTTCTTTATCCATTTCCCCATGTGTCTTGTTCTCTTTGCTGACGGTTGGTAGATTTCTTTCTTTATCACTACTAGGAGCTGCAGAGACCTCAGAGGCTTTGTTTTAGCCTCTTAGTTTGGTCTTCACTGAGGCCCTGAGAGGGGAGTAACTGCTTAGACCCTCCACACAGCTGGTTGCATCAGGAATTGTTTCTCTGTTTCTGTGGAGGGTGTGTGGCTTTCTGGATGGAGAACATTTCCGGGGGAGCACGGCACCCAAAAGCTGATACAGCCATGCTTGTGGAACATTCCGGAAACTCTTCAGTGGAAGT